>NC_080671.1:370756591-371420280 GCF_030247195.1 Topomyia yanbarensis
CATCAAATCTAACGGTCCAAATCACGTTGTTTTTTATTTTGCAAACGACGAAAAGTAAATAAAGGCGCTTGTTGAGCTGTTTTAAACTTTCGATCGTGCCATTGAACCCTTGCCTCGATAAGAACTGGAAAATATTAATAACGGTTAATTCTCTTTTCTGATGCAGGTTCAGACTTACTTATCCAACACACGCATTTTAACTTGCCCCGGTGTACACTTTGCTGCTTTCGCTAAAGTTAAACAATATCACTCGCTATATTCTCCTCAGTGCGCGTCTAAAATATGACGAGTGTCATTATTCAGTTGCGTTCGCAAAACTTGTGTTAAGGTTAATTAGAGTTGAGAACTGGAAGATGTACCTTCGATAAATATCCATTTAAAGCAAAAGATTTTCAATGATAAAAATAAATCTCCCATAACCGCCGGTTTCTCAGTTGCACTGGTACGAGAGGTTATAAAATCATTGAATTGTTTCTGCTTTTTTCAGAAGCACCTCACAGTTTTACAAATACTATCTGCTATCAGACGTGTGCCGTAAAAGAACCATGTTCGCTATTTTGTTCACATTGTTCACGGTTGTGGCCTTTTCTTACTACATTCGATTCCGGCGGTCGCGCAGACGATTGTACGAATTAGCTGCCAAACTTCCAGGACCGTTTGATTTACCATTGATCGGTAGCATCCACGTAGCCTTCCGAAGAGACCCTTCGGAAATATTGGACTATTTGATTAAACACTTGCACAACTTAACGACACCGTTGCGGGCATGGCTCGGGCCATTTCTCTTTGTTGTCATAGATCAACCGGAGCATTTAGCTATCGTTCTGAACTCACAGGACTGCATCAAACGAGCAAGTGTATACCACTTTGTCGGACTTGAGAAGGGGGTGTTCAACGCCGCGCCGGACCTGTGGAGAAAACTTCGGAAGCAGCTCAATCCTTCGTTTGCTGTTCCTGCCTTGAAAAGCTTTGTGCCCACATTTAACGAAAAAGCTGATTTACTTGTGAAGAATTTGGAGTGTATGGTGGGAGAGAAACCATTCGATATCTTATATCAGGCGAGTGAATATATGCTCGCGACAAGTGCGATAAATTCGTTGGGATTGGATATGGACGATGACAGTAATTACAAGAAACGCTACTTGAAGAACGCTGAACAGTGAGTATCCGATCAGATTATTGTACCAGGAATGATATATTCCAACCATGCCTGCCGTTGGCACTTCTTGCCTTTTTATGAAATTTCAACTACTAACGAGTCCTGATTTATAACACAACTTGTTACGAAAATAATAATATGTTATAATTCTGTTATTTCATTTTGATCGGATAACCGATCACGGTCGAAAATACGTTCTGCATGATGACGATCAATGTTTAAATAAACAAAATGTAACCAAACACATACTTTCATTTGATAAACCATTGCAGATGTTCTTTATTAAGTTCAATCTAATTCATGTATCCCCTGATCAGTCCTGACAGTCAGAGCCGCTAATTGGAAACCGGTTTGTTTAAACTTGTTTGCTCAAATCACAGATTTCCTACGTATCATTCATTTATACAGCCCAGTCGCTCAAACATTTTCCATTCATTTTCAATTGCATTGTCGATGAGAATATATTTCAATTGGGGTACTCATTGTTGCATTGTTGCATTGTTTCATTGTTTCATTGTTTCATAGTTTCATAGTTTCATAGTTTCATAGTTTCATAGTTTCCTAGTTTCATAGTTTCCTAGTTTCCTAGTTTCCTAGTTTCCTAGTTTCCTAGTTTCCTAGTTTCCTAGCTTCCTAGCTTCCTAGTTTCCTAGTTTCCTAGTTTCCTAGTTTCCTAGTTTCCTAGTTTCCTAGTTTCCTAGTTTCCTAGCTTCCTAGCTTCCTAGTTTCCTAGTTTCCTAGTTTCCTAGTTTCCTAGCTTCCTAGTTTCCTAGTTTCCTAGTTTCCTAGTTTCCTAGTTTCCTAGTTTCCTAGTTTCCTAGTTTCCTAGTTTCCTAGTTTCCTAGTTTCCTAGTTTCCTAGTTTCCTAGTTTCCTAGTTTCCTAGTTTCCTAGTTTCCTAGTTTCCTAGTTTCCTAGTTTCCTAGTTTCCTAGTTTCCTAGTTTCCTAGTTTCCTAGTTTCCTAGTTTCCTAGTTTCCTAGTTTCCTAGTTTCCTAGTTTTCCTAGTTTCCTAGTTTCCTAGTTTCCTAGTTTCCTAGTTTCCTAGTTTCCTAGTTTCCTAGTTTCCTAGTTTCCTAGTTTCCTAGTTTCCTAGTTTCCTAGTTTCCTAGTTTCCTAGTTTCCTAGTTTCCTAGTTTCCTAGTTTCCTAGTTTCCTAGGTTCCTATTTCCTAGTTTCCTAGTTTCCTAGTTTCCTAGTTTCCTAGTTTCCTAGTTTCCTAGTTTCCTAGTTTCCTAGTTTCCTAGTTTCCTAGTTTCCTAGTTTCCTAGTTTCCCTAGTTTCCTAGTTTCCTAGTTTCCTAGTTTCCTAGTTTCCTAGTTTCCTAGTTTCCTAGTTTCCTAGTTTCCTAGTTTCCTAGTTTCCTAGTTTCCTAGTTTCCTAGTTTCCTAGTTTCCTAGTTTCCTAGTTTCCTAGTTTCCTAGTTTCCTAGTTTCCTAGTTTCCTAGTTTCCTAGTTTCCTAGTTTCCTAGTTTCCTAGTTTCCTAGTTTCCTAGTTTCCTAGTTTCCTAGTTTCCTAGTTTCCTAGTTTCCTAGTTTCCTAGTTTCCTAGTTTCCTAGTTTCCTAGTTTCCTAGTTTCCTAGTTTCCTAGTTTCCTAGTTTCCTAGTTTCCTAGTTTCCTAGTTTCCTAGTTTCCTAGTTTTCCTAGTTTCCTAGTTTTCCTAGTTTCCTAGTTTCCTAGTTTCCTAGTTTCCTAGTTTCCTAGTTTCCTAGTTTCCTAGTTTCCTAGTTTCCTAGTTTCCTAGTTTCCTAGTTTCCTAGTTTCCTAGTTTCCTAGTTTCCTAGTTTCCTAGTTTCCCTAGTTTCCTAGTTTCCTAGTTTCCTAGTTTCCTAGTTTCCTAGTTTCCTAGTTTCCTAGTTTCCTAGTTTCCTAGTTTCCTAGTTTCCTAGTTTCCTAGTTTCCTAGTTTCTAGTTTCCTAGTTTCCTAGTTTCCTAGTTTCCTAGTTTCCTAGTTTCCTAGTTTCCTAGTTTCCTAGTTTCCTAGTTTCCTAGTTTCCTAGTTTCCTAGTTTCCTAGTTTCCTAGTTTCCTAGTTTCCTAGTTTCCTAGTTTCCTAGTTTCCTAGTTTCCTAGTTTCCTAGTTTCCTAGTTTCCTAGTTTCCTAGTTTCCTAGTTTCCTAGTTTCCTAGTTTCCTAGTTTCCTAGTTTCCTATCCTAGTTTCCTAGTTTCCTAGTTTCCTAGTTTCCTAGTTTCCTAGTTTCCTAGTTTCCTAGTTTCCTAGTTTCCTAGTTTCCTAGTTTCCTAGTTTCCTAGTTTCCTAGTTTCCTAGTTTCCTAGTTTCCTAGTTTCCTAGTTTCCTAGTTTCCTAGTTTCCTAGTTTCCTAGTTTCCTAGTTTCCTAGTTTCCTAGTTTCCTAGTTTCCTAGTTTCCTAGTTTCCTAGTTTCCTAGTTTCCTAGTTTCCTAGTTTCCTAGTTTCCTAGTTTCCTAGTTTCCTAGTTTCCTAGTTTCCTAGTTTCCTAGTTTCCTAGTTTCCTAGTTTCCTAGTTTCCTAGTTTCCTAGTTTCCTAGTTTCCTAGTTTCCTAGTTTCATTGTTTCATTGTTTCATTGTTTCATTGTTTCATTGTTTCATTGTTTCATTATTTCATTGTTTCATTGTTTCATTGTTTCATTGTTTCATTGTTTCATTGTTTCATTGTTTCATTGTTTCATTGTTTCATTGTTTCATTGTTTCATTATTTCATTGTTTCATTGTTTCATTGTTTCATTGTTTCATTGTTTCATTGTTTCATTGTTTCATTGTTTCATTGTTTCATTGTTTCATTGTTTCATTGTTTCATTGTTTCATTGTTTCATTGTTTCATTGTTTCATTGTTTCATTGTTTCATTGTTTCATTGTTTCATTGTTTCATTGTTTCATTGTTTCATTGTTTCATTGTTTCATTGTTTCATTGTTTCATTGTTTCATTGTTTCATTGTTTCATTGTTTCATTGTTTCATTGTTTCATTGTTTCATTGTTTCATTGTTTCATTGTTTCATTGTTTCATTGTTTCATTGTTTCATTGTTTCATTGTTTCATTGTTTCATTGTTTCATTATTTCATTGTTTCATTGTTTCATTGTTTCAATATAATTGTTACATCCTTAGTACACTTTGCACAAATACACAAGGACTTGCCAGCCACGAACCTGATGAGCTACGTGTCGACGGTAACACACTTGAAACAAAATAAAATATCATACTTTGTTATCCTAATCAGCTTTAGTTCAATGTTGTCTTTCTGTTAACAAATGTTGACATGCGGGATTAGGTGAGTGAAGAGGGTGAAAAACCCACGAAAGAACCACTCCCCAGCTTAATTTGGTATGCCTTGTAATATAGTGGTGGTATAAAGATAATGTGGATGTGTAATAGGGGTGATCTAAGAGGGATTTAAATGGAAGGGGGATTTAGCGAAGGGAGGGGACCCCTCTCCGTGCACTTCTGTAGCTAGCTCTGTAAAGCTCCAAAAACCCTATCAGTCGAAAAAAATAGGTTGACGAATTGTGTAATCTTTCTGTATGAGAAAGGCAAAAATGTGCCAAAATCCAAAAGTCAATCTTTGTCCATTTTATTCGAGATTGCATCAAATATCGATAATATAAATTTTGCATGCATTTTAAAAAGTTTTGCATCATTCTGATATCTTAGTGGCACCAGTTTATATGGGAAATTTCTGTATGGTCGCACTCTTAAACCCGTAACTCCGGAACCGGACTTCAGATCGACACAAAATTCAATGGCAGCCGGTGTGAAGGTTGAACCTTTTATTTGAGACTAAGTTTGGGCAAATCGGTCTAGCCATATATTACTCATTTTAATATTATAGCCCTTTTCGAGAATCTAACAACATAATAAACATAATACCACAGAGAACAGACATAAGTTTATAATACTTATGTACACATTTGAACATAGGGTAATGAGCCTATTTTCACCATGTTTCTATTAGCCGCATTGGATTGGCGACAATTGGGGCACTCGAATCGAGTTTTCGTTTCGATCAAACACGAGATTTTTATCGTTTTCAGGGAATTAGTGTTATTAGATTGATTCTTAACTACAAAGCTGTTGGTGCCAACTTATACGCAATCCATCAATTGTAGGCCGAGTAATTCGTGAATCAGTGAGGAGCCCTTCTTAATAGATTTAAAAGAGCATCTTTATGTTATACTCGTTAAAACATCAATGCCATACTAGCATATCCCGACTAGTTGCATAACTTGGTCAGCCATTTTGAAATCTCTATGCTATCAGTTGTCAATTCAGCTAAACTCACCCAATGTCGTATACAGGTGGGGCTATGATGGCATTTTAGTATTCATAAGACTAATTTTGGTGTGAGTGATATCAAGATAAATTGAGTCACCTTCGTCTTACCGTTCGTTCAGCTCCCATTGAATCGTATGTACGCTATGGGGTCGACCCATTGTGCTTCTGGAGTGTGATTTCCAACATTAGCAAACCGCGTGTTCTGCTATACCTATTTATACCACATTAAAACTCACCCCTAAACAAAATGACGACAGTAGCGCACCTGAAGCTGATATTCCAGTTGCCTTTATGTAGGTCCTTATTTTCACACAATTTTATCCCTCGAGATGAACGTCTGTTATTGGTGATAATACCTCATTAATGTATATATTATCGTTCTATGTATTTCGTTTATTACAGAATGTTCACACTCGTAATGAATCGCATTTTGAAGGTCTGGTTATATCCAGATTTTATCTACAAGCTAACATCTAGCTACCGGGAAGAGATGAACCGCCGTGATATGTTCCAAGGAGTATCGAAAAGGGTATCTTTACAATATCTAAGGTTGACGCATACTAAATATCCGCTATTCTTCCTTTAGGTGTTTTCAATGCGTAAAGAGGCCAGACAGAAGAGTTCAAAATCAGCGACAACTGCCGAGCGAGATGAGACCAACGCCCGTCGTCCTCAGCTTTTCATCGATAAATTGGAAGATATTGCCAACAAAACAGGAATTTTGGACGAGGATGGTGTGATTCAAAACTTGGACACCTTCATATTTGCCAGCAACGATACGACGTCGGCCGCTGTGGCTATAACCGTGCTCATGCTAGCAATGCATCCAGACGTACAAGAACGCCTCTTCCAGGAAGTTATCAATACGGTTCCAGGCTCTTACATCGATTATGATGATTTATCGAAACTTGCCTATTTGGAAATGGTTATCAAGGAGGCGATCCGTCTGTTCCCTATTGTTCCAGCGGTTGCACGCTTATGCGAGAAAGAATTTCAAGTTGGCGACTTCATAATTCCAGTGAACGCTCAGATTGGGATTCCGGTAATCAAGATCAATCGGAATAAGGAAGTCTGGGGTGAAAAGTCGGAGCAATTTGATCCGGAAAATTTTTCTGCGGAGAACTGTGCAAAGCGGCACCCATACGCATATCTGAGCTTCAGTGGGGGCATTAGAAACTGTATAGGTATCAAGTATGCAATGATAGCCATAAAAATCGGTCTTATCAAACTCATAAAGAGCTATACACTCTCAACAGAGCTGTCACTGGCAGATCTTAAGTTTCATTATTCGATTGTGATGCGTATTTCGAACGGCTTGGTGAGCCTAGAAAGGCGTGAAACACAAGTGTCACACAGTTAGCTGCGAAAAATCGATACCGTCAATGTCAATACCCATTAGGTAAGTTTATTTGAGTAGCTCATACCTGGCTTTAAACAGGTTGACAAAGAAATTATTATAATTATACTCGTAAAATGTTTAGTACAATTCCAGCCGAATTTTTTTTTCTGTTTCATATGCAATCGAGTTACAATGTATTTAATTGCGTTCAATTATTTTACTACTATATTTGAAAACGACCCGTACTCACTTTTCTTTATTATTTCAAACCGAATGCACTAGGATAAACAGGTCTAATAGGCCCCCTTAAGTAAAAATAGCTATATTTCAACATTCGACACTATGATCTTTGCACCAACTACTCTAATTTATTGTTATATTAGTTAGAAATTAGTACCTGTTTCATTTTATAATAAAAACATCCTGATACAAGTATTATTAAACATTTTTCAAAGATGCCTGAATTCTAGTTCTTTCTTTCACCCAGGGCAAAATGCCCCTGGTTACAGTGTAATATGCCCCACAACAAGAGGATGGTATGCCCCACAGCAATCGGTGAGTATGCCTCACAACAATGCACAAGATTTGACCATAGAAACTACATCCCGTTATTTTCGTTTTTCAAAGAAACAGTTGATTTTATACATTGCATTACTTCACCAAAATTATCCGTGTGATGAAATTATGTCGCAAAATCGCCAAAAATAAGTCACTAGTTGGTTTAGTTATTGTTTATATAACTGTTTGTTATGAATTTTAAATGAATTCGAAATTCTAATGCGATAATAACGACGACGCCCGTGAATATCCGCAATTTCATTATACTCATTCGAAAGCTTTTAATTTTCTCTTTAAAATAAGTCTACGGTAGTTTTGCGAAAACTTGCGATAAGCAGTCAAAATTCAAAGAAACTGTGAATGGACGCATGGTTATTACTGATATTGAGTTTTAATAATCACTTTATAGCTAGAATAATGACACGAGTGCATCCACAATTTTCAGATAGCATTGAAAGCATGATCAACGAGGGTTTTACTAGTGATCAAGAGTGAGGAACCGAGTGGAAATTATAGTTTTTTAGATGGTAAAGGGATTGAGAGAACACAGTTGATTTCTAGTCATTTGGTAAGACCATTTTGTATAATACTGATATTTCTCAAGGGTAAGCGATATTATCCAAATAAAATAAGACCATTTATAAATGACTACGCGAAAAAAGGGCTTTGGATTTATTTTTATTTAAGATATAAAATAAGTAATCTAAGTAACTTAAACACACCTGCGAAAAAAAATCGTTGAACATCTTGTTGATTAGTGAATGTAACATTCCACTAATATGCTCAAAATCTTTGCTTTGAAAATTAAAGAAAATGTAGTTTTCATATCAAGTAACCCACTAATGAAATAAACTTTCCAAGATTAGTCCAACACATCTTATTTAATCCGTAAAAACTAAATAATCATTTCTAAAGCACCATAATGAGATGTAAATCAATTCGTTTCTATGTGAAAAATAAATTCAGCGTACCACAATTACTATTGAAAAATCATTATACTTACTTTTGAGCCACCCTAATAGGTAGTAAAGCTAATTTCTATTTATATAACCAAAATGGGAATTCAGCATACAAGAATTCCTTTAAAAAAAATTGAAGCTTCACAACAAAATAATTATTTTAAGCCACTCTAATGTATAATGAAGGTTTTTTTTACAAGTGCTGATATCAAAAACGATTTGACATACGACATGCGAAATATACAAAAAAATTTAAGAACAATTTCGATACAATTTATATTTTTGAGACACCCTAATGAATAGTAAATGTTTATTTTTAATATGTTTTAATATCAAAAACGAATTCAGCGTACCAAAATTACATAAAACCTCCCTATTTGAGCCGATATGGCAAAGTTTTGGCTTTAGTCCACCTTTGGTCTAAGTCGTGCCACTGTGCAATGGGCGGGGCGTTTTAGTCGGCGATGAGCTGCTTCGAATGCTTGAATAATTCTACATGCACACATAGTTTTAAGCCAAGCTAAAAACTAAGATAGTAACTATAATATTCTAGTAAGCTACTCGAAATAGTTCTATCAAATCCGACTGTTTCTAATTAATTATAATGCTAGTGGAAAAAGTGGGAACATACATCAAAATAGCTCATTTGAAACTTTAGTGTATATTGTTGTTTTTGAACATATTAAAAATACCCAACTATTTTAGTACGTTGATTTCATGAAACGATACTGTTATTATTATGTTATGTTATTTTTACGTTTTAGATAATCCAGGAATCCTGGGAATTGAAGAGGGGCATTTTGCCCCGGTGCGGTGGGGCATGTTATACCCTTTTACCCCACTTTGTTCGACATATCATCCCAAAGCTTGACACCAAGTGCTACGTCGCACAAAGCAAAATGGTTTCGATGGACTTTTGGTCATCAAACATATTCCGAAGATTTTTGTTTGCAGTTAGCTTCACACAGACTTTTTGGTATACACTTCACTATTTTGTTAGATTCACACTAATTTTAATTACAATAAACATTAAAAAGAAATGTCTGATTACAACTTTGTATATTCGTTCATGTATAGACCCAACATATTTTTCAATATAAAATCTGTCGCTTTGGATAGACTTTCATTTTTTCCTTAATGATGCTAGAAACCACCACATTTCTCGCACCTCTTTGAAACATTTGTGCAGTATGATTAACCCTTCGAAGGTGTATTTTCTTGAAGTTCTTTGGTTTACACCACAAGCACGTGATATGCCCAATCTGAATAGTGGACTTTTTATAGAACTTTATTTTTTAAGACATATCTGTATCATTATGTATCCCTAAATCAAATCAAACAAATATTTAATAATACAGTTTTGATTAGTCATGTAAAGAAACTTAGATACTGTTGAACAAAAACTAGATATGAAAATTAAAGGATTGTGTACAGTACATGACCAAGGTGGCACTAAAAATGTAACTTTTCCAGGGACGTGCAATATAATTCGCAAATGAATTTTAATCCATCACAGCTATCTACTCACTTTCTAGCTTACTCTCCTGCTCCCATATGTTACAATTTGCTATAGACAAAATATAATTTATTGAAGGGCATTTACCAGTAACAAAATTCTAAAACCAAGTACAAATCCATGCTCTCTGCTATACTTTTAAACTAATCGATTATTTCAATTAATCAATTATCTCATTAGCTGTTATTAGCTTTATTTAGCTGATCTATCTAGCCATCTGACCAGAAAATTTATTCAAGACAAGTAGCTTCACATTGAGGACAGTGATGAACAAGCTCAAACAAGCAGAAATGTTCAATTCTTCCACTAAATATGAAATTTCATTTTCCACTTAAGTTTTCAATAATGTTCTAAAGAGCTTAGATAAACAAGTATTAAGGTAAAGTATTTGTTAATCGATTAATGGCCATACCAATAAAATAATTTAATAAATTACAGTGTTATTAAACTGGATCCATTGTGTAATTTCTCAATTGTGCATATGGATTTGTGGTACAATGTGTGCCTGAGATATAGGTGTTGCAGATTTCAAATTTTTGAATTGATCTACAATTTGGAGAGGGTAATTACCCACTCGGTTATTTTCAACTACTACCTATACTACCTACGTTATCCGCTGGCCCTGACCACAAGATGACAAGAATATCCTGGAAAAAATGAAAATAGATAAAAAATAATACAGTGTAGTGTAGAGTATGAGATATTTAGAAACTTAATTGACAGAGACGATAGATAGACCTTAAACAATTAAAAAGAGATGTGCAAGCTGTAAGTAGTAGTAAGGTCATCACAGAATTTTTAAGATGATATAAAACGACATGGGAATAGAACAACTTAAATACACGACAGTGATATCACCAGCTATAACTTATGAACTAAGAGTTACAGCGCTGATGAAGAGAAATAGAAAATATATTGGCAAGTATGAAATGAAAATTTTGGAGGAAATTCTCAGATATTGTAAGAACAGACCGAAAGCAGGAATCAAATTATTAAGGTTATTAGATGGAAAAACGGCGGTCAAGAAGATAAGAGTTATGAGAAGAAATTACTGGAGTTACTTTCAAAGTAGACAATATAGGCATCCATTGAAAGTTGTGGAGAAAACGAAATATGGGGAAAAGAAGCTAGATAGGCAAGCTATAACATGGACTAAATGAACTAGGTAAAACAAATAAAAAAACCAGAAAAAAATGTATGCCTACTTGTGAAAAAGTCAATCAAACGAACTTTTCCCTTCAGAAAAATAAATAAAAAATCTTGAATGGAGTGAAAGAGAGCGAGAGCGAGAGCGAGAGAGAGAGAGAGAGAGAGAGAGAGAGAAAGAGAGAGAGAGAGAGAGAGAGAGAGAGAGAGAGAGAGAGAGAGAGAGAGCGTGAATGAATGACTTATTTATCCCTGTGTAACATTGAGATATATCTTACTCGAAGGATAAATCATCTAATTATCATATATCACATTTTATTAAAGATTCGCTGGAAAGTGAAAAATTGCTGGATCAACTATCTTGTCATTAAGCATTAGAGTGGCAAGAAAAAATATGATCCTCAATGGTCCACCCTTGAAGCGATTCTTAATCTCATCAGGAGTGTCTGTTCCAAATTTGATGTACATTAAATTTGGAACAGATCATAGTGGAATTAAAACGGAAGACAACGGTTAAAGTGTTTAATATAACATTCCACTAAGTCGCTCAAAACAGTGCTTTTGTTAAAATGCCAAATTTGAACCAAATCGGACAAGTCTAACTACCGGACCAACGTACTTGATGCTTGTGTGGCATTTTTCAACAATTTACATGGGGAAAGCCTAATAACTCGCATTTTCACCGCTAGTTGGCACTGCGAACATTACAATATTGGCGACGAGGATGGGATCAAACGCAACAGAACAGTGAAGTAGGGGAAGATGTGGTAAAACGCACCTCCGGGGCAAAATGCACCCCTTGCTTATTTCGAAAACAACTGCAAATTTCTAGAAAAGCCGTCCGTAACGGAAGTCCGTAACAGTAAACATACATAGTCAAAGTTTGATAGCCGTACATCAATAGCAGCTTGAGAAATAACCGAAAAACAATAACGTGCTCTTCTCATGTAATTATTGTAGCTCGTGCAACAAGGATTTTCAGCTCTTATAAAAGATGTTTTACTATTATATCAGAGCATTTCAATTCTATTTATATCGTTGTTCATTATTCTGTCGCACTACATATGAAAAATGAGCTAAATAATTCACTGTTTACTGAATTTATATCATTACTCCATCGGGGACAAAATGCCCTCTTCTTTGATTTTGCTAGTTTTTTAATCGAGAACAGAAAAATCGTTCTGAAAACCTACTAATTGCATAACCCAAGGCTACTTAATGCACACATTTGTGAAATCCCGTCAGAAAACAAAACTACTTGCTTGTTCGCCGAGCATTATGCCCCGTTGTTGTGGTGCATTTTAACCCCGCACAGGTGCGTTTTGCCCCGCTTATTCTTCAAAAGGTAATTTTTAATGAATGAATTATTTTCATATTTTTGAATATTTTGCAAAGCGTTATGATTGTGATTACAGAGGAAAATGTTGGCTATCATTATTTAAATTCTCCCAATTGATGTTCTATAGCTGAGTTATGATCATATTTCCTTAGGGGGTGCGTTTTACCCCATCTTCCCCTATACGTTGTTAACGGTGTGCGCGGTTGAGTAGCGACAGCAGTGATCGCTAGTCCGACGCAAGCGAACACGTGTTGCGTACAGGTTAGGTATGTCTGATAGTGAGGACAAAAAAAAAAGAAGTTGAAACCGGAGGTATCCAGTAATACCACTAAAGTTACGATGAATTTCGGATCGTTTGCAAATTATGTCGCGGGTGACGATTTCGATGTGAACGAAGAAAGGATTCGCCAACGTTTCCTTCTTCATGATATTCCTAACGAGAGAAAAGTTCCATTCTTGTTAACGCATCTAGGAGTGGATACGTACGCTATTTTGCGGAAGTTGCTACAGCCAGTGGCACCAACTACGAAGATATACGATGGATTGGTTATGATTCTGAAGAGACATTTTAGGCCGGAAGTGAATAAAATGTCCGAACGTTATCGGTTCCATCAAGCAGATCAGAAAGCTGGTCAATCAGTTACGGAATATGTGGTGGAATTAAAAGCCCTCGCAGAAAAGTGTGAATAAGGAAATTTCCTAGAAGAGGCTTTACGGGACAGACTTGTGTTCGGAATATATGACAGTAGGATTCGTACGCATCTACTGAAGCAGAACGAAGAAGCTTTGACGTGGGAGTTAGCAGAAAAAGACAGCAGAGTGCGCGAAAACTATAAATACTCAGTGTTGGATGGTTTCAATATCTACGGTTGCCGTCCGGAGTAGCGACAGCACCATTAATTTTTTAAAGCATTATTTATCAAATTTTTCGAGATATTAAAGCAGTGGGATGCTATTTAGACGACGTTCTAATTGGTGCTTCAAGTTTAAAAAATGCAAAGAAGCATTAGATCAAGTACTGAGTCGGTTGAGTGAATACAACGTTAAAGTTAATATTGGAAAAAGTCGATTTTTTTAATCATCGCACAGAGGAGTAACTAGAACAAATTCCTGGTCGAGTCTACTTTCTACTTCTGCGGCAGTCAGACGTACAATCGAGCCAAGTGAACAACAGGCATCTCGATCTAGTGTGCATTGTCTCGAGAACAAAGGAAATATCGGATAATTCTTGTCATCATGAGTAAAGTTGACGAAAAAGCTCTACTCCGACCCAACGCTGCGGTCGTTGGCTTTAAATTTTGTTTAAAACGACCGAGATGTAGTGAAGTGGAATACCTTCTGAAGGTAAAAATGCAACTTAGCCTTGCGGAAGTCTTGTACCTTCAGTATCATTATCTTCGCAATGTAGTGTTAATATCATTTAACACGTTAGCATAAGCCGAGCGTTTTGTTTTGAAGAACGACTTAAAACACGTGGTTGAAAGTGACAACGTTGGAATTAAGATTTCCGTATATATTGAGAATGATTATATAGATGTAAGGTTATATGGTCGGTATTAAGTCAGACCGGACCAAGTGACATCGCGTTGATTTCGAGAAAACCGAGTTTAAAGTTTCAATCGCAGCATCCTTTTCATTATAATTTGAAATTTACTTTTGCCATAATTCATACTAATTGTAACATATTAGAATTCTGGCAAAAGTGGAATGTAGCTGAAGAAATTCTTTATCATTATCTCACTTTTTAAGATTTTGCGTCCAGTCTGACTTAATACCGACCATATGACCTATCACCTCGTACCCCTCCTGAATCAATTGCAAAATGCATGTCGCAATACGGAGAAGTAGAATCCGTTACACCTGATACTTGGAGAAACTTCTTCCCGGGTACTCCTAACGGTGTTTTTGTAGTGAGGATGCGGGTTGAAAGGCCTATACCCTCCTACTTGGCAATAAAACTCAAAACTCACGGAACTACAATTATGAAAACTACGCTATGCACCCATGAGGGGCAAACTCCTACGTGCAAGTATTGTAATCAGACAGCTTATCATGGACAACCTTGCGCGGAAGATGCAGAGGAAAATGCATCTCAACCGATTGCCAACTCATCTACGGCAAACCAAAATAAAACAGAGTTTTCGATACCAATGCCTGAACCACAAACGGTGGCCAAATTTGTGGCAGCTGTTCAGACCATAATGACAACCGCAAAAGAATCATCCAGCACCCCAAAAGCAACTGTAGGCAACATCGGCAACGAATGAAGTAACAATGACGACGGATTTACACTGATCAACAATAAGTGCAAGAAGCAAGGGAGAACATCTGATCCCGGACACCAAGCCAGCTTCGACCGGAACGTGAAAAACAAGAGAGAATTAAATGACCCCCCTGACGCTGTTTGCCAACAGACCTCGCGAAAGAAGGTCTCCGCTCGCAATAAAAAGTTGCGCGCACGAGATCCAATTAATTAATTCTTGTTTGTATTTTTATTTTTACATGTATTGTCCACAGCTCCATTAAGCTACCGCTATGAGCCGTGTCAAATATACGATATAAAAAAAATCCTGGCCAATAACCAAAATATTTCTTTTTCGATTTTCTATTTCGTTATTTTTTTTAAAAAAACTTAAATGCCTGCTGAATAACGGGGTTAACCCCCCCCCCCCCTCCCCCATGAACCTTTTAAATTACTTTTAAAAATATATTATCTTCCTGTTCAGGAAAAAAAATATACTCCAACCGTTTGGACACATAAAATGTCATTTGAGTTCGGTCACTCTAGAAACAAGTCAATGAAGAAACCAAGGACGAAACTTTGCGAGGGTGGCTGGAAAGGGATGTATGTCAAGTTGGACGGCTTCTCTAAAGGATCGGTTAACGTTTCGACAAGCTTCGATATTGGCAAAAGTAGTGAGTAGAAAGCAGATGTCGGTCAGCGGGCTAGCAACGGCAGTTATGGAGGAAAAACACGAAGTTGGAAAAAATCGGGATAACGTTGGCTAGAGAAAGTTTACCGCCGATGATTATTCCGTTAGAGTGGCAGCGAAATGGATCGCGAAAATGGGCATCGGTATAGGGTGAAATACTGCCGCCAAGAAGTTCTCAGGACCAGCTAGCAGATAAATAGGAACGACTAGCACCAAGAAGGATAAGAAACCCGGCAAAGGTGGTTGTAAACAGATGTAAATTCTTATGGTCGACACCCCCGGATCGGTTCATGTCTCAACAGGGTACGATATTTGCAGCAGACCTGAGCTGGGGAGATATATCGCGAAAGTTTGACAGCAAGTAAGGAAAAGTAGCTATGGATAAAAACATGACGATTAACACAAAACAAAATAAGCAAGAACACAATCCTTACTAAAGCAGTACTTAACGGTTGCCCCGGATGGGTGAGGATTACGAGATACAAGAGGTTTAAGTTTAGTTGGAAGGCTTAACAACTACTACAAACCAATCCGAATCCACCACGAGCCAGCAGGCAACGCACAGTGGTCGGAAATGCCAAAAACGCCAAACCATTGAATATATTCATAGGGTATCTTTGGAGGAATTGTTCGTATGAATATTTCCCACAATCTGATAAAAATTATATTGAGGCATAGCTTACTATGATTGAACTAGAAAAATTAACTTTTTATACTGACGAGGTAGAAAGTTGGTGTCTTTGACAAAGTTTTAGGAATGCTCATAATGAAGAAATTTGTTGAACAACTTGAGCTCGTAGGACTTAATGTTATCGATTTATAAAGCGTTTTCTAAGGCTTCCCTTAAATTTAGCTTTTTAATACAGGTTTTTTCGCTGTGACTTTTCGTGCAAACGATATTCCAGACAAATGGTGAGGTATTAAAACCACATAATATTGTTGAAGACTGCATGTAAAAATTAAATTATTGTTGAAGACTGCATGTAAAAATATTGTTGAACACTGCATATAAAAATTTCACCTGAAATCGGCGGCGCGGCGCACACCTCTTGTAAATATACTCATTCGTTTTAGAGTTATTAAAGAAATTTTAATTTTTTTACATCAAGTTCAACTGCGTATAAGAGAGAAAGGTGCAAACCAAGATGGACGAGCAGGCACTATTTTCAATGTCCGGACTACGCATAATAAAGGTAAAAAGGTTTTAAGCTCATTTTGTAATGTTTTTTTACTTGGGAATTTTTACTTACAGTCTTCAACAATATTATGTGGTCATTCGTAACCCAACTTTGTACCGGGAAACAAGTGCTTTTTGTTCTCTCCGGTGTGGTTTAGTTTTTTCGGTAGTACGAAGGTGCTTGCTGTGGCAGAGGCTGCAGTAAAGCATTAGTAATAAACAGTCCCGCGAGTGATAATTATTACCTGCGATATCGGTGCAGTGAAGTTACTAAACAGTTTTCTTGCCTGAAAGACGGCTTTGTTTAGACGAGCTATATCAGCTCTATTGTGTGAAGGTCACGCGGGTGACGGATAAAACAAACGAAGGATCAATTCACCTACCAGCTCGTCAGGAACCAACTGGTGAAGTGTTTTGTTTTTGACATTAAAAATGTCTTACTCCACTATCTGGGGCTAGGTGTCATTCTAAAATCTAAACTATCTCCCATGTAACGAAACTATGTAAGGTTTGCACGCTTATAACTCCGATATTACTAGATGGATTTTAATCATTCATACACCAACCGATTCAGAAACACCTAACTTAAATATTGGTAATAATTTAATATCTCCCCAATAAAAGTAGACTTTTGGAAATTGGTAAAATTAAAAAGTTCACAAAAAACGGGAAAAATACCATTCGTGAGGCAGATTTCTCAGACACAGCCGTCAAAAGAGGGCAGCTTAGTTGCTCAATGAAACACGAAAAGTCATAAATAGAAGCAACGCATGTCCGTTTAAATCAGTTGTTGCTCTTATCCCACACGAGCAACGTCGTCTCCGGGCGATGCAATAAGCGCTATCGATTTTCGGTAACGTTGGCATTTGCACACACTCGCACCAAAGTGACTAAACCATATACGGTTAGTTTATAAATAGAGGTGACGCGTACCCGTTTGAATCAGTTTTTGTTCTTATGTCGAACGGGTAAGATCATGGCTGCAGCGTCTGGGCACTACAATAAGCGGTAGACGCTATGCATTTTCGGCAGCGGTGGCCGTGTGCGGATTTTTCGGGTACCACCACGGTGTCACAGAATGATTTGCAAAGTGGGTGGGCGGGGTGGTTTTGATTTAATTCAATACGACGTGTGCTGCTTAAGGCTCAAGTTACCTCAAGGCTTGGTAGTATGCGTAAGAAAAATTGTGTTCAGCTTTGCCACCAGATTATCCATTTAAACCTTTTCAAAACTCTAAAAGAAGAATATCAGTCGATTTATTAGGTCATCACGATTCAATTCATGCAAAATACCTGCTGGAAAAACCATCGGCTTAGCTGGATGGTGCTTTTGAAAAAGTGGCTGTGATTTTTTATCACACTACCACACCGAGCTGGGGTACGCAACACAACTGCGCAATGAAAAAACCACAGCCACTTTTTCAAAAGCACCATCCAGCTAAGCCGATGGTTTTTCCAGCAGGTATTTTGCATGAATTGAATCGTGATGATCTAATAAATCGACTGATATTCTTCTTTTAGAGTTTTAAAAAGGTTTAAATGGATAATCCGGTGGGAAAGCTGAACACAAATTTTCCTACGCACACTACCAAGCGTTCAATTCTAACACATGCTTAAAAAAGGTAACTTGAACCTTAAGAGTGTTGCGTTTGAAAAAAATATATTTATTTTTATGCATGCGTGTGCGTTGTAACTTGTTAATCCATGTTTACGGCGCTTTGTAGCTGCGTAGGGTAAAGAGCCAATTGGTTTTCATGTTTCATATTTCGGTTATATGCTTTTTATCAGTAAGGCATCTGACAACGTGCTTCTGTAGTTATTGCACTGTTCAGCAGCGTAGTATTTTATATAGGAGAGTACACTCAGGTTTTTTACGCGGATTTTGAAATTTACGCGGTTTTCATTAACGCGTTTTTTTAAATTTACGCGGTTTTCATTTACACGGCCTGTATCCCCTGCGTGAAAAATCTGAGTGTAATTGCATCGGAAACAATCACATTCCCAGCAGAACTTTTTGTTTTCTAATTTCAAACACTTTTGTTTCGTACTGTACACAACGGAAAATTTTAAAACAGAACTTACCGTCCTAGCAGCAGTTGAAGCGGGTGTTCTTTTTCGATTCAAATTCAAGCCATGTCTTAAGCGTTACTGGACTTAAAATTGTTTTCCCAGTTTAACCAGTCAGAATATCTGTCCTACCCTATGTATTTAAAACACAGTTCTAATTGCGTTTTAAGGTATACAACAAATACGGTTGGGTATACTAATTTAAATTTTAAAATAAATCTGTTTTAAATTATGAAACAAACCGCTGTACTGAAGATATAATTATGTCAGTCCTATTACCACATAAAACACCTATATAACATAATACGCTGCAGAATTGGTTTAATAATACAATGTTTACACTACAGAGTTATAACACGTTTTAATAATTAGCAACAAGAAAAATGTCACCAAGATAGCATAAAAACCCGTTTTAACTGGTAGTGCGAACGTTGCATAACAATGTAATTTATCAAATAATTTCATTTTTCCACCACTAATCGATCAAGAAATATTTACACTTAAGATTGTTTACTTAAGTTCATTAGTACATTATTGAAAATTTAAATGGAAAATGAAATTTCATATTTTATGGAGAATCTGTATATTTCCGTTGGCGGGCGTGGGTTTCCTCATCACAGCTCTCAATATGGAACTTTTCTTTTGAATATATTTTCTGGACAGACCAGCCTATTTTTACTAGATGGATCAGCCAAATAATGCCAATCACCTAGTGAGATACTTCATTAATTAATAGATTACCGTTAAAAGACCTTCAATAAATTATGTTTTAATGGGGAGGGTATATAGCAAATTGTAACATATGAAAACAGGCGAGTGAACAAGAACGTGTGTCGATATGTGTGATAGATAAAAAAGCTATATTTTTAATGTCACCGTGGTCGTGTCCTGTACACAACCCTTTAATTTTTTACTTTTCTTATCGATTTTTTTTCTTCTTTTTATTGCTTTTGATTTTTTATTTTGATTTAAGTTAAACAGTGCGGTCGAGCGTGTTGCTCCCGCAACAAAATGGAACAAACAGAAGGATCACCCTCCGAAGACGAATATTATGGGGAAGAAGAACATATATCTGATACTGAGACAGATAATGTTATGGTCGATCCACTTCCCCCCAATGTCTCACAGCCCCCCCGAGTCAAGGTTTACCAGGATGGATCCGCTGGTCCTTGGGTGGTATACTTTCGGCCCAAAAATAAACCGTTAAACAGCATAACTGTTGCACGGGAGCTGACAAAACGTTACTCGGCCGTAACCGAGATTAAAAAGGTTCAGTCAGATAAACTGCGCGTAGTCGTTACTGACTTGAAACAGGCCAATGATATCGTTAGCAATAGCCTCTTTACGCTGGAGTATCGCGTCTACATCCCTTCTCGTGATGTGGAGATCGACGGTGTGGTAAGTGATGCGGGTCTAACTGTCGATGATCTGATGAATGATGGGGCTGGCCGCTTTAAGGACCCTAACCTTCAATCAGTTAAGATTTTGGAGTGCAAGCAATTGCACTCAAAGTCCATCGAAGATGGTAATTACTATCCATCAGACTCGTTTCGCGTAACCTTCGCCGGATCTGCACTTCCGAGCTACGTTGAAGTGGGAGGAGCTCGTCTACCTGTACGCCTGTTTGTACCGCGGGTCATGAATTGTTCCAATTGCAAGCAGCTAGGTCACACGGCCACCTACTGTAGCAACAAGCAACGGTGCGGTAAATGTGGGGAACGCCATGCGGATGATACTTGCAGTAGCCCCGCTGAGAAGTGTGTTTACTGTGGGGAGAATCCGCATGCACTTTTGACATGCCCAACGTACAAACTTCGCGCGGATAAACTGAAGCGATCCGCCAAAGATCGCTCCAGACGCTCTTACGCAGAAATGCTTAAAAGAGCTGTTCCACTAATCTCCGAAAACCCATTTGCTCTCTTGCCAACTGACGATAACGCCTCTAACGACCCTTGCGAGGGGCATTCTTTGGCTCCGCTTGGAAACTCTAGGAAAAGACCTAATCAAAACTCACTTGAACTTCCTCGTAAGGGTCCTAGGTTGTCCCAAACAAGGGTACAAAATAAAAATAATTCATCAACTGGAAGTGCTGGTACAAATCCGAAGATAATACCTCCTGGTTTTGGGAAATTGAGATACAACCAGGAGTTCCCAGCACTCCCCGGGGCACCAAAAATCCCAAGTGCTCCAATTTTACAGTCAGAAACTCACCCTAAAACGGGATTCCTTAAATTTTCTGACATTGTGGACTGGATATTCACAGCTTTCAACATTACCGATCCTATGAAAAGCTTGCTGGTTGCTATTCTACCAACAGTAAGAACATTTTTAAAACAGTTGACTGAACAATGGCCCCTCCTTACAGCGATCGTATCCTTCGATGGCTAACTTATTAGACGGAATCAGGGATCTGATCACTGTTTTACAGTGGAACTGCAGAAGTATTATCCCCAAAATCGATTCATTAAAACACTTGCTAAATTACAATCATTGTGATGCATTTTCCCTATGTGAAACATGGCTAACTTCTAATATAAACCTCAACTTCCACGATTTTAACATTATCCGCTTGGATCGAGAAGACTCATATGGGGGGGTACTTTTAGGGATCAAAAAGTGCTACTCCTTCAATCGAATCAACCTCCCTTCGACGCCAGGCATTGAAGTTGTCGCTTGTCAAACAACAATCAAAGGCAAAGATCTTTGCATTGCTTCTATTTACACTCCTCCTAGGGCCATGATGGGATATCGAAGATTCTCCAACGTGATTGAACACCTTCCCTCGCCCCTCCTGCTTCTTGGAGACTTTAACTCTCACGGTACGGGGTGGGGCTGTCTATACGACGATAATCGATCTTCGACAATTCAAGACCTTTGTGACAACTTCAATATGACAATTCTGAACACAGGGGAAATGACACGGATCCCTAGACCACCTGCGCAAGCAAGTGCACTGGACATATCTTTATGCTCGACATCACTACGGTTAGATTGCAAGTGGAAGGTAATATCTGATCCCCACGGTAGTGACCACTTACCAATTGTAATTGCAATCACCACTGGTTCAAGACCATCGGCACCAATCAATGTTCCCTAGGACCTCACACGAAACATTGATTGGAAGACCTACGCTGCTGCGATATCCAAAACTATCGATTCAACACAGGTACTTCCCCCGGAGGAAGAATATAAGTTTTTGTCCAACTCGATTCTCGATAGCGCGATTCAAACTCAGACGAAACGAGTACCCGACGTGAACACCCAAAAACGTTCTCCCAACCCGTGGTGGGACAAAGAGTGCTCAAACGTGTACGCGGAGAAAGCTGCCGCGTATAAAACCTTCCGGAACGACGGGTTAGTTGCTAGTTATCGAGTGTACGCGATATTAGAAAAGCGAATGAAAAATTTAATGAAAGCTAAGAAACGCAGTTACTGGCGCCGGTTTGTCGACGGGTTAACAAGAGAAACATCGATGAGCACTCTTTGGGGCACGGCCCGACGTATGCGAAACCGAAACAGTACTAACGAGAGCGTGGAATATTCAAACCGTTGGATATTCGATTTCGCCAAGAAAGTTTGTCCGGATTCCGCCCCGGCACAGAAAATCTACCGCGCCGCGTCGCCTTACAATACCGCGAACGAAACACCGTTTACGATGGTGGAGTTCTCACTTGCTCTCTTATCATGTAACAATAAAGCCCCGGGGCCAGATAGAATCAAATTCAACTTGTTGAAGAATCTGCCAGACTCTGCCAAAAGACGCTTGTTGATTTTATTTAATAGGTTTCTTGAGGGTAACATTGTCCCACATGACTGGAGACAGGTGAGGGTCATCGCCATCCAAAAACCAGGAAAACCAGCCTCCGACCACAATTCGTATCGTCCGATTGCAATGCTGCCCTGTATCCGGAAGTTATTCGAAAAAATGATCTTGTTTCGCCTCGATAATTGGGTCGAAACAAATGGCTTACTGTCAGATACACAATTTGGCTTCCGCAAAGGCAAAGGGACGAACGATTGCCTTGCGTTGCTCTCAACAGAAATTCAAATGGCATATGCTAACAAAGAGCAGATGGCATCAGTATTCTTGGATATTAAGGGGGCTTTCGATTCAGTTTCGATCAACATTCTTTATGAGAAGTTGCACCAGCATGGTCTTTCGCCAATTTTAAATAACTTTTTGCTAAACCTGTTGTCTGAAAAACAAATGCATTTCTCGCATGGCGATTTATCGACATCACGATTTAGCTACATGGGCCTTCCCCAGGGCTCATGTCTAAGCCCTCTCCTCTACAATTTTTACGTGAATGACATTGACGAATGTCTTGTCAATTCCTGCACGCTAAGGCAGCTTGCAGATGACGGTGTGGTCTCTATTACAGGTCCTAAAGCCGTCGACTTGCAAGGACCACTGCAAGATACCTTGGACAATTTGTCTGCTTGGGCTCTCCAGCTGGGTATCGAGTTCTCCACGGAGAAAACTGAGCTAGTTGTATTTTCTAGAAAGCGTGAACCAGCGCAACTACAGCTTCAATTAATGGATCAAACTATTGCTCAGGCTTCAACATTCAAATATCTCGGGGTATGGTTCGACTCTAAAGGTACCTGGGGATGTCACATTAGGTATCTGAAACAGAAGTGCCAACAAAGGATCAACTTTTTCCGTACAATAACTGGAACATGGTGGGGTGCCCATCCAGGAGACCTAATCAGGCTGTACCAAACAACGATATTATCAGTGTTGGAGTACGGATGTTTCTGCTTTCGCTCCGCTGCGAACATACATTTCATCAAACTGGAGCGAATCCAGTATCGTTGCTTGCGTATTGCCTTGGGTTGCATGCACTCGACCCATACGATGAGTCTCGAAGTGCTGGCGGGCGTTCTTCCTCTGAAAAATCGATTTTGGGACCTCTCATATCGATTACTCATTCGATGCGATATTCTGAACCCATTGGTGATTGCAAATTGCGAAAGGCTTGTCGAGCTTAATTCTCAGACCCGATTCATGTCCTTGTACTTCGATTACATGGCACAGAACATCAATTCATCTACGTATAACGTCAACCGTGCTCATCTCTTAGATACTTCTGATCACACTGTATTTTTCGATACATCCATGAAGGAAGAGATTTGTGGAATTCCGGATCATATTCGCCCACAAGTGGTCCCAAATATTTTCTATAACAAATACCATCAAGTCGACTGCGCCAAAATGTTCTACACTGACGGATCAATTCTCAACGGGTCCACAGGCTTCGGTATCTTCAACGAAAATCTTGCTGCCTCATTCAAACTCAATGATCCTGCTTCAATTTACGTCGCAGAATTAGCTGCCATTCAGTATACTCTCGGGATCATTGACACCCTGCCCTCAGACCATTACTTCATCGTTTCGGATAGTCTCAGCTCCATTGAGGCCATCCGTGCGGCGAAGCCTGGAAAGCACTCACCGTATTTCCTGGGGAAAATACGGGAATATCTGAGTGCTTTATCTGAAAAATCTTACCAGATTACCTTGGTTTGGGTCCCGTCACATTGTTCTATTGCGGGCAATGAGAAGGCGGACTCTTTAGCCAAGGTGGGCGCATTAGAAGGCGACACTTACGAAAGACCAATTTGCTTCAACGAATTTTTCAGTATCTCTCGTCAGAGGACGCTCGATAGTTGGCAAACCTCATGGAGCAATGGGCATCTGGGACGGTGGCTACATTCCATTATCCCGAAGGTATCAACGAATGCTTGGTTTAAGGGGTTGGATGTGAACCGGGACTTTATTCGTACGATGTCAAGGATCATGTCCAACCATTACTCGTTTGACGCGCATCTCCGTCGTATAGGGCTTGCTGAAAGTAATCATTGTGTTTGTGAGAACGGCTACCACGACATCGAGCATGTTGTTTGGCTGTGCGCAGAGTACTGTGTTGCCAGGTCCCAACTAATAGATTCCCTTCGGGCCCGAGGTAGATCACCCTATGTGCCAGTCCGGGACGTCCTGGCAAGCCGTGACCACCCCTATATTTTTCTTATCTATATCTTTTTGAAAACCATTGATGTCCAAGTTTAATACATTTTCCCCTCTCTCATTCACAGTAGAATCTCACCAACCTATCCCTGTATCTACAATATGGCATTGCTTCACGAGTCTTCGGTGCATACCCTTCTTGATAACCGTCTACCCAGAACATCATGACATACCTCACATGCAGATGATATAGAGAACATCATGACAGTATCAGAGTGCCAATAATTATCCGAAATATCGACCCTCCCCTCGCCCCTGCGATTACAGGCTGGAAACTACAACACTACAACAAAGTGTGCATATCCGCCACAATGATCAATCAGCAAACGACGATGTCAATTACACAATATGTATCCCACTTCCTACCTTTTTCCTTTACTTACATAAGAGGGGAGCAAGCCGCCCCTAAATACGGCTTTCCTTTCCCCCACTAACATGTGACATGTAATTAAAAAAATGAATTATCGGCCTCGTTAAGCTAAAGCATTTGGGCCTAAATAAACGTATTTAAGATAAAAAAATAATATTATGTGGTTTTAATGCCTCCACATTTGTCTATAGCACGAAAAGTCACAGTGGAAACAGTTATATTAAAAAAAAAAACTAAATTTGAGGGTGTTGCCACTAACAACGCTTTACAAATCGATAACATTAAATCCTACAAGTTCAACTAGTTCAACAAAATTCTTTATTACGAGCATTTCTAAAACTTTGTCGAAGACACCAACTTTGTACCTCGTCAGCATAAAAAGTTATTTTTTTTAAATTTGATCGTAGTATGCCACGCCTAATTTTATTTTTTATCAGGTTGTGGGGAATATTCTTACGAGCAATTCGTCCAAAAATACCTTGTGAATATATTCGATGGTTTGGCCTCTGGTGAATTAAGTTCACGTCTTTGGGGTTTCCGACCACTATGCAGCGGTGTCTTTACATTAACATTAACCCAATTTGTTGAGCAGAGTTGTCTGGTTCACAAGACTAGGTCCAGGCCTCTGAAAAAATCTTCAAAGTTTGAGGGTTTCTGTACGTTTCTTTTAAAATAAACGTTAAAAAATCAAAACAACCCCCCCCCCCCCCTTGAGAATTTTCTGCGCACAGGCCTGCTATATCTAGATCAGATAGGTAATTATGTACGATATAAAAGAGCGACGGTAATTGTAAACGTTCTCTTTCCTCGCCTGCTCTTAGAGCAATCAACATCTAGTGTAAATATAAGTATAACTATATCTTAGTGTTTCATTAGAACACCGAACATTACAGGAACCAAATCGTGTAGGTGGTAAATCAGTAGGCAATTCTCACAAACTTTCTTATTTTAAGAAATAACGGTTGAGTTTTGCTGAATAGTATGTTTATATTTTAGTTCCATATTTTATCGCAAAGATGGCACCAATACTAACTTTTCAACGGTGTGAGATAGAAACTAGAAGTATTCTACAAAGTTGTACAACAGGAAATTCTCAATATTTCTTCCGAATATATTCATATTCTATCTCTCTTCTTTAAAAAGTTAGTTATGGCACCCTCCAGGCGGCGAAATATAGAACTTATCTTTTTTAGCCAAAAGATGGTTCATATAATGTACTGAAATTCCTCTAAACGTACTGTTTAGCTAAACTCTATCGTTATTTTGCAAACAAAAAAGTTCGTGTTATTCTACGATTGATTCACTACTATACGCCCCATGTAAAAGTCACTCAGACATCTCTTCGTTAAAAGTTTAATAACTTCTCCTACTAAAGCTGGTCTTCTTCGCAGTCTTCGGCAAAGTTGTAGACAATAAAACTATCTTTCTTATTTTCACTTATAATGATGAACCAAGTGCCCTCTAGCGGTGAAAATGTGCGCTAGTGAGTTCTCTCCATGTACATTGTTGAAAAATGCCATACAAGCATCAAGTACGTTGGTCCGGTAGCTAGACATGTCCGATTTGGCACAAACTTGAAACGGAAGCTCCCAGTGGGACTGGAAACCGATCTATGGTGGGCTGATTGAGTTTTCGAAAATTCATATTTTTCTGGGCAGTCTATTAAACATACTTCAGCGCAGATCAAGGTCGACGAGGAAAAATCATTATGATTAGATCGTGTATATATTATTTTAGTTTATTTTCTTTTAATTATGTTGTTCCGTGTACATAAACCGTATACCATGCTAATACTTAATACGCTGGGCTTGTTGTACATTAAGGCGACCTCAAAACGTACATGTAGGAACAGTCATTCTTTAAATGGGTCGATGAAAATACAATAGAAATATCACCTTCCATAACCAGGGCTAAACATGTTTCCATCAATAAATTAAACGAAGTATTAGTCAATAGATGCAAGCAAGTTTTTTCCATAAAAACACTGCCGGTCAGTAGGGGAAAGATTGTATACACATTATGAACGGATATAATTTTTCCCGCGGATGGCGTGAAGTTTTTATTCATATACACGATATACACTAACATCGAATTGAAAACCAATGACAAAGTGAAGACTAACTAACTATACACCGAGCAAGGGTTGGAAACCCTTCTACAATTTAGCTTCGATTAATCGACACACATCGGCAAGCGACACTAGAATATTTCGCCAGGATATCATCGTTCCACTTATGATCCAGTCGTTTAATAAGTGTAGATTTCTTTTTGAATCCAAATTGTCCTTGATATCCGACTGCATATTAAATAGCTTTGATATCGTTTATTTCAGCCTTTATATTATCTAATCTCAAGGAAGAACCATTCTTAGTGGTCAGTAGGATCGCAATGTAGTGCAAAGACTTTGATTTGCTTTTGCAGGACAATATCCATCAATTCATACTTCCAGAATAGGAACGAACCAAATAATATTAATTGCAACATGTGGAGATGTCACCTGTCATTCTAATCAAAGCTTTCGCATATCAGTCCAGTAATCTCCGTGAAACCGATATGATATGGGTATTGGAAATCGTGAAGACTTTATGGTTTTACCCAATGGAATTAGCGAAAAAATTGAAAGCAGTGAAAACCATTATTAAAAACACATATGTGGCGCTTGATTGCAAACTGGTAGAAAATTCTGTCATCCTCTTATTCTCTGCTTATATAATTTTAATCATTTTGTTGTAATACACAAATTTGGCGGAACAGTAGAAGCTTAGCTACCATCAAGTCGATTGCGAGCTTTTTTAGCCTTGTAGAGCTTTCTCTTACTGCAATTTCGAACCGAACCTTGTAACTGACTGTGTAAAAGTATCTAACAATTCTGATAGTTACGCAAATTTTCCCTCCGGTCTTAAGTTGTAGTGTAGTGATTTAAATATCATCAGTAGCTCATATGAATTTGAAAGCTATTTCACCTCTGTGTAGGTAATAATTACATTCGTTTATTTGTTTGTAATCATCTCATAGTTCATATCACTTTAGAACTAATTGAGGTCATCAACAGCCGCTAAGTTATAAATACCATCGAGTGCCGGGCAGAAGTTCTCAGTAGTCCCCAGTCAATCACACACACCGCAGATAGCTAACAATAACCCCCTGTCACTGCAGCGTTCATAGCTTATCATGTTTGAACTTTTGCTTGTTTTTTTCACCCTTTACACCCTCACTTATTACTACCTTAGTTACCGTCCGTCGCGAAAACGTGTCTATGAACTGGCTACGAAAATTCCGGGACCCTTCGATTGGCCTCTGATCGGTAGCGTGCATCTCAGTATCACAGCGGGATCAAGACAAATATTTGACTATTTGCTCCAGTTTCTGCACACCACCCGTACGCCAATTCGTGCCTGGATAGGACCGTTTCTATTCGTCTTTTTCGACAAACCGGAACACCTGGAAGTAATCCTAAATTCTCAGAACTGCGTCAGCAAATCCTACGTGCACAGATTTTTCCGTTTCGAGAAAGGATTACTGAACTGTGCTCCGGATCTTTGGAGAGTTTTGCGGAAACGATTGAATCCTTCGTTTTCTTCGACTATTATCAACAATTTCGTCCCTGCATTCAGCGATCAGGCAGACAAGCTGGTCCAATACCTCGAGCCATTCGTTGACCGAAAAGCTATGGATTTGCTGCCAAAAGTGAGCAGTTATACACTATCGGCCGCCTTGTTAAATCTGTTCGGAGTGAATGTGCGAGTAAATGATACTGAATACATCGAACAGTTTGCTGACAATGCAGAAAAGTATAACTCATGTGATTAAGTTTATTCAAATGAATAGTTTTTATTTTGCATTGTTTATTTTAGGATGTGGCTACTCATGTGGGACAGAATCTACAAGCCATGGTTTTATCTCGATTTTGCATATAAACTTTCACCCAATTACAAAAAAGAAAAGAAACGAATACATCAACTGCAACAGCTATCATGTGAGGTGTGTTTTAATGTGATAGTATAAATGCGGTCAGCGTGTAACAACACTCTCTTTTAGATCTATACTGCGCGTGAATCCCTAAGACCCAAACCAAATCCAGAACAGACAGACGTAAAAGCAAACACATCAGAGATACTAATCGAACGCTTAGAACGTATGACGTTCGTAACCAAAGAAATCGGCGAAGACATTTTGTTGCACAATATTGACACCTTTCTGTTCGCCAGCAACGACACAACTTCCAACGTCATTGCCACTACCTTGCTAATGATGGCCATGCATCCCGATGTGCAGAAGCGGGTTCACAAGGAGGTAATGCAAACTATTACAAGCGATACGATCACTTACGAAGATTTGTGCTCGCTTCAGTATCTGGAAATGGTGATCAAAGAATCGATGCGACTTGTGCCAGTTGCTTCGGTTATAGGTCGTGTCTGCGAGCGGGAGTTGAAGGTAGACAATTGGACCATACCGGCTGGTACAGAGATTAGCATTCCCATTTTTAAGCTACATCGAGACAAGTCGATTTGGGGCGAGCGATCTGAAGAATTCGATCCGGACAATTTTTTGCCGGAACGATGTTCGCAACGACATCCATACGCGTATCTTCCATTTGGTGGCGGGATTCGGAACTGTATAGGAATCCGATACGCGTGGACATCAATGAAAGTAGGGCTGGCTAAGTTGGTGCGAAAGTACAAATTTTCGACGGATTTGAAATTAAAAGATATAAAATTTCAAACATCACTAATATTACTGATACATAATAGACATATGATGCGAATTGAAAGACGGTAAATAGTGTGCAATTGAAATAAATCCATCCATTTTTATGTTACTCACATCCAGCTCTTAGACAATAATCGGAGAACTTCAAACGGTGAGATAACATTGTGCTCACACGAGTTTCCTGTATCATGCCTCCGCGTGAGTCTAAATCTATTGATAACAGTTTGTCTTTAGTCCGACGTACTATCGACAGGGTACTATCAACCTTCTGCGGTAGTAACTAAGTAGTGAAATTAAGTAAATATTAGCTATCTTATACATATACAAGAGGGAGTAATTTTATTTTATTTATTTATTCTGAATTTATTTATTTATTCGTCAATCAATTGTAGACTACATTACACAAATATTAATTGCTTATATACTATACTGTATACTATTCCTATGTACTATGATTTCGCAAAGAGTTAAAAAACTGTTTTAAAATTGTTCGGGGCATGGTAAGGTCAATACTTTCACAATGCTCGTTATACACAGCCATCATCTGGTTTAGTGGTCCGAATTTAGCATAATCTGTACGGTGATGACCTATCGCGAACAAATTTCTATTGCGTAATTGGCGAGTAGGAGCATGTAAATTTAATTTTGACTATATGTAAGATGATTCAGTACGCTGCATGACGCTATCGTTTAGAAACGAGATCATAGCATGGTCCCAACGTTCTTTCAATGTTTGAATATCTATCAACATATAACGTGCTTCATAAGATAGAAGAGGGAATGCTGTCCATCTTAACTGCTGTTGGATTGACTCAACTCTCACTTCGTGTTTTTTTTATGAATAGTGACCAAACAATACTACAATATTCTAAAATAGACAGAACATATGCTACATAAAAAGAGTTTTAATTGTGTAAAGATCTTGAAAGTGATATCCGAAGCGTTTTATAAAATTAAGCATATTGCTAGCTCTATGAACAATTGTGTTGTTATGTTTCACAAATTTAATTTTTTGTCTAAGATACCTCCAAAATCTCTTATTTTATCGCATTTCTGAACGATTTGATTGCCTAATGTAATTGACACTGTATATAATGCAAAATTAAGAGATTACATTTAATTCCAGTAAACATTTACAACACCATGTATAAAAGATTTGTGTTTCATTGTGAAAAACATTATAGTCATTATTATTTCTAATTTATAAAAATAGCTTCATATCATCCGCATATATGAGTATTTTAATGTTTTTTTTTAAATAAGAGAGATGTCGTGCACTGAAAAAAATCCAAACGTTAATTCTATTTGCTTCAAACCGCTTAAAATTCATATGAAGAAGAAATGCTATTGTTATCTCGCGCACACATATCTTCTATGTGTCAACTGTATAAACTATGTATGAACACACATAAGTTATATGTGCACATTGTTATAGAATGGGGTTTTATGTGCCCAATAGTTATGAAATGTGAATGTAAGATTAATATTTCTTGTAAATACACACATTAGGTTTATGTGCCAGCAAATAGTGTCTATATGCCTCCGTTAATTGCAAAAATCTATGTGTAAAATCAATAGGCATAACGTTTACTTTTTTTTGAGTGTGGATATAAAAAATGAAAAGAAGAGATCCTACGTGTGAACCTTGAGGAACCCCCGAAGTAACTTTAGTTATATCATATTTCATCTCATAGAATTTTACTATTTGCTGGCGATCTGTTAAATACGACTTAATCCAATTGAGGAGTCTCATCTCGATTCCAATTTTTCAAGTTTGAAAATTAACATGGGAATGTCCATGAATGCTGAAGTCAGTGTAAAGAGCTTCTATGTGATTTCCTTTATCCATAGCATTTAATGAGTAATCAACAAATTCTAAAAGGTTTGTACCAATTGAACGGCCTTTAAAAAACCCATATTGTGAATTTGTTATTTTATGTTTGACTTGGTTGAAAATGTTTTTATTTATGATGGATTCGAAAAGTTTGGGAAAGCAAGACATAATGGCAGTTCCACGATAATTGCGAATATCAGATTTTTTACCCGATTTATAAATAGGTATTAAAAAAGATTTTTTTCAGTCTTTGGGAAAATACCAGATTCTAGTGACTTATTGAACAGCCAGAATAAATGTGACGTGAGCTCAGTTTTTTTAATCGTTTATTTGACACGGCTCATTGCTGGTAGCTTCACAGAGCCAGAAATACATTTTTTTAAATATTTACAGAAATAAATACAAAAAAAGCTATTGTGTAACAATTAGATTTTCCCCACGCAGTCTAGTGTGCGCAGAAATCTTTTTCCTTGATTTATTTTCTTTACATCGAGTTTCATTTGATGTTTCAGCAAATGTTCAACTTCGCTCACCGATGGGCGCACTAAAATTTCCTTGAAGTCAATCATAACCGTGTTAACTAACACAGGCCGGCCAGGAATATCACACATTTTGATTTACACAATACGCACTGTATGTAGAAACAAAAGATTCTTTGTTGTCTACTTCGACCGATGTTCGTTGGCTCTGCGCCGTGAGGTTGGACGTGTGTTTCGAACGACAACTGAGAGTGAACTGACGTGAGCTCAGTTGCTAAATTCTTTATGAAAGCAGGTGGAATTCCATCAGGTCCTGAGCCTTTAGTGGCATCTAGATTATTGATACCAGAGAAGATATCTTGAACATTAATGTGACTGACACCAACATCCTTTGAATAATCAGGAAAATAAGAAAGATATTCAAATTCACGATCATTGTCTGAATAGTTAGAAAAAGTTTCTTGAAAAAATGTTGCGAAGAGATTACAAATATCTTTTGAAGTTTCACCCTCTTTTCCGTCCAAAGATATTTTTGATGGGAAGTTGGATGAATTCAACTTAGTTTTGATGTAATTAAAAAAGTTTTTTTTTTGCATGACTTGATCTCATTTTCATTTTTTGCATTATATACAGTTAGTGCCGGAGAAATAGCCAAAGTTAGTTGGTCACGAATGTTGAGGTATGTTTCCAAATTATCCTGATTATTGTGTCTCCTGTAAATTTTGTGAGCTTTTTGCTTACGATTTTTCAAAATAATAATTTCCTTGTTGAACCAAACTGGATTTTCTGGATGCACGATTTCGTCGTTTTTGCGTGAGTGAAACTTCCTCCTGTATTATTTGCCATAAAATATAAACAAAAGATCTCCATTGCACATTCAATGTTCTCTTGATTCTTTAAAAGGGACTGCCAATTTGCACTGCTTAATTTATATTTAATATTTTCATAATTTGCTTTTCTATAATCGAAGACATCCTCGAAGTCACAGTCAATGGAATTATGATTCTTGTGCACAAAAAATAGAGAATTCTATTCCTGTGTGAAAGGTTTAATTTTTACATAAACGATATAGGGGTCGTACACTAATTACGTGAGGTTGTTTAGAACTTTTCAACATCCCCCCCCCCCCAGATAAGAGTTCGTAAGATTTTGGTGAACTCCCCCTCCCCACACATAATATCTTATCACGATTTCCGTAATTAAAAAATCATATTCTTGAATCATTAAATAATATGATAAGCAAAACAATACTTGTAGAACTATTACAAGAAAATTCAGGACAAAATTTAACTGAATCAGGTGCAGTAATTTTATTTGCATCCTTTTCGCGCCCAGTAAAAATTTTCAGATCAACCTTTGGGATATATTCAGAAACTCAGATTTGGTCCAAATAATCTTTCTAATACCTTACGGGTTTGAAGCGAAAGTTTGAAAAGGATGTCGGCCTAACAACATGAAGGGTATCAGCACTTCTCAACTTGTAAAGCAGATTATGACCCCAGTTTTGAACAATTAACCACCAAGAGTCAAGAAATTGCTGTAGCTGCTCCAAAACGATCGACAATTAAACCTCTACTGACGTTGGCACCAATCAACAAAATCCCCTAACTAATTTAACAATCTAATTCTGCCGCTGCAGACACACTGCAATTCAAGGTCTGCCTTTCCTTGACCATGATGTACAAAATGTGCTCATTTTGTTTGATATTCAAAACTTTCATGGCACAAATTAGAAACAGTTTCTTTTCTTATGAAAAGAATATTTTACTTGTTGATTCCATTTTTCATACTTGTTTTATGATATGACGTAAGAAAGAACGAACCCTCCCTCCCCCTCAGATAAGAATTTGTAAGATATTTTGAAACTCCCCCTCCCCCATATGCCCTTACGTAATTAGCGTATGGACCCCAATGAGATTCATCAACACAGAAATCTTCATTACTGTTTGTTAATAGAAGCTCTAAATAACGATTGTGTTGATTTCTTGTATGGTTTATTTGATTGAGTCCTAGGAATGCAATTTTCTCAACCATATATTGTAATGTTTCGTTTTCACCAACGACAGGAAGTAGAATGCTCTCATTTCCAGAGTCAGGAATAAAATCTAAGTTACGCTGATTAAAATCACCATAAATATGAACTTTAAATTCTGGAGGAAAATTAGATATTATTTCTTCAGTTGCTTGGAAGAAAATCTCATATGTTGATTTGCAAGCTATATCCAGAGAAAAGTACACTGGGACAAAAAGGTGGATTTCATCAGCGATATGTGCTTTAACCAATACATGTTCAAATTCTTTGAATTTTGGTGAAACAATAAGATCGGAATTACATATAGATGAAACTGCGATGAGAACTCCTCCGCCTGGCATTCTTTGGGTTAGTCGTAAATCACGATCATCTCTAAAAACATAGAGCATGCATACCGGGAGTATATTTCCCGGGAATCCCGGAAGTTTTGGCTTTCCCGGTATTCCCGAATCCCGGGAAATTGTTAATTCTCATTCCCGGGAATCTCGGGGAAAAGATTTTTTAATTAAATCTAAAAAACTTACCTTCTGCAAACAAAATCTGCAGGCAATATCTCGACCGGTAAACACTTGGAGTGGGTGGTAAATGTCAATTATACTTTTTGAACATAACTTCGTAGATCAATGAGCGATATATCTTTGAACTCGGTAATACCACTATTACCCTGCAGCATTCAGTAACCAAAGAAGATGCATTAAATTGATCCCACCCCATTCAAAATACTCTTCAACGAATTTCAACTTTGGACAGTAACTTCAGCAGCTGCGTTCAGGAAATCGTCCCAATCGTAATCGTGATTTCCTGAATTTAGGTTATCCAAAGTTGATCCAAGAAAAATCATTCAAAAGAGGTTGATTTTATATAAACTGAGTGACGAGTTATCAAATGATTCAATGCTGTGTAGTCCATCAAATCGACATCTTTTGACAACCGTTTTTAGGACAAGTATACACGCAATCCATCTGATTTGAAAACTTTTAAATTTATTCTTTTATTTTTAAGAAAATAAGTATTTTTTTTTATTTATCTTATGTAATCCCAGGATCCCGGGATTTCCCGGAATTTTTTTTATTTATTCCCCGAATCCCGAGAAACTGAAAACCGCCGGGAAATGGAAGCTCTCGGGATAATATAATGTTCGTCGTTCATTTAGTGCTATTTTTTATAGTAATACACTTTAGTATTTTAAGCAGTAGTTGATGGAGCCATTAATTATTTACACAATTTCACAGGCATATTAAAACTAGGAATAACTAAAGGGACAGAATGAAGTTTATTAAGATTAGGGGGTTCAATAAGGGTTATTTTTATGAGTAGAAGTACAGTTGGACATTTCTTAACAAGATTATGTACTTAACAACTAAAACTAGAAAAGACAGGGAAGGAGGCAAATATGCTTCAGGAAGATATTCAGGAGGTGAATTCCTACATCTAGGTATCAGAGGCAGTGCAGAGATGGTGGACAAAGATAACATTAACTTCAGTTTCCAGCATCAGGAGCAGGGATGCCAAAGGTACTGGTAAACTACATTTTTTTCGGTATATTTACATTTGCACAAGCCGTACAGCCCGCTACAGCGACGCATCACTACAGCTCTTGCCAGAACGGTAGCCAAACCGAGTACATTTTCCCATAGAGCAGAAGCATACATTTTTGTTTTGCTGCTGTACTCCGACTGCTCGGTGAGAGTGTGGCGTAGTAAAGTTTGTTCTCGCTTTGTACACTTTTCTCTGCGTAGCCAAAGGGAGAGGCCCGCACACGAAAGCGATGATGCCGGCCGTGGTGTAAACGAAGGGCATTTGTTACCGTCGTTTGTGATTGAAAATATTGAATAGATTAAAAATATTAAAAAGTGTAAAATAAGGAAAGAGAAGCTGTACCGCTCGCGTCTGGTGGCTGTACTGGGGGCAGTATTTCTTTGTCATGTTACTGCTTTGCTTACAGACTGCCGTACAGCGCTGGGCGTCCTGCAATAGCGAACGACAGCAGCGTCAAAAGAGAAATGAGAATGTAGGCAGAAAAATTACAGCCGTAGAAAAGGTGGGCATTTTGCATCCTTGAATTCAGGAGACCAGTGACGACGGCCTTCATCGAGAAGTATCATGTACTGAGACATCGGGTGGTCCACCTCGAACCGGCAGAGGTTCAGATGATTTCGTAGTACGGTTAAGTTGCGGATCGGCAACACTCTGAGTCGCACATGTAATGTTTGTGCTGTACGTTCCGTGTTTATTAAACCATCTGACAGAGATGTTGCGTGTCACCTTAAAGTCGTATCGAACCATCTTTGGTGCACGGTAAGGCGGATGAGAGCACTTCTGAAAATGAAAAGAAAAATAAAAGAGGCAATTCAATCTACAAATTGATGGTTTTAGAAAAGATATACATATACGAGGGTCATATAAAGGAGGTCGCCGTTAGGCAGTACACCTCGAACCGGGTCATTAGGTGATCTTTCTCGGGCCCGAAACGAATTCAATAGTTGAGATCGGGCAGAATAATACACGGCGCATGCCCAGACAATATGTTAGATATTGTGTTATCCGTCGCCACAAGCGCAAGCTTCGCTATTCACGATCCCAATACGCCGTAGATGAGCGTCTAGCGTGTAGTGATTGGACATGAGCCGATATAACACACGAATGTAATTCCGACCCACATCCATTCCTCTGAGCCACAGTTTCGTTGATACCTTCGGGATAATAGAATGTAGCCACCGTCCTAGCTTTCCATTGCTCCACGATGTCTGCCAACTTTCTAGCGTCCTCTAACGAGAGATATTGAAAAAAATCACTGAAGCAGAGTGGTTTTTCCTCATTACCTGGGATGGAGCAATGCAAGCTAGGACGGTTTGTGCTTTGTCTGTAAGATCGTATAAGAATCTTACAGACAAAGCATGCAGGAGCTCCCATATCTTCCCCAGGAAATGTGGAATGTGCTTTCTAGGTTTCATCGAACAGAGAGCTTCTATTTAGCTGAGGCTATCCTAAACAATAAGGAAATGATCGGTGGGTAAAGTATCAATAATCACAAGGGTATACTGAATAGCAGCGAGTTTTGCGACGTATGCCAAAGCAGGATGAATAAGTTTGAAAGAGCCGCTGAGGTTTTGATTGAATATACTGAAGCCAGTGGAGCCGTCAAGACTTGACCCGTCGATGTAAAATATTTTGTTGCAGCCTCTCGAAATTTACTATAAAAGATACTTGTGATCGAACGTATGTGATCCGGGATTCCACGAATCTCATCTTTTATGGATGTATAGAAAAATACAGTTGAATCAGAAGCATGAAAGAAATCGACACGGTTCGAATAATACTAATAAGAATTGATATTTTGTGCCATGAAATCGAAGTACGAGGACATAAATCGCACACCCTAAAAAATTGTGTAAATTTACGTCTCCTGACCCTGACATATACTAGCATCAAAAATGACTTACTTTTACGTTTGATTTTAATTTTACATGACATTGAATTTCGTACATAACGTAATTTTACTCTACATAAAGCGTTTGTTCTGAATAGCAGTAAATGTAATTTTATGTCATTGCGCAGGTAAAGGATATGTTTCATGTAAAATCAATCGGAACACGGTTATATTTAGTCATTTCGTGAATTATGTGATAAAATTCATATTTTTTGGAGTGCGGGTATGAGAATGGCACCTCGAAACTTGCAAATACAATTGCAAATTGATACGGCATCGGATGAGCAATCGATATGAGAGGTTCCAAAATCGATTTTTTAACTAGGGGCGGAGATAGCGTAGTTGGTAAATCGATTACTTTGTACGCAGCTCACCTGGATTTGATTCCCAACACCGCACGCAGGGTTAGAGATTTCTGAAAAGAGATTTTTCTAACCCGAAAAAAAAGAAGCGAATGATTCTAAGGTTAAAACATCTATAATTTGAAAAAGACAGGGGGAGGACGTTTACCGCACTTCTAGACTCATCGTATGGGTTGACTGCATGTAACCTAGAGTAATGCACAACAACAATACTGGATTCCAGTTTGATGAAGAGTATGCTAACAGCGGAGCGAAAACAGAAACACCCGTGCTCCATCACCGACAATATGGTTGTTTGGTACAGCCTGATCAGGTCTCCTGGGTGGGCAACCCACCCTGTTCCGGTTAAGAGAAAGTTGATCCTTTGTTGGCGATTTTATTTTAGATACCTAATATGACAACCCCAGGGACCTTCAGAGTCGAGCCATGCCCCGAGATATTTGAAATTTAAACCTCAGTAATAGTTTGACCCACTAATTGAAGCTGTAGTTCCTTGAAAATACGATTAGCTCAGTTTTCTCCGCGGAAAATTCGGTACTCAGCTAGAGGGCTCAAGCAGATAAATTTTCCAAGGTATCTTGCAATGGTCCTTGCAAATCGACAGCTTTTGAACTTATAATAAAGACCACACCGTCATTTGCAAGAAAAGTTGAATTTGAATGTTTCCTGTTGCACTCGCCAGTACCTGACACCAATATGCTGCCAGTTAGACAATATATCGGAACTAACACCAAATTAGCGCCTGTTAGACAGTAAATCCAAACAGTTCACACAACATGAACTGGTGCCAGTAACTATGTTTCTTGGCTTTCATCAAACTCTTCATTCGTGTAACGTACTCTTGATAGTTAGCGGGTAACTCGTCGTTCCGCAAGATCTTATACGCGGCGGCCTTCTCCGCGTATACGTCTGAGCACTCTTTGTCCTACCATGGGTTGGGGGCCGTCCGCAAGAGTTCGTGTCTGGTACGCGTTTAGTCTGAGCTTGAATCGCGGTGTAGAGAATCAAGCCAGACGGGAACCGCTACTCTTCCTCCAGAGGAAGCTCTTTGTGAGCACTTGATGTTGCCGGATATAGCAGACGCGTAGCTCCTCCAATCAATATTTCGTGTGCACAAAACGTCGATAGTATTCGGTAGCCCTGAACCATTAGCAATAGTAATTACGATTGGCAGATGGTCGCTGCTGTGGGGAACAGAGATCACCTTCCACATGAAATCTAACCAGCGATGTCGAGTAGAGGGACAGGTCTAAGACACTCGAACGCGCAGGAGGAGCCGGAATCAATGTCATGTCACCCGTGTTTCAAATGGTCATATTGAAGTTGTTGCAAAGCTCGTGGAGTGAGGTAGATTGATTATCGTCAGGAAGTCAACCCCATGCCGTACCGTGGAATCACCCAAAACTAGTATCGGTGCGGGGAAGAGTTCCACAATATCACAAATAATATTAAAGTCGTAAAAGTTGAGGTTCAAACTATTTATTAAAATTTTGAAAGAATCGATTTTCGAGATAATGCTTCTGCCTCACCCTCTGAGACAGGAAGCTACTTGCTTCGGTTTTGCACCAGTCCTCCTTCGAGTAGTTATGTTGGACGGTGTTTAAAGATACATCTTTCGTTATTACAACGAAGCTTAGCAGAGGAAATGTTCCTCGTTGTTCTATTGCTTCTAGGCACTGCAGATGTTCCCTCCTGGAGTTCATTACGGTCGCCTTCGTCAGTAGACAAATTCCCACAACGAACCTTATTGCTACAATGGGTAGCTGTGTGTTCCAATTGTTTGTAATTAGTGCAGTTCATGACCCGCAGAACAAAAAGGCGAACAGGTATACGAACCTTGTCAAAGAGAAAGTAGTAGAGTAGAGCAGTCCCAGAGAAGGTCACCCGATAAGAGTCTGAGTTGACATATGTCCTCTTCCCGTTAACTGCGACTGATGCTGAATGCAAAAATTTGCAGTTCAGTATCTTCACTGGCTGAAACATGGAGTCTTTAAAACAACCAACTTCATGTTCCAGCAGATCCTCACAATTCAAACTCGAATCGGTGATGACCCCGTCACATTCAACCCGATTAGCTGGTACATATACTATACTCCTTCGTAAAAAGTCCGTAGCCAGCAATATCATTCGCCTGCTTCAAGCTATTTACCACCACCCGCAGCTTATTGGGGCGAATCTTCGATATTTCTGTCACGGGGGAATCTAGCTCCGTCAAAACTCGAGAAATCTGCAACAAATTTAAAAAAAATTGTCTTCGGTCTGGAAGAAGATTACGAACGGCCCGGTTTAAGAGGGTAGGTACAACTTCGGTCGGAGAGTCGATTTTATTTTGATATCCATCTCGGCCTGAGGCTGTCCGGAAAACCGACCAATTGCCCAGTGCGGCATGCCATGGTACTACATAGCGACAAAGGAAATGCTCCTCACATTATTTGGGGCAGCTCACATATTAATTTGAGTTACCTGAATTGATGGAATACTTAATCTCAATGCATAGTATCAAAGTTTGCACGATCTGGAAAGAAACTAGTGTTAAATGTAACATTATACTGTAACAGTATTACGCATGAGTTTGCAAATTGTCACGAGCAGAATGAGCTCACAATGTAGTTATAGGATCATAAATATGTCTTATTTGCACTTTTTTGCTTGTTAAGTTTTGATAACATCATTCTTATAAAAATTATGTAATTCTGACGTACATAGTACATACCAGCAGTACCGGGTGAAGTGAGTCGTGCGTCAACCATTCTACGATTTTAGCCAATTAACCTATCAAAGTTTAGGAATTCATTCAAGTTCGCAGGTTGTATGTGTTGGGCTGGTCAAATAACCGGTTCTGGAGTTTTACGGAAGCTCCGAGGGTATGCTGCTGAGATATCGTATATTTGAACACTATGAATTCAAGTTGGAACCATATAGTCCATTTTCAGACAACGTAGCAGCGGTTCTGAGCTGGGGAACCAAGTAAATTCGTAATGCGCTACTCATGTTTATGAAACGTTCATACTTCAATATACCTGTGGGTCCACGATGATCTATTAACAAGGCAAACATGTAAAGCCATCCGGTAGTGGTAGTGGATTCTGTCACGCGACACGATAGAAGCACATTTCTAATCATCCGAGCATTCTGTTTCTCTGGAATTGGTCGTAAGCTTCCCGGGGTGTTCTGACTAGTTTACATCTGATTACATTGTTCATAGATCGAGTGTTTCACATGATGGTACATACATTTTACAGACATGGATCGCTCATGGAGGATTAACTAGGCCCCCCAGATGCGTTCACATATACAATTTTTTATGTTCATGTTATTCTAATGCCAATCTTAAAGCTTAACTTAGAATATTAAGGGGGGCCCTCTTATATAATTGTGGCAAAAAGTACCTAATGTTTAATATTTTTTTTTTTTTGAAGCAGTAAAATTACTTCGACATGTGTGCTATTCTGCAAAATGTTTATTAAGGTTTCATCTAAAATATAAAATTTTTCGATTTTTCGAATCTGCGAGCATTCTCGTTTTTGAACCATTGAACCAATCAACTTCGGATTTTGCCCGCCTAAAAGAGGACAACATTCTATAACCTACAAAATGGCAAAATTGATTGACATTAATGATTTTTTACAGCCGGCTAAAGTGGAAAAATCATGCGAAAAACGATACTTTATTTTCAAGTGGCCGCCATTTTGTTTTAATATCGAATGTTTTCATGTTTTAGGTTGGGGCTCCTCTACGGAATGTAATCTTCAAGATCGTTTTGGTTTGCTGCTTGTAGACGACGAATTGCGACCTGTATCGTGCCCGCAGATGAGGTCGGTTTTCAAAACACCTTCTGCTGGAGCCGCCATTTTTGACACCTTACACTCGCAAAATTTTACTTTATAGTATAGATGAAACCTTAATAAACATTTTGCAGAATAGCGCACATGTCTAAGTCATTTTACTTCTTCAAAAAAATTATCAAATATTCCCCTTAATGAAAGTTGCTTAAATTATCTTTCTACAGACCCCACGGGAATTCTGTTTAAATTCGGATCCGGTTATCTGACCAGACCAACATACAGTATAAACGGAAAACCTAGGTACATACCGCATGTAGACCGCGATGGCAATTGTTGATATTGATTTAATGCGTGTTGCCAATTGACTGTTCCTATCAATCGTAACAAAAATAAAATGGTAGAAACTAATCTACGTTCTAAAACTCATCTTCATATCATCATAAATATTTTGGACTTAGATCATTTTTGACTACGTCTTTGTTTTCGATATGAGGCTGCACTTTGAAAATTCAATAAAATCGGTATGTAACGAAAAGTGGTCAGGTTTTAAACGCTTATAATTCAGCCATCTCACGATAAATTTTCAAATTTTTGGAGCATATCGCTCAGAAATACTTCTAAGAACAGATTAAAATAGATAAGCCCAAAGATTTTTGATATCATGGCATTAAAAATTTACATATTGTATAATATAGTCAAAATACCACGCATTTGCACACAGAAGATAGCGCTTCCCAAGTCTGGCACGACAGATTTGTGTACCTAGCGCGCAATGCTTCTATGAATGAGATCATCATCGACTATTTAAAGAACGGATTTGGCCGGACACGTACTCTACGCAGTGCCGTTCAACACGCGACTGAGCTTATCCGTTTAAACACCATACTTTCTTTTGTGTTGTGCTCGTTTCAAGCACACTTTTATGTACAACCTCGAACGCATTAATTCTTACATAGAATCGCTTGTACAGTCGAGCTCTATGTGCAACCACGGTTAACATAGCGTCGGGGTACTAGTTGTCTCTTTCGCTCTACCCATCATCATCAGTGCTGACCCATTTTGCTTTGTGCGTATCTTCCATTCGTGTACGGACATGTGTGTGAGTACACACAGCTATTTGATTCGAGCATTGTATGTACAACTGAACACCGTTCGCTTGGGTTCAATGTTTGCGGCGAATGTGTAGGTAAGAACATCCAAAAGTAGTGCAATATAAACCAGATAGTGTTTAGATTAGTTATTAGTATTTTATATTTTAAGTTTATACTATATTTTTTCCCTTTTTTTATTTCGACTATGTTAGTCACATTTTCTTTTTTACGTTTTAACGACATTCAATTAGCTAGAGATTACTGGGTAGGGAAAGTTATGAAACTTAGAGCCATAGTACTCAAGTGAGAGCAAGGATGTGAAGTAAACAGATCGGAAAACTAGAAGTGGCAGGGTCATTAGAACAGGCTTAATATCGTGCGGGCTTAATTTTTGCCTTCTGATAATGAGGGTCGAGCTTAGGCAGTCGTAGTTATTCTGCCTAAGCTCGACCCTCATTATCAGAAGGCAAAAATTAAGCCCGCACGATATTAAGCCTGTTCTAATGACCCTGCCACTTCTAGTTTTCCGATCTGTTTACTTCACATCCTTGCTCTCACTTGAGTACTATGGCTCTAAGTTTCATAACTTTCCCTACCCTGTAATCTCTAGCTAATTGAATGTCGTTAAAACGTAAAAAAGTTTATACTATATTTTATCGTTGTAACAAAACGGTCTACTCTTGTTTGACGACAATAAATAAATAAATAAATAAATAAATAAATAAATTAATAAATTAATAAATTAATAAATAAATAAATAAATAAATAAATAAATAAATAAATAAATAAATAAATAAATAAATAAATAAATAAATAAATAAATAAATAAATAAATAAATAAATAAATAAATAAATAAATAAATAAATAAATAAATAAATAAATAAAGTATATCTAATTTGTTAGCGGTATCACACGTAGCCGATCTTTCATTGCGCAAAAACGAAAACTTTCTTAGCAACAAATTCACGCGAATCGATGGAAAGCACAACGAAAGTTTATTATTTACGTTCTTCAGCCACTCCTACTTTGATTCTGCTAATAGGTACATACTACAAAGCCTATTTATGAACGAATACACTACCACTCAAAAAACCGTTGCAAAACGCATTTAAGTCCATATATAAAATTGTTTTCGATTCTTGTATATAACTTCTATATATGATTAAGACCACTCCATTCACTACATCTGTATGCGTACTTTAGGAAAGTTACAATAATGGCAAAATATAACTAGAAAGCTTGGTCTATACATGAAATGTGATTTTATTGTCAAAAATTTGATTTTTTTCACCATCCGGGTTTTTTACTGCACACAATCGAAAAGTTTTTCAATTTTTACAAATATAATATTGTGCTATAAAGATTTAAAACAGCTCCAGATATTAGTTCGGTCGCAGTTTTCTGTCTTCTTTCTTCAGATTTTCTCAAATAAGTTGAATCGGATAGAATCATCTACTACAAGTGTAATGACCTGATAATCAAGAAGGTTTGGTTCCATATGTAACATTCTATATTGATTGGTTGTGTTTAAACTATACGTAAGAAATTAATTATTACTCTAAATGTACTAAGAAAATAAATATTTTACATTAAGTAGTGTAGTCCTGAGTCAACAGTTCGAGCATCCCCCTTGTAGTTTTTTGTTCTAAAGCTAGAAATTTTTGATGGAGGTTGAGGTCGTTAGACCTAGTTAATAATAGTCTAATCATATAGGCGGAGATCTGGAAATGAATTCAATATAGCGGCGTACAATGCAAGTATCTTGCCAGCCCCACTAAGCTATTATGTTAAAATAGTATCGACTACTCATTTCTCTGCCCCAACACACAATATTCGATCTAAGGAAAAACCTTCTATAGTTTGCTTTAAAAAAGTGTATTGACCTTATTATCTGTTAGATTGGAGAATCCGCATCAAATCGTAATTCCCCCCTCAAAGTGCCGAGGTTAATATGTGGCGAGAACTGTGTTAAGCTGGTGGCGATCTTAATAGTTACGATCCGCAAATATAATCAGAGATAACTTGTCAGAGTGTATGAATGGATGAATGAATAATAGTTCCAACCAACCCCTCTAGCTTTTCAAATACAATCAATGTCTTTCTCCACTGCTGCGTTGCACCGGTGCGAAGACCAGCGGAAAGTGATAAATATTAGTGATTGTTTTCCAGCGTCCTTCAGTAGCACCTCGGCTTGCAACCAACCACAGCTTTTATTCTACCATTAGACGTGTAACGCGAGAGGAGAAGAAACATGCTCGCCGTTTTGCTCACATTAATCACGGTTGTGGTCCTCACTTACTACTATTATTTTCGGCGATCGCGTAAGCGATTCTACGAGCTGGCAGCAAAACTTCCAGGACCCTTCGATTTACCTTTGATCGGTAGCATCCACGTTGGCTTCCGAAGGGGTCCAACGGAAATATTTGACTATTTGCTTCAGTACTTGCATACTGTGCCGACACCGATGCGAGCATGGCTCGGACCGTTTCTGTTCATCTTCATAGATCAACCGGAGCATCTGGCCGTGGTGATGAACTCCCAGGACTGCCTGAAACGGTCGTACGTGTATCAGTTCTTCCGAAACGAGAAGGGACTTTTCAACGCACCGCCGGAACTGTGGAGAAAGCTAAGGAAGCAGCTCACCCCTTCGTTTGCGGTTACCAGCTTGAGAAGTTTTGTGCCCACCTTCAACAAAAAAGCTGATTTGCTAGTGAAAAATATGGAGTGTTTGGTTGGGCAGGATTCGTTCGACATGTTTAATAAGGTCGGTGAATATGCCCTCGGAACGAGTGCGATAAATTCACTAGGGTTGGATTTGGACAACGACACCAGTGATTTCAAGAAACGCTATCTGGAGAATGCAGAGAAGTGAGTAAGCGATTAGTTTTGAATCATTTAATTGCGGCCCAGTTTGCTAGGAAACTAATCCTGAAAATTGCGGCACTGCTTTCGAATATATCCGAATTATCCCGGTGAGAAGTTTTAAGAGATGTATTTCATGAGCTTTTGGATCGTTAGAACTAGTTATATGCAATTCTAAATGCCGACCTAGTGCTACGGTAGTACTGATACTGAGAAATAATCCTGCTGTTACTTCCAATACCGGTTACGCCGTTACGCATATTATAATCTGATCGGCAGAACAAAAATGTTGAATACGCTCTAGATTGTTGTTATACATCTAGCAGACCTAGCAGTATAATTAAGTGGGTAATTTAAAAGCAGAATGGAGTGGTACCGGTTCGAATTTAAATATTTTTATGGGGTATACCGGAGGAAGTGAAAATGATAACTAGGAGCAGATTGTCGTATTAAGTAAAACCAGATAAAAAACTAAAAATCAGCACAAAGCAAAAAAAAATTCGGAGTGAATCTCACCGGAAACTTGATTATAAAACTCAACTAAATATTATGTTAAATTGATTTGAATCAGCCAAAGCTTATAATACCCATCCGATCTAAATTCGACTTCGATCTTCCACCCCCTACACGTAGCTATAGATTTTCGTGAAAGGTGATATAAGGTTTCCATAATTAATATATAAATAAGTTCCTGAATAATCCAGTGTGTATGGTTGAAATGCATCTTTCCTGGTTTCACTTCCCCCGCTATACTGCCTACAACATCACAACATATTAAATTTTGCATACATGACAATTAACGAAACGCATTGTACGTTGCAACGAGCTTTATTACAGTTTATTTTTTAATTGCTTAGGCAGAAAATTGCCGTGTAGAGGAGCCCGAGGCAAGTTGGCGGTAATTTCAAATCTCATTTTTTTATCTTTTTCATTAAGGTACATATCGTGCCAAATAGAGCATGTTGCATAAAACGCCAAACTGTTGACTGTATCTGAGAAATTTATCAAAGTGTTTGATAAATTATCTTCAGTATTGAAGTTAAAAAAGTCCCGAGATAGGTGGGCATTATGCACGGAACAAGTTAGCTGTCCGCCAGGAAATGTGCATTCAAATAAATATAAAGTTGCCTCATGTTGGGTACCTTCTCAATAAAACTATTTATCAATCGCTATTATGTTTCAAGCTCAAAATGCCGGCATTACGACTTTAACGTGCAATCCAAATTCAATGCCAAATATCTTCAGAATTGTTCAGGCGAAAGCCCGAAATAAACTCCCCTGGATTAACTATAGGGGAACCCGGGGCTATTCGGACCTACTAAAGCAAATCGCCCTTTTAGGTGGATAGATGCGTAAAAAATTACAGGTCAAAAGTCCTAATTGTTAGTTTGAAACCTCAGCTACATTTTGGTGCCCTAAAAAGTTCATTTGCACCACTCAATGGCAGCGCAAGGCGACGATTTGCAAACCTCTACTTTTTTCAGCCTTTTACAATGTAGGGGTAATTCGGACCTCCCTACGGGGAAATTCAGACCGTCATTTTTCTTTAATTTTTTTACGATGAAATTATGTTTACCTATGAAGTAGTTACAAGAGACACTCCTTAAGAAGCAAAAAAAAATTACTTTACGAAAACTTAATCTGGTATGTCACAGCTGTCGATTGGCAGCCCATGTATTTTCTTTGCTGTGGCGTGTGCAATGGTGTGCGCAGCCGCAAGCCGCTGAACGGTGGTTGCCAGAATAGGGGGTCCGAATAGCCCCGTATGCTCATATCGCACAAAAGTGGTGAGCGTCTCGAAAATATCTCTGTTTTCACCCAAACAAAAATCATTTTATAAAATAGGAGCCTCAAGCTTTCCAAAACACTTACCTTTTATTTTTTCACTTTTATTTGTTGCTTTAATCACGGTTTTTCCATTATAATGATTTTTGTTTTGAGAATGGCAAAACAACGAAACACACTGTATTTTTTTTCTACAAAGAACAAAGAATCAACTTCAGCTCTCCAAATTAATGTTTCAGACTAGTGGTTCCTCGAATATGTACGATATTTAGAAAGTCTTGCTATTTTCTGAGAAATCGAGGGGGTCCGAATTACCCCCACTGTCTTAATAGCCCCGGGTTCCCCTAATTAGAAAGAGATGGTTATCTTGCTTTGGTGTAAAATTCAGAAATAAAAACAGTCAATGAATATTTTTCACTGTAACATTGAAAAATGCAGCATGATTAACGAACACCATGCGCTAATTTATTTCATCGTATCAATACCATCGATCATTTTTGGAACAAGGCGATCTCTTTGTCAACTTTTCGGTGCAGATGGGAGACTGACCTTTTGTACGACGAAATGAAAATATTTTCATCATTCTTTTTGGTGTGGCTTTCGCTTAGTGGCAGGGTTGCCACATTCACTTATTTTCTTGAAGCTTTTGCAAAAACCTCCGGGTTTGTATATTATTAATATGAAGAATATTTGTTTATATTATAATTCACTGCTAAAGATACAGAATTAACAAACGCGAACTTAATACAAGATAATAAAAAAAATAATTGAATTATTTTTCCATTATGTATTCGTCACAATAATGACGGTTTGCTGATAACTATGTCTTGCGATACGGGACGAGAATCTTATGAGACGATTCGAACCTTGTCGGCAACTCTCTTCTGTTTCGTACACACAGATTATTAATTTGAAGAATATTTGCAAAAATTATGAAGCTGAAGGTACAAAATTAACAAGCGCAGAATTAATACAAATTAATGAATGGAATTTTCTAATTCAATTTCTTTTCCATTATGTATTCGTCCTAATAAGGAAAGTTTGCTAATAACTTAGTCTTTTGATACGGGACGAGAATCCTATGAACAATTTGAACCTTTCCTGCACAACTCATACGCACGACATAAACCAGCCATTCGCCATATCCATCTCGCTTCTGTTCCGCCATCGTCGTCTGGAACGAGCAAAATCCTTCCAGTTCGCACAGACAAACGCTATCCTTCCTTGGCTCGTGTCAAATGAAAGATATAACAGCTATCCTACCAGCAGCAGTAGCGATAATCTAACTCGTTCTGCCAACATGCGTGCTTTCATGACAGTGAAGGATTTCGGTCAGAAACATTTGTCAAAATTTTATGTGTTTCCCTTTTTTTGTAGATTTACGGATTTTTAATACTGTGCCAATAAAATACTCAGATAAATTTACTGAAAATTTTCTGGATACATTGGTGTTCGAATCATTAAAATCCATCAACAATTAACAAAACATAGGCGAAAATTTTGTCCGTTTTCTTACATTTTGTCAATCTTTTGCCTTGCTCATATAAAGAAAGGCTATGCAATCACTGTAAAAATCGACTTTTTAACCGAGGCCCGGAGGGTCGAGTGTCATACACCATTCGATTCAGTTCGTCGAGATCGGCAAATGTCTGTGTGTGTATGTATGTGTGTGTATGTGTGTGTGTATGAGTGTGTCATTTAAACTCACACAATTTTCTCAGAGATGGCTGAACCGATTTTCGCAAACTTAGTTTCATCTGATAGGTATAACGCTCCCATAAGCTGTTATTGAATTTTTAGTTGATCCGACTTCCGGTTCCGGAGTTACGATTTGAAGAGTGCGGTCACACAGCAAATTCCCATATAAACTGGTATCACCATGATGTTCAAATGATGTAAAACATATTAAAATTGATGTAACATTACTCTAGTTTGCGGGTCTGGATCACTAATGATCAATCAAAGCAGCTTTGACCACATTGGCCACCTATGACGATTCATGATGCCCCCGGGGAACTCGCCAAGTTCCTAAGCTAATATCACACCCATTTCCCAACGAATTCTCTACCGATTTTTACAAAATTGGTTTCACATGAAAGATACAGTAATACCATTGACTGCTGCTGAATTTCATTCGGTTCTGACTCTTGCTTCCGGAGTTACAGGGGTGTTAGTAAGGATACACTGGAATTTCCCATATAAACGGTACAGTCGTAATACCTCAGAGGCTAAAAACTATTGAAATGGTCACCAAATTACTTCTAATCGCAGATCTAGGTCACTGATTGCCAATCAAACATTCTTTGAATATATTGTCGACTATCGACGATTCCGGAAGTCCGGAATTCCGGGCATATTCCACAATTAAAGCCACATCGGTTCTTCGGTGACTGAACCGATTTTCTCAAACCAAGTCTCAAATAAAAGGCAAAATAAGCAGTTAAGTATTGCGTCGCCGGCCCTGGAGCTTTGTTCATTGCTAGGGATTTAGCCACTGCGAGTAGTTCTTCATTCGTCAGCGGAGGCACCGTTTCGGCCGTGCCCGCACTGTCTCGTAGTGCAGGTGGCCAGGGGCTTGTGGCTCGAAACGGGAACAGTACTTCGATAATCGTCGCCAACCGGTCCGGAGACCATTCTGGGGGTGAAGAGCCCCCTTTGATCTTGGCCATCACGATCCTGTAGGCGTCACCCCACGGATTCGCGTTGACACTCTCACACCGGTTGTCGAAACACGCTCTCTTGCTGCTTTTAATGGCCTTGTTAAGGGCCAATTTCGCAGCTCGAAACACTTCACGGCGGTTCTCTCTTGCATCCTCGGTGCGAGCTCTTTGCATCATACGTCTAGCTGATCGTAGAGCTGCAATCTCGGCACTCCACCAGTATACCGGGCATCTGCCGTTTCTTGGCAGGGTTTTTCTCGGCATAGTGGCGTCGCACGCGCGTGGTAGAACAGCTACCAGCGCATCCCCGATTAGACTGTCGGTGTTGGCCTCCAGTCCCAGAGCCGCGGTGAAAGCTTCGCTGTCGAAGTGATTGGACTTCCACCCGCGTACCTGACAGGGATCTCCCGCCCTCGGATGCTGCACACCATAGTTGATCCTAAAGCGGATTGCTAAATGATCGCTATGGGTGTAGCCTTCGTCTACCCTCCATTCCATGCCTGGAACCAGACTCGGGCTGGCAAATGTTACGTCAATCCACGCCTCCACCCCGTTTCTACGGAATGTACTAGCGGAGCCATTATTAGCTAGCACAGTATCGAGTTTCGCAAGCGCCTCCATTAGCGCTTGGCCCCTGCTATTTGTACAGCGGCTGCTCCACTCCGCTGCCCAAGCGTTAAAGTCTCCCGCTATGACTACCGGTTTCCGGCCCACTAGGTCTGACGAGAGCCTGTCGATGATCTGGTTGAACTATTCTATGAGCCACCTTGGTGGAGCATAGCAGCTGCAATAGAACACACCATTGATCTTCGCAATCGCAACACCCTCGGCGGAGGAGTGTATTACCTCTTGAACCGGGAACCGTCCCGTTGTACAGATTGCCACCATTCCAGACCCGTCCGACACCCAATTGCCGTTGCCAGCAGGGATGTTGTACGGGTCTGATAGGAGGGCGACATCTGTCCTCGACTCCGAGACCGACAATGGTTAAGATTTAACTGTGTAACGTTCACGGCTTCTTCTTATTTGCCTCACCGAAGGGACACGAAGGTCTGCCCATAGCATGATTACGGGCTTGCTTCTTAGCGGTGCAGATAAGGCACGTGTGCGCCTTAGTGCAACCCCGCTCCTTATGCCCCTCCTCGCCGCAGCGACGACATAGTTTGCTCCTGTCTATGTTCTTCCACTCGTAGGCTTTGTGGCCGGACTCAAGGCACCGATAGCACCTATCCACTGAAGGTGGCTGGGGTATGCTAATAGGGCATACCGACCAGCCGATCTTCAGTTTACCTTTCTCGGTTACCTTTTTGGCATCCGCTTTCACAGCAGATGATGTGAATTTACCACTAACGACAATTGCATTCTATTAGGATTTTGTCATACTGTGCTAACCGGGAACGGATGATTCACGTGCATCGGTCAATTGAGCGTGCTTTTATTGTCCAATCTGACCTTCCCAACCAACGAAACCTAGGAAGGAAAAAAACTCATGCGAGTCAATAAATTACTCACTATTTTATCATATACGCCTGTTCAGAACATAACAATTATACACTATTACTAAAAACTACAAATATTACTACACTAAAACTAATTGCCTTCTACTTTTACATTTCTTTAATGGTGGATCGTTAGTTTGGGCTGGTGCGAAGCATGAAAATACACAAAACAAAAAAATACCCTCTCGGTCTGCGCGATGCATCACTATCGAGCAAAATGCAATAACCATCTTAAAGCAATTGTTTGACAGAGGTTCTTTGAAACTGATGCATGAAATATGCTTGATGATGTTTGCTATACCGTCAAACCCATCAAACTAGGGAGGGATTTCAAAAGCATTGTATCCTACCTTACATTGCACAGTGGTCCAGAATGCGAATTTAGCAGGAATTTTAACTTTTTGCTAAATTTAAATGACTTAGCCTTACAACATGTTTGGCAAAGTAGTTGTACTTTGCAAAGCTCTTCTTTTTATTTAAACCGATGCTAGGGTGGTTCTAAATTTAGCAATATTTAAAATAGAACTTTTTAACGGTTTGAGATAGAGCTTTACTGTCTTCGATGAAGTTGTAGAGCAACACATTTTTGACAAATTTGCTGACGACATGCAAGCTCTAGCTTTTATATTTTCCATTGCACGAGAAATTCAAATGTAAGCTTTAGAGTTTTCCTTAAAAAACGGTTTTATTTCTATAACTTTTGAAATTTTTATTTTACGCTAAAGTACCCTTTGGACAACTTGAAGATTTTTTTAGGGCGCATAATTTGCTTTAAATCACCAACTACTTAACTTTTTTCGTTTTAAAATTTTAAGAATTTTTATATAAAAAATATAACTTTTTAAATTAGAATTATCTTCGATTCGGGCACTGAACATTAAATACTGCTGCTTTCATGTGAAATAGCCTGCTTTGTAGTATAAATCACCAAAAAATGGCAAATACGATATTTTTTTATATCTTGCAATATTTACTCAAAAAATAGCTTATTTTTAGTAAAAAGTATATATAACTTTCTAACGAGCGAAGCTAGAAGTTCAATATATTAAGACAAATTGTTCTCCTTCAAAATATCTGAAAATATTTCTAAAGTGATCTTAATGAAAAATCAAAACTGCAAAAGTTATACAAAGATAACCATTTTTTATGAAACACCCTAAATTTTTTTGGTGAATTTCTTGTAAAATGAAAAGTACACGACATAGTTTCAGTGTCTTCGACAAACTCCATAACCGCATTAATAATGCAATAAAGCTCTATATTAGCATCAATAATGCATAACTGCACAGCCGACATATAGCATTATAGCTTGCTCTATATGCATATATAAAGCTGATATAACGCGTACATGCTTCAAGGATCTTTAAAGCATGTAAGCTTTACAAATGCATTTAATGCCATTATAGAGCAAATAAAAAGCTGATATAATGCTATTGTAATGCTGTGGGCTTATTTGTTATGCAACTCTTCTTGAAGATTATATTCGGCATATTTCATTTCAATCGAACATATGCAATATAGTCCAGGAAGCATACGCAGCGCACTTACCGTGAAGGACGAGGCAAGGTACCTCAGTTCGAGACTTACTAAAGGTAATTTTCGTAAACATTCATATCATGTGAGAACGAAAACCCATTAAAGATATTCATTACAATGCATTAGAACAGAGTCAATTCGTCGGTTTTAAACAGAATATTTTATTTTAATTTTTTTCCTTTTTGCTCATCATACCGACAAAAAACATAAGAAATGGTTTTAAAACCATGGCGGACAATGACAACCAGCTGAAGCTTTTGAATAGCATTAGTAGTGCCAATATAAGGCTTTCAAATTTGACAATTGTACGCTTTTGCTATATAATAGCATTAGTACTGCAGAAACGATCTGTCAATCTCTGCACAGTAATAGCACTATATTTCGCCTTTTCTGGCATAATATCAGCATTATATAAGTATTTAGGGCTTCACGGCTTTTTAGGACAGCTTTATATGTGGATCTAAAGCAGATATTAGGCTACGTTATAATGCTTATTGGTTACTTGGGTCTATCCCGAACCATTAAAAAGTTAATTTTCTGATTTAAAAAATATTAGAGTCTAATGCCCACTATTTAAACTACATTTTTTATATTGTTCACCGTGAAAGTAATTTAAACATATTACAAAGCCAATTGATGAAAAACCAAATTTTTGATATAACTTTTTCGGTTTTCATTTTTTTCCAACCTATCCTTCAGATGTTTTTCAGAGTTTTTGAAAACGAACATTTTCTTCTAATACATCGAAACTCTAGCTTTTATCGTTCAGAAGATATAAGCACTTAATATTTCAAAAATAGATTTTTTTTAAATCAATTTTATGAAATTTAAAAAAATATCGTATTCGCCATTTTTTGCTCAATTATAACTCTAATCATGACCTTATTTATAGTTCAACAAGAACAATCTTTTATTTGCCCCAAATGAGTGATATTGTTATTCCAAACAACCCCATTTTTGGCGAAAAAGTGCTCATAACTTTTCAACGGAAATACCTAGATATATGGTGCCATGAAACAAATTATTCGCCTTGAAACAATCTTAAAGTTGTCTGATGACTACTTCAGTTTTAAATGAATACAGCCGAAGTTATTGGAATAAAACTGTATTTCGAAGAAACACCCTAAGCTCCGACTTTAAATTTGTTGTAAAATAAAAAGTATGACAGATAGAGCTTACCTATCTTCAGCAAACTTTTCCAAAATTTGTCGTTCTACAACTTCGCCGAAGGTCGTTTGGCTCTAGCTAGAATGATTAAAAAGTTAATTTTTTGATCTTGGTAAAATTAGAACCACCCTGTTGTTTTAACGAAAAGAGGGGGCTCATAAATTACGAAAACTTCTCCAAAGACTTAATAAGGCTAAGCTTTAGTTTTAGTAAAATCTCAAAATTCCTTCTAAATTTGCATTCTGGACCACTGTGCATTGTTGGCTACAGAGTCATCTCGCCAATACCGGGCGTAACGTACAGCTCCATCTTTGTCGATCTTGGTCGGCTTCCTTCCAGTTCCCCCGCACATTCAGGGATCTCACGTCCTTTTCCACTGCGTATACGTGGAACGCCTCCCACGAAGTTAGCGTCCACCTCCTGGCTTCCTACTAAAAATTGTTTTTGCAATTCTTTCTTCCGACATTCGTACCACATAACCAGTTCATTGCAGTCTGCCGTATTTTATCTGTTTAACAATATCCGCAGTTTGATTAATTAATTCGTTTATTAATTTTCAAAGCTGCACGAAGTCATTTTCACAACAAGAAATCATATTATGTGTTTTAGATTACAAATGGTGAGGTAATTACAAATAGTGAATCCACTACCATATTTACAAAACAATACCTATCCTATATACGATTGCACAAGTAGTGTACAACAAATAGACGTGTACGCATTCGGATTTGAGTCACTGTACTTTTTATTACGTACTTTATTAAACAAATGATTTACAGGATCTCAATTCATCTCTTTATTGCGTCGAGAAAATTTTTCGAAATATGTATATTTTTTCATGCTCTACAGTGGGGTAGCCCCTTAACTGTCGTACTAAAGATGAAAGTTTTACTGAAATCTCTTTCTACTTTACACAGAATGTTCACACTTATGTGGTCCCGTATTTACAAGGCTTGGCTACAGCCTGAGTTCATCTACAAACTAACATCCAGCTACCGTGAAGAGATGGAGCGCCTTGATATGTTCCGAGGACTTTCCAAAAAGGTTAGTCGCTGGCCCCATCATCTCTTCTTACCTAAAATTCCCTATCCATCATTCAGGTGCTATCAATGCGCAAGGAAGCTAGACAGAAGGACCTGAAATCAGTGCGTCCCGAGCGAGACGAGAACAACGCCCGCCGTCCTCAACTTTTCATCGATAAACTGGAGCAAATTGCCAACGAAACGGGTATTCTGGACGAGGAAGGTGTGATCCAGAACTTGGACACCTTCATATTCGCCAGCAACGATACGACGTCGTCCGCGGTGGCTACAACTGTACTTATGCTAGCAATGCATCCAGACGTGCAGGAACGTCTCTATCGGGAAATTATGAATGTTGTTCCGGGTTCCTACATCGATTATGATGATGTGTCCAAACTCGACTATCTGGAAATGGTGATAAAGGAGGCGATGCGCCTGGTCCCAGCCGGAGCAGCAATTGGGCGCGTGTGCGAGAAGGAAATTCAGGTCGGCGAGTATATCATTCCAGCTAATGCTCAAATAGTGTTTCCAATATTCAAACTACATCGAGACAAGCGCATCTGGGGTGAGCGATCCGAAGAATTTGATCCAGAAAATTTCTCGCCGGAGAATTGCGCAAAGCGACACCCATACGCATATCAGAGTTTCAGTGGAGGAATCAGAAATTGTATAGGCATCAAGTATGCTTACATAACCATGAAAATCGTCCTCGCCAAACTTATAAAGAGCTACACGTTTTCCACTGACCTCACACTAGCGGATCTAAAGTTTCACCTTTCGATTGTGATGCGAATAGCAAACGGGTACATGGTGAAGTTGGAACGACGAGAATCGAAAGCGTCTCACACTTAGCTGCGTGAAATCGCATTTATGGCGTAAAAGTTAATTAATATTTTAATCTCCTCGCGTCAACTATGCGAATTCGGGTAACTCAGGTCTTTTGTTATTTTAATTAGCCGTAAGTGCTAAAAGCAGTTAGACATAATAATAGTCGGTAGGTTGATTATATTGTTATATAACCGTAAGTTTGTCAATTAGCACGCCGGGCAATGATTGTCGGGAAGATATTGTACGTTCTAATGATAACGACGCTGTACCGTAACAAATGAATACATACAATTGTAAAATATTCAAACCAGCAATAAACTTAATTAGGACTGGTAGCACATCATTCTAATTCCAGTACCGAATAAATCATCTGCATTTTGATTTCTTTTGTTTGGTTCAGGTGTCACGAGTTACGAAATACATTGCAAAACAACATTTTTTTGGGCGCTTCCGGAGATTTACTGTAACTCGCTCAATTTTCAATATGTTGCAACGAAAATTTCTGAAAATAACGTTCGAATGTTCTATTATTATATGGAAATTGATTGAATAAACTAACCCCCGGGGAGGGCGTAGCGTAGTTGGTAAATCGATTGCCTTGTACGCAGCGCACCTGGGTTCGAGTCCCGGTTAGAAATTTTTCATAAGAGGTTTTTCTAACCCGAAGAGGCGAATGACCTTAAGGTTAAAACCTCTATAATCGAAATAAAAAAAACTAATCCCCCTCTTTTTAGAGTTTGGACCTTTATTTACGACGAATGCGAAAAAACATAAGAGCACAGTATCCCTGAGTATTTTGAATTCCAAAACAAATTCTCATTACATATTCAAAGCTGCAATCGCGTTACTCAATAAAGTGCAAACAAGTAACTAACAGGCACATGCTGTACCCTACATTCGGCATTCAATTTCGCACGGATTGCAATTGAGCTGATATTGTATAATATGTTTTCTGTATTATGTTATGATTGATTACAAACCTGATGGGTGTTGAATGTTGAGCATGCAAGGAAAATGCACTTTGTTGCGCAACTATAAAATCTCAGTCTATATCAGGTAGGTGATTTAAGTTGAAATCTTTATTGACGCGTTGCGTGTGTTTCCGCACAATAATTTCACAACTTCCTTTTCTAGAAAGATAGATTACTGAATGCAAATTCTATTCAATCAGATAGATTCTACAGAATTGTAATGCTGCTAGCAAATGTTGTTGTTGAATGTTGAAATATGTTGTAATCAGTAGATATAAATAATCGATCACTTTCAAGAGTCGAACATGTTAGGGAAAATAATTGGAGTAGCTGAATTCATTTGCGCATGGCGCGCGGATTTTTTTTTTTAAATCCTTTCGATAGTTACTGAAGTCCATGCTAACTTGTTACTGACGATACTATACGTAGCTGTTAGTTCACCAAAAAACGGTATCGTACTATGTTAATTTCATACATCTAAAAGTAGATACTTCGAACACCCTAACCACAAGGACCACCCTTATATAACTAATATAAAAAAATTACCAAAAAATAACTCAGAAAAATTACAGAAGACAGCATGTATCAAAAGCTAACAGTTTGGACGCCAACCGTTTTGTCTTCCTAAATAAGGATTTTGGACCATAGTGCTCTTAAATATCAAAGCTTTCATTAAATAAACTTCCGGCACTAGCGCTAGAACATTGAGTGCACTACGACCAGAAACACTAGCGAAATCGTCTGTGAGCACCAGTTTTTTTGGGTTCATAAATTTATACGAAATGCTAAATTCTTCCAATCATACGGTCCTACACTCTCCCTCAACTTCGGTGTGACCATTCCGACACACGTTCGGGATGGGACATTTGACGCAATTTCGAAAAGCAAGATGGTGGCTTCAGGTGAGAACCATCATCAACGTGGGTATCAATTGAAAGGGGATGATTGGAAGACAGATATTTGTTTTGACACCATTTTGAATTCCAATATGACGGTTACTGGTTACTACAAAACAGTGAAATTCATCATCAAAGTGGGATCCATTGTAAAGCGGGTGGTAAGCAGAATACAGAAATTGATGATTGATGTCATTTTTAAATCCAAAATGGCGGCCGCGGTGCACCCTCTAATCACACGATCCGCGTGTGACGAGGGGCCCGCGGTTGTAGGTGGCAAGTGTACTGGTCGGCCATGTACTGGTTGGCTGCTGACTGGATTTGCTGTAAATGCTGTCGAAGCGGTCGGCGTCCTTAATGAAGCTGTTCATGGTCTCCTCCGTGACCGGGTCGTTAGAGAGGACATATCGGATAGAAAGCTGGAGATCAAGTCTTATCCACAGGTCCTGCTATTCGATACAGTTGATGAGTATATGCTCTACAGTTTTTCGGGTTCCACATGTGGGTCAGGTGGAAGGGGGACGTCAGACACCGTGTATGCACTTGAGGTTTATCCATGCTTGGCCACCGGGCTTCACGTGATCTTCTTCCGCGCAAAAGACAAAATGTGTTTGAATTTATTGAAGATCTCTTGAGTTCTGACGGAACGATATTCGGACGTGACAGAAATATCGAAAATACTTCGCCGGTTCTACTCTACCCAACTACCTCCTCTTTGACAAGGTTCGTCTATCTGTTCGCCTTTTTTGCCGCGGGTCATGAACTGCACAAATTGCAAAACTGCGGAAATGCGGTAGGAATCATGTGGATAATTCCTGTGGAAGGAATGGCGAAAAGTGTCTCCAGTGTGGGGAAACTCACATGATCTCCCGACGCTTACAAGCAGCGCGAGGAGAAACCTAACCGATCCCTTCAGGGACGTTCTAAGCGGTTTTCTGCAGAAATGTAAAGATAGCTACGCCATCGGAACCTTCTAACATCTATACTGACTTGTCTGCTGACGACGGCGGCGACTGTGATGAACCCCAGGAGGGCACATCTCATGCTGTACCGTAGAAACAATAGAAAAAGGAGGAACAATTCCTCTCCTAAGCTTCGTTGTATAGGCCAGAAGGTATCTCTTCTAGGTCCTACAAAAATAACTGCTTGAGGAAGTCCTGCTGCAAAACCGAAACAACTAGCACCTGGTCTCAGAAACCTAAGTTCAGAAAAGGAGTTCCCAGCACTTCCTGGAACATCAAAAACCCAAAGTGCTCCCATATCTCAGCCAGAGAAATAAACCAGCGGTGACTTAAAAAAATTCTCTGACATTGTGGACCATATTTTTAGAGCCTTTAATATTTTAGACCCTCTTAAAAGCATCCTGATATGCTTTCTCCCCATAGTAAAAACATACTTTATGCAGTTGACTGCAAAATGGCCTCTTCTTACAGATATTAGCATCACTGTTTGCTATATTCCGGTCGTCAGTAGAGCTGATAGTTTTTTTTTTTTTGATTTTTTAGTGTTTTACACTCGCGATTATTTTTATTCTCGTTTTATCTGTATATCGTTTTATTCGGTAGTACGTGTGCATTGAAATTTCGTGACTTCAAGCACGATTATATCTACCAGTGTGATTCGTGAAAGTGATTGTTTTTGGTTGTGATTTTTGTTTTCATTTGACATTATCACTGCACAGACGTTACGCTCAATTTTTTCGCCAAAAGCGACATCTGCTGGCGTTATTTCTACATCAACAGCATGGCTTGTAAGAACTGCTCGAAAGTGGTTAATGATTCTGATCGAATCACATGTCGTGGATACTGCGGAAATTCGTTCCACATGATATGCGTCAAGATGGATTATGATGTTCGTGACGTCCTGGGAACCCACCCACGGAATCTATTCTGGATGTGCGACGGCTGTGCTGACTTATTCTCGAATGATAATTTTCGTAGAATGGCTTCGCGTTGTTGCGACATAGTGCCTGACAACAATTCTCTGAAATCTATAAAGAACGACATAGCTGATTTGAAAGATGTCGTCAAAGCTCTCTCGGTTAAAGTTGACTCAAAACCGCTATCCCCAACTATAACGCCTTGGAATCGAATTGCTGAATATAATCCAGTTTCAAACACGCCTAAGCGCAAACGGGAAGATGATTCGCTCAAAACAAAAATTTCCAAATATTCGTGGATCCAAAGCTGCGTTTGAAACAATAAAAACAATTTCACCACCTGAGGAGCTGTTATGGGTTTACTTGTCAGCATTCGATCCCAGCACGACGGATGATGAAGTTTCTACCCTTGTGAAAGATTGTCTGGGGGAGAATCTGCAACCGAGAATAGTTCGTCTAGTTCCTAAGGACAAGGATCTCTCAACTTTGAGCTTCATTACTTTCAAAGTTGGCGTTAGCAAATCATACAGGGATAAGGCTCTGTCCAAAGACTCTTGGCCGGAGAACATCTACTTTCGTGAATTTGTGACCAATTCAAAAATCCAACGACCTATCATCAGGATTACGGCGGAGAAGAATCCATCTGGTGGTGAACAGTAGCGCCAAGCTGTTCCGGATAAACTCATCTGTCCAACTTCTTGTATCCCGGCGAGCGATTTAGGTTTACCTGGCGAATCGGCGACTTCTTCTGTGTCAGGTAAAGCCAAGAAGGGTATATGTCCTTCCGAAGCAATACAAGATGCTGCACGCCCTCAATGTAAATTTCACTTACAGTCTGCTGATGAACACAACTCTACCGCCGCTGTGAATCTTCAATGTCAAAAACAAAATTTGGATCCCATCGTAACGAGCACGTCTCTTCATAGCACATTCGGCTCTACAACGATCACAGAAGGACTAAGCACTCTGCTATGCTGGTATGACTCATCGCACCCTGGGACGCACTGCTGCTAGCACTATGGAAGCCCTAGATCCCCCTGCCACAGTCGAGCCATTGCAGCCAGCGTTCACCAGTCGTCCCGGTCCTGTGTGCAGGAGTGGTGAAGGGGTCTTCCAAATCGATACCAACGGCAATCAATCGCGGCATTCAAACCTACAAATATATTACCAGAATGCCGGTGGTATGAATTCAGTAATCGAAGATTATTTGGTAGCAAGTTCGGACGAATGCTTCGACATAATCGCCCTCACAGAGACGTGGCTTAGCGATAGCACTCTGTCAGTGCAAGCATTTGGTGCCAACTACGATGTTTTCCGAACTGATCGCTGCTCACGTAACAGTCTCAAGGCTACCGGCGGCGGGGTACTTGTGGCTATCCATCGTCGATTGAAAGCGCAACTGATTGACGATACTTTGGGGGTCTGTGTCGAGCAGGTGTGGGTGCGAATCAAACTGGCTGGCTACGCACTTTTTCTTTGCGTGATTTATCTTCCACCGGACCGCACTCGCGATTCGACATTGATTGATTCACATACTGAGTCACTGGAACGGATTTCCGCTCAAGCAAGCCCGGTTGATGAGATCCTGATTGTTGGTGATTTCAATTTCTCCGGATTAAAATGGCGCTCTGCTTCTGACGGATTTATGTTCGCTGATCCCGAATTGTCATCTTTTCATGCTGGTATCACCAGTTTGCTTGACTGCTACAGTCTAAATCTGCTGCGCCAAACGAATAATGTGGTGAACGAGAACAACAGAATCCTTGATCTCTGTTTTTCGAGCAAATCTGACTACGCGCCAAAAGTTACCGCAGCACCGTTCCCCCTGGTAAAGACTGTTAGACATCACCCTCCCCTGCATATATTGCTTGAAGCGATTCGAGTGAAGCATGACTGCAATGCTTCTGACACCGTCAGCTATAATTTTAGAAAAGCCAACTATAATAGCATTATTGACTTCCTGTCGAATATCCACTGGACTGAAATTCTCGACAATGATGATGTCAACGTTGCAGTGCAGACCTTCTCCAATGTTATGAGCTATGCTATCGATCGCTATGTACCCAAAAGAAGTGGCCTTCAATCTAAGCACCCAGCGTGGTACACTGCCGAGCTGAGACGGTTAAAAGCGACTAAAAGAGCCACTCTGAAGAAGTACTCCAAGTTTGGGGGCTACGTGCTGCGACAACACTACGTTCATGTTAACCAAGTCTATAAAAAGACATCGAAGCGTTGCCATGCCGATTACTTGCGAAACGTGCAACGTAAGTTGAAGTCCGAACCTAAAACATTCTGGAAGCATGTAAACGAGCAAAGAAAGGAATCCGGGTTGCCTTCAACGATGAGCTATGGAGGACATATGAGCTCTAGTTTACAGGAGATCTGCCAACTATTCTCTGAAAAGTTCGCGAGTGTTTTCTCCAACGAGAAACTGACACCGACCCAGGCTTCACGCGCGGCTCTCAATGTACCTCAATCATACCTGTCTTTGAACTCTATCAATATCGACAATAATATGGTACAACTGGCGATTAGCAAAATGAAGGCTTCAACCTCGGCAGGCCCAGATGGTATACCAACTATTATTCTAAAAAAAATGCTCTGCCGGTCTAATTGAACCTCTTTGTCATCTGTTTCAATTGTCGCTATCAACCGAAGTATTTCCCGAACTCTGGAAATCCTCCTTCATGTTTCCAGTTCACAAAAAAGGTGATAAAAAGGTAGTTGACAATTACCGTGGTATTACAACGCTAAGCGCAGTTCCTAAGCTGTTTGAAATGGCTGTGTTGGAACCCATCTCCAGCCACTGCAAACAGTATATCTCCGAGACTCAGCATGGATTTATGCCGAAACGTTCAACATCTACGAATCTTCTGTCGTTCACAACATATGTTACAGATGCTATGTCGGACGGCCTTCAAACTGATGTTATCTACACGGATCTTTCAGCTGCTTTTGACAAGATAAATCACGCTATTGCAGTGGCAAAATTGGATAGACTTGGCTTTGGTACTAATATTCTCCGTTGGATGCAATCGTATCTCAGTGATCGTCGTCTAGCAGTCAAGATAGGTGATTGTGTATCCGAAGAGTTCTTTGCTTCATCTGGTATTCCGCAAGGCAGCCATCTCGGTCCATTGATTTTTCTTCTGTATTTCAACGACGTTAACTTTTGTTTAGAAGGACCACGGTTGTCTTTCGCCGACGACCTCAAGTTATACCATAGAATACGGAATACTGATGATGCAGCTTTCCTTCAACGCCAACTGGAAACCTTTGCGGAATGGTGCGAGATCAACCGAATGACGCTAAACCCCAAGAAATGTACGGTCATTACGTTCTCGAGGAAAAAAACGCCAATTCGATTCAATTACTGTCTAGCTGAATCCACAATTGACAGAGCGAATTGCGTCAAAGATCTCGGAGTTTTTCTCGATGAACAACTGACGTTTAAACAGCATATCAGCTATATTGTCGCAAAGGCATCACGCTGTTTGGGGTTCATAATGAGAATATCTAAGCACTTTTCAGATATTTACTGCTTGAAATCTCTCTACTGCTCACTCGTTCGATCAACTCTGGAATATTGTTCAGTTGTGTGGAACCCTCATTATCTCAACGGTGTCCATCGAATTGAGACAGTACAGCGCAGATTTGTTCGGTTTGCCCTTCGTCGATTGCCTTGGAGCAATCCTCACCAGCTGCCAAGTTATGAAAGCCGGGGTTTGCTTATTGGACTCGATACATTGCAAGTGCGACGGGATCTATTCCGTGCTATGACGATTTCGGATATTTTGCAAGATCGAATTGACTGCCCCGAGCTTCTCAGTGCGATAAATATGAATGTTCGCCCTCGCGCCCTTCGCAATAATTTATTCCTCCGATTACCTCTTCGCCGGACTAACTATGGAGTAAACGGTGCCATCATTGGTTTGCAGCGGACCTTCAACAGAGTGTCATCCGAGTTCGATCTTCACATTCCACGTAGCAGATTACATGTTGACTTTTTAAATAGATTAAGAAATTATCATTAGGACCACACTGTGTCTGTTGATATTAATTAATTATAAATATTGTATACTTCGATGGCTAATACATCGAACGAGGTCATTGTTCTACAAAAAAATTGCAGGAGCATTATCTCACGACAGCGACCATTTGCCAATCGTAATTACGTAATTCGTCGAAAGATTAACAAGAGAAATACCGATGAGCACTCCTTGGGGCACGGCCTGGCGTATGCGAAACCGAAACAGTACTAACGAGAGCGCGGAATATTCAAACCGTTGGATATTCGATTTCGCCAAGAAAATTTGTCTAGATTCCTCCCCGCCACAAAAGATCGCATACCATACCGCCTCTCCACACGATAACGCGAACGAATCATCGTTCCCAATGGTGGAGCTCCCTTTTGCTCTCTTATCATGTAACAATAAAGCCCAAGGGCCAGACAGAAACAAATTCAACTTGTTAAAAAATCTTAACTTTTTCCCTCATGACTGGAGGCAAATGAAGGCCATCCAAAAACTAAGCCCCGACCACAACTCGTATCGACCGATTGAAATGCTGTTCTGTATCTGTAAGTTGGTCGAGAAAATGAGCTTGTTTCGCCTCGACAATTAAGTCGAAGCAAATGGCTTACTGTTAGATATATATGATCACCACCTCAAACGATACACATTTTAGAAAGTCGTTTTTGACGGAGGTAAGGAAAAAAATCGACGAGGTCTATGATTTCGTGAAGGACAAGCACAATGTACATATCAAGGTGAAGCAGCTAGTGACGAGTATTAAATTGACCAGCTGCTGCTGAACGCGAGCAGAAGGGGCTCTTGATGAGATCTGAATCAGCCGACAAAGCTCTGATAGAAACTGCAGAACACTCCACGGCAGAAACGGAAGTGACACCGAAGAGTCACCACAATACTCACTCGGGGAAAAAGTGAGGGACACGCCGGGGAACAAGAGGACCGGAAAAAGCAGAAGAGACAGCTAGAGGGCATCAGCAACCAGAAGAAGGTAGTGGATAACACATAAGAAGGCTTCGTGATCGCCAGGTTAAACGGCGTATTCGTCTGTAGCTGTTATGCTCCCCCACGATGGACACTAAAACAGTACAATCGGATGCTGAACGCACTAACCGACTCGTGCTTAGTGTCGTGTTGGCCAAAATCAAGGGCCAGTCGAAATGAGCGCCTTTTCCTGAAGTATGACCCAACCGCATGGCCACGTACACCGTACGTCGATGTAGACGGTGAAAATGCTGGTGACAATCGGGTCTCCAATAACGAGCTCCTTATAGTGGCAAAAGCACTGAAAACGAAGAAAGCTACCGAACGGGACGGTACCCCTCGTATACACGTGGAACTGAAGACCGCGAATCTAGCGTTTCCGGACATGTTCACGAAATGCCTGGATGATGGCTAATTCCCGGATGGATGGAAGATCCAGAAGCTGCTGTTGCTGCCAAAACCAGGGAAGCTACCAGGAGATCCAGTATAGCATCGGGCAATATATCTGCTGGATACTCTTGGTAAACTTCTAGGAAGAGTCCTCGTCAACACGCTGACGACCTACGCTGAATGTGAGAACGGACTATCGTAGAGGCAATTCGAGATCCAAAAAGGGATATCAACGGTTGACGCCATCCGCATATTCACCATAGGCGTGAAAAAAGCATCGAAGCAAAAGAGAAGAGGTAATTGCTACTGTGCCGTGGTAACGATCGACGTTAAGAACGCGTTCAACTGTGCCAGCTGGGTGGCGATCGCCGTAGCTGTAACCGGACGCCACGCTTCACCGGACTCGCCGGACCGACCTCGACAGTCTACCGGGTAGCTCGTGAGTAGGCCAGATCCACCGCCGGGGATTGGAGCGAATAGCTAGCAGTGGGTCGTTGGGGCGCCAGTGAACCGGAATCGCAGCAGAGACCACAGCACCTACTGGCTGGCCCGTTGCGCAGGCTAGGTCCACCGCCGGGAACTAGATCGAATAGATCGGGACGAAATGGGGAGCTAAACGGTGCACGGAAACGAACATAGGTATCGGGAGAAATCTACAGCCGGGGAATTCATAGTAGGGTAGATTTACCGCCGTAGACAATCTGACTATATCGCGACAAAAATAAGAGCTAATTGGCTTACGAGCCAGACATCGGTACCGAGAAGAATTCTGCTACCAGGGAACTCTCAGTTGGAGTAGGGTAGTTCACCCCCGGATAATATTCGAGTAGATCTCGATAAAGCTGGGAGCTAAATGGCTCAAGGCAGCGGGTGTAGGTATCGGGAGAAATTCCACCGTCGGCGAACTCTCAGACAGATTTTAATTTCACCGACAAGGACTATCTGAGTGATAAGGCTGGGAGCTGAATGACTCGCGGAAACAGGAGCTAAATGGCTCATTGAATCAGCATCTAAATGGCTCATTGGGACGAGAGCTAAATGGCAACGTAATATATGCAGACAAGAAGCAAGAGAAGAGTCAAGAGTTAAATCGAAGCTCGAAGGTTGAGCCATTGCATGGACCAAGTGAGGCTCCGAGATAGAGCGGAACAAAGAGGTGCGATGTAAGCACAACGAGACCCCCACGAAGCAATACCTTGATGTAGTTCCGTGGGAAAGAAGGGTGAAAAAAGAGTAAGGAGTATTTTTAATGGTTAGGCAGGAAAGTGAGTCGTAAGTTCCACACAGTGCCAATACACTACAGGCCAGGCTTTTGGTGCTTTTTAAACTTTACTATAGAAAACAAATTTGTCGAGCTGAGTCCCTCCGGGCCTAGGAAATAGTTTTCAAAGTTTGAGCGAAATGTATAGGTTCTTTTGTAAGAAATGTAAAACTTCATTTTTTCAATCTTTTAGAGAAGGGTACCCCGTCAACTAGAAATACTTGACTTCAAACATATCCGTTTTCGGTACACCTTTACTATACGATTCGTTGTCCGGGAATGCAAATCCATGCTTCGTCCCACATTTATTTTTATCAAGTATTGATTTAAAATTAACTATCCATAAACAGGCGAAGATTTCACGAGTTGTATTGTTTAATTTCATCACGGCAGGTAAGGTTCAATGTCTTGTTTGTGACTCCTCAGTATGGTGGAGCCGACTTGACAAGTACACATCGACGTTAAGTGCAACTTGTGTTCGCATCTAAACTAATGGTAACGGATGATGTCCCGTTAACATAAAAGTTCTGATTCTAAAAAAATCAAAGCGAGATCGGAACCCAGTTATACCTCTCCCTGAGGAGGAAGTCGTTAAAAACTACTATGTGCAAAACTACAGTAAATTAGGATTCAATGCTTTGTTTTCGACTCATCAATTATCAATTCATATTCGTATTCACATTCGTATTCTTCTATGCATAAAACGGGTCAACATCTTAAATTATAATTAAAGGTTTTCAAATTGCGGATTGTCACTTGTAAAACAAACTGTCCTCCAATCACTATCATTAGAAAACCATTGTTCACCTCCGCGATACCATAAAACAACGTATCACATGCATTGCCGTAATCAGACACTAATGTATCACATAATCGCACAGGTCGTACCATTTTTTGCTATCTTCTACTACTTTCAACTATGGCGAAACCGCCATATCCACCGGGCCCTACGTTCACTACCTGGGCCACCAAGTGTTCCATTTCTCGGATCTGCTTATCTGTTCTTCGGTAAAAACTGTTCGGAAATTTTCTACACATTCCAACAGATTTCCAGCAAGTACAGCAAACAAGGTAGCCCCGTTTGATTCAACCTAGGACCCGTTCCTTTCGTCATCGTTAGTCAACCCGACGACGCCCAAACTATTCTGAATTCCACCGCAAGTCTGCAAAAACCGTGGATCTATCGTTTCACTCCGCTCGAAGGAATTTTCTCACTTCCAGTGGCTAAATGGCGCTTACACAGAAAGATCATTCAACCGAGTTTCAACTGGAAAATTCTGAAAAGTTTTGTTCCATTATTTGAATCTAAGGTTCATATATTGCTACACAAACTGGATGCCGTGGCCGACAAAGGTGAGTTGGTCGACGTCTACGGCTACATTGCGACTTGCACGTTGGATATGATTTATGGTAAGTAGAGAACTTGAAACGCTTGCCGAAATTACATTACCGAGTCAAGCTACTTTTAAGGCGTTCTTAACGAAGCAAGTAGATGTCAAACCTTAATAATATCACGTTTATTTTTGATTCCCTTACCAGCCACAACACTTGGAATGGATATGAACTTCCAGCGGAAATCGCGGTGCGAGTATCTTGACGTCTTCGACGAACTTTTCGAGCTGGTAACGCAACGCGTTGCGAACGTGCTGCTTCACCCAGCATGGATTTATCGTCTAACAAGCGCCTACCGACGAGAAGCCAAGGCGAGAAAGATCTTCTGTGCACCCGCCCAAGAAGTCCTACGTCGCAAACCTATATTGGAACGTTCTGCCCAAGACAACATTGATGCTGCAAATAAACCACAAATTTTAATCGATCAGATACACTGGAAGGCAGCGACAGGTTTTCGCCTCGACAGAAACGCCATTGAGAAGGAACTGAATACGATGATTTTTGGAGGAAACGATACGACCGCTACGACGGTGGCTAATACATTACTGCTCATCGCAATGCATCAAAAAGTTCAGGACAAGTTGGTAGAAGAAATAAAACAGGTGTTTGGCGGAAATGTAGAAAAATGTAACATCGTGCTACTTAAACAGCTAATTTATATGGAAGCTGTCTTAAAAGAATCTATGCGTTTGTTTCCAATCACAACAATTCTCGGTCGAACTACGAGTACTGAGGTTCGCTTGGCCAAACTAGTGATTCCACCTGGAGTAAATATTGCAATCGATGTATTCAACATTCATCGTAATCCGAGCTATTGGGGCCCAAACGCCGATAAATTCTGCCCGGAGAGGTTTCTACCACCACACGTTCACCATCCCTATGCATTTCTCAGTTTCAGTGCTGGGCCGCGCAACTGTATAGGAACTCATTACGCTTGGATTTCAATGAAAATTATACTGGTTTACTTATTGCAGCGATTCAGAATAGAAACGCCAGTACGAATGGACGATGTTCGCATCAAGGTATCCATGACACTTAAACTTGTTAACAAACACTTGATAACGATTGATACACGTAAATACAGTAATTAGGAGGTAGATTGATTACATTTTATTCTACAAGTTATCCAATTTTGCCAGCACGTCTTCCGGAATGTCCAGCATTTTCAAATTATCTTCGCCAATCTCGTCTTCAGTCCTGTAAAAGAAATATGAATTGGCATGTTTGCATTATGTTCACATGAATGTTGAAATTCTCACCTGATAATAATATCCACAACACTTTCGCATGCCACCAGCACCCGCGGATCCCCCTCCGAACTACACTCAAATTTATGCAGCTCCCTTAAAACCTCGTACGTCCCCCGTCCTCTAAGATATTCGCGACCTTTTCTGGTAGCACACAGCTGTCCCAGTGATTCCACCAGCATTTTTCTGATATCCGGATCATCTTCCCGCCGTTTCTCCGGTCCTAAGTATTGCAGCTCTATAGGCACCTTTTCATTTGTTTCTTCATCAAACTCTTCCGGTCCGACCAGGGGTAGTAGAATAAATGGCAGCACATCCACCCCACCACTGAGCAGCCAATCGTGAACCGTCGAATCAAAACAAATGTTCTTCAGCAAGCCAATGGCGCCTCCTCGCCGGACAACGCTTCCTTCATGATGGACAAATGGAAGGATTCGCGACAATAGGTCGGTGGTTTGATTGCAGAATATTTCACGTCCTCGTGTGTTTTGCGATAAATTGCTGAACAGTGGTCCTAAGTAATTCAGGTGCCCTTTCTGCTTGTTGTAGTTTATTCGTGTAAAGCATGTAGTCAATTTCTCAATTGCATACTCGATCGTTAGTAGATGATCTAATACCGCTTCTACGAGATGCTCTGGTCTAGTTAGATTACATAGCACCATACACCATGGATCCGCTAATTTCGAGTTCTCGTCCGAAATCGCTGCATAAGCTACAGGGACAATGCGCTCAACAAACTGAAATATTATTCCAGCTAAATTTAACCAATTTAGAATGTTAATATAACAAATGGTACCTGGTTCACCAGTACTTCGGCTCCAGTTTCTTCAGCGGATATGTTGACCAAGGCTAGAACAGCATCCTTTTGTAACGCTTCCGAACTATCTTCCGTTAAATCTACAACATTGCCCAATAACTCGCTACATTGAATAATGAGACTGATTCCAACCCTCGAACCTGTAAGGCTCAGCACGTGCGATAACGAAACTGCTTTTAGGTCGAGTCTAGCGGATTTCCTCAAAAATGGAACGATTTCCCGAAGCGGGTCCATATTATTTCAAATCGCAACACGCGCGGAGGTATTTTTCGTGTTTTTGTTTTGATCTTGCACCCTATACGCCTGCCTTTGGACGCAAATGTCAAAGGCACGTGTTGCTTATGGCTGAAAATGACTATACTTCAGCATTAATTTACACTCACAGTGGTCGTGAACCTACACTGAGAAAAATCCTATGGTATCTGTGACCTGACTCTCGTGGTTGTTTTAACTATTTGCAAATATAACAGTAACGACCATGACAATGGTAATACTAAACTTCTGTATCATAATAAATACTACTAAAATCGATTGTCGCTTAACTATGCTGTTGATATTTATGACAATTTGAACATGCTCACTCCAACAATATCTATCATCAAAAGACTGACAATGGAATAGTCGGATCACTAGTAAAATAAAAGTAAAAATGAAAATATGTACATGGTAAACATCTTTAAAATCACCAGTGTCATGGTTATAACTCCTTTTCGTTTGATTGTTCTCTGCACAATATAGTAAGAAGTCGTGAACACTAAATTTATAGTTATTATATGAATGAAAAGATTGAATTAACTATATACACCATTTATATGGACGTGAGATCTGTTGTAATTACCTTTTGCGTATAGTGATTTTCAGCTGAAAATGAGTTGTACTACTAACAACCATAAAACTAGTTAATGTTTGCGTTCAGATTCAGATTGTATTCCAACATGATGCGGCCATTGCAGTGAAAATTGTGTACACAAAATACAAGCGTGTTTTTTGGTGCGCTTTTAATCTTTTTTACGATTGCAATAAGATCTCTGTGATATTACGGTAAGTCGATGGTCTCATAAGCCGAGTTCCAATCAGGAAAGATGCTAAATATGAGCTTAGCACTAGTATTGTGGCTAAATATGAGCTTGGCACTAGCATTACAAATGGTCTGTACCAAGGTCTGTACACTAAGAATCTAAGAATTCTGAGTCCGAGAAAATAGAAGAAGTGTTTGCTTCGCTAAATACAAAATATTGTACAATGTGAGTAAATACTTTAATTTCAATTAATAACAACGTCTTAATATCAAAATTTTTGTTTCTTTTAGCTAAGTGTAAAGGCAGAAATAGAAGACTATGATTTGGTTGCTGAAACGATTATTATTTTTAATAAAATGTGTATGTCATCAATAAACTAAGAGACCCGTGAGAAATTTCCTAAAGCTAGATTAGCTGAAACTGGCTCAAATACATCTTTACCATTTATCTAATTATATTGGCGTGTCATTTTCAAAACAACGATATTAAGCAAAAAATGTTAAAATCCCAATGTTGTAGTTATTTCAAACAAGCCTTGGTCAAGATGACTATGCTTATTGTTATGCCAAGCATTTCATTCATAATGGTCATTCCTCCAACAGAGTGTTCAATTTTACTATTATGCATAATGCATGGTAAAATATTCCATTCTCCTAGTTTAGTTATAACAAACAGTTCGAGGTCAAAATAACTATGCGTATTTTTATACCGAGCATCCCACTTATAATGTTCATGCTTACAATAGAATGTTCAATAATACTATTATGGTCCAAAGCTCTTGTATAGTAATCTTGAACATGGATATGGTTCAAGCGACCTGATGCTATTGTCGGTTAAAAACCACTATACTCACAAAGTCGAATTAACCTCCTGATATAGTAAATGTTACCATATAATTTTTCTTAGTGTACAGTTTTGTGACCATTTCGTGAAAATAGAGAAGTGATCTTTTTTGTAATTGTTTGTCAGCCCGGGGACAACTTGACAGCTCCCATATATTGAGCTCCTAAGCGAATTTTGTGGTGATTTGGTGATGTCATGACGGCTCGAATGGAACAAAATTTAAAAAAGGCGCATCCCATCTATTATTTTCTATATCTGTAAAAAATGAACAATTTAAGCATTTCTATCACCAAATTTATTTCACTCTTCAAATTAGAAACTGTCCATACCTTAACAGAAACATAGATTCCATTTTGGATCTACAAAATCCAAGAAAAATAAATCGATTTTCAGGAATACAAGAAAATGGCTTTCAAAATCGAGCCACTTCCACTTATATTGAAATTTCCGAAAATCTTCGGGATCGAACCAACATGAAATCCTCCGGTAGGTTCCTAAAACCGGTCACTACCGGTTTGCTGCCAGAATTCTGGTAAAAGCGCACAAATTCTATCCAAAACCAATTTTGCTAACTGTGTAGAAAATCCTACATATTTCGTTTATATTCCCAAACGAAATTCTAGAATTCTTGACGTTCTTAATTAATTTGAAATAAGATGTCATATGTTCACGAATTGTTAGGCTTGGTGATTTACTTTCATTGGCCAAAATGATTTTCCTTCATATTTCTTGGGCAAAAAGCACAAATGATTTACCGATTACACACAACAATAAAACAAAAAAACGACTTCCAGTTAAATTTATAATAAGATTTATGTACCTTGCTGACAGTTTCCAGTACAGACACTTTATATAACAGACTAGCGGAGAGAAAAACAGAAAAACTAGCAACCATGGATGTAAACTGGCATCACGGAAGCTCCCATAAGCTTTGCATGGGCTTCCTCTTGCACTCCCCCTACAAAAACCCTCATGCTCGTTTGGCTGCACTTTTTGACAGTCCGTTTGGCTGCAATTTTTGACACTTCGCTAGTCTGTGTATAAAGTGTCTGTAGTTTCCAGTTAGGGATAAATTTATTCTCAAATAATTGTTTTCTTTATCCACATTTTGGAATACGCTTTTTCTAAATGTTGTTCTTGCTGCATTGACGGCGTTCATAACACACGTAACGAAACACGCTTTTCTCTTGAAACAATTTCGTTTCGTGGTTCGTGGTACTCGTACGGAGAAGGCATACTAGCGCCACCATCAAATTAGTGGTACATATATGAAACAAGCACTATCTGTCAAGTTGTCCCCGGGCTGTTGTTTGTGTGCAATCGGGCTGCCTCAAGAACCTACTTCTACATCCAATGTCTATTAATCTTATATTTTTAATTTTTCGATTATCCTGGAATAGCGCAAACTTAAGTTAGGGTCGGATTCTGATGAGACGAAAACTAATCGCTTATTCCAAACTATTTCAGTTATATCACACTAAACCAACCAAAAGTTCTTCAGTAAATTCTTTTGAGATTTTGCAGAGTAAAATGAAATTCGTAGAATAAGTTCTCTATTCAAAACATCCCAGGTAAAAATCCGTGATCACGCTTCATAGATGTAAGATTACTTTTATTGAACAATGAGTACATCTCGAACTCCAAAACGATCATCATTTATCCGCTTTTCAGCATTAAACAATTGGGGGATACGTTACATTATAAAGATAGAGTTATCAGATTTTATCTAAATTTTTGAAATATGCAAATGAGATAAATCGAAAAAAAGAAATAATTCCGCACTTCTTATAATTTTCTGTGCAACCAATGAGAAACTGATAAAGTAACTTTCACTGGTAATTCGTCAAATTCAATTATCAAATCGCAGAACAATTCAGCAATCCTCAGCTGAAAAATATCGCTAAAAGTTAGTTTACAGTTCGGGAAATAGGTCGCGGGATTAACTAACGCTCTAAAAATTTTGCTAAACAGACCAGTATTTTTGACGTTTAGATTAGAAAGAATATTGCGGAGAGCTCGATAACAAAGTTGTTTTACTTAGTTGATTACCAAACGGGTTAAAACCCGCACTAAAATGTTATGGTACCCAGTAATTCAACCTAAGTGTGATAGGTTTTGTGTCCTCCACGCGCAAACGTGATTTTACCCAATTTTCTCTTCGGTGGAAATATTGTCCGTGCTTTTCCAAAGAAAACGCGACGATTATTTTTTGTCACAGCAAGATTCGTTGCTCTATTCGGCGCACGATTCGTCGCAATGTATTTCTTATGGGATGAATGACACTTTCATAAAAAGTGGTGCAATTATGTGTAAAAACCTTATTGTAAATAAAACATGCGAAAACTTGAAACGGTTTCAGCACATACTAACAGACATAACACTTAAAAAGAAAGCTTCGCCCGCTTTAACGGTCATTTTAAATATATTTGTAGTTGGGATTGTGACAACATTTGAAATTATGGCGCCACTGACATATGAACAAGCATATGGGGGATAGACCACTAGTGAAAAATTACTCCCAAACCTGAGAGGTAACCAACCAGTAAATGAGTGTTTGGGACCGTGAATGAAAGGTGGAGCTAGTGTTCTGGGAAAATTGTCGGATCGACGTTTTTTGAGGGAATTTCCTCATAGTGTAATGTCTGTTAGTCTGTGGTTTCAGTCAGTTTTATTGACAAATTCAGTCAAAGTTAATAATTAGCACACATTAAACTTGGGTAATGCATCTTTTTCGACGTTTTTCAGCATTTATTATGAAATGTGCCAATTCAATTAATCGCCTCAACATGATTGAATGGCTCATTTCCAATGAAACGTACAACCATTTGTATTTGGTTGTACAAATGGTTTATAAAGTTTATAGTTTATAAAAATAATTTGTATTTGGTACAACCCTAATAAACATCATATAATCCAAGAGCCTAACGACATGTTCAGGGTATCATCCATACATCATCCAATACAATAAGCCAACCCATGTTTCTTTAGCAGACCAAAAGTATTAATATAATTTGATCCACGAAAGAAGATACAGTAACAGGGCCGGCGGAACACGTGGGTAGTATGGGTAGTACTACCCACTCGACAATTACCGAGGGGAGAATTACCGGCAACAAACTACCCAGCGAGCTATCAAAATACGGAGGTGAAACACTGGCTAGAGCGCTGCACTGGGTAATCGCCAAAATTTGGGTGTCGTTTGTCCAATCTACAAAAAGGGTGACAAGTTGAATTGCTGCAACTACCGCGCGATCACATTACTTAGCGCCGCCTACAAGGTCCTCCTCCCAAATTCTTTGCCGCCAATTCTCACCTTTTGCAAGGGAGTTTGTGGGGCACTACCAAGCGGGATTCATGGGTTCCCGCGCACCACGGAACAAATATTCGCGATTTGGCAGGTTCTGCAGAAGTGCCGCGAATACAACGTGCCCACACATCATTCGTTCATCGATTTCAAATCGGCGTATGACACAATCGATCGCGGTCAGCTATGGCAGACAATGCACGAGTAAGGTTTTCCAGATAAGCTAAAACGATTAGTTATAGCAATGATAGATCGGGTGATGCGCGTTGTCCCTTTGAATCTCCGAGAGGGTTACGGCAAGGTGATGGTCTATCGTGGCTGCTATTCAACGTTGCGTTAGAAGATGTAATAAGGAGAGCGGGGATAGACACGAGTGGCACGATCTTCAAGAAGTCCGTCCAGCTTCTTGGCTTCGCCGACGACATTGACATAATGGCACGGAGCCTTGAGGCGATGTCGGAAACGTACATCAGACTGAAGGCTGAAGCCAGCAGGATTGGACTTACCACCAACGTTTCGAAGACAAAATACATGAGAGGAAAGGTTCTAGAGACGACAATGTTGACCTCCCATCCCGAGATCGGATTGACGGTGACGAAATCGAGATGGTCGACGAATTCGTGTATTTGGGTTCGCTGGTAACCGCCGACAATGATACCAGCAGAAAAATTCAGAGACGGATCTTGACGGGAAATCGTGCCTACTTTGGACTCCGGAGGACGCTCCTGTCGAACAAAATTCGCCGCCGCACGAAGTTGATTATCTACAAGACGCTGATTAGACCGGTGGTCCACTACGGCCACGAGAATGGAACGGAAAACTATATATATATAGCTTAATGATCCAATTGACACATAGAAGGTATGTGTGCGCGTGATAACAATAGCATTTTTTCTTCATATGAATTTTAAGCAGTGTTAAACAAATAGAATTAACGTTTGGATTTTTTCAGTGTACCAATGGATGTAGTACACGCAACCATAAAATAACCTACAGAATAAGTTCTTTTAACTTAAATTTAGGTACTTTTGAGCTGTGCGTCGCTTTCGCACTTACCCAGTTAAACTCATTCCGGAACCGGTTCGGATTTCTGAATGGAGTCATTATGGATTCCAAATCAAATGCAACAACCGAGTCCGATTCAGAATCGGTTGTTGCATTTGATTTGGAATCCATGCTGACTTCATTCAGGATTCCGAATCAACCGGGTATTAGTGTGGTCAAAAACGAAACGAGAGATTCGACTCAGTCGAGGTCTTCCGTGCAGTAAGGTACTTTTAAGTTGTTTGGGATATACTTAAAATTAGGAAAATTCAATTTAAATTAATGTAAATAGGGATCTTTAGGAGTGTGCGGGTTAAGGCATATTCTGATGCAGATTAGTACCGTGAGTTAATATCTCAGTCCTTTTTAAATTTTTTGGCCCGAAGCTATTGAAAAAAACATTTTTTAGTTTGTTTCCTTTTAGGACAATAACACATCCAAACCCATGCGACTTGCACGACACTATAGGTTGCCTTATCAGATCTACCATAGTTTGCAGATAAAACTTGGGATGGCAGACTGCTAGCGGATTGAAAAAGTACCAGATCATGCTGTGTGGGGTGCTGTCCCGGTTAACAATGAGGCGAACGAGATATTTGCAGATACGTCATTTAGTAGGACAACTGTCAGTTTGCTGGTTGAATTTAGTTTGGTTTTTTTTAATTTAAAAATCATAAAAGAATAATTAAGGTTTAAGAATGATATGAGTGTACTCGTAAGGACACCCGCTATCAATTAATATGAAAAACTGACACAATATTTCCAAATTAAAGATCCCTATTAAACTCAAGGTTGAGTTATTATTTTTGCCGTAGTTAAATGAAAACTACCTTCAACACGGTTTTCCTAATTTTACCTTCCTGATACCACGAGATTGAGTCAAAAGTACTGAATTTTAGGTAGTTTTTCGGTGGCGTGTAGATACTTTACGACTAACCGATGGATAATACTGATTCTTAGATACATGAAAGTAAATATCTTGACTTTTTTGATGAGAATTTATTGCTTTTACTTTATTCTAATTCTGAACCCTATCGCTGGTTGTAATTGTTGTAAAGAAGGCTTCCAAATTGTGTAGTTTCTATCCAAGAAACCAATCATATACACGCAGAATTCTATTTATGCATCGATAGCATACTTTTCTATCTGCTTCTCGTGTTTTCTGCTGTAAATTTTATACATTGGACATATTCGGTATATCCACTCATGGTATCTTATGCATGAAAATGCATAAAAATCACAGCAGAAAAAAAGAGACGGGAATAAAAAGTATGCTACCATGCATATTTTTGTTTCTCAGCGTAGGATTAGAACCTATTGCACGAGTTTGGTGTATTCGCTTTTGATCGGCTGTTTGGCTCAAATACTCCTCTGTGCAATCTGGCGATAGCTTGGTCCTGTCACTAAGTTAGTTTCGGATTCTGGTGAGACGAAATTTCGTAACTAATTTAACCGAGGGGAACGACACGCCGTGATTTGTTGATAAAATAAACTTATAATTTAAAATTCTGATTAGATTTATAAAAATTGGTATTGGTTAGATCAAAATGGATTCGAATTTCCGACATTACTTGATAATGGTTTGAATGGCCGAGGATAGTTTGAAATGTGTCGAAAAATAAATTGAATTGCTTGAATTTCACGTTTTGACAGTTTCAGTGCTCGATAAAATCAAAACAAAACATTGCCACGCTGCTGGCCTACAGGAACAAATCAAAACAGAAACATAAATTTTGTTGCCAGAATTATTGAAAGTTTCGAAAATAGAGCATGCAGAGTTGCCAGTTACATAAATTGATCGGAATTCGAGCAATATTGGAGTGAGATTGGATAAATTTGTTGAATTTTGAATATTTTAGCAATACTCGATGTGATAGAAAATTGTTTAAATTTTCTAAAATTGCCGAAAAAAATGAAAATTCATGCAAAATCGAACGGAATACTGTGCCTTGCAGGATAATCGCTCGATATGCGATTATATGAAAGCTCAATTGAGATAGGCGCGTGACAGCCGCCTATATAAATGTATAGGCAGCTTTTTCCTTGAAGCTTTCGAAAAGCACACAGCTGGCAGAAAAATAAAGCTCCACTGAAATCTACTTGCGGAGCAACTGCGGCTATATTTGATGCGCCTTTCAGACGCCCGCAATGTGAGATTTTATTATAAGCGCGACAATATAACAATTATTCTGAAGTGGCGTTCCCCTCGAATTTAACACTAATAAGTGCACAGCAAACGCATTTGAGTTATAGTTAGGTTTTGTGCCCTTCAAGCATAAAGACGGTTTTAAATCAATTTTCTCTTTAAGCTAAGTATGCACCTCTTGCGAAATGAAATTTCCTATACAAAACCTATGCATAAAAAACATCGCGGGAGGGAGTAATAAAACTATTTCTGAATTTTCATAACCCATTTTTGGGTTGTTTTATTTTTCCGTGCTCTATTCTACCGTTTTGTCATTTGACGGGTGTGTGCAAAAATTTTGGTTGTTTATTGAAATGACAGCTTACACTACTTTACAATAATTTAGACGTAGGGTATATGATCCCTTATTCATCTCATTAGTGGCAAGTTAAATTATATCAGGATCAAGATTTTTACTTCGAAATTTGAAGCATGTGCCTATACCACAATAAACAAAAAGTATACATGAACTCTACCATATGTGGTCAAACCATGAGCTCTTAAATAATACGATGTATATGAGGTAATTTTTTCTTTGCAAAATATATAATCCTAAAAGGCGTAAAGCTCTTATCTCTATGCATTCACCGACTGAATCGCTCCAGCATGTCTACCCACTTGATGTGTGCTGAGGCAATTAATGCCATGTTTCTTACCCTGTGACCTTTTGAGACAATTTCTTGCACATAGATAACAGATTTGTAATGCAGATGCAATTCTATCTAATAGCGTTTTCGTTTTTACCTGGTGCTACACCAGTGTAGTGCAAAAAAGAGATAGACTAATTACTGCCAAATGTAGCATCGACTACACCGGCCGGTGTAGTGCAGTCCCTAACAAACATCTTATGATCCAAGAGCCTAACGACCTGTTCAGGGTATAATGGTTTTAATGTAATTATGATACATTTTTCGTTTGTTCGAATCGTTGGATTATGTGGGTTAAAGTTCCTGTATAATTTTTTTATTGGGGGTGGCATAATTCAAATGAATAGGTTGAATAAGGGGGCTGAAATCAAAATCTCTAAATATAAGGACTTTGGGCTGAGATGAATAAAGGCTCTGTTACCCTAGTAACCGTTCTGATAAACAGCCGACAGTGCTTGTGGATAGGATAACACACCATATATGCACAGGGCAAACAACCAGTCATCACAAGAGTCGCATGTAACGTACGACTTCGCAAAACAACTCTGCGGCAGAATTTCACCGAGCCTACGCTATTGTTTACAACATTTGGAGGTCATGTTTTTCTGGTGAAAGTGTTGCTTGTGTATAGTGAATCATGATCGAGTTCTTTGGTAGGCAATTCCGGGGCTAGTCCATGCAAAACCGGAGTTTATATATTTGGAATATTTTAATTTACGGACGGAAGAAAATCGATTATCAGTCATAATGATATAATAACTTAGGGCAAGGAAAATTGGGGTCATCTAGCCTTTGTGGAAACAGAAGAACATCAAAGCTGTACGTCACGAAACACGTATAGTAATTAAGCCGAACCTAATAATGGGCTCAGTAGCCGAGGAATTAATTGCACTAAACAATGACACTATAAGGAATACCATCTTTAGCTACATAGGTTAGTGCTAACATGAGAAAATATATATACCCTACTAAACAAATTTCTTTATCCAGGTCAATACGTGGATCTGGATTACTCGATATGGCTCTATCGACTGCTAACTCCGCTGCTAGTTACATTTATTTTACCTTCGTTCTTTGTGTTACTAATTTATTTGTCAATATCGTTTCTTTATGTATACAAACTGCATAGGTCAGTATCAGTTATTTGCGTGCGAAATTTGTGCTAATTACATGCGACCTTTCCAGCCGATTTATACTGCAAGTTTACAACGAAGGAGATTTTGACTTTTGGGATGTCGCTCGGACTTTGGTGGCTGTGGTATGGGATGCACATGGTTGGATTTTCCATGGTAAGTATAAACTGTGATCTACTACGATTTATGACGAAGTGTCTATATTTTACAGGTTACGAAGTTATCGGAATGGAAAATCTGCCACAAAATGGGCCTGCTCTAGTTATTTACTATCATGGTGCCATTCCCATCGATATGTACTACTTTGTTGCACGTGTTTATCTGAAGAGATCTCGGTTGGTGTACACGGTTGGAGATCGATTTTTGGAGAAACTACCTGGATGGGCTTTTTTGGCACGCGTCATGAAGATCAGTCCAGGAACGGTGCAGTCCTGCGCTAGCGTACTGAAGGAAGGAAACATACTGTCCATTGCACCCGGAGGAGTCTATGAGGCTCAGTTTGGCGATAGCAACTATGAGCTGCTGTGGCAACATCGTGTCGGATTCGCTAAAGTAGCCATTGAATCCAAAGCGGTAAAGAAACCTGTGCAACACAACTATTTGACCTACATTGACCTTTCTTATTTCAGCCAATCATTCCAATGTTCACAGAAAATCTTCGTGAAGGTTTCCGTTCGATCGGATTCGCGAAACGGCTATTCATTTGGCTATACAAAGTCGTACGCTTTCCGGTTCGACCAGTGTACGGCGGTTTTCCAGTCAAATTCCGAACCCACCTTGGGAAACCGATTTATTACGACCCTTCGTTGACACCTGAACAGCTACAAGAAAAGGTGGCGTACGCAATTGAAGAACTGATTAACAAAAATCAAAGGATACCCGGCAGTATTCTACACGCTTTAGCGGATCGCTTTTTCTCCAAGAGGAAGGGAGATTAATGGTGAAGTACTGGTGTAAGAAAAGGATCGAACCTAATTGTTGTAATCGTACTTATATATTTCTGGAAGACAAAGTGGTTTTAATGTAATTATGATACATTTTTTGTTTTCTTTCATTGAACCTCGCGGCTCTTAAATTATCATAGCCTTGCAGTCAGATTATCATAGATCACGTCGATTGCAACGATGAACTACGAAGTAAAACAAAATCTTTTGACACCTTGTTTGATAATACAATTTAATTAAGGAATGTATTATATTGATTATGGAGGTTTTAACCTCGATGGGTCATTCGTCCTAATTGAGGAATGTGTACCGTCAAGTTCAACCGTCAAATAGCAACCATGAAAGTAAACTGGCTCCCATAAGCTTTGCATGAGGCTCCTCTTGTACTTCTCTCAAAACACTCAATGCCCGTTTGGTTGTACTTTTTGACAGTCCATTAATCTTAGTTTAAAAATAAAACTTTTGTTTTATTTTTAAACTAAGTTTCTTCATTTGCTTAAAAGGAAAACTTTTGCTTTGATATTATTCTTGATTATTTTAAAAGTTTTACTTCCAACCTAATAGCGTTGGTTGTTTTTTGTTAAGAGCGGAACTCTTACTTTCACCAATATTAAAAAAAATTTCTGTGTGTACTGCTGTTTTCTCCGAAAAAATCACATGAAGTACTGGAACAAACGTTTACATTGTTTCAAAACAAAAATTAAACCTCGTAGAAAAGTAGTTTTAAAATGTTTGAAATAAATCCGAACAGAGAAGATTATTCTTGTAACAGAGGTTACTTGAAGCAACTTACAAAAATGAAGAGGCATGGAGATATTTTTCGTAATGTCCAACAACAAATGTATATTATTTTGTTTTGCTGTATTCCGATGAAAAAAACGTTATGATCGTTTAAATGCGGATATAAAGACTAAATATTTGATATTTCCAGAAGCGTGAAATTGCCCTAATAAAAAAATATACAGGAACTTCAACCTATACAGTGAAACGATTCCACATATTGTTTGGATGATACCCTGAATTAGGCAATCCATGAGACGTTTCTGATCAGCTGATTATTTCTTGTTTACTTATTCTGACGTTACTCCGAGGGGTGCGACGTCTGACAATATCGTTATTGTCGCGCTTATAATAAAATCTCACATTGCGGGCGTCTGAAAGGCGCATCAAATATAGCCGCAGCTGCTCCGCAAGCAGATTTCAGTGGAGCTTTATTTTTCTGCCAGCTGTGTGCTTTTCGAAAGCTTCAAGGAAAAAGCTGTCTATACATTTATATAGGCGGCTGTCACGCGCCTATCTCAATTGAGCTTTCATATAATCGCATATCGAGCGATTATCCTGCAAGGCACAATAATTCGATCCAACATCAAACGAATCCGACGTACAAAGTTGTTTGTCGGACGAGTTTTTCTGTTCGCAGGCGTAGACTTGTTGACAGAACCCACCACTGAATTGTCAAACAAACGTCTAATGGATTGCCTAATAGGTCGTTAGGCTCTTGAATCATACGATGTTTATTAGGGTGGTACATATTGCGCACTTCCCACTAACCTGGACTCCGCACTTTTAAAGTGCGAGTGATCAAACTGCTACTGGAAACTGCGAGCTGTCAAAACACATGTATTTCAAGTGGTAGAGATGTTATTTTCATAGACAGACAAGTGAATAGCAAGTGCGCAGTGCGGTTAGAATCCAGTTTTTAGTGCCACAAGCAAGAATATTTTTGTCAGAACCTAGGATAGGATCCGCCAGCTGGCTTCTTCTTATATTTTGCTAATCCCTGCTGAAAACGACATACCCCCACTCGACCAATGTTGCCAAAATATTTGTTTTGTTACAGTCGTGTCCAAAACTTAAATTGTTCTGATTAAAATATTCTATATTATGTATCAATTTCACGCTCCGGGAAAAACCAATGATTTAGTCTTTATATCCGCATTTAAATGATCATTACGGGTCTTCCATCGGAATACAGCAAAGCAAAATAATATATATTTGTTTTTGGCCATTACGAAAAATATTTCCCTGCTCTTCATTTTTGTAAGTTGCTTTCTGAGTCGAGCAACCTCATTCACAAGATCAATCTTCTCTGTTCGCATTTGGTTTAATTATTCTAAAACTACTTTTAAGCAAGGCTTAATATTTGTTTAGTTTGTATAGGTGTTTAGGTTTGTTCCAGTACTTCATGTGATTTTTTCGGAGAAAACAGCAGTAGAAAATAACACGCTCCTATTTACACCGATGATTGATGCAGTTGAAAACTGTAAAATTCAACTGTATCGATAATACTAAAAGAAGAACAACAAGCGATTTCCAGGATAACTTTCTCACGGTTTGCCCCAAAGTATTGCGAATCTTTTCTTAAATCCACATTGCGACTTTTCAGCCTTGCGCCACCGGGCCGTGCGTTGAATTACGCGCCCATCTAGTTTGCATCAGTGCGAGTGAGAAAACATTTTGACGTTTGTTTTTGTTTCGACCGCACTCGTGTGTATCCCATATAGCAACAACTCGACGAAATGCTATATTATCTCGCGATAGACAATACTCCCAATTTACTCGGCGCTGGAACAAAGACAATTTTTACATGAAGTTGAAATAATTTCCATACTAAGGCTAAATAGTCAGTTACTCGGTTAGACTTCGAAAAGAGACATTTCCGCATTAATCCGCACACCGCGCTACCGGATCTCTCGGAAACCTGTAGAACTTCAGTTCTGGATAATATGTTTGAATTCGTCTGCCAGAAAATGCCTTGCACTTCATAATTACAGACGGACGTTATGGAAAGAAAGCGGAATCTCAAGAAAACAAAAAAAAACAAAACGGTAAACAAACGTCGTTTTACGTTTTATATCACAATACGACAACACTTCCAAGCAGCCCTTTAGTACTTTTAGTTTCCAAGCCGAACGTTTGCCAATGTCACTTTCGTCCAATCACGAGCTGGTTCAGAATTGTTTCAAAAACAGGAGACAGAGCTGGCGGATCCTATCCTAGATCAGAACCAGAGAGGTGCCACTCCTGTCATCCGCTATTGAGATATATAAACTTTGACAGTAGTCAACATATAGTGGGCCTAGCCGCCTCTAGGCCCATGTCGCCCGTGCAATAGCATTGGGTTGTTTTGATTTTAACAACGGCTGATGTTGGCTAGGACAAAATGGCTGCCTAGCAGGAGGCTGATCATAACAAATATGCGACCGAAACAAAACAAATGTTTTGGCAACATTGGTCGGGTAGGGGTGTGTCGTTTTCAACAGGGATTAGCAAAATATAAGAAGAAGCCAGCTGGCGGATCCTATCATAGGCGTAAACGAATATTGTCAAAAAAGGACAATTAAACTATTACGAACTAAACAATTTAGACCGCCATTATGGCACGTAAAAAGTTGGATAAAGTGTCTGTAATGCAAAGCTCATATGGGATCTTCCGTGATGCCACGAAATGTTCATGGTTGCTAGTTTTACTGTTTTTGACTCCGTAAATCTGTGTATAAAAGGTTTGTTCCAGTACATGGAAGTTACTCCCTGTTGCTCCGGAGTAAAAAATTCTTGCTCCTTTTCACTCCGGTTTGCCACCAGAAGAAGAAAAAAGAGAAGAAGATAGTACAGGAACGATTTTCTCCCTGTTTGCTCCGGAGTACTTCCAGTTTCTCCTGGTACTGGAACAAACCTAAAGTGTCTGTAGCTAAGACAAGATATGACAATCGGCTTCTTATTTTTCCTTCGATATTCTTCATTTCGCACATCAGTCATCTGACGTTTAAAATACGCACACTGAAATCTCGCATTTTTATACTACCGCCCTGCCCTCGACCCAGAAGCGGTTTGTTTGCCTCCCAATTCGCCATGTAAAAGTTTTGTTTTCCTCCCAGTTTAAACATCAAAGCAGCACAATACAATACACGATGGTTTTGGTATGGATCCCTTCAGAATTATTTTGGCATGTTAGTCGGCTCTACCGGAGGATTTCATGACTTAGGAGATGTTGACTAGTTTCGGAGGATTTTCGGAAATTCCAATATAAGTGGTAGTGGCTAGATTTCGTAAGTCATCTTCCTGTATTTCCGAAAATCGATTTATTTTCTTTTAGATTTTTTAAACTCTGTAGCAATCCATTGGATACAGCCCTGTAGTAATGCACCCGCCACTGGAAAATATATATTTATGCGTTTTGTGACATTTACGAATAGGGCGGTCTGTCACTTTGACAGCTCTGCGTTTCATCTGTGCGTTTATTGTCATCCGGCCAGAGCTGCCATTTATACAGATTTATCTGTATTATACAGATTTTTAAGGACAGAAACAGACCTGATACAGAATACAGATTTAATACAGATATTCAATCGAGGGGAACGACACGCCGTGATTTGTTGATGAAATAAACTTATAATTTAAAATTCTGATTAGATTTATAAAAATTGGTATTGGTTAGATCAAAATGGATTCGAATTTCCGACATTACTTGATAATGGTTTGGAATGGCCAAGGATAGTTTGAAATGTGTCATAAAAAATAAATTGAATTGCTCGAATTTCACGTTTTGACAGTTTCAGTGCTCGATAAAATCAAAACAAAACATTGCCAGCAGCATAACTACAGGAACAAATCAAAACAGAAACATAAATTTTGTTGCCAGAATTATTGAAAGTAAATAAAATAGAGCATGCAGAGTTGCCAGTTACATCAAATTGATCGGAATTCGAGCAAAATTGGATTGAGATTGGATATATTCGTTGAATTTTTTTCAAATATTTTAGCAATACTCGATGTGATAGAAAATTGTTTAAATTTTCTAAAATTGCCGAAAAAATGAAAATTCATGCAAAATCGAACGGAATATAACAATTATTCTGAAGTGACGTTCCCCTCGTATTCAATACACAATACAGATTAACACGGATTTTAAGAATTTTCAATTGGCGGACCCTTTCTGAAATCATTTTCATTAACTTTGGCCGTTTCTTCAATAAATAATTGTTAAATGAACCATAACACTTTTAAATAATTTAAAACTTGAGTTAGGAAATGTACAGATTACTTTAAAGTACACAATTTAAATTCCGGTTTAATGCTTGAATTTATAGTAGACAATACTTGAGGCTTATAAATGGGAATCAATTACCAAAATCTTTTTTTTATTCAATACAGACAAAAACAGATTTTTTGTAACGAGGATACAGATTTTCAAAAAAATAATCTGGCAGCTCTGCATCCGGCTAACTTCCGTAAAAACTCATTCTCAATTACACTTCCACAGAGAAAAGATTAAAAGTAGTTTCACTAACAAACAAGTAATACGTTTATTCGAAAGCGCCATCCGAACGTTCGCGAAAATACCACACCTCCAAATAGAATCTATGTTTCTGTATGAGGGAATAAGGACAGTTTCTAATTTGAACAGCGAAATAAATTTGCTGATAGAAATGCTTAAATTGTTTATTTTTTAGATACGAAAAATAGTAAATGGTATGCGCCTTTTTCAAATTTTGCTCCATTCCAGCCGCCATGATATCACCAAATCACCACAAAATTTGCTTATGAGTTCAATATATGTCTGATATATGTCGGGCTGATTAAAACCATTATAATAGGTCATGCCTCGGACCTAGTAACTGTAGAGTCGACGCGAAACATTCAGAAAGCTCAAAGGTAGGTTTCTCTAAGTTTTGTTTCTATTCAAATCTAACTTTCTTGTTTTTACAGTTTCATTTCAGCCATTACTACGAAGTGCCGATTGGCATGAGAGATGTCCAAAAACGTCGTCGGTTTATATTTCCGGACATCGTTAGCGTATAAAGGTACACACTGAAAAAAATCCAAACGTTAATTCTATTTGCTTCAAACCGCTTAAAATTCATATGAAGAAGAAATGCTATTGTTATCACCCGCACACATACCTTCTATGTGTCAACTGTATAAACTATGTATGCACACACGTAAGTTATATGTGCATATTGTTATAGAATGGAGTTTTATGTGCCTAATAGTTATGAAATGTGAATGTAAGATTAATATTTCTTGTAAATATACACATTAGGTTTATGTGCCAGCTAATAGTGTCTATATGCCTCCGTTAATTGCAAAAATCTATGTATAAAATCAATAGGCATAACGTTTATTTTTTTTTTTGAGTGCAGGTAAATGATAATTGAAGTATCTATGACATTCTTTACAACAATAGTAAAAATACTGAATGATTATTTTTCGCACTTTCATTTCCTTAACCTGATATGAAGCTTACGCTAACAGGTTGTCGTTGCAAATAAACATACATACTTACTTGCTTTTTGAGTATAATGTACTCAAATTTGACATTTGCATCCCAAACTCACTTTTTTGACTACGTGCACTTTTTATGAAATAGAGTGGCCAGGTACTCAAATTTGAGTTGTTATGAATGAGCGTGTATATTCCATCCGTTCGAAAAGTTGTCAGTTGACAACAACAACCAACATTTTCTCCATTTTCTAGTTTAAAGGGTTTAAGCGACAGTTCAATACTTTTGACAATACACAGTATTGAAGATACTACTTAAATACGTCAAACCCATTTGAAATGCACATCGTCAATACAACTGTTTTCCATTACACGTTCAATACTTTTGCCATTATTTTCTAGTATTGAGAAAAATATTGAACGTGTAAAGCGGACCCAAAAGTTTCCTGGATTATCGCGACACCGTCGAAAAGCGTAAACAATACAAATAAGTCGATGCAACGTAAATAATGTCTACAGAAATTCGCAGATTTTAAGTGACTATCCTTTTTAAAGCTCCTTACCATGGAAATCGAAATCGGGAAAGAAGAACCGACGTGGGAAGATGAGACAGAAGCAGACGATAGTACTATTACTAGCCAAACCATAGGTCCGGAGAACGGCGCAATCCGGTGTCTCTTCAAGGTGGCACAACGGGAGTTTATTGGCCAACGGATCAATATTGAGGGATTGCAAGAGTGGCTTATTAGAGCGCACAGTATTGAGTCGTTCCGAGCATACCTGTGGAGCTTGATACAACCGCATATCAAACAGCCGATTCGAGTCGAACTGGACAATTGTGGCCGTGCTATTGTGAGCTGGGATGAACCGAATGTGCTGACCATGGGCGATGCAAACCGCTTTGTTACATTTATCGATAAAAAGAGTAGAAAGGTAATAATTACGTTACTGCAAGTTTAAAAGTGATTTTTTTAGTTTTCAATACATTTCTAATTCAGTAAATTTGGTGTTCAGCCATAACTCATAATTTTCTTAAGTAATTTTCAAGAGTCCCTTTATTTCAGTCATATTCATGGCGCCACATAAGTAGCCATTACGTTGAACGATGGAACAGTACCAATATTGTCCTTTGTATACACGTGTATAGTACCGCAATCAGTTCGAGAAACATTTACGAAGTTGCTCGAGACACTTTACTGGCACCCAAACGGAAACCAGCTGTTGTGGTTAAGCCACAGCGTCGATTGATCCCGGAAACTGCCGATGGGTACAGCTTCCGGGATGAGGTACGTGCTTTGAGAGAAACGTTTCTTCAGATGCGTGATCTGATGCATATACTTGACAATCGAATCTTGCTACTGGAGGAAAAGTGCGACCAAACATTGCCACACGAACCGATGATTCAAATGACCACTGAGGAAAGCAGCATCGGTAACGAATCAATGGAAATGAAACCTTACGGAAACTCCGACCCATTGTTGGTTCGCCCAGACTACGAAATAAAGGAAGAAACATCGGACGAGGAAATAGAAGTACTAGAAGAGCAGTACCAATAATATGAAGACGCTGGCTATCTTTCCTTCCTTTTTTTTAAATTTCCGTAATTGATAAAAATGAAATAAATTAACCAAATATTAAGCTATAATGGCATTTTGTTTAAAATCAAACAACACAACTATTACCTTACCTTGTTAGACTCTTCCTGGGTACAGTTTTCGATAGACGTTACTGAGGCTCTATACACTGCAACTACTGAACTCAACTGACTACAAACACTTCCTCCGCCACGTTCCTTTTGATGTTCCTGACGGTTGATGTCGCCCACACAAATGTATTCCTTGTCCGAGTTGCTGGATACGGCCCACTTTGAATGATCTTTCAAAGTGGAAAAGTGGTAATCTTCTGTAACCTTAACATCTTTTACATTGAATACTGGCCAATGCGAACATTCACTCGGCAAATTTCCAGCTCCGTGTTGCCACGTTTCCACCTGCAATCCAACCTGAAGGGCTGGTGCAATAAAGTCGGCATACAATTCCTTTTTGAAGAAACGATTTTTAGCAAATGAGTGAAAAGTCGTGCCCCCGCGCGATGTCAAATCTAAGACTTTCCAGTAGGGAGGGCTCTCGTCGGTTTCCATCTGAGTCACTTTGACCAGTCTAGGAAATCGATCTTGCAGTTCCTCTGGTATCCGGAACGAATAAACATGTGGCTCATTCAACAGCAACTGCATGCCAATCAGTTCCATTTGGTCGGCAGCAACACTGATGCAAAGATAACTTTGACCGAACAACTTGCCTGAGCTCGGATATTGATACGATTGACCCAGTGGTGGTGGGTACTTCGGTACTGAATGTACAAGCCAAAAGCCACTAGTACCATCTGTAGCCACAACACCCTTAGTATGCCCCCTCAGTCCATCAGTGCTATTCTCTGGCGGTTCATCGTTGTAAAGTAGAGCCAACGAGCTGCTACCGCTCTCATCGAGTACCGGTTGCAACGTACGCCCCGGAATACTCGCACTATCATTGACGGTCCGTTCCGATAACTGCCACTTACCGGATCCAGCTGAAGTCATGAATGCATAACGGAAACCAGATGATGTCGTATTGCGGTCAAAATATTCATGTGGTAGTTTATACAAGTAGTACCTGCAAAGAGGAATAGTAGTTAAAGTACCGTTTATGGTATCTGAACTGCCTTGAAGGTATCCTAATGCTTACCAGTCCACTAAGTTGTTTTCCTCATCACGGCAACCGAGTTCGAACAAACCACCTTGAAATAATACCGTTAACAGTAACAACAGTAGCATTCTCATTTGAATAGTTGCTTATTCAACTATTGTATAATGCACCATTTATATTAAAGCCTGAAAATGTTTTTTTATTTGTATTTTATCATTTTTACGAAAGCCTGTTAGTTTACACTGTATTTCAGGTCAAACGCCGTAAATATAACTGTGTTTACTTCTAAACTTACTTCAAAAATGTTTTACTTACGCATGTGGAATAAGTTAATAACTGAAGTTATAACAGTCACTTTATACTAAATGCATCTAAATCGCGCTTACAAACATAATGCAACTGCATAAGCAAGATGCGGAGATATGTCGACTATATGTCGACTGTAGCATGCTACCCAGAGAGACCCAGTTTAGACTCATTCCGGAACCGGTTCTGATTTCTGAATGGAGTCACCCACTGAGACGTCCAAAAAATTGTTTCCAAATCGTTCAACACGGGTCCAACGATGGACGTTTGTTGAACGGTTATTTGTACGTTGTCCAAATTGGTCCAACGAACGTCCTTCATTGGACGATTTTGAAACCAACCGGCGTCGGCGGTAAAACATGATGATGAGTTATGTTCTACCATAGACCATGCGGTAGACTTGGGTGCAACGCCCAACTCCTACTCTGCAGAAGGCAAAGAATTCTTCACATTTCCTTTCGATCATGACCATATGAGCCTACCTAGTTCTAGCTTTCCGTTCTAAGTTTATAACTGATTCACTCTAGAATACCTATCCGTCTTTCAATTTCATTGTTTTCGTTTCTCTTAGTCTTAAATTTGCCGAAAATAGCCAACAATATCGATACAGTATATGGGTTAAAGTTTGTGTATAATTTTTTTTATTAGGGATTGCATTTACAAATGTTTTGTCGCTCTACTGCGCTGCACTTGAATGGCATATAATGCTTGAACTAAAAGCTATGCAACATTAAAATAATTTGACGTTTATGATGAAAATGATCCATTAAAAAAATCAATCTGCAACAAAATGGAGAAAGGAAAATTTTCGGCGAAAGGTGCGAAGATATCGCAGCACTATCGGAACTATTCTATTTTTAGGTTTGGGGAGTTAAACAACACGAGTATGTATCTTTCCAATTTCTTACTCAGATGAAACATACCATAGAGAATGCGGGTCATATGTGAAAGGGAATGGCGAACGTTTTTTAAGAAACTGGTGTATAGAACACAACATCCGCAAGAAACCTTCATTGCTTCAATTGGCAAATGCTCTCTATTTACTCTGCACAATTTGTTGAGAAATACAATTGTGTATCACATGCATCAATATTATATTAAACTTTAGCAGCCGCTACGCTTTCGTTAACAGGTGTAAATGCTGATCATGTCTCGAAATCTGCACGACGAACGCAGTTCTAAAACTGGTCGTTGTTTCGTTTGTTGATGTTACTGTATTTCGCAACCGGGGAGCTACGCGAAAAATACTAATACATTCAAAAATTACAAATATTTACACCTTTCCTTATATATCGTAGCGTCGTTTGCTTTTCTTTTGTATTCACAAAGGCTGTTTAATGTAAAGAGTTATTTATATACAGCAAATATCATTCCTCCGATAAGTATTCTCCATAGATAGGAGGGCTAACGGTCTAGCTCGTATGAAGCTGATGTCAGATGACCATGGTTCGAATCCCGCAAAAAAAAAATAAAAGAAATCAAGTAATAGAAATGTTGGCGCGATGTTTAGGTGCTTCCTCATTTTCGCTTAATCGCCCTTTTCTACTTTATAATAGCATTGGTGTTGCATTTACAGCAATGAAGCATTTTATCGCATTCCACGAACGACTCATTTAAGACTGTTAACTTTACATCATTGAAAGCGTCGCGGTTACTTGGGCATATACAACATATAACAAGTATTCGAAATAAGTGAGTGTGAGAGATTTTCCATTTGATTCAACCCCATTTGTCAAAAATTTCACACGATTTAACTTCAATCATGCACTAACACAACTGCATGTGGATTAGTCCATACTAGACTAGATTAATATGCTATTGTAGTCTCTTTAGTTAATACTACTCCAATACGATCTCATTCTTGTTTACATATTGCTCACATATGCCATCTCAATCTGGTTCAATGTGACGTTCGAGAGCTGGATCAATTTGACGCTTGCTTTTTTCTCTAACCATGTTCCATCCCCCCAGTCAAACCATTCGGAATTTGATTCGGAATCCTGAATGGAGTCAGTATGGATTCCAACTCAAATGCAACAACCGATTCTGAAACCGATTGAGTCTCAGAAATCCGCACCGGTTCCGGAATGAGTTTAACTGGGGAGAAGTTACCAAATTTCAATGTCGACATCGTGTGGATACCAATCTTTCCACAACTACACAAAGCTGCCAACATTACAAGAAAAAAAATGGAGGAGCTGTCAAATCAAAGGATGCAAATAGACACGAAGTTGGGTGCAAAAATTTTAAGCCGCAATTTTTGTTAAAATTCTCCTGTAGAAGGCAAATATTATTAGTGATTTTAGCCGCAAACGGTGAGTTAACATTTTTTTACGCCTAGTTCAATAATCTCCAGTATAAAGTTTGTTGAAATTATACTGAAATCGAGCCAATTTTCATGCTTGTTGACATCCGCTCAGCTAGCACCTTGGTAGCATTTGGATGACTTGTGTGATTCGAAGCTCGCTCGTCCTCGTTTTGAATTACACCACCACCCACCGTTTCCTGTCGTCTCATCTTATAACATTCCTTCCTTTATTTGATGTTTGCACAATCACTGCTCTCGACAGAAGAATAAAGGTGTTTAATTTTACTTCCGCAGATTTATCAACCCAACAAAGACGGGCGAATATTGCGTAGAAATCGAATCCAGCTCACACAATGGCCGGAGCAATGATGTTCGATCGCGCTCAGTCGCTGCAGCTGAACCGCCAGGATTTGTCCACAATTGCTGCCGATCTTGAGGTGGACGAGAACGATGAAGAACAAATCCGTCAAAAAGAACAAAAAATCGTCGAATTGGGAGAAGCGTACAAGAAGGAAGGTAAAGCAAAAGAGCTAGCTGATTTGATCAAGGTTACACGACCCTTTTTGAGCTTCCTAAGCAAAGCCAAAGCAGCCAAGTTAGTCCGCTCGTTGGTCGATCTGTTCCTGGATCTTGAGGCCGAAACCGGAATCGAAGTTCAGCTATGCAAGGAGTGTATCGAGTGGGCCAAACAGGAGAAACGTACCTTCCTGCGACAATCGTTGGAGGCAAGGCTGATTGCGTTGTACTTTGACACAGGAATGTACACGGAGGCACTGGCCCTCGGCAGTCAGTTGCTGCGGGAGTTAAAGAAGCTGGACGACAAGAACTTACTTGTTGAAGTTCAGCTATTGGAGAGCAAGACCTACCATGCGCTTAGCAATCTTCCTAAGGTTTTTATTATTCTGTAAACATTTATGGTACAAATAATAATGATGGTTTTTTTGTAGGCTCGCGCCGCACTCACCTCAGCTAGGACTACCGCGAACGCGATCTACTGCCCTCCGAAGGTACAAGCTACTCTTGATTTACAGTCTGGAATATTACATGCTGCGGACGAGCGCGATTTTAAAACCGCCTTCTCCTACTTTTACGAAGCATTCGAAGGGTTTGACAGTGTGCAGAGTCCGAAAGCACTTACCGCTCTTAAGTATATGTTACTGTGCAAGATTATGCTCGGCCAGAGCGACGACGTGAATCAAATTGTCAGTGGGAAGTTGGTAAGTCGACGTAACTAGATAGATGGATGGTATCGTGACATAAGATCCGAAAACACTCGTTTCGGGTTTTATGACACAAAGCCTACGGACTTTCGAAACGTCGATGTAAACTATGACTCAATATTTTTTCAGGCAATAACCTACTCTGGTAAAGACATCGATGCCATGAAAGCTGTTGCGCAGGCCTCGCACAAACGCTCGCTGGCTGACTTCCAAGATGCGCTTAAGCAGTACAAGCACGAATTGGAGGATGATGTTATCGTGAAGGCTCACCTCGGAACCCTCTACGACACGATGTTGGAACAGAATCTTTGCCGTATCATCGAACCGTACGCCCGTGTCGAGGTAAGCTTCATCGCCGAACAGATTGCCCTCCCGATCGCTCAGGTGGAGAAGAAACTATCCCAGATGATCCTCGATAAGAAGTTCAGTGGCATTCTCGACCAGGGTATTGGCGTTTTGATCGTGTTCGAGGAAACCCCAGTTGATAAGACTTATGATACCGCACTGGAAACGATACAGCATATGGGCAAGGTGGTAGACACGCTGTACCAGAAGGCTAAAAAATTGACGTAAGTACCGGCGAGCGACGTTCTCAGCTGTTGGTACTTTGTTCTATTTAGGTTTGTCTCCTTGTCTGGCGCTATTACAGATTACTGTTCTTTTTTTTTAATAAATCTCGATTGTTTAGGGGGATTCTCCCCTTCCCTCACGGAACTTACCGATTACTTCAAATCCACCATTAAAAAACCTGCAATGACTTGAGGAAAATCATTAAGCAGAAGAGCTAATTAATCATATATTTAGAAATAGACCGATTAGGATTGTAACTAAATTGGCAAAAGAGCGTGCTTCGGCTGTCTGAGAACTGAACTACGCGATTGCGACAGCGGAAATCACTTAGTGTTAAATGAACCATTACAGTTTTTTGCAGCCCTGAGAGCTGGAGAGATATAAAGTTATCATTATCGAAACTAATAAAAAACAGAACATTACGCGATTCAATATCAGGAAATGTATTCTTAACAGAACAGTACTTGGTTTAATAAGAACATAACAAATTCAAACACAGTAATCAAATAAATTATTTCGTAAAAATCTAGAAAATTGTTGGTTTTATTTTTGTATGTTTACCGTCTTTTGTGGGAGAATGTGGGTGAATGGAGAACAGTGAGTTTAGTTATATAAAGTATGCAAACTAGCGTCGATGGAACTATCCAAGTCAGTCTTGGATATCACATACATTTGGAGTAATATCAGATGTTGCTTCATGCTGTTCTCAACCACTATTCGGCAGTTTTCACGCCGCCACCCGCGTTACGGCTTGGTAAGGCCAAACTGGTGACTAGGGGGTCAATTAAGGTTGTCTGACGTATTCCTGATGGGCACAGCATTAGCGTTTCTGCATTAGAATCGGTAGACAGCCTTAGTTGATTACAGGATTAAGGAATATGATTAAAATGATAAATATAATGCCTTTTTTGCTTCAGATAGTTGATATTCGAGCCAGTTGAACTCCTTGAGCGTCTCATATACGAGTTCCGACTGAAATTGAAGATTCGATGAAAGAAATCTCTTCTATGAGACGGTCGGCCAACGACGTCGAAATGCCGGAAGAGATGAGCAATGGTAAGCAATTTTATCAAGAGGGAATCCATTATAGTTGATTCGTAAGTCTTCTTGGCTGGATGATAGATATGTGCTCCTTCTTGCATGTTGATAGGTCAGTTCACTTGGATGGAAGACGAGAAATTACTCGACCCACGCCAATTCGCTTTCCTGAAGGGATTCGGTACCGGAGCCCACCTGGGCTCCCTCTGCGAGGTATTAGACAGAACAAGGTCCGAAGGCATCCACGCCTATGTTGCCATACACGACATAGCAAAAGCTTACAACACAGTCTGGCGCGAAGGCGTTCTTCAACAACTCCAACGTTGGAGCATACAGGGGAACCTAGGCGTCTTCATCCAAAACTTCCTAACCAACCGCCGCTTTCGAGTATGCATAGGCGGCACACTCCGACGAATTCCGCGAGGCCAACGGAGTGCCGCAAGGATCGATACTGGCCGTGACCCTCTAAGTGAGGATGAATTCGCCCTTCACCGCGCTACCCGGGGGCGTCTATGGCTTCGTGTACGCGGACGACATCATATTGGTGGCCCTCGGGAAGACGAACCCGCGCACAAGAATATCTCTGCAGGCCATCGTCAACGCAGTCGGCCGATCGGCACTTGCCACTGGATTCAACATGGCCGCCACCAAGTGCGCCATATCATGCAGCACATATCACCCAGCCAACGCTCGTCCAAGCCGCCTCAACGATACAGTAATTCCGTTCCGAAAGAAACCGGTCGTCCTCGGGATCACCCTCGACCGGAAACTGACAATGATACCACACTTCCGGCGACTGAAAAAAGACTGCCAGAGCAGAAAGCGGACCATTTGCGCCCACCACCTTAAAAACAACCGCCGAGCAGCACTGAACGTGGGACGATCTTTTATCCACAGTACAATCTTCTACGAGATCGAGATGACTTGCCGAAACCTAGACGGACTCTCCGACATCCTCGGGCCCTTATACCACGGAGCGGTGCGGCTAGCCTCCGGTCTACTACCGAGTACCCCGGCCGAAGCTGCCTGTGTAGAGGCAGGAGTACTACTCTGCCGCTGGGAAACAGCCAGGGTGGCCTTCAGAAGAGCACTAAGCTTCCTGGAGAAGACTTCGGGGGACGAATGCCCCTTCTCACCACCGCCTCCAACCTGCATCAAGAGTTCACATCACACTCAAATCTTTACCGACGGTTCCAAAGCAAACGACGGTGTAAGAGCGGGGATCAGCGGCTTGAGGAACGGTCTCTCCTTCCGCCTACCTCTCTCCTGCTCAGTTTTCTCGGCGGAAGCGGCCGCCATTGCAGTAGGAATGATCAAAAGACCCACCGATACACCGGCGGCCATCTTTACAGACTCGCTCTCGGTCCTGAGGGACGTCGCTAGCGGGACCTCCAAACATCCCTTCGTTCAGGCCATCGAGACACTTCGAGACCCATTGGTTACCATCTGCTTGGTTCCGGGCCACAGCGGCATCAAGGGTAATACAGATGCCGACCGATTAGCCCTCATCGGCAGACGGGCCCGGACCCGGCTTCCTAATGAGACTCCAACCATTGACATCATCAGGGAATTCAACACCAGCGTACAGAACGGATTCACCAACCACTGGCGGAGATCTCGAAATCACACCCAAAAAATCAAAGGCTCAGCCGACACCTGGACCGAGCAAGACAGCCAGAGGGAACAAAAAATACTCTCTCGACTCCGCGTGGGGCACACACGAGTAACCATCGCACACACCGTGTCCAGCGAGCCCGTCCCAGAATGTGCCTCCTGCAACCCCGTCGAACACCTGCTGTGCAACTGCCGAGAACTGGAGGACCTACGGCGTCAGTACGGCCTGACGGGTCCGATACGGGACATCCTATCCAACGACCCGATTCGGAAGGAGGCACTCCTCCTCTTCCTAAAGGACGCCGGCCTATACGACCGCATTTAAATAAAAACAATAACATGGATAACGAAAACCCTCCGCCAAACTCCTCGGAGATGTCGGGAGGCTTCTCGCGGCCCATCCTACCATCTATCTACAAACCAACCTCCTACAAGGCACCATCTTCCAGGACACCGCTGCCGAACCCACTCAACCGTGGGGCCGCTGCCACACCCTGACAGGGTGCTGGAGAGGTTTTCCCGCGGCCCGAATCAACCTAGACAGCACCTGACCCCAACTCCAAGCGAAAATCACCACAAAACTTAAACAAAATTAAATATACCATCTATTAATTGTAATCCCGCTTTATTGCATGGGCGAATGACCTATAGGTTAACGCCCCAATAAACAATAATAATAATAATAATAAATGTTTAGCCTGTGACAAATTCTGGATAAATCCCGGGAATATGATCTGCGGACTCACCATCTGTGTATTCCAAGGCGGCGTACGATTCAGTGAAAAGAAAGGGACTTTGGCAGATAATGTTTGAACACGGTTTTTCGACAAAACTAATTCATTTTACCAAAGACTAATTGAAACGACGAACTCACGAGTTATAGCTCAAATAGTATCGAAATATCAAACAGAAAACGCGCTGATGATCAATGATGCTTTGCTGTAAATAAGCCGATTTTTTCTGACAGATGGTTACACACAGCGTTGCCAACATTTTTTTCAAAAAAACTGGAACCTTTCTAGAAAAAAAACTGGAAAAAAACTGGATGCTCGAAAAAACCTACTATACTCTTGTTATGTTTAAGTCAACGATTCAATGAACGTAATTTTAAGTAAACACGTATGTTCCAAACCTTTTATTGAAAATTTGAGTCAGTTTTTGATATTGTTGTCCAAATTTTAAAAAATATTAAAACATCTGAATTTGAAAGTAATTCTAATAGTTACAGTCGAATTTTACTGTTTTGAAGATTTTCAATCTACACAAAATCCACAAAATCGTAAATTTAAGACCCTTTACTAAACTTGAGAATGCGCTTAATCCTTTCTTACGATAGTATAGCAACTAGCTGCAAATACAACAAATGTTCATGTAAATATTTGACACAATGTACTGCCACCTTTATGTTTGAGTAAAATTCATTTGAAATCGTATCAAAATGTACATTCTTGTACCGTTTTACTCACAAGTAGTATAAAAAGAGTTCAGGTCACGGTGGATTTAAATCTTATTCTGCGGCACTCTGCATCATCCCATCGCTTGCTTGAAAATTCTGTGAATCGAGTTACAATTTGTGAGAAAGAAAACTAAATAAATGAATATTAAAAAAAACTGGATAAAACTGGCTAAAATTTCAAAAAACTGGAAGATTTTTCCGATTGTCTGTTTGACTGGATGTTGTAAAAAAAACTGGAAGAATCCAGTTTAAACTGGAAGGTTGGCATCGCTGGTTACACAGTCGTGATTCGCTGGTTGGGCCCCACCCTTTGTCCAACTAACGAATTTGATTCGCTAGTTGGATCGAAATTGCATGCATCTGTTCACATCTCCAATTAATATCAGTTTCACGCTCATTCAAAACTACTCAAAATTTGAGTTCAGAGCACTCAATTTCAAAAATAGAGGCAATGTGTCAAAAAATGAGTTTTAATTTGAGTAGAATCAACTCAACTGGTGAGTAACCAATTAATTTTTTAAGTTTCGGTGAAAAAATAGTTATTTTCAAGTAAAAGATTAATTATAATAGGGCATGCCTCGGACCTAGTAACTGTAGAGTCGACGCGAAACATTCAGAAAGCTCAAAGGTAGGTTTCTCTGAGTTTTGTTTCTATTCAAATCTAACTTTCTTTCTTGTTTTTACAGTTTCAGCCATTACTACGAAGTGCCGATTGGCATGAATGAGATGTCCAAAAACGTCGTCGGATTATATTTCCGGACATCGCTAGCACCTGGAGGTACAGGTAAATGATAATTGAAGTATCTATGACATTCTTTACAAAAATAGTAAAAATGCTGAATGATTATTTTTCACACTTGCTTTTTAAGTACAATTTACTCAAATTTGACATTTGCATCCCAAACTCAAATCTAAGGAAACAAGACAAACTCATTTTTTGATTATGTGCACTTTTTATGAAATAGAGTGGCCAGGCACTAAAATTTGAGTTATCGAATGAGCGTGTTGATTGCCAAAGTGAATTTGATACGAGATTTTGACATTCAGATGCTTTTTAGTTGGACAATTGTCCAACTAGCGGAGGTCCAAATAAAAAGCGGTCCAGTTAAAAAGTGGCCAATCAGCGAGTCACGACTGTAGATCATTTATTTGAATTGAACGTTTTTAATTGTAATAATTATTAGCAGCTCTAGTCATTCCGATATCGAACCTTTTAACTGTCCCATCCTGTTTGTGAAAATGGTTTCAAATGTTTGAATGTTTCACACGGGCCTTCGCAAGAGGAACCAACACAACATAAGAAGTTGTGTCATAAAGTTCTAGATGTAGCAGCGACCAGTAAGCAACTGCTACCAGCGGGCCTGATAGAAAGGCAGATCATTAGATTGGTGCGTCAAGTTGGGCTCAACTGAAGGGACCTTGCTTCTTCTACTAGTTCAAAAGATCCAGTACACAGCGAACAACAGAATTTTGAGCGTTTCTTCGTGCGTTGGTCGTCTCGATTAGTCTGTGATATTACGCTGAATGGGTTAAACTCAAACGTCAAAATATCCGGAGAGACATCCGACTTATTTATAATGTTAGATGGAAGATCTGATGTGTGAAAAAACCGAACCATCATCACGACCCAACAAACAACGAAAGCTGAACAAGGTTTTGATACAAGAGAATAAGCTGAACAAGAGCTGTTTAAGCAATTACCCAGCTAAATTGTTTGTTGGGGAGATCTGAAATGCTTCTTGGATTAGCGGACTACATCGACATCATTGGCGTTGATTGTAGAGCAGTGGAAGAGGCATTTTTACCTTTTAAAAGCGAGGCTCCGAGAATCGACTATAAACTCTGACAACAAAAATTAATTGGCGAACGGTACTGTTGAAACGATTTCAACTATCTTGAAACACTAGTGACATGTGATAATGATGTTAGCTGGGCGGTGAAAAGACGCGTTGCTGCTGAGAATAGGACTTTCTATGGTTTACGTACCCTGCTAAAGTCTCATAGCTTATCGACGCGCACAAGACATGCTCTATAGAAATCGCTGATACTCTCTGTTATTCTGAACGGTCATGAGGTAAGCGCGTTGAAGGAAGTAAACTATCGAGTGTTCGGTGTGTTTGAGAGAATTCTGAGTTTAATACTCGGCGGCGCACTAGAAAATGGAGAATGTCACAAACACATGGGACACGAGCTGCACAAACTGTACAAACATGCTGACATGGCAGTCTACTGTGGGCGGGACACGTAGTGCGAATGCCGGAAGAGAGACTAACCAAAGTTATGCTCACCATAGAACCTGGAAGAGGTCATCAACTTCAGTCCCCGCAGTCGCAGCCTGCGTTCAATAAAACTGGTGGCCCAAAATCGAGTAACCTGGAAAAGTAAAATACATTCGGTCACATTGATGATGATAAAGTAGTACTAACTCATATATTAAATATATAATGCCAGGTCGTATAGTTCATTATCTGTTCGGGTTGGTGAGGGGCTTGTGGCCTTCGACTGGCTCGGATGTCTTCTTTGTTGGTTGACTTATGTGCGGAATGATTGATTCGCTTGGGTTAGGGACATGTGGATCCTGCTGGTTATCGACCTTTTTAACCATTGGTATGAGGCTAGTTCAGGGAAGGAGTTCAAGAATGGCACCATTACCACAGACTTTTACCTTTTAAAAGCGAGACATAACACTCAAAAACAAAGCTTCGCCCGCTTTAACGGTTATTCTAAAAATATTAGATAGACCACTAGTGAAAAATTGTTCCCAAACCTGAGGGGTAACCCATCAGTAAATGAGTGTTTGGGACTGTGAATAAAAGGTGGCGCTAGTGTGCTGGGAAAATTGTCGGATCGATGTTTTTTGAGGGAATTCCCTCATAGTGTTATGTCTGTTAGTCTGTTCCATTACCATGAGCTGTACTATTTGTAAATAATGACATATTGCGTGGCCAATCCATCATTTATTGTTATCGTTGTAGTGAAGTCCATTTTATTTCTTGTTTCTTTCTCGCGTAGACGTCCGCTGCACCTTGAATCTAACTTTGTACAACTGCACTCCGTTCGCTTGAATTCAGAATTTGAGGCGAGCATGTACTTCGAAAAAAGGCATATTTGAAGGAGAACGCATGCATAAAACTGTGTACACGTAGTACATCGGTAGCAATACGTGGAAATCCGATAACTGCAATGTTGGTTATCTGGAAAGAGCTATGTCGTAGCGTCCGAATGATTCAGGCCTTCAAGAATTGTAGAGCAAAACACTTTGGCAGAGAGTAGTCGAGGTGTATCAACTGACCACGGCTTTGGTACCACGGCAGCTGGAATGTCTTGCCATGGGAGATGTTAGCAACGCTCACGGTTGCGCACCTCTTCTTGTGAAAAGTCTGTGTGAGGTTATACAATACGCGAGGGTGATTGTAATCGCGTCGAGCAGGTGCGCTCTACCGTTGGGCTTAGGTATTATCACAGAGAACAGACGTCCATCTTCAGCATTCAACTTGTGTAAAATCTCTAACGGGTTTGAAGGGAGTTGGGATATCCCTAAGAGAAGAGACGACAACAGGCTTCTTGCTCTTCTTAATTTTCTCGTCTTGGCCCTGCCGTAAATCTGAAGACAACAAGCGTTCATCGTTGCCAGATTCCCTTTGAATGCTTTATACAATTGCCGAAAATAATTGTACCTAAAAGATCGCACCTCTACCAAGAATTTACAATGCTAGCTGCATTTGAAAATTAAATTCAATATTTATTCATGTCTCTCTTAACAATACACGTAACTATATCGTCATTCAGGTCTTTTATTCAATTTGCACGAAATGTTGATGTGTATGAAAAATAACCAGAATAGATTCAGCAGCACTGTTTTCCATCCCGATTGTAAATATAATGAACGCTCATGACTGGCAAAATGACCAATCAGAAGCTATTGAGGTTAGGACTGGATCAAATTAGCTACGCGATTGTCTTCTCTTCTCTTAGGGATATCCAAACCAGGTGCGCTACTGTCGTCATGTTTTTTGTGGCTGAGTTCGACAGCTGTGATTCATCTACCCAGTCAAACTAGTCCGGAACCGGTTCGGACTTCCAGCATGAATTCCAGCTCAAATGCATCAACCGATAGAGTCGGAATCGGTTGTTTTCTTTGAGTAAGATTCCATACTGAATCCATTCAGGATTTCGAACCGGTTCCGGAATCGATTTGACGGATAGTTGGGATAGGTTGGTGTGGCGGCGCTAGTGCTTATTGTATATTATTCAAATCTCGACAAACATATGATTACGGCCTAAAAGCCAACTGTCAAAATCCACTTTGAATGGAAATTCCAGACAAACCGTTACTAGTCGAACACAGTTCACAACAGTTTATGAAAGAGAAAACTTTTCTCTTTCGTTTACTACCAGCATCTGTGATTGGCGTGTAACGGTTTGTCCGGAATTTCCATTCAAAGTGGAATTTGACAGTTGGCTTTTAGGCCGTAATCATATGTTTGTCGAGAAATGTTTACATACGTTTTTTAAATATTTTTGTTCGATCATGGATTCTGTTCTCTGTGGTATTATCTTCCACTTGCAATTTAACATACGATGTCTAATGGTTATTGACGGCGTTGCGGTCACAACATAATGCATCAAATGCGGTTTATTGGACATGGTTCATTGTAGTAGCGTTACTGAGCCGTTGGTCTAAAGAGAGTGCGGTTATGAAGCCATACCTCGGTCATCATCATCGCAGTAGCTCGTAGTACCAAGCAAATAGCTATTGGCTCTCAAACGTGAAACTTATCCGCTCGACGCGCCAACTAGATTTCATTATTGGTATCAGTAAAATGATGACGGAAGTATTTTTTTTGCATTGATGATATAGGATGGTTGTTCGATTTTAATTGTTTTAAGATCAACATTGCTTAGTTTCACTAAAAGTTCAATTACAGGTGATAAGAAAACACTCGTTCTTCCGTTTGACGCCAAAACATTCAGTCAAATTTGATATTTTATTGCGAATTACTGAGATCCGGAATTATTTTTGTATTATTGAGGTTAGGTTGATTGTTTTAAATACGGAAAATTTTTACCTAGAAATTGAATTTATCAATGAATAACCTCGACTGTCAATATTTGCACTCTTTAATCCAGTGATTTTCGCCCACTATCGTGTTTTTATCGATATTTCAATCTCTAAAATTCAGTTTAGTATAAACTGAAACCGGAAGAACGAATTCTTAGTGATGTAACAAGAAATTTATCATCTAGATATTTTTTAGAGATAGGAAACATATTTTCTTCATCAATATTAGTTTTTATTAGATGAAATAACATTTAGTTATAATATTGATTGAGTTTATGAAATTCAAAATTTACTTTTCGATGCGTTTTGACAGATGGAAATAAAAACATCATCACTGCACTTTCGTGCCATCTTGCGGTCTACATCCAGCTTTAGATCGCGAATCCAGATCCACTACTGCCCAGTTAAACTCATTCCGGAACCGGTTTGGATTTCTAAATGGAGCCATTATGGATTCCAAATCAAATGCAACAACCGATTCCGACTCAGAATCGGTTCCCTCTAAGAACGGTTGGTTTCAAAATCGTCCAATGAAGGACGTTCGTTGGACCAATTTGGACAACGTCCAAATAACCGTTCAACAAACGTCCATCGTTGGACCCGTGTTGAACGATTTTGAAACAATTTTTTGGACGTCTCAGTGGGTTGTTGCATTTGATTTGGAATCCATACTGACTCCATTCAGGATTCCGAATGGTTTGACCGGGTGACTTTGAGCCAGCGACGTTCTGCTACTACACCTCAATGCTGTTGGAAGGATCAGGTTTGGTTGGTGTGGCAACGACTGGTGGAATAGCCGGAATAGCAGAATTTGTACACGGTTAAATAAAACAACCTGCAGAAAAGTTCTTTTAACTTACTTTTGAGTTGTGCGTCGCTTTCGCACTTATTAGTGTTGTCAAAAACAAAAAGAGAGATTCGACTCAGTCGAGGTCTTCCGTGGAGGAAGGTACTTTTGAGTTGTTTGGGGTGAACTCAAAATTAGGTAAATTCAACTTAAATTTGAGTATAAAAAACCTATCATTGAGTTGTAATTTTTGCCGTGGTTAAATGGAAACTACCTTCAACACGGTTTACCTAATTTTAAGTTCCCCCACGATACCACGAGATCGAGTCAAAGGAACTCAATTTTAGGTAGTTTTTCGTTTCCGTGTAGCAATGTTGCCATTTATAGTAGAGCACTCTAGTTAGAGTGTGGCCAAGAGGCCATGACGTATCCAAACGAACATGGAATTTGACATATACACAATAGAAATATGTCAAATTTCATGTTCGTTTGGATACGTCATGGCCTCTTGGCCACACTCTAACTACCCTCTAAGAACGGTTGGTTTCAAAATCGTCCAATGAAGGACGTTCGTTGGACCAATTTGGACAACGTCCAAATAACCGTTCAACAAACGTCCATCGTTGGAACCGTGTTGAACGATTTTGAAACAATTTTTTGGACGTCTCAGTGGGTAGAGTGCTCTAATTTATAGCTACTTAGCAAAGAGAATAGGGAAAGAGACGAATAGAGTGAAGCCACAAATACCTTATTAAGCAGACCAATCGTGCAATGTAAATAAACATTACTCATGCCTGAGTTGGAGGAGATAAGTATTGTACATCTATTAAAAAAGAAATTTCAATTTTCGTCAGAATTTGGTTCAATCGTGATTGTGAGGTGCATTCTAGAGTATATGTATGAGTAAAAACAAGCTTTAGAATTATTTCATCTCTTTGTTTCGAAATGCGCATCGTTTGATAAACAAATCTAACGATCGACATACGGTTTGTTTTCAAAATATAATAGGAGTCATGTAAAGTGCTGCCTGTGGAAGCGGTTACCAAAATTCTAGTGTTGAAATCATCATAAAGGGAGTGTTGCCGTTTTGACTGATTTTCACTCTTCGTCTCTTTCACTATTCTCTTTGCTACTTGGAAGACCCCTATACCAATTCCAAAAACAAAACCGGAATGACTGATGGTCGTCGACACGGCTCACAGAAAGGAGGCTTGCTATTCCGCGAATTGACAGTTTTCGGTGACGTCAGAGAAATCGTTGAGATAAACAAACGGATTTCTCGAAAGTTGTTAATTGACAATATTCGAGCTCTTACGGTGGAAAAAATAGCGTGGAATGGATTTTTGACGTAAAATACGCCATAATTACACTAGACACAGTGGATAATCAGTGTATCTATGTGATTATTAGCGTAAATCGGGAATTTGGATGCATGCCATAGAAAACATCCCACCGTAATTTTCTGATCATAGCAAAGGTTTTGGACATCCGCATAGCTTCCTTGTGATTTACCAGGTGCCGATCATTCGTTAGCAGCAAACAGTATATGAATTTCATGTAATTGTTTTCGCTGACGATTTCTATGACGCGCTCTCGTCAAATGTTTACACTCTAACGAGCTAGCCTAGTATATGTAAGCCGTGGTCGTCGACTTGTGGGGTGATCGAGGCATCGCATATCAGCTACGTTGCGTCCCGGAAAACGTTGATAGTTGTCGGAGAGATGTCATTACGGAGGACGAACTACAGTAGCAATAACACTCCTTCAGGTTCAATTACAAAAATAATTCGGCTGATTTGGGTCAACTATTTTCCTCCACCTATCAGAAAATTATAGTAGGTGGAGAATCAAGGATGCTTCGTTTTTCTTTGTTGTAAATAAGTCGATTTTTTCTGACAGATGGTTAGGTACAGATTGTTTATTCAAGTTGAACGTTTTTGATTGTGAGAATTATTAGCAGCTCCGATGATTCCTATATTGAACCTTTTAACGGTTCTATAAAAGCTGTTTTTTTATTTCGAGTATAGAGGTTTTAACCTTAAGATCATTCGCCTCTTCGGGTTAGAAAAATCTTAAGAAAAATCTCTAACCCTATGTGCAGAGTTGGGATCCGAACCCAGGTGAACCCTGGCCTGTCGGTTCAGAAGGTAAGGCGCTGGTCTCAGAAGCCACTCGTCGTACACGGTTAAATAAAACAACCTGCAGAAAAGTTATTTTAACTTACTTTTGAGTTGTGCGTCGCTTTCGCACTTATTAGTGTTGTCAAAAACAAAACGAGAGGTTCGACTCAGTCGAGATCTTCCGTGGGGGAAGTTACTTTTGAGTTGTTTGGGGTGAACTCAAAATTAGGTAAATTCAACTTAAATTTGAGTATAAAAAACCTATCAATGAGTTGTAATTTTTGCCGTAGTTAAATGGAAACTACCTTCAACACGGTTTACCTAATTTTAAGTTCCCCCACGATACCACGAGATTGAGTCAAAGGAACTCAATTTTCGGTAGTTTTTTGTTTCCGTGTATGGTCGAGCACCAATCAGACAGCACCTTTAGTTGGCAGTAGGACAAACAATAACTCTGCAAGGGACCATTCATAACTTACGTAATGCAAAAATTGCCCAGAATTAACTCCCCATATTCCCATGTAACAAGCTGTCACATTTTTTGTTATTTTGCTTATAGAGGTTTTAACCTTAAGACATTAAGGTAACGCAGCTGCGGCTGCTCGTTCAGTGAGCCATTTGCGGACTTCCGGAGGGTTAAGGACATTCGCCTCTTTTTTCGAGTTAGAGAAATCTGTTGAGGAAAATTTCCAACCCTATGTACGGGATTGATAATCGAACCGAGGTAAGGCAATCGATTTACCAACAACGCTATGTCCGCCCCCCTGTCACAAATTTCTCTATCCCCCTTCTCCTCTTACGTAACAAATTCTAGGAAAGACATTTTGTTCTTCAGTGAAAACATGTGTCGTAACGATCCCGCTTACTTCCTCTCCCCCATGTGTCACAATTTGTCGTACAACCTCCCACACAAAAAGCGTTACGTAATTTATGAATGGTCTCCAATTATGTTGTATACACTAAAGAATCTGCTGTGAAATATGTCGAAACGGTCGAAACAGAAGGTCAATCTCCGTAACGGAATGTAGTGCCAAGGCTTTGCTTTTCACAACCACTTTTAACTTCCATTCAGAGATGCCAGGTACTTTTTTCAAATGTCTGCAATAATAATTTTAAAAGTCTGGGAAGTACAAAAAATGTCAGGAAAGCTAGTGTAACCAAAAGCCTTTATATTCAAAAATCTGCAAATATCTGCAACAAAACATAAAAATCTGCAAATATCTGCAACCAAACTAGAAAATCTGCAAATATCTGCGTCATCCAAAAAATCTGCAGCTTAAATTAAAAGTCTGCGAATTTGCAGACTTGTCTGCAAATCTGGCATCTCTGCTTCCATTTGACAAGAAGCACGCGGTGAATTTTTTCAATTCAAGAGTACTTATTCAAAAGGTCCTAAGTGACATTGAGCTCGAACTGAGAAAAACGGGGCTGAAGTTTCATGAACCTAAAACAAATCCCTATTAGAGAACAAATCTCGAGTACTTTTACAAATGGACGTAAGTAACATTGAGAGCCTCTCTTTGTTTACTTTCTCTTTCGTTTATTACGACATCATTACAACACTTTGCACTAATTTTCCAGTACATATCGAAAGCAGACGGTTTTTACTAGAATATTATGCAAAGAGTAGAGTAGTAAATGTTGAAATGGCCGATTAATGAACAGAAGAGAAAGACCTCAAAGAGAATCTCTCATTGTTACTTACGTCCATTTGTAAAAGTACTCGAGAAATATGTGTTTTGATGGAACAATTATGCCAATATAGTCTAAGGACTATGCTCTTTAGGTAAATAATAGTAAAAACATGAAATGTTTAGTGCTACTGTAGTTTTTAAGCGCTTTAGAATGATGCGTCCTTTTGAAAATTATAGGACCTTCCACATAGGTCTTTTTTTCGGGCCCACGAATCATACGACGCTGCACATACGGCTTATTTCAGCAAAGGTAGCTCTTACGACGAATATTGAATTTCTTCAAAGTTTTCGACAAAATGAGCACCGGAATACGAATGTTATTCATTACTATGGTAAATAGTGGCACTGGATTTAACAGAAGTCTTGCAGAAAAAAATTGCGGGAAACTTTAGTTTATATTAACAAATCATTGGCTGGAAGTGGTTAAAACCAACGAATGGCATGTTACTTTAGAATAACTAAGCTTTCCAATTATCATTTAATTTATTATACTTACTAAATTCAACTTCGAAAATAAGTCGCATGAACAGAAGAAAATAATTTCTTTTATTTTGATGCTTAGGACGTTTTTACTAGGTACCTATGTGCAGTGGGGAAAACATAGAATGAAATGAATCTTGCGTCGTTTTTGCATGGCGCCTATGAACAGTTGCAGAGGTTTTGAAATAATTCGCGCATAGGTCCTTTCATTTTAAAAGGTCTCAAGTGCAAAATTTCAAAATATGATCATGAAAACTTTGCGACTTTTTATATAATGCTTGTTATTTTGATAAATACTGGGTATAATGAATCCTGGTTTTCGGTATTCGTTAGCTATGTTGTAATCACATGCTGTGCTGCAAATAACTTAGTTTGTTTACATTTGTCACTAAGGACCATTTGAATCAGCACTCTTGAATTGGAAAACATAACTTGTCTATAAGGAACCACCATTGGGATGTGTACACCAGGGCTTCCTGGTGTACATATAAAAAATAAATATAATTAGAGTCTCTCAAATTATGCTTCAGTTCTCTTAACATCGATGGTAAGCGTACAAAAACTTCCAACTTTGTCACAATAAAGAATGATACTCTCGGAAAGTACACCAAATGGTTCACGAATAACTTTATTTACAGAATGGTCGTATTGTACAGGGAAATCAACACATTTTAAAAAAATAAGAAAAATGTTTAGTGACGCAGTTGAAAATGTTCAAAACAATTTCGCTATCAGAATTCGCCGAATCCTTGGATCAGTTGAAATCGAGTAGTGTTGCAAATCCTGTTGAAGCATTTTGTTTTAGTTGCTTGTATGCCGTGCTTTTGTATAAATAATAGCTGCTGATGATGTTCTACTATACATGTACAAAACCCTAATATAGTAGGTTTGTTAACCCAACAAGACTGTTATTACTGACAGTGTCGGTTAAATTTATTACTTTTTCAGTATATGGTTTTATTTTCCACTAGCGTTTGACACATACCTAACGGCTACTCGTAAGAAAGTGTAGTATCTATAAATTATAAATCATGTTCCTGCATCACCTGTACCAATCGTGTGTACAAGGACCGACAGGCTTTTGTTATCCTACTATCGGCTAATTTCGCAAGAAATCGGTTCCATATCATCATCTGTCCCTATTGCTAGATTGCCATTTTTTCCTCGGTCGTTGGCCTTGTGATGAACCAAAAACCTGAACCTTATGATATAGAGTTACCATCGCGTATTAACATTTTCTTTGTGATGCACACTCACACCTAGTAAAAAAAGAGCATTCAACATGAATAGTGTTCTCCACACACACGCTGAAATTCATCTGAACCACAGTTTAAGTCTCAGTGCGTCCACTCCGTTCAGATAGTAATGAAATAGTCGTTTGTCCCGTACGAATCCCAGATTTTCGTACAACCGCAGAGCGGGTTGATTGGTAATTTCCGTCTCCAACACAACCTCGTCGGCATTGTCCTCCAGCATTGCCTGTAAGTAGCAAAAAGGATGAAAAAGGGCTGTTATATCGAAATTATCACATATGCCTAAACCTGGATGGCCTTTTGCACCAGCGTGGTCCCGATTTTCAGCTTTCTGTAGTCCTTGTCGACGGCCAGCATCGCGATGTATCCCCGGCGGGTGTTATGCCTATGGATGTCTAGCTTGCACACGATTGCACCCACGCAACGATCTTCATGCAGTGCCAAAAAGCATAACCGTGGCCAGTTGTGTATGAAATACCGATAGGTATAAATCGAGTAAGGTTCTGAGAGATCTTTCTGGATCAGAGACATAATGCTGGGCATTTGTAATTCCGATTCATACGCTTGATACAGGATTTGGGGTTTTGGTAGCTCTTCTACGATAGGCATTTCCTTAATAGCAGGAATCGCCGTTTCATTGCTAGTTTTAGGACTAATGCTGCTGACTGCGTTATCGATGGTTTGTTTGTTTATTTCAATAGTTCTCTCGTTTGTGGTTATTGGTTCCTGAGTTTTAGTCTTCTGCCTACTTCTGTGCTTCTTCTTGGCAGTTGCGCTTTTTGTTTTGGCAACAATTGGGTGTTCCTCGGAACCCGACACAGATCCGTTGATCAGCCCATTTTGACTTTTAAGTTTCAGCTCTTGTTCTAATTTTTCGCTTACTTTGTCCACAATGTCCCCGTGCAATCCGTTTAGTTTCCCACTAGCACTATTCTTAACCTCGCTTAATTTCTCCTCCTGCTGCTGCAATTGCTCTTGGATCGGATTTGTGCCGATATTTTTAGATTTGTTTTTCCTTTTTGCTTTCTTCTTCCCACTTTTGACTGTGGAAATAGCACTGGTTTCAACTCCATTGGTAATCGACGTTGGGCCTTCCTGTACATTTAATTCCATCGGGAAAACACTCCCTTCTGCCAATCAACGTTTCCTTTACCCAATTGGCCAGGGGCAAGATATTTCACTTGCTGGAGTCTAGTATCGAAGCTTACAATGACCACAAACTAAATAAAACAGAATTTTATTATGTAATCTGCTTCAACATCCGGCTTAGAACGAATGCTTGCAAAATTAACTGGCAAATGAAAATTGAAGAAACTGACGACAATTTTTCCGGTCCACTAATATTTTTCACTGCTTCGAATAATTTTTGAGATTTTCCTACAGCGCTCACCTTCGTTTGAGTTTTGACAGTTTACGTACGCGATCATCGGCCAATGAGTGGTATGCTGATAGATGAGGTAATGTTATTGCTTTCTCGCTTCGGTTTGGTAAATTTATGACGTAATAATTTTCAATTCTTCTCCAGTCCACCAAAGACGGATGAGCATTTTCAGGCGAGCTGAACATTTTGACATTTTATTCTACTCGCCTATGCTAATTGCTATTAGTAAAAAAAATGCAATTTGTGAATGCGACTTAAAGATAGTTTCAATTCTCATACCTTACACATATTCTGGCAGCTGAATTAGATTTGATTATGCTTTGTGCTTCTCTAACATGTCGGTTCATGTTTGGCTTAAGCTTAAAATAATTCTTTAAACGATTCGCATGTTTTCCTTTTATTTTGTTTGTCTAGTGTACTTTATTTCGCCAACGAATCAAGAAAATTGTGGGGTTGTGTATAAATATAGTTGAACAAGGCCTAAAGAATTAACGAACGTCAGATTATGGTAAGGTTTAGAGTAAGATAACAATTTACAGAGTGAATGCGAAAATAACTATTGTTCACAATTTTCATATAGGCAGTTAAGCGCGATTAAATGGACGGCAAATCGCCTGAATGTTGCATTTGTAATAGCCCCCTATTTTCCCGCAAATTTAGCATTTAGCGCATCATAGTTGGCAAAGTAACTTAGCCAGTAACCCTGTTAGCCAGTAACTTGTCCTTCTTGATTTAGTCGTATTATAATTCCATCGATTTTTTCGGTTACGGCGAATATCCCATCTCACACCATTTTTACAGTAAACGGCAACTTACACCGCGGGTTGCCTAGAACAAAGTTTCAATAGCCTACCGCTTGTCAGTATCTGTTTAAACTCATCTAATCGCCTTTTTGTTTACCGGGAAAGTTCAATGATACGTTCTCTTCCGAGCCACAGAGAACAGCCATATAAGCATTTAAATGAAAATACGTTGAAAATGACCATCGCATACAGGTTTGCATGCGTGAGTCACCATTGTATCCAAGTTTGCATACAAGTCCCGTATAGCGATTGCTGGCCGATCGGAGCGCCGACCAGTGGCAAGTTGCTACTTGCTGTTGTCATTTCAAAACGACAGTTTAATTTCTTACACAATTTGAAAACTTTACTTGTATGTCAGTTCTCAGTGCCCGAGCGTTCTTCCTACACAGAGAAAAAAAAATGTTGGTAAAAGTAAGAGTGTTCCGCTAACGACGCTCTTAGCAAAAAAAACAACCAACGCCTACTATTATCACTGAGAACTGACATACAAGTAAAGTTTTCAAATTGTGTAAGAAATTAAACTGTCGTTTCGAAATGACAACAGCAAGCAGCAACTTGCCACTGGTCGGCGCTCCGATCGGCCAGCAATCGCTATACGGGACTTGTATGCAAACTTGGATACAATGGTGACTCACGCATGCAAACCTGTATGCGATGGTCATTTTCAACGTATTTTCATTTAAATGTTTACACAGGTTTTTCGGGAAAGTTTGTTCTAGCTTATATGTCTGTTCTCTGTGCTATTATGTTGAAAGTAAAACTTTTAAATTAATCAAGAACAAAGAGAATAGGAAAAGAGACGAATAGTGTGAAGCCAAAAATACCTTATTGAGCAAACCAATCATGCAATGTAAATAAACATTACTCATGCCTGAGTTGGAGGAGATAAGTATTGTAAATCTATCAAAAAAAAAATTGAATTTTCGTCAGAATTTAGTGCAATCGTGATTGTAAGGTGCATTCTAGAGTCTATGTATGAGTAAAAACAAGTTTTAGAATTATTTCATCTCTTTGTTTCGAAATGCACATCGTTTGATAAACAAATCCAACGATTGTTTTCAAAATATAATAGGAGTCATTTAAAGTGCTGCCTTTGGAAACGGTTGCCAAATTCTAGTGTTGAAATCATCATAAAGGGAGTGTTGCCGTTTTGACTGATTTTCACTCTGCGTCTCTTTCACTATTCTCTTTGATCAAGAATAATAATCAAAATAAAAGTTTTCCTTTTAATCTATTGAAGAGTACCTGTATGAATGTGTACCATATGCCCACTATTGCATCAAACGTTTCAAAACCATGCTCAATATAGTTCGTTCAACTATAGATTAACCATTGCCTGGTATAATGTCGAACATAACCAGTGTTGTTTTTCCATACTCGACCATACAAACAACGGGTTGTAAAGAACGGTCACCATACCAAAATCTGCTGTTTTCTATATATATTTTGACAACATACCATTCAAGAACCATACAGATTATGGTGACATGCATATTTTAGGTCTAGCGATGCATAAAATATTAACTGGAGAAAAAAAACATCTTCCACTTCACATTTCAATACTATCGATTGATGAAGTTGCTTTGTTACACGCCGTCTTTTAAAGACAGCTTCGTTGACACTAAGCGGCCTGACGCTTTATCCAATTGGGTCATTAAGCTATATATAGTTTTCCGTTCCATTCGATAAATTTTAGGTCCAATATACATATTATAACATTATTTTAAAAAAATCGTTATAATATGTAAAAACGATTTTTTTTGTTTTTAAAATAAATCTTATGTAAACTTATGGTAACCATACATAGGAAAACTGCGATTGTTTACATCTGGCCTATCAAGACAACACCCAAAATGAAAAAAAACTATATGCATTGGATAATGTTTATGTCAAATAAAAATAACCCTGAGGGAAAACCGAAAAAACATGTATTAATGTTTTCTGACAGGGCATCATTTGTCGTGAAATTTGATATGTCAAATACTTCTGATAGTGTCAAATCCAGACTATCAACATATTTCTTTATTTGAAATTTAAATTTTATTTTCACGTTTCCTGATTGGAAAAAAAACATTGTTGCGATCTCGAAAATCAGCTTTATCGATGTATGTAATAAAACAAGATTTTTTTCTCATTTAATGGCCCAGTACTATAATACTATAATGCATCTCGGTTCAATACCTCACATTGATCCTTCATTGTCGCTCAAAATCTGAGTAAACGTCACATTCAGGGCTGTACAAAAGCGAAAGCCAACGAAAAACTACCCAAAATTGAGTTCTTTGGACTTAATCTCGTGTTATCGTGGAGGAAGGTAAAATTAGTTAAACCGTGTTGAAGGTAGTTTCCATTTAACCACGGCAAAAATCACAACTGATTAATAGGTTTTTTATACTCAACCTTGAATTCAGCATACTACAATTTAAGATGAATTTACCTAATTTTGAGTATACCCCAAACAACTCAAAAATACCTTTCTCCACGGGAGACCTCGACTAAGTCGAATCTCTCGTTTTGTTTTTGACAACACTAATAAGTGATCAACTCATTTGCGCAGTATACTCAAACATAGGGACTATTCCTAGTTTAAGTGGCTCTAATTTAAGGGCATGTTCAGGAGAATTTTATTTTATATAGGAGTTTCAAAGTAGAACTGGAACTGAAACATTCACATCCCCAGCAGAGCGTTTTGTTTTATTATTTCGACCAGTTTTGTTTCAAAATTTAAAACTGTTATACGATGCCGTTCTATTTGTTGCTGATTTTAAAACACGTTAAGAACTGTGTTTTAAATACTTGCAAAGTTTTCAGCAGAGACACTTAGAACCGATAGACTGGGGAAAAATAAATTTGAATGCAGTAACGCTGAAGGCATGGCGAGACATGAATTTTAAACTGGGGTGACATTACGCATCTCGAAACGAAAGGTTTATTGTATGCAAGATTGTATGAAAAAGTCGATACGAAATGGTTCCATAATGTCGCCCCTGAATAGAACACCCGCTAAAACTGCTGCTGGGGACAGAAAGTTCCAGTTTTAAAATTTTCCGTTTTATTGTATAGAACTATCAAAATTATAAATCTAAAACTGAAACTCTCCTGAAACATGCTCTAAGTGGCAGCGAAGTCAAACAATACGAGACGAAAAACGATGTGGCGTAGCCACATTAGGAATTGCCAGTATTAGTAAGTACAACTTATTTTTTTAGTTAAAACTACTTTAAACCTTTCCCGGACTTTTTGCATTGATTGTTATAAAATAGGTCATATAGAACCTAGCTAGGGGCAGATCACTCTAGGAATGTATAAAAAAATTTGCATCAAATTAGAAAAAATGCATTTAATCTCCATTTTTGCATCAACTTTGCACTCCCTCGTAGAAAAGATTGTTTAACAATCGTCCTACGCTGATCCACTATGTTCGATATTTTGCTGAATTTAGGGCTGGTTTTTTGTAGGGTTTTGACGTCTTACATGCAACCCAAATTGCACTGCACGCAACGCAAAATACATTACGAATTTCTATTTCGATGGAAAGAAATGCATTTAATTTCGCTGATTTTTAAAAATGCATCACTAGTGGTTATGAAATATCCAAGTATTAAGCGCGAATGACCCATTGAGGTTTAAGCCACAATATACAATACAATTCTTGTTACATGAAAACCCAATATAAATCGTAAACTTCTCCAGAAGAGCTTTGCGAGCGAAGCCATCGATGTTACGAAGGGATAGAACAAAAAGTCAACTGACTTTCTGCTTAATTTGTTTTTCTGTTGTAAAATATGATGAAAAATATATTTGAAATTTTCGTATTTCAAATTGTGAAAATTTTATAACAGAATAGTCCAGCTATTCTAAATCTGCTCCAAAAAGTGTTTGAAAAATACCTTCAGATCTAGGGGCAGATCACTCTAAGAATGTATAACAAATTTGCATCAAATTAGAAAAAATGCATTTAATTTCCATTTTTGCATCAGCTTTGCACTCCCTCGCAGAAAAGTTTGTTTAACAAACGTCCTACGCTGATCCACTTTGTTCGTAGGGTATTGACGTCTTACACGTAACGCAAACAACATTGCACGCAACGCTAAAACATTGCACGCAACGCTAAAACATTGCACGCAACGCTAAAACATTGCACGCAACACAAAAACATTGCACGCAACGCAAAAACATTGCACGCAACGCAAAATACATTATGAATTTCTATTTTGATGGAAATAAATGCATTTAATTTCGCTGATTTTTAAAAATGCATCACAAGTGATCTGCCCCTAGATTCAGATGCAAAATTAAGATTTATTTTTTGTGTTTCGACTTCATCTCGTCAGTACTGGGTGTCTAGTTAGACGATGTATCTAGTACTCAAATTAGCACTAGTTGGACACAAAAAAAATCCAAACTGTTCACATGACACATGTGAACGTTCAAAGCAACTGACTCGTCCAAATTGATGTCCCGGTACAGAGGCTCAGGTAAAGAGGCAAGTACAGAGGCTCAGGTTTGCTGACGCGACAGCAAAAACGAACTCTTGTCTTTTGGCAAGGCAGTCAAACGCCTGGCATTATGCAATATTAATTCCCATAAGGGAAAATTGGATTAAAACCACTTTGCGCGTTAGGGTCACAAAACCTAACCGAAATTAAGTTTTATTTTTTGTGTTTCGAAGTCAGTCAGGGGTCTAAAATTGGTTGGTTGCCCTATGTAGCAATTTTAAAAGCCACATTGATATACATTTTCTATATCAGGTCGTTTTGAAAGAGTATTCGAGATTTTCTGATTGTCTTTGCCGGTTAAAATTCTAGCAACACTGCTTTAGGTAATAATTGAGTTCCAAAGTTCTCGCAACACGCAAGAGGTACAGGAAAGTCACTGCCCGCTGCTCGCAATAGTGTGTGTTTGTGCGCGAGGTAAGCAAGCAGCAGCAGCGTTTCTAGAGGCATTCAGCTAGCTAGCATAAGACGGAAAATGTATATTAATTCCTGTAATTAGAGTTGTTCTTGCTCTGAGCTGCTTCATAGTACCGTTTTAGTGTTGTAAATAGCAGAAAATACTACAATCAAAGGTGTGCGAAGTTGTTCTGCTACTGTAATTTGGTATTAAAATCCGAAAAAATGTGCAATTGCTTTGTCTGATGAACTCGGAAAACACGATTTTGCCGGATTTTTTTTTGTTGCGTTCTGAGAGAATGAGTGCCGGTTAGTTGCCAGTGAGTTGTGATCTTCAACTGATTGTGTGTGGGTTCTGTTCAGCAACATCGAAACCTGAGTTCTGCAGGTCAAAAACCAGCAGTGTTGTTAGTGTGTGAGAGCAGCTGCAGTCGTTTTGGGTGCTATAGAGATAGGATTTCTGACAGCTCATTTACAACCACAGTAAAGTTACTCAAAAAAGGTGCCTATACACGAGCAGATATTGAATATTGATATTGATAGTAAATCGATTATTTTCAAAATATATTGGTGTAAAGCGGACCCTACACGAGCAGAAATATTGACAATAAACCAATAATTGATCAATATATATCAATATATTGATCGTGTTAGGGCATTTTTAAAATATTGAATCTGTAGAATTTAAATGGGATTGACATATTGAAGCAGTCTTGACAATATTTTATTGACAATATTCTTGTCTCGTGTAGGGTCCGCTTAAAGCGGACGCTACGCGGACAAAAATATTGACAATAAACCATTTATTGGTTAATATATTGACGGTGTGATGGGATTTCCAAAATATTGATGCCATAGAATTTATATGGGATTGATGTATTGACTCGTCAATATTTTTATTGACAGTATTGTAGGGTGAAGCGTCCGCTTAAGTATACATTGAGCAAATTGACGGTGCAAAGCGGACCTTACACGTGCAGGAATATTGTCAATAAATCGATTATTGATCAATATATTGATCGTGTAAGGGTATCTTGAAAATATTGATCATGTAGAAATCAAATGAGATTGACGTATTGAAGCAGTCTTGACAATATTTTTATTGACAATATCCTTGTCCCGTGTAGGGTCCGCTTAAAGCGTCAATCGAGATAAATCCATCAATCTCATTTAAATTCTACAGAATCAATATTTTCAAGATGACCTTACACTATCAATATTTCGATCAATATTTCTGCTCATGTAGGGTGCGCTTAAGAGTATTTTTTAAAATATTGTTGCTATAGAATTGAAATGGCATTGACGTAAAGCGGACCCTACACGAGACAGAAATATTGTCAAAAAATATATTGACAAGACTGCTTCAATCCATCAATCCCATTTAAATTCTACAGAATCAATATTTTCCCTATGACCTTACACCATCAATATATGATTTATTGTCAATATTTCTGCTCGTGTAGGGTCTGCTTATGAGGGGACGTTGAAAATATTGATGCTATAGAATTAAATAGCGGACCCTACACGGGACAAGAATATTGTCAATAAAATATTGTCGTCTTGACAATATTTTATTGACAATATTCTTGTCCCGTGTAGTGTGTTCAATAAGCGGACCCTACACGGGACAAGAATATTGTCAATTATAATATTGTCAAGACTGCTTCAATGCGTCAATCCCATTTGATTTCTACATAATCATTATTTTAAAGATACCCTTACACGATCAATATATTGATCAATATTCAATTTATTGACAATATTTCTACACGTGTAGGGTCCGCTATACGTCAATCCCATTTGATTTCTACATGATCAATATTTTCAAGATACCCTTACACGATCAATATATTGATCAATATTCGATTTATTAACAATATTTCTACACGTGTAGGGTCCGCTAATGGGATTGAGGTAGTCTAGTCAATATTTTTATTGGCTATATTCTTGTCTCATTCAGCATAGTTAAGGCGAATCAATGGTTTTTAATCGATTGAACTTTTACAATGGATTGATAATCAGAGGTCAGGCATAGCTTAGTTGGTAAGTCGATTGCCTTGCTTGGGTTCAATTTCCAATTCCACCCATTTTTTAACACGAAAAAGGTGAATGACAGGTTAAAATCTCTAAAATTGAACAGGAAAAATGAACATAGATTTAAAAATGTTTCAAAAAATGTGGCTCTAACTTAAATGCCAAAGCTGTTTTAACATTGGACTTTTTTAACCTTACTTATAGATCTGACAATAAATATTTTAAAGGAAATTTAAATAGTAAATCATCGAATTTACTAATATAGTTAGTAAATCCGATGAGAAAAAAAAAATTTAGGTTTCAATCTCATGGGTATTGGATTTGAATATATCTTGATATTAATATATGTTACCAATGGCTTTTAAAAATATCCGCCTCAAAATATTAAATCTCGACAAACATATGATTACGGCCTAAAAGCCAACTGTCAAAATCCACTTTGAATGGAAATTCTGGACAAACCGTTACATGCCAATCACAGATGTTGGTAGTAAACGAAAGAGAAAAGTTTTCTCTTTCATAAACTGTTGTGAACTGTGTTCAGCTAGTAACGGTTTATTCGGAATTTCCATTAAAAGTGAATTTTGACAGTTGGCTTTTAGGCCGTAATCATATGTTTGTCGAGAAATAACCTTAAAAATTCCTTTCGCAGTTTGTAAATACATTACAGTATTTCAATTGTGATAAAAACGATAGATTTGACAACACTTCCTATGAGTTCTGAGCTTCGCTGAAAAAAACATCGACTGAAGCACTCACTCAAGGCAGCAGGGCGCTCCTCTCTCGGTGCCATCCGAACCAACAGTTCGTTCCGGCACTCATCAGACGTTCAGCTTCAGCCAGACAGACAGAGAAGTCGCGAAAAAACAAATGGCGTAACATCGTACATTCGAAACGGGACGAGACCGAGCTAAAGTTTGTGTAAAGAAGTGCAGTGCGCTCGTTTCTAGCTAGCAGAAATCGGAATCCGTAGCCAGAAATGCGGTTCGACTCCTGTTTCGTGTAAAAATAAAGTAATTAATTGTATTTAACCGGTGTATAGAATATTATTCAACTTTTTTAGCTGTATATTTTGTAAAGTGCAACTTTTCGGAGAACATCCGCAGTGGACAGCAAAACTATCTCGCGGCGAAAAATATATCCGTGCCCGAATTGTATATAGCTTTTGTGTGGCTGGAACGGAACGGAAGCCCTCTAGGCCGAGCGGCTAGCGAAGCATAATCTCTGCGGTTCCGTTTTTACGTATTTCCTGGAGGAAAAATTCCCTGTACAGTTAGTGATAGACATTTTTCGGCATTTTCACGTTCCCATCAACCGGAGCCGTGTGTGTTTGAGTGAGCGAGAAACCGAGCGTTTCTGGAATATCTTGTCCGACCGATTCCGCGGGTGCACAAGAAGAACAACACCTTCCGACGAGAACGCGAAGAACGGTGGCAAGAAGTGCGGTTTTTCCCTATCGGATCGCGAATCCCAAGAGTCCATCAAGTGCGTACCGCGAGTGAGTGTGTGCGTGTGGTTCTACTTCTGGATCTCGGAAAGAGCCCATAAAATAGCACAGCAAGCACTGGGTGGTAGACGGGCGTGGAAGTGGCTGGTGCAAAAAGTGACCTCTGGATGCAACCATCTCGCGAAGGAAATACGAGGAAAAGTATAAAGGAGTACCTTCGCTAGTGGCTGTGGGAAAGAGAGAAAGCTAAGCATTGTTTGTGTGTGTACTTGGAGCTTCCGGAAGAGTCCCGGGTTGATGAAGTTGCAGATGTGTGTTTTGGCCAAGCAGTAGAATCCTTGTGCCCGGGAATAGAGTGCGAGTGAATTTTTTAGTGGATATAACGGAAAAAGCCATCCAGTGACACCTAGTAGGGAGCTGTAGAGTACATAACACGCTTAATTGGAGAACTAGCGAGTTTTGGTACTGTGTATGTGTGGTCGCCGGAACGACAGGAAAGCGTACCGCAGTGCAAGCTGAGCGATAAACCAAGCGACAACAAACCGTGAATTTGTTTTCAAACAAACGGGGCGAACAGCAAACACAACACAAAGGAAGCATTTTATCTGATCTTTGCGGAAGAAGTCGAGCTGGTGTGTAGACCCGACCATTGCTGATCGTGCGTAAAGGTAAATAAGTGTACCTATCTGGGCTGTTTGAATATTAATTTATCCAATGAAATGAAATTTTGAAGTTTCAAATTATTTTTACTTTTTCGAATGCCTGCATTCTTATATGCACGTATTTCTCAATTTAAATTCTAGATTTGAAGTTACTATTATATGTAAAATAATCAAAAAAAATTGGTTCCCTGCACATTATTCCAGAACCAATATTTCTTGAGCGTTTTTTCAAAACGTCATATCTGCAATGAGTTACTCTCTGTTTATACTTTCTCTTTCGATTTTTACGGCGTCACTATAACACTTTTCATTTATTTTACAGTACAGATCGAAAGACGGTGGTTTTAGCTAGCATATTATGCAAAGAGCTGAGGGATAAATGTTAAAGTGACCGAATTATTAACAGAAGAGAAAGTAAACAAAGAGAGTAACTCATTGCAGATATGACGTTTTGAAAAAACGCTCAAGATTTCTGAAATTCCTAATTTCTGATATGCCTAATTCCTGGCTTTTCGATTTCTAAAATATTTTAAATTGTATGATATTTGTAGATTTACAATAAAGACACGTTTGGTTCATTTTAGGCTGACGAAATTGGGGCATATTTTGCTATACTTTGTTCATTTTAAGTATCAAAAGAAGCTTTTGAGTGCGTCTCAAAACTCACGTTAAACTGACTCACATCGTTCATTGTGTAACTGATGTACTGGCACGTCGACTGAGCAAGATACATGAAATATCCCATGGCTTAGCGACATCGATTTGTCCCATCTTGTACTAGATTCGAACCGGTGTTGATACTGAATGAAATTTCGCTATCTAGAGCCGTCCAGATATACTTACAACATAGCTCTTTCGAACCCAGTACAAGTTTTCCCTCAAATCGATCCCTCGTAATCCATGAGCCGAGTTAGATTATTTGTTTATTTATTGTACCAGCACTTTCAACCCCTTGACCCTAATAGTGGTTCAGGAATCAGAATATATTTCCTTGATTGGCACTTCTCCAGGTTATTCGGAGATTTGTGCCTTGCCATGTCGACTAATTACCTTTCGGGTGGAAGGAAATAGAAGGTCATATTACAGCAATACAAGTACAACACAAAACAGGAAACAGTCTGGATTCTTCCCTTCCGAAGGAATGATGCAACCTACTAATAAAGCCTATAACTCTTTGTCACATTGGGCTAACAACAATAACACATCCTTGAGTTGGAGTTTCCTCTACATAGGTTCATCTATGTGTGGAGAATGTAAATACGGACGCGAAATTGCATTACTGGAAAGCAGTTAGTTATCGAACGATATGAAGTTACGAAACTAACTGCCTGCAGTAACCAATTGCACAAAGATCACAGGATAATACTCAGCACGCTGAATAGTAGCCATGTGAAAGTTGAGTTTGCAATGCAATGCAACAAATTATATGAAATTTTCGGACTCACATCTGGCAAGGCTTTTCATTTTTGGATGCAGCTCAAGAGCGAATCTTATACTTTATCCAACTAATCGACAGTGGCAAAACTGGACCAACAAAATCTGTCGCAGCGCCTGCCAATTTGTCCGTCAATTCAGTTCCATTGATTACCGGAATGACCGGGTGTCCATAAAAGGCAAATTGCATTTGGAATGCAAAGTTCTTCGGTTTGAGCTCGACATGCGGTTAATAGTTTCGATCTTGAACTTGACACACTAAAAGCTTTTAGGGTAGCCTGACCTTCAGAGCAACAATAAAATCTTTTTGCGTGAATTCTCTGTTGTGTCGATTGTACGCCACACAGGTTTACGAAAATTACCGCGTGGAATACTGTGCAGCATCTACCAAGCGAATGGGATTGGTCTAATCTAATTTCATGACAGTAGGACACCAGCTTCGGCTCGGCACCCCTACAAATAACTGTCAGTGTAACAAACTACTTGTTTTTAAAGTAATCGCATCATATATTTCATGTTCCATTGGAAGCAATTACAGTGAAGACCCGATTTTATCAGCCCCCGATTTTACCAGCATTTTGACCCGATTTTGTTAGCTTCTAATGAAAATTGATAGTTGGTAATTTGATGGGCTCTAGCAGTGGAACCATTTTGAATTCGAGTAAATCCTTTCTTGAGCATATTTTTTCTTATCTTAGAGGTTCAAAAAGCGCAGAAATAAAAATATCGATGCATTTTTTTTTAAATTTTGCCCTGTCGGATCCCCTTAAGTAAAACTTAAACTAAATAATCAGAAAGGGTTATGAGGCTATATCTAGGGGCTAAAAAATATTTTTTTAGATCTTCGGTTTCTTAAAAATAAAGCAAAACATATGTCCCGATTTTGCTGATGTCCTTGTTTTATCAGCCTAAAATTCATCAAGGGCTGATAAAAACGGGTCTTCACTCATCCCAAATTAACTTTTGGGATCGCAATCTTAACAGAACTTCCAGAACCCAGCAATCTTAAGACGCTATGCACAAAAAAGTGCTTGTTTCAGAAATATATTGGGTGGTTTTATATTCAAGGGTGTCTCTAGAAAATAGATTGACAGCCCTGAATTACCGAGAGAAAAACTAAAATTTTTAGACTCTAGTGGACCGGGGTTAATAAAACCAACAATGTTTAGATTTTTTTTTCTGTGAGACATTGTTTATGAATGGACCCAAACAATATTCTATAACTATCACGCTTACGTAACATCGATGACAGAGCAGTGGGATTAAGGCCAAGTTTCCTCTGGGTCGTGCAAAACTGAAAAGCAACATCAATTTTGGCACAGAGAACAGACTTCCATCTCAAAGTTGAGTAAAAGGCACATCCTAGGGTAATTGAGATGTTACCACCAAAGGTGGTTCTTTCGTCATTCCTATTAGTGCGTGTGTTTTACTGACTTTATATTCAAGTGGTCGTTATAATTATGGGATATGCCATCAGTATGGTTATCGTAATGGTCTGGCAAATATTTGTTTAAATGACAGAACAAGTATTTTAAACTTGTTTGTTCGAAACTGGATGTCTGTATTCTGTGACTTAGTTGCAACAAATAAAATCTTAAATTTTTTTCTGATTATCAAACACAACGATCATTAATACACACTAGAACTGGATAATTAGTATTCGTGGACACTGCGGTTATCAGCGCTCTCTGAATTAGTTAATAGTCGATTGATCCGCTTCAGGCCTAAGGGACTCAAGAGGAGATCAGGAACAAGACAGAAGCGAAACTAAAGCGAAATTTTAATTGCACCACTGACGATTTAACACGCGTTGTTAGGAGCTTGAAACGTTGGACTAAACAAAACAAAGTACTTGACGTTACACACTTCGAGACAAACAGGCGCAAAATTTAGTCCTCCTCCCGAACTTGCTCACATTTGCCTTCCCTTTATTCTTAAATCGATGTGACCAATCGATTTTTGTGTCAAGAATTACACCAACGTAATCAACTTGATCTGCGAGAATAATTTCCACGTCAAAGAACTGTAACGGGCGAGTTCCGGTTATAATCCTTTGTTGCGTGAAAAACACCACTGATGTTTTATCAACTAATAGTCCAACACGAAGACGCCAACATAACAGCATATAAGACATGCTGCATCAATTGAAAAAGTGTGTCAATACCAATTCCGGTGATCATTATATGATAATCATTGGCGAAATCGTATGTCGGAAAGCCAAGATCATTAATTTTCCTCAACGAGCCATGGCCGACAAGTTTCCATAAAAGTAGGGACGGCACACCACTTTGAGGACATCCGAAGTTGCTCCTTATCTCTACTCATCTTAACAGTTGGTGGAGATGTTGGTTGCTAAGCATTGCGTGTATCCATGATATACAAAGGTACTCCATAATCTCGCGCTGCTTTCAAAATGCATTCAAAAGAGTCAAAAGCAACTTCAAGCAAAAAAAACTCCTAAACTTGCTTGCTTTTGCGAAAACACTTTACCGATGTTATAGACAATATTTGTAACAGGCTGGTGGTAGACTTCCTCGCTGATATGGCCTGTGTTAAGCCAAAGAGGACCAAGCGCCATTTTGAGGTACTTTATCTAAAATCGCTTTAACATCCAATGTAACACCAGGAACTCTAATATCTATTATGTTTTGGGAGCTCAAATAGCAAACAAAAGCAAGCAAGTGTTCTTTGACTTTCTACGTAAATGGTAAGTTATCGAAAAATGAATTTTGGTACGAAAAATACACGAAAAAAATTATGACGCTTAGTTCGGTTTGGCTTAACGCAGGCCATATGTATGCCGTATTCCTTGGTCCTCGTCCAAGCTAACATCGTGAATGTAGTGATCAACCTTCTCTGAGAATGAAGCTTACAACTATTTCCCGCTAAGCTTTCAGGATACATGGTAAAACTACAAGTAAGATCTTTTTTCAAAATTTGCATGTGGTGTTTATATTTTCTTTGATGTATAACTGAAATAGTTCCATCGTTTCCCGGAGACTTACACGAAGCAAAATTTTAAAGCGCCCATTTGATCGATTCGATTTTCACAATTCTAGGAGCAAATGCCCAAGAATCTGAACTACCTGAAAAACGCAGCGGCAGTCGTGAGCGATTGAAAGTGTGTATCAAAAGGACAGCAAAGTACTTCATCTTTGGCAAACGATTACCAGTTTTAATTGCAATGACATGAACGTCTCGATTTCGAAATTTTAATCTACTAGCTTCGTTGACACTTCAGACATGTGGGTAGAGTCCTTTCCAACCACGTTGCTTAGAAAATCGAAGGACATTCCTGTAACCTTTGCGATCCGACTTAAATGACTATCTCGTCTATGCATAAGCTCTTCTACATAACTTTGAGTCTAGCTAGTTTGGAACCAAGAGGTTCCCCGGAAAGTATGCATAACTCGAAGCGTACTAGCCTCTCGGTATGCTACTAATATGAATGAGTTTGTTTAATCCACGATCTCATCCAAGTCACTTAGAGATTCAATCGCTGGAAAATATCCTTGTAACTTAGTCGTTGAGCTCTCTGCGTAGAGGTCGATATCTAGCGAGATATTTCAATCATTAACCCTCCGGAAGTCGCGCAAATGGCACACTGAACGAGCAGCCGCTTGTGCGCTAAGAGGATTTTGCTAGATTTTCAGAGCAGCGTGAACTTAGTGCACTGGCGTGACTACCGGAAGGTTAAGGACGATATACTTGTGATAAGGGTCGAGCTCGTTGGGTACGAGCAAGTTTGCCAACTCATGCGTAATAACGTCAGAGCAGAGAGTTACACCTAACACCTTCCCTGCCAGATCGTGTGAACGTTGGGCGAGTTCCTATATAGAATATGTGTAGATTTGTACTGCTCAAGTATTCCATCAATTCATTACCTCTTAAAGTGATATTTAATCGAGCTGCCTCTAAATATGTGCTGGACATGTGCATCTGTGCCGATTGATATAAGCGTGGTGATAATTCAGTATGTGGCACATATGCCGAGCAATAGACGTGTTTCCTGTTCAGCCAGCCGCGAGTACGGAGCAGCATCTGGACTTAGGAACTGCTGATTTCAGTCGCCCGTTACTACATGGGAGCAGGAACCCAGTGGGTCAATTCGTGGTTCCACCGGATGCTACACTAGTTTTATACGATGAATGATAATAGGCTTTAGACAACAGCTACAACATTCAATGGAACGTCTAAATCATCGCGGAGAACTTATAGGTCGTAAAAAATCTTTCTTAGTCAGGCTATTGGACGTCACCGCGCAGTTCTAAGCCATACCTTCAGTCTTGGACTCGAAAAAACAAACTCATGTACACTACAAGTCTCAGGGCGCCAAGGTCGGGCACACTAGTGATATGGGGGAACTCACTTCCCTCTAGATCTGTACCGCACGCTCAAATTGGCGGTTCGCCGGAACATTCAACGTGAATATGTAAGCACAGGTATACAAACAATACAATATGGACGCAATGTTACATACCTGTTTGGCGGGAAAGGAGGAGGGAGATTGTTTCTCTAATCTTCACATCATTTGGTATTCTTAGTACGTAGTACGGGGCTGTCCATAAATGATGTCGCGTATTGACAGTTGAGGAAGAGCGCAACGTAACATGAATATCCGAGATAAAAAATAAAAGATAAAAATGGATTTGAGACGTACTAGGGCAGCGGAGATAATAAAATCAAACAACCCGCTATCTAAATGAACGAACGCGGACCCGTAAACCCATGCGTTCGCGCGATCGTTATTCGGTCACGTCCAAAAGCCCCTAATATCGACCCTAGTAGTATAGGTGCATCACTAAAGTTGGACCAATTAAAAAAAAGCAGATATCCACTAAACAACACGTTGGTGACATGGTGACATGACCGGGAACTCAGTGATATGGAGAATCTCACTCTTCTTGCATTCAACACGTTAACATCCACGTACGCCAAAACCTGAGGTCTTGCAAACATGAACACGTCTCAGATTAAGTGAATGTTTTTTCACTAATAAACTTATAAAAGCGGTCTCAAGCACGGAACCCACACAAGCTCATGTTAGCGCGGTGATGAATCGGTTACGTCCAGGAAATGTCTACCTTCGGTGCTAGCAGCCTAGGTCCATATTTTCAGTTGGATCAATTAGAAAAATATGAGGCTCATATTCACTAAACAACACGGCGACATGACCGGAAATTGTAGTGGTATGGGGAAATTTACTCTCTTCTCACATCTGAACTATTCACTATAAATTAAGTATCAGATTCACGGCCCGCGTGCGATTATTCAAGAATACACGTAAATATGCGAATGGCCAACTGGGTTTAAATTTTCATACACGCTAGCACATGCGACAAACACGTTAACCTACAAACACTCGAATCCTTCGCGATCATTCAAGCACACCTGCATTCGCGATCTCACAAAACAGGATGATGCCTCGATGACTAGCTGAACGTTTTAGCGCTTTAGGGGGGGGGGGGGGGTGTTTAGTCATAAAATGTAGAAATTTTTCGTGAACAATTCAAATTCTTATTTCAAATGAGTAGAAACACCCCTCAATAGAAAATTTATCTCAAAAATTCAACGTAGGTGTTAGGTATTTTTCACAAAGAATGTGTATGCAAAGTTTGAAATAAATCGGTTAAGTAGTTTTTGAATTGCAGTTAACACCGCAGATCGTATTTTTTTTTTCCAGAGACGTCCCACAAAAAGCTGCGCCGTCGAGTTTCTTGTCGATATTTTTGCATGGAAAAATAACAGAAATAATAATACATTATAATGTACAAAAGTTTCGTTTAATTCAATGTTCGCAAGAAAGTTTTTTTTTGCACGCTGAAACCCTTACCCCCCTAAAATATACAAACGCGGTCTTAAGAGCGAACTACAACTCTCGTTCCCAGCAGCCAAGGCCCACACCTTTAGTTGTACCAATCAGAAAAATTGACGCACTTATCCACTAGACAACACGTTCCATGGCGACTTGACCGGGAACTCTAGTGATATAGGAGAGCTCACTGTCTTCTAGTCTACTGTCTGAAACATGCACCGAAAATTAATTGTCAGAAGCACGGTCCTCTCGCGATCATTCAAGAACACACGCGAATATGCGAATGGACACATTGCAGTGCTACGAAAAAAGGCGAGAAGCACACCAAGTTCGTTCATTCGCGGGCGTGTGCGAATAGCATGCCTAGCGCTCTTCATCGTTCGCGCCTCCGGTGAAGCAAAATTTCGAGCGAGAATACTTGCGAGAAACCCAAGTTTTCATCTAGTATGTAGCGCAAATTCAGGAAGCTTTTCTCGCGAATGCTCGTGTGCTGTTTTATCTCGCAAGCGAGAAATGCGTTGAAGAGCACAGGCGAGTGTGTATGCACGAAGAGCATGGGCTACTAAGAGTGTACTCGTTATTTCGCGCGAACGAGGAAGGCTTTTTACGTGCCAACGAACGAGAATAGCATCACTGATACATGGTTATAAAATCGAATTAATACACCCGCAGTTATATACTCGCAACATTCAAACGCCCACGCGTTCCAACACGTAAACGTGCAAACGCTCGCGCATTTCGCGATGATACACACCATCGTGAGGTCCCTACGTATGTACATATCTGAGCTGCACAATGAATATCACATTCAGAATTACGGCCCGCTGCAATTGGCCTTAAGCATTGTTTTGGTGGGTGACATTTCCCGTATCGTTTTCAATTGTAGTGAGTGAATTTGACGGGCAACCCTTCTGAGACTAGCTCTACAGCTCCAGTAGGACAGCTCCAAAAAAATAAATACGCGTCGATAGAGCTGCATCAAGGAAGCCGGTATGGTTGATTGGGCCTTTTCTATGTTGAATGCTTTTTTCTGCTCTCACCTGCCCAAATCAACGTTCAGCCATTACTTAGTTTTATGAGGTGTTCGGATTACTAATGTTCATTTTTCGGCGATACTAAGGCGCACGGGAATATCCAAACGATCATACGCTAATGTAAACACATTTTTTACGCCAAATCACAAACGCCCTAGCATGCACGACATACAAGTGCCCACACGATAAAAAGAATGCGCAAAATAACATACAAGCGCTCAAATTTTTCTCGATAGTGCAAACCCGGTTTCAAATGCGATTACCCACGCAAATTTACACTCAAAATGTAGCAATCATATAAACGTCCTGACAATTTACCTACAAATCTCCGGTCTTGCGCGATTGTAAATTGTGTAGACGTTCTTGGAGACGACTGGGATTTTTATCTTTTCCGCTTCGTATAAGCCCAGATCTGGTCAGAGCATGACATCGTCCTGTGGGTGATGTTTCTCAATGAAGGCCGCTTTGCGAAGAAAAGAAGTCCGGTTTTGAAATTCCCTTCCCACTGATTGTCAGCTACAAGAGGACTTTATTTGAGGAATTTGTCTGGAAGATGTACTTCATCTCGCTGCTCACCTCCTTTCTAGGGAACCTGAAGTAGTCAGTATCATTCCCGTCGACGGCCATTGAGCCTCAGATACATCTCGTCGTCCATAAGCACAGCCACATTGCGCGTCGCAAGGAAGTTTCTTTATGGCTTTCGCCATGGCTTCCGGAAACAAACTGATGTAGCTGTCAAATTTTTCCTGCATGTAGCCTATATATATCGACAATTCTCGGATGAACTCACCACCAGGTGGCAGTATAATAATCGCATGAGAACTTTGCGGACCTTGTCTCTTTTATTCCTAGCCTTATATAAAAACGAATTTAATTTCTTTACCACCCGATGCGGTTTAAGTTTTACTTATTACATCATAAAATTTGCCAGATATTCAAACCGCTTGCCATTTACCACGGTTGGTGGATTCAGAATAGTTATGATAGCACACTGTCCATGTCGCTCAACTTTACCTTTCCCCTTCTGAAGCGAAATCTCCAATATGGGTAACAATCTAAGCCCTGAGACAAGAACAACTTGCAGCGGGGTAATGAGCCTATTTTCGCACTATTTATATTATTACCCTATCTATTTGAAACTAGAGCAGCGTCTGCCATCTTTGTTTAACGCATTGGATAAAATTGTAAAGCAATAATCGAGGAACTTGATTCAAGTTTTTGTTGCGCTCAAACACGAACATTGTATAGTTTTCAGGAATTTTGTGTTATTATTTTGGTTTTTAAGAACGAAACAAGTATTGATGCCAATTTATTCGAATTCCGTCGATTGTAGGCCGACTAATTGATGAAACAGTGAGGCATCCTCCCTAATAGAATCAAAATTCGCTATCCTAACATATCGAATCGCAATGGCAACAACAAAAAGCGTGGGACTGCTGTCTGCGATGCCAGTTCAGCATCTTTTAAGATACTGCCTTTGCCGGAAAAGCTTCCAAAATTCACCTGGAAGTAGATCGTATTGCAGTAGTTCTGTTGGATAGCAGTAGTAGTGCACTAGCAGCTGTAGTGTAGTGTTTGTATATCCGCATCACATCTGTTGAGAGTAGATACACGCAACTCCCGAGATCCCAATTTGGCAGCAAGAATCAACCGTGGCGCTGCGGCAAAGATTGGCTGAGGGTAGTGAGAATGCTGTGATGTGATGATAGTTTCGGGTTTATTTTTCTCATTGCTTGCCATACACCCCTAGCCTAGTCGATTCTATGTTCCACACCGATCCGGTTAGAGTGAGTGCAATGGTTGTTGTTGTCAATTCGAGTGCCGGAGGAGAGTCTAGATCGGGAGGAAGGGCTTACGGCAGCAAACGTATAGACACAGGTCAGGGAACGCACATTGTAAGAGCTGTGCGAGAATGATGTGTATATATTACAGTGATGGGAATTAATATAGGCGATATGTGAATCGATTATGACACGGCAGGGTTGAAGTTCTACGAGGACCTATGTATTGAATTTACTTTATTGTTCGATCAATTCCCTTAAATTGATTAAAGATTCAGTTATTTCTTCTTGGATCCTGAAAAGACATTTCTAATGATTATGGATAGAAAGTGAGTCAAATAGATCGAAAACACGATTAGGGATCTAGAGATCAATGTATTTTATTTCCCAGTGTACCTTCACAATTATTTTCTCGGTTGTATATTGTGAGCCGTAAGCATAACAGAATCGGTAAAGCCGTAAATGTTTGCTGTCATAGATAGTCCACGGTACAAGAGGTAGGCCGAAACTCGAGAATTATTATGCCGGAGAGAGCGAGAGGGACCGAAACGTTTCATCGGTCGTTTTCTCGCATTTTTCTCTCCGCTTTGAGTGTCTGACGTTTCGTTTCTGGATGGCTCTTTCATAGATGTTGTTCTGGTTTCATGCAGGACTGTGTTTGTTATACCGTATAGTGCTGAGTACCCCGAATTGTTGACATCGCACTGCGTTTGTGTTTGTGTCTTTGAGGAACTCAGAAAAAACATACTGATGTGAGTGTTGCCTTATGGGAACGGGAACGCCGTGATGGAGCACTGCTAAATTGAGTGGACCACGAATGTCCCACTACCAAGGTTTTTCCTCAAGGGCCAATAATGATCTACATATTATAATCTGCTATGGCTTAGTGAACAGAATTGACCAAATCTACTGTCCGATGGATTATAAAGGAGATTTTCATTTTAGAGCTGTTCAAATAGGCCAACAATAATTTAATAGGTTCCCTAATATAAATTCCAATTTTCATATTTTGTTGCAGAATGAAAAATGTCAACATTGCATTTTCGCCACTGGACAATATAGCTATGATCTAGAAGCAGTAGCATACACACTTAGATTCATTGCAGATGCCGAAATGGTATTACCGATTTTTGTACCGCTGTATCGCCGGTAAAACTATTTTAAATTTTTTTTTCGGTCCTAGAACCAATAGAAAATAACGCTGATATCCACTAGACAAAATGTTCCATGATGACATGACCGAGAGCTCTAGTGATGTGTGGAACCTCACTCTCTTTTAGAATCTCAACCGCGCACGAAAAATTAAGTAGGGGAACCCGGAGCTTTTCGGACCTATCTAGACAATTCACCCTTTTAGGTGGATAGATGTGAATGAATTTATCGGTCAAAGGTCCTAATTGTTAGTTGGTGCCATAAAAATTCATTTGCATCACTCCATGGTAGGCGCCAGGCGCAATTTTTCAAGACTACGTTTTCCCATCCTTTTACAATGTTAGGGTAATTCGGACTTCCCTACGGGGTAAAACAGACCGTCAATTTTTTCATTTTTTGCGATGGAATCATGTTTACCTATGAAATATTTATCGGAGAAACTAATTAAGAAACAAAAAAATAATTGCGCTACAAACACTTAATGTGGTTAGTCGCAGCTGTCGATTGGCGCTTCATGTATTTTCTTTGCTGCTGCGTGTGCGTAACCGCAAGCCGCTGAACGGTGGTTGATGGAATAGGGGGTCCGAATAGTCCCGTACGCGCATTTTGCACAAAGGTGGTGAGTGTCTTGAAAATCATCTTGATCACGATGCTGTTGGGAATCTGTGATGACATCTTCACAGTTTCCTACTCAACCCTCAAGAAGGTAAGCTAAATTCTGACTTCCAGAAACATCGCTCCCAAGACCTAATGAAATCAAAAACATCTTTTTTTTCATTTTATCAGTGAGAAAGTCCGAAAACACTCGATCATTTGCATTTAAAATTACAAGTTCATTGAAACTAGGGAACTGTAATTAGCAGGGCCTCTGAGACTCCTTGCCTTTTTGAGGGTTAAGGACATATCTTTCCTAAGTGTGTTCAATAAAAACGTAAATTGTCACCGTTTCGGTAATTCGCTGTCTGTCTATTTTTCATTGGACACGTTCCTAAAAATCTTGATAAAAGGAAAAAAAACATGTATCACGTCAAAAACTCGGAATAATTACCTGTGTTTTCAGCCAAACAAAAATCATTCCATAAAATAGGAGCCTCAAGCTTTTCAAAACACATGCGTGTTATTTTTTGCACTTTTATTTGTTGCTTTAATCACGGTTTTACCATATAATGATTTCTGTTTTGAGGATGGCAAAAAATTAGACAAATTGTATCTCCTTTCTAAAAAAACAAAGAAAATAATGTTTAAGAATAGCGGTTCAACGAACGGGCACAAAGTCACGATTTTTTGAGAAGCCGAGAGTGTCCGAATTAACCCCACGGTCTTAATAGCCCCGGGTCCCCCATCCTATTCACGATCCGCGCGATCATTCATGGATACGCACGAATGTGTGAATGGTCACACGGTAACAAAATCGAATTTTTACACACGAAGTCACATACGTGCTAGTACACGCGACAAAGGTGAACATACAAACACTTGAAGCTTTCGCGATCATCCACTCACACCTACACATGATTTCGCAAACTTGATAATACCACTGTGCTAAAGTGAAATTTTCAGCACTGACATGATCTAATCACAAAAAAAATTGATATGAAGCCTTGTGGAGAAACATATTATGTTTATTTCTGAACAGGCAACAGTAGCACTGTTCAATTCACCTTTTCACGACATTCTGCAGCGCAAACACAAATCATTTCCTTAACCTTATCCCAACCCACATCCTGTTCCTCTCCCATGGCGTTTTTGTGGTCTGCATGGACCATTCAGCTATTACCCCTCCTATCATCGGCCTGGGACTGACTTGCGCTCCCTTTGCCCCGCAAACGCTGCAAAATGAAATGAAATTGGGCTATTGGAAAATATCTAGGAAAATTGTATTGAGCTCAGGAAGGTAAAAGTGGCACAGCTTCTAGCATTACAAGATGAACGCTTATCTTTATCAAAACGGGTTTTCCGTGTTCGTTGGCTCCAACAGTTTTACGGAAAAATAGCATTGAAGCGCTATATTCGCTGGAAACAAGTTGGGCATGAAAGGGTTAAACTTGCTTGCTCGAACCTGGATATATGTTCTAATATATTAAATTATATCTGTAATATATTAAATTATATCTGATTATCAAATAAAACAATCATTAATACACATTAAGACAGAAATAATAGCTAGCAGAATAGTTGCAGGGAAATTAGTATTCGCGAACATTACGGTTACCAGTGCTCTCTGATTTACTTAATAGTCGATTGATCCGCTTCAGACCCAAGAGGAAATCAGAAAGATGACGACTTGGCACGCGTTGTTAGGAGCATGATATATTTTATTTGGCAAAATAGAGAACTTGATGTTACATAATTCGAGGCAAACGGGCGCAAAATTTAGTCCTCATCTCGAGGACCGGTGCACCGGTGTTTACTTGGCAGACAGTTTCCACTTCGCCCGATTTTGCAAATTTTTGGGCGGAATGAGATCTCCTAAGCTATAAGCTACAGTTCCATAAGCCCGCCCAAAAGAGTTTATGCACTCAAAGTTACATACACGCTAGCATATGCGACAAACACGTTGACATACAAACGCTCGAGCCTTTCGCGATCATCCACTCACATATACGTCCGCGATCTCGCAAATAGGATAATAGCGTTTTAGTACTTATACATTTATGAAGGTGGTTTCAAGTATAAACCCACAAACGCCCGTGTTCGCGCAGTCATGAATCGGTTACATCCGGAAGTTTTTATTCTCAGCCCTAGCACTCATTCTCTTCTAGCATCGGAACCGTACGCTGAAAACTAAGTATCGGATCCACGGTCAGCACGATCATCCAAGAACACACGTGAATATTCGAAAGAACAGACGGTCATAAAATCGAATTTGTACTCGCGAAGTTACGTACACGCTAGCACAAGCGTCATCCGCGTGATAGATTTCGTTCACTCCCGAGCCCTGCGCGATTATACAGGGTGTTTGGTTCATGGTTAAGAATCTCTCGGGGGGTGATAGACTGCCATATTTGGAGAAAAAAATTGTTCTACACATACCATCAAATCTCAACCGTTACAGAGTTATTGAACTTTTTGTGTAAAAACTTATTTGTCTTAAAGTACCTCTAACTTTAAAAGTATACTTTGTATTTTAAATATTTTAGTTCCATTCGAAAGGTGAGAAAATTTCGCATTGAGTGATGCCCTTACATGTTTCAGCTAATGAGTTTAAGTAGCCTTTTCAAAGTAATTTATTGAAAATTAAACAATTTTGAACGATTTTTCGTTCATTTCTTGAAACTCCTTATAGTTAACCTCATCATTTTAATAATTCAGATTGTTAGTCTTGATAAGCTGCTTAATTCGTTCTTTGACATGATACACTTACCTTTTCTTATTTTCATGATTTTGGGTTATTCAACTTTGATATTTTTATCTCATTTTCACTAGTACCAGCTCTAATTGAAAAATTAAGGCACTTATTGTACTGTTTTTCTTTTTATTCGAAAGCCATGAAAATTTTACATTGCAAAATGTAGTAATACCTTTCAGTAAAGTGAATTTAGTATTCTTTTAAAAGTAAATTAGTTTAAAGTTAGTTCTATTATTAGCATTTTCGTTAATTTTCTTAAAATAGTAAATAATAAACATCACCATTATTATCATGGCAAAAATGCATCTCAGCAAGTTCTACAGTTCTTTCTTTGACTCCATTCAATTATCTCTTTTGGTTTCGACGCAAAATCGTTTTTATCACATCGTTTCATATGGAAAAATAACGATTTCGAACCCACTACATTTGTGGCGAGCTCATGCTGTGTTAACTATTAAATAGCAGCAAAATGAAAAGAGATATAGACAAAGTGTCAAATAAAAAGTTATAGAGAATATTAAGGGGCATCAAATGAACAATAGTAACGATAAATTTTGTTGATTAATAATTAGAATAATTAAAAAACTCCAAAAAACACGAATTTTGAGTTATTTCGTTAGTAAAAAATCATTTAGTACACTTAACTAAAAGATATTTGTACATACACTGATAGGACATTTTCTCAGCTTTCCAATGAAATCTTGTAAATAACGATATAAAGCATATTTTTTAGATTAGTGTCTTTTAAGCACTTGCAAGTCGGTTACAGGAAAAGTATAGTAATGAAATTACAAAGAAATGAGAAGAGATAGAAATATAACGTCCAAGAACAAATTATGAATCGTCCTAAAACCCAACTTTTGGACAATGGATATTGCTATAATCATACTTCATTATTTCGAGAAAATTAGCATTTTCCAGCCGATTTTGACAGATAAACGCAATTCTGAAACGTCATTTAGTGCCATTTTAGCTATGAGTCGATTTACACCAAAAGAACGCGCTGAAATCGATCGTGCAAAATAGAGCACGTTGCCTAAAAGGGCAGATTGTTGACAACATCTCTGAATTATATCAAAGTGTTTGTTGCATTGTCTTTGTTTTTATAAACAACAATGTGTGACGCGGAAAATTCCCCTCTCGCAGGTTGATGGGATTGACGGTATTGTAAACATCACCATGCCACAATAGATTCAATAGTTATCTAAATATAAAGACCTTCGCTCTTTTTAGTTTTTATTGGCACCAAGTCCTACTACTAGAGGTTAATTAGTTCCTATTGTAATAATCCATCAATCATTTTGACTACTCAGGATTTTATATAAGAAGTCCGTTTCAAAATGTTGATTACAATTCGCCTCGATAGTGGTGTATCGAGGAGGCCGGGAGGGCTGACATGAGCCTTTTTTCTGTTCTGTACCTTTCCTCTATTTACCCGCTCATAACCCACAATCAACCAGTAACAAGTAGATAATTGAGAAAGGATGTGCTATGTCTGATGGTTGGCTATTCAAGTATTAGTAGTGTTTGAAGTACTAATATATTTCTTTCATGTGATGATCATAACTTCAGCTGTATCTTGTTCCTGTGTAATCTATTACGTCTCTCGTATATTGTCTTTTAGTTCTTCTTTTCAACTCATGTACTGCCATTCTACACCCGCCTTCAGCTGAGTCAGCAAAGATGATGATAATGAACGTCTTAACACTCACACATTCTCAAACGCGGTCTCAAGCAGAAACCTACAAAAATGCCCTCGCGCGCGCGTTTACGAATCGGTCTAGTCCGGAAGTCCGTCCTTGATCCTAGAAGCCTGGGTCCATACCTTCAGCTGGACCAATTAAGAAAATACGCTCATACCTATTAGACAACACGTCTTATGGCGACATGACCAGGAACCCTATCGATATAAGGGATCCCAATCTCTGCCAGAGTTTTAACAGCACACCGAAAATTTGATATCAGACTCACGGTTCGCGCGATCATTCAGGAACACACGCAAACATGTTCAAAAATCACGTAAGCGTACAAACGTTAGAGCCCCTCGCGATTTTCCAAGCAACCTACGTCCACGAACTCGCAAATGATTACACCCCGGTGATAAGGTGAATGTCTCAGCACTCATAAACTTACCAACGCGATCTCAAGCGTCAACCTACAAACTCCCTCGCTCACGCCATCATGAGTCGGGATCGTCCGGAAGTCTCTATCCTCGGTACTAATAGTCTAGGTCCAGTCTAGGTAAAATTGAAAAATAAAGAAAAAGTAACTCCCATATCCGTTCAATGGCGACATGACCGTGATCTCCAGTGATATGGCGTTACTCACTCTCTGTCAGAATGTGACCCGTACACCGTAAACTAAATGAATGACGGTCCGCGAATATGTGAATGGCCGCAGGGTTTCAAAATCGAATTTATACAAGCGAAGTCACACACACGCGCGAGCACACGCGACAAATATGTCGACATACGAACGCTTAAGCCCTTCGCGATCATCCACGCACACCTATGCCCGCGATCACGCATACTTGATAACACTCCGGTTATTATGTGAACGTTTTAGTACATTCGAAGTTACAAACGCGGTCTCAAACGCGAATCTGCAAACGCGCGAGATCATGAATCAGTCACGCCCGGAAATCTTTACTCTTCATTCTAGCAACTCGCAAAGCAATAAAACTCGTATCCACTAGACCACACGTTCTACTGAGACATGACTGGGAACACTAGTGATATAAAAAACCCACTTTATTCTAGAATCTGAACCGTACACGAAAAAATAAGTAACAGATTCACAGTCCGCGCGCGATCATTCTAGACTACACGCGAATATGCGAAAGGCACACTGCTATAAAATAGAATTTATACACGCGAAGTTACATACACGTTAGCACACGTGACATACAAATGCACACGCGATCGAACACGTTAACGTACAAATGGTCGAGCCCTTCGCGATGATACACGCTATCGCGAGTCCCTACACCCGCACATACCTGAATCGCGTGCGCGAGGGCATTTTTATAAGTTTCCGCTTGAGATCGCGTTTGAGAATGTGTGAGTGGTAAGACGTTCACTATCACCATCTTTGCTGACTCAGCTGAAGGCGGGTGTAGAATGGCAGTACAATGAATATCACATTCAGAATCACGGCCCGCTACAATTGGCCTAAAGCAGTGTTTTAGTGGGCGCCATTCGCCTGTCTCGTCTGCAAATTGTAGTATGTGATTCTTACGGGGAGCCCTTCCGAGAACCGAGCTCTACAGCTCCAGTAGGACAACCCACGAAAAAAAAAATGTGCGACGCGGAAAACTTGTCAACTTACCCCAGCCCCGGGGTGTGTTGGCGGCATGTATAGACTGTTAGCGGTACGCCAGAAAATAACCAATCAAGTAACTTCAGGGGTCCCAATGGAATGTGCTGGATGTCTTTTCAATAAAAAAGGAATGTTAACCGACGTTTGCCAGTATATTTCAATATTCGAAAGACAAATTTCGGTATTCTTCTGACGATTGGCCGGAGTAAAGGTTTCCTGGATTGACGAGATACACAAGAAAAAGAATCTCTTACTTTGAAGTGAAACCCAGAAATAAAAATATGTGATGACTATTTTGGTACCGCCAATTCGCCCCGCGTGCGTCAGCGCCAACTTACCCCAATCGCATATTTTCCAAAAAAAAAAAAAAAATTAAAGAACAACTTTTGATTGTGGATAGGCGTAATATCTGTACTGAAAGCTCCTTTCACGCACTATTGAAAAGTATAATCATTCGTGGAATAAATCTAAAACAATGTTCAAAACTATGACAATTTACTTAGGGGTCGTAAACAAATGATGTAGCTTGTTTTCGGAGTGAATTTCTTAGTACGTTTCTAGCTATATCTCAGTAACCAAGTAGAATTCTGAAAACGCCACTTTGTAGAGATTTTTGACAAATAATTCTGCATATCTAACTCAGTTTACCCCAAAGTGGCGTTTGTCATAGGATAGCACAACAGCGACGACATGTCTTTGTAAAATGTTTGACGGCTTATATCAACACAATATTTTCATTATAACAGCAAATTGCGTAAAAAATAAGCCGATTTCATGACAAATATAATGTTGATAGTTTTGTTTTGAATTGTATATGTCATGAAGCATGAAGAGAAGTTCTCTCAGCTCATAATCCTGCAGCTGCGAATGATTCTACGTTCAAGTTAATTCACCTACCAAACCAAGTCTACTAGTTAGAAAAATTAGCTAACTACTGTAGCAAGTTAAATCCGCATACAAAATCTTTTGGTCTTTTTTGCGACCTTGCAATTCCGCGAATCGAAAAACTTACCGCATAAAAAACCGCGTGAAAAGTTACTTGTATGAATTCAAACGCATTTCTCTTAGGAATGGAGCAAAAATAAATTGTTTTCTTTAATCAATAAGTTTAGATGCCCTTTAAAAAAATTTAAATTTGATGCTACGTCGCACAATTTCTGACTCTATACTCCCCCTCGTCACACTCCGTCATAAATTTGGTTTAACACCCTACCCCCCCAAATTCTACATCATTATTTATGCATGGTCCCTTAGTATGCTCGAAAACACAATATTGCCCAGTACTTCTACAAAACAAAATATTATATGTCTATTAGAAACGAAATAAAGAGGACTCCGACAGCTTACCCCAACCGCAAAATAGCCCCGGGCTCCTCTACACTCAATATAACAATCAGAATCACGACCAGCAGTAATTGGCCTTAGGGTTCGCAGTACCGACCTATTTTGGCGAGAACCGGTACTGGGGTACTGAAGCCCCCAGTACCGGTAGTACCGGTAAAGTACCGGTACTCGAATATTTTTTTCAAAAGTTTCGAGAAACTCCTCAAAGTGAAATTGAATGTTCAAACTGATGTCTCATTGCAGCAGAAGGTATTTTTTGAATGCGGCACCTTCTTTTATTTCGAGATCTAGGCCACTTTGAATTCAATAACTGTTAAGCGGTGCGACTTTCGTCGACATCCACAGATGGTAAATGTAATAAATTCTATTATCAACCGTAACTCGAAGTGAGAATGCAAATCCGTGTGCGTTGGTTGCATTTCTTTGCGGCCTTATCGCTTTGCTGTAAATTGGTTTCGACTTTTATTTAAAATAAAGTTCCTAATTTCCTAAAAACTATGAAGTTTTACTTACTTTTCCTATCACCAAAAATTACGAATCGCTCCATTCGAAGCAGTTCACAAATCCTAAAATTATAAACCACTACATCGCTGTTCATTCTTTTGTAGATAAAGATTTAAGCGCAAACCAAATACAGACATGACCTAGGCCACAGTCTTATTACGCGCCACTCAGTGAATAATTGGAACCAATCAGAATGTTGCTAATAAAATAATCAAAACAAATTTTCACATCTCTTATGCTAGATGTGAGTACTTTGAAATTTAGTAGAAGATAGTTGAAATTTTATATCGCCCAAATAGTGCAAGGAATTTAAACATATCGTTCAGTACAACGGGAGTTAGTAATGTTTAACTTCTAGAATTATTATGATGACAACCCCACCTCATTTCCCCACAAAGGCTTAAGCTGAATGATTTATCTAGAAGATAATTAAATATAATTAAAAGCCACCTTGTAGACCGATATATGGAAACGGGTCCCACTACAGAGCCTACATATGTTTCATAAAAAATTGTATGGTACCGAAAATACCGGTGCTGGCTTTTGTTCAGTACCGGTATTACGGTACCAACAATGGGTCGGTATTCCCGGGATTTTCGGTGCCGGTATTACCGGTACCACAACCCTAATTGGCCTTAAGCAATGTTCTAGTAGGTGTTATTTTCCGTTTCGTCTGCAATTATAGTAAGTGATTCTGACGGGGTGCTCTTCCGAGAACCCAACACTACGGCTCTAGTGTACTTCTCAAAAAATGCAAGAAATCGCTCATTTTTACCTAACGAAGTTTCGATAAGTCCTACAGAGCTAGTGCAACGATCTTACTGACTCTTGGTTGTAGTTTTTTTTCTCTATTTTTGGTCTGTTTATACATTATCTTTTATTTATAGTTTGGTACGAGATAACCATGTTACTATCTGCAAACTGAAATTGGTTTTCAAAGTAGTTTAGGTGTTATGAGAACTTTGTAGTCCACACCCCTTCATGGAAACTACTCTGTCAGAATTCGCATAACGGTCTCTGAACCGATGGACAAATATAGAGTGGTACAATTTTAAATCAAATGGGACTGCTATGCGAAGAACGGCAAAAATGTTCTCATGTAAAATGTGTTTTCTTCAATAAGAAGAATTAAGTACAAACGTGGACCACGGACGCTTGAAGTGGTTCGTTGCATTTTTTTATCCCATAGAACCTTGTCGTATATAACATAACATTAATTTCGCACTATTAATCTGTGTATTTTTTTCTGATTTCTTTTTCTCGTAAATGGACGCTGCTTCTTCCGTCGGCCTCTCACACCGTAGCTGCACTATCCACTCGAGCCAGAGGTGGCCGCTATGAAATTGCTTGGCGGCCATGACGACGGCGGCGGGCGTGGAGCGCCCATTCGGTCACAGGACGATGCTGCAGTGGGCTACGTTTTTCAGCGGCATCCGAATGAGTCCGAGTTCAACCAGTTTGCTCACAAACAATCCCGATGGGCTTCCGGGGACGACGCCATCATCGATGTAAGTATCGCTAGTCTCGATTGCTCTTGGACACAAATCGTCTATTCATTTCTGTTAATTATGATTGATTTTCTTTTTTACTGCTTTTCAGAACCAAGACAAATGGAAATACAATCCGACCCTTACCAACAACAGTACGGGCGGATTGCTTCCACCGCCGAGCATGCCTTCGATGAACAAGCACCAAGCACACCAGCAAATGCAAGCCCAGCAACAACAGCAGCAGCAGCAGCAACTGCCAATGATCAACCATCCTTCCCAGCTGGCGAATCATTTGAGCCACCAGAACCATCTCAACCCGACAATGCTCAATCACACAGCCATGGGCAATGCGGCGGCAGCTGCCGCTGGCATGCCGACGATGCAAATGCCAATGCAGGGCGCCGGAATGTACGATCACCTGCACCCGCCGAATGTGAACGTCAACGGCGTAGTGCCCAAGCATCCGCAGGGCCAGGAGCAGTTGGTGTTTCTCGGCGGGGGCCAACAGTACGGAGTCCTGGCTCCCCAGAACCAGTACATCGCTAGGAACAACGCAGCGGTAAGTGGACGAATGCTGGCTTTTGTTTAGGAAGGCGACTTTATCGCGTCGGAAATGGAAGTTTATTCGTAGATACTAAGTGGAGCGCGTGCTTGATCAGACATAGGGGGTTGGCTTTTATGTCTACACGATATCTAGTTCAATCTTTATTCTCAGTTAGTTTGCAAAACATTCCTGTGTAAAAATCTAAGCCTTTGTGGCTAAGCACTTTTGCAACAGGTAATCGAGTCCGAGTATACTGGCCATTCTCCTTTATTTATATACAAACCTGGTATGATACAGATTGTTCTTATGTGTGTTTGTGCCCAAAAGAGAAACTGAATGTACCGAATGGTATAACCAATGAATAGCGTAATTAATAGCTCATCAAATGGATGGCTTTCCGGCGAATAAGTACCAGAATTCTGCATAACCGTTGATTCGCTAATGTTGAAATTAGCACACGTTTGCCTGTTCAAAAGTGGGTAAATTATTAGGGTGCACATTGGGCTATCGAATTGAATTCGACTGATTGCATTCGCGGCCTTGTTGGATTTGCTACTGCAACATTTAAAGAATATTTTGCAAGTGAAAACGTGAAGTTTTCCGTGGACTTGCCTTGCGCTAATGTCTCGTTATTAAATCCTAACTTTATTAAATATAGAACTCGATCTCGACGAGTCGTAAATCGTTTCGTTTATATACATTTTATTTAACATTATATCGAAGAAAATATCAGGGTGTAACACTGTCAAAAATCTGGAAATAGGTGCAATAATAACCTCTACCGGATAAATGTGGAATTATGTGTATTCTTCTACAATCATAAACTCGTACGTCTTGATATATTTACACATGGGCTTCGATAAATCAGAGAGTTTCCATTTTTTGATATATTGTATTTGATTGTATTCTGGGTACACACGTAGCTTTAATTCGCATGTGGTCTGTGTTAATTTAAGGGGATTAAGCGCCATTTGGAGATACCTGCCTGAAAAATGCTGTCGTTAAGTTATTTTTGAGAACTCAAATAGTAACCGAATGCAAATTAGTTCCCCTAAATTTGCTGTGTCTACGCTAACTTATTAAAATTTGAAATTTGGGATGAAATATACCAGAAAAAAGTTGTGGCGCTCACAGTTCGGTTTGGCAGCGCAGGTCATATGTACTTAAAACTTCGACGGGATGGGCTGAAACAACGGGGCCATTCAAATAACTCTTGCATGTCGCGCATCAACAGTAAAAGTTTCACTCTCAAGACAAAGGTCAAGATAATTTCACCGATGAGCATTGTGTCTGGAAGGATGAAATGAGATATTTCATGTCGGGAAACAAAATTACATAGGTAATGGTCCTACTTGGAACCTACTAAGCAAAGTTTCTCACGTTCGGTAAACATGCACATCAGTTGAGTTTTTCATTTTCGTTCCGTTCTCAACAATCAATTTGAAAGGTGTGAGATTAGGGAGTGTTACCCTATATATAGGCGCGCACAGTAAGTACACTCAGGTTTTTTTTACGCGGGGGATACGAGCCGCGTAAATGAAAACCGCGTAAATGAAAACCGCGTAAATTTCAAAATCCGCGTAAATGAAAACCGCGTAAATTTCAAAATCCGCGTAAATGAAAACCGCGTAAATTTCAAAATCCGCGTAAATGAAAACCGCGTAAATTTCAAAATTCGCGTAAATGAAAACCGCGTAAATTTCAAAATCCGCGTAAATGAAAACCGCGTAAATTTCAAAATCCGCGTAAATGAAGACCACTTAAATTTAAGAATCCGCGATAAAGGGAACCTCATTGATGGGTACCGCGTAAATTCCAAAATCCGCGTAAATGAAAACCGCGTAAATTTCAAAAACCGCGTAAATGAAAACCGCGTAAATTTCAAAATCCGCGTAAATGAAAACCGCGTAAATTTCAAAATCCGCGTAAATGAAAACCGCGTAAATTTCAAAATCCGCGTAAAAAAATACCGCGCAAAAAAAAACCGCGTAAAAAAAAACTTGAGTGTACTAAGTGCTTGCACAGAGGAACAACTTGAAAAGTCGTGGCCAAAATTCAATTGTGATTTTTGCTTGAGATGTTCTGCCCATGATCGCATATTTGTCCTGTTTTCTATGCGATTTCCTATTTTTATGGGCCTGATTTGCGATCATGGTCAGTGTAGTAGTTGCATATCATGGCAAAAGTATAAGGGTAATGCTAATACTTATTTAAAATAAAATAATACAAGACTGCCAAATTGTAATAATTAGGGTTTTACAGTTCAGCAGTCTTCTATCATATTTCATGTAATCGCCAGCTATATTGCGTTCTGGTGATGAGAATCAATGAAATCTTAGTTTTCGAAATTAGTTGATTCGCCTAACCCTTGTTCAAAATGAGCTATAAATAATATTTTCGTTGTGTGTTGAAACAACTTTACAAAATACCTGTTGGTAAATTTTATCATATAAAATTTTCGTCAATATTTAAACTCATCTGAATCATTTTGTCAAATTTTTAAATTTGAAATATTGCGATTTTTATCAATTTAATGTTTTTTTTCCGGTGATGTAAACAACTATGCTTCGAATGTTTTATTTTTTTGGGAGGAGGACACTATTCAGTAGATTTCTGTCTGTGCTACGAAATGATATTGTTTAGCAGAATCTTTTTCATATTAACACCAATTTAAAACAGTTTGTTAGAGTAGTGGTTCCTTAACATTCACTCGAATTCCTTTCGCTCGACAGTCATTTACCCGAATGCTGTTCAACCGAATGGACCATTAAATCGAATAGACCTTTTACCCGAATGCCATATACCAGAATAGATCCCTTGCCCGAATGTCATTAACCCGAATACCGCAGTCACTCAAAAGTAATATACAATCAAATGCAACGGAAGGTAACTATGCTTATAAAAATATCAATTTAAACAAAAGAAAAACAAATTAACCACCATCAGCCAAATCTCAAAAGGAATTCGATGCCCAGAAAACAGCATTCGTTCGCGGCATTGACATCAACAAGGATTGATTCCTTCTTTCAAACATGAGCTCTTTGAATATGTATACCAAATAGCCCTCGCAAGTGGCGATCAACTCGTTTGCCCGGTTTATTCAAAAATATGGGTTGATTCCTTCTTTCAAACATGAGCAGTTCTTCGAAATCGTATGGCAAATAGCCCTGGTTTGCATTCGTTTGCCCAGTTTACTAAAAAATAAGGGTTGATTCGATGACGATTTTTTGGATTACATTAGGAAAATTATATTACCGGTAGGCAAGTAACTAACCAAAAAGATTCTCGAGGACCCCGTTTTGTGGTCAGTTTTAGGAAATGTGTCGAAAAGATTCCCAGGACCTCCAATAATGTGATATTCGACATTCTATAGTCTGTTAAAGCAGCTGCAGCGCGAAGAGAGAAAAGTTAGTACTGACGTTTTAGTACTTTTGCACACTGCAAGCGAAACCAACAGCTAAAAAATCTAAAAAACTCACGAAAAACCTAAAACTAGAGACAGTTAAACCATACAAACCAGATGATTGGATTAACTATTTACCAGGTATAACTTTAGTGCTAGTTGCATCTTAGTATTAAATGTAAGTTAAATTGTATTTCATTGTAGTAAATTTATTTTCCTGCTGTGTATGTATTTTTTATCAAGTGAATCGAACTCAGGTGAAAAGATTTCGGGTTTATGTAACATTCGGGTGAATATCTTTCGGATGTACGTTGCATTCGGGTCAATGATATTCGGGTTTACGTGACATTTGGGCAAATTTAATTCTGGTACAATGCATTCGAGCGAGCCCTATGAAACATAGAACTGCTCACCGAAAAATTGCATAACTTTCAACATTTGCTAAAAATCTTTTTGTTTAAGGAATGCTTAGAGTTAAGATGAAAACGTAATACAATTAATATCGGGAATAAACACTTTTGGAAAGTAGAAGAAAAAAGTTATGAAAAATAGCGCTTTCTGTTTGATTCTAGCAGGTCAGAATCGATTTTTAAATGCTTTTGATTTTTGTGTTTTATCAGTTATATATTGGATGACTAAAAGACCATTCATCAATTACATAACATGGGCTATGGATATGGAGCATGGCAAAATGTGACATTTTGTGACGTATAGAGAAGCTAAAACGTTACATCACATTTTTGATTGAAGAAAAAATCCAAAAATTTGTTACGTTTTAAGGGAGGGGGATGAAGCAATGTGTGACAATATGTGACATGGGAAAAGGGAGGAGTAAATTTTGGGCAATTTTCGCTTAACGTAATTTATGAATTGCCTCTAAAATAGATGTTCCAGAGCAGTTATTTAAGCTCAAGATTACTTCATTCTTAAACCATTAACTTTGAAGGTTTAGTGTCTTCGAAGAATTATACACCGTAAAACAGCACAACTTATGATAAAAAAATATGACGTTAAACCCTCCTAGAAGTAATTACAAAGAATTCACTCTTCAAACCAAATTTAATTCGAGACTTAATGTCTTCAGCAAACAACTTTGTTGAAGACATGAATATTCTATGTGGTCAGTGTGTCAAAATGTATTAGGAAAGCATTTAAAATAAGTTATTCTAATATTACTGCATGATAAATCTATTGAAATGTTTACAAACTATGAAATACACATTTAGTCCAAGGCATACGTTTCTGAAGTTTACAATAAAGTTATTTGGAAGAAAACTGGTTTTTTGAAATATCGTTTAACAACTCGATATGCTCCGTACATGTGCATTCATCCCTTCAACAAAGTTGCCTTAAGGTGAAGCGATGCCAAAATCACAACAAAGGTTCGGTTATGTTCGGATAGGTTCGGCTTACGTTCAGCATCTGTGTGCAGCTAGAACATACTATACCGAAAGGAGATGGCATGCACACCAGCGTATCGTTCAGTAATCAGCTGACTGATTTTTGTACCACGTGTTTCTTTTGTTTTGAAAAATAAAAAGGTATACATTTTCCAAACGAATCAAAACTCCGCGAAGAGAATCTGTTCATCTGCATGTGCTAACATTCCTACATGCAGTGATACAATGTCTAAGCAATCTGAGATAAGACATTTAAGTTACAAACGATTTTGTCTTGTGCGCCAATGAAATGTTTTGATTTTGACGATGAAATAAAAAGAAGAAGCAGAAACGACGGCAGCCATTTTAGCTGCCACATTGTGACTCTATTCAGCATGTCCTTAAATAACATTCTCAACAACTTTGCTAAAGACACGAAGTCACCTAATATTTATTTTTAATGGGTAATTCTTCGTAAGCCCTTCTAGGATAATTGCTGGTTTATACTAATTCTCAATATGTATCAAAACTACATTAAGTTCTAAACGTTTCGAAAAGCCACCAATTTTTATCAAAACTGTCCACCAAACCGAATTTCCGGCTACGCCACTGCCGAGGTATACACGGTCTCCACAACGACGCTTGTCACACTAACATTCTTTTTGTTCCCCTATGATCGTAAAGACGTGACCGGCGCCATGATTGACATGTCAAAGTATAGAACTTGCAAATTTCGCTTGTTCTGGTCATTCCAAACTTACAATGTTTCACGAATGTGTTCAGTAAAAGAATACCTTTAGAAATAAATAGTGTTCTCATTAATTGATCGATGAGATGATCTTTTAAGAATTTATTTTCAATGTTAACCGATTTTCAATACTAATTTCCATATAAACGTTGAAATTTTTGGAGGGTCCGAAGACACAACCGATCGGTACTAAAATATACAAAATACTAAGGGCCATAAAAAAAATCAGTTGAGCCTGGTGGAGCTAATAGTCAAAAATTGAACCAGTCTAATGGGCACATCACTGTGTATTCACAGAGATTGAATCAAAAATGTATACACAAGGAAAAATATGAAAATCGACTATTGCACTGCTAAGAGCACTTTTCTCATATCCAGCTATTATCCGGTTTAGGATCATATCAGGGCACAGAGGCGACACGTCGGTACGTTCAACCTGTTCATTGAACAGGTAAGCAAAATCTGACGACCCGAATTTTCAGTTAAAATAAATAAACAGCTGCAGCGCGCAAATTAATTTAAATGAAAGTAACAATCTTCAAACTTTGAAGCTCAACAACTTGATCCGAACGATAATCCAACCTAGCATACCGAGCAGATAAATTTCAAAAAAATCAGCTGATCTAAAAACGTCTCATGGAGTCGAATTAGTTTTAGAGATGACTGTGACGTTTTGAGGGGCTTTGTGGTATATTGAACAGGTTAACGGTGGAACCACGCGTCGCCTCTGTCAGGGCATATTCACGCCAATTGAAATTTTGGCCAAAATTCATCCACAGTTACTCCTGTGTGCTCCGGGAATCAGAAGACACAAATGAAAAATGCAAATATTGCAGTGGCACACTGTGTAAACAGCTCTTTACATCCTTGCAGAAACATTACCGCTGCACCAAGTCCGGTCGCAGTGTCGTCCCCTACTATAATGTCCGGTCACATATTACGAATCACCTGAAAGTTCCGCTCAACAAAAAGTTCTCATTTTCGCGAAGATACTCTTGCACGGCGAGAACTATCCGAGTCATTGACCTGCCTCCTCCCCTGCCTGCCGACTGAGCCCGTGACATAATTTAAGAACAAGCACTTGGTAGTGGATGAGAAGACATACACAAAAGCCGGCTCCGCAAACAAGTTCTCGTCTTCGGCGACGAACGGCAGAGCGCTGGCCAGTGAGCCGCTCCGTCCGTGTGGCGATTTTTGTCCGTCCTTGACTGTACCGCGCAAAAGCCAAACACCTTTCGTCAAGGCACACATATATGTAGGTAGGTACCTACACCTAGTTTATTCTTCTGCTTTTATGTGGTTTTCTCTTTATTGTGCGGCGCGTTACACTAGCGAAGGCTTGAAGTCTTCTATACTCACGGTTGCGACTCGCAGCAGAGGCACAGGTACAGCGCTCTCCATGTGGATGGGAAACCCGGTAGAATATGGAACTCAGTTGCTATTATGGTCAGCATGCTCCAGCTGTGTGTTTGTACTCCCTAATGGTGCGATACAGCAGCAGCACGGAGTGCTATTCTTGAACACCAATCCGGCGTTATGCTTTACTTTTGATTCAAGATTTTGCTTGCCTAGAAGTGTAAGCACACACACAAGGGATAACTAGACGTTCTGGAGTGTGAAACGGATATATATTTTCTCTGGTACACGGAATCGAAATACTCTACTAGCAAATGGGTGGTTTTGTGATATGGGGATTTCTTTTTAGCTGGTATTTGAAAGAATCGTATTATCTAATCTCAATCATAACAAAAAATCATTTTGAAATTAGTATCAGTATGAAAACAACATTATTATAAAATTAACTACCAAGAACTATTATTTGACAATGTCAATAAAATTTTTTTGCAATGATTAGTTACAACTACAATTTGTGCATTAGTTGTAAGTATAAGAATTGAATAGCTGACGAGACGTTAGTTGAGAATATAATTTACGTTATAGGATTCCCCACATGGTTTTTGATTCAGTGCTCAGTAGCCACTTCAGAACATACTTTCTTACGCTTTCATCGCTTTTTGTACGATTATGTTTCACACAAAGGAATAGCTAGCGATTGTGTCGGCTTTGGTTATCTTTAATCTCAGGAACTGTGGCTGTAGTTCATTGATGTATTTTCTTCAAATACCGTTCTATGTTCTATCCATAAGCCATTGACACGATTTCAATGAGCTGTGTCTTTGATACTAATGAAGATTAGGGGAACTGTGGGTAAGACGGACAGGTGGGGTAAGACGGACACATGGTTATTTTAGGGATATAACATTAAAACTTCAATTGCATTGTATGTGTACTAGGGTGGCACAAATTTTCGAAATCGGTTGAACCGATATAGAACAACTCGCAAGTCGATCTCAAACTACTAAGCAAAATATTGATGCAATTGGTTGCACTATAATTTAGCACAAATGGTTTAAAGATTGTATGAGATTTAATATGGTTGAATAACCAATTTCATTTAAATTTGTTTTGTCTTGTCCCTATGCATTCCAAAAATATGTACTATACAAATTCGGAAAGATGCAACGAAAATTTTCAACTTTCCCAAAGACAGTAAATGGCTACGACTTTTGGATCAAAAGTTATTCCAAATGCAATGCTTAAGAGTCGTTAGTGTGAATGAAATTTGAATTTATCTGGAAACTCTGGCTGATTCTTTAATCAAGTTAACCGTGCTGTATTAGTTGATAACTCCATTATGCAGTTCACCAAATACGCGATCTTATAGGTCAGATGGTATCGTTAGTAACATCCAATCTGATGAACAGGAGTTCGGTCCTATATCTTCAAGAATTTTTTTTCAGATGAAGCACGATTTTTCCTTATTTGAATAAGTATGGTTGGACCGTTATATACACAATTATACAGTTCAAGACACAACATTTGTCTCTAGTAACAGATATCGGCAGAATAACTTAATCCAATATTTCAGTTATAGCATGTAAGTAGACTGCCGCTCGAGACAGGAATAACTTTTATGTGCTGAGCGCAAAATAACTTGTGAATTCCGTATACTAGTAATTTACCTCTTAATATAAAATAGATCGCCATAAGTAATGCCGCGTGTTAGTATAATGAAATGAAACTATTTAATCACGTTTTTGTTTTTAATTCTATTTTATTATATGTATGTTTTATTTTCTTTGAATAATGTCTAAGCCGTAATAATTTAAGAGAGAAGCGGTTTCAGTTTTCTATGGTATTCAACTACCTGTAGTAAATACTCATGTTGCACTGGATCTTTGGTTATCCTGTTATTGAAATCAGTAGCAAGCAGAGCTTAAAATTCTCATACCTATTCAATGAACGACGAAATTCAGAGAATTCATTTTCGTCCTTTCCCTGCCTCTTTCGTTGCTAACTGCATGAAAAAATAAAACAATAAAGGCGATGTCCCCTCCTCTCTCGATTCTATGAAAACGAGTAGCAGCAGCAGCGACTTTCGTTTCCCTATGAGAATTCGAAGTTGCAATTTCGTTTTGATGCATGGTCAGTAATTTGCGACTCTCATTCATTAAATGAAATTAATGCAATGTGCATCTAATAATGCAACTAGAACATAGTTAAAATGAGAAATATGCACACCGATCAGGCTTCCGTCTTACAATACCATCATTAGCTCGCAAATCTACAGAATCGAGCATCGACAAATAAATATCATTGCTAGTGTATGTTCGTTTCCCCAGCAGTAAGTTCAATATCGAATGTACCAATATAATTCTGAATCTCAAAGCGAAAACGAGCGTGTGGAGCGAATAATGAAAACGCTCTGCTACATGCTTGCTTTGTCCTAGCCTGTTGTCTCATTTTCGATTTCGCAAAGTGCTAGTGGTATGGAAAGAAGCTTCGTTCTTTCGTCATTTTCGCCTGATTTTGGCAAATGAAAAAAACATTTTCCGACTCTGGTAGCAAGTTTTACCGCTCGTTCAGCCACATCATTAACTACTTGTAGTGCTGCGATCCTTCGTTACGCATTTATATACGATACTTCAGTGACCCATGTGTCCGGTGGTGTTGAAATGAAGCTGGTGTCTATCTCGAGAATTTCAAAAAAAAACCTTGTTGCCGAAGTAACAAAATCGGCTAGAGTTGCATTCTTCCGGATTTTGGCGGCTTTTAAAGGTATCTTTGGTTCCGTGTCAGATGAATTTCTCCACTGACATGTACTATTGAGACGTCTAACCATTTTTAGTTTTTCATCAGGCAACACTTCGTTGTCGAAAAATGCTATACCGATATTTTGCTCGGATAAATACCAGAGATGGTTCTTGAATGCTTTTTGTGCCACTGTCTAAAACTCACGGTCAAAAAAACTGTTAATATCACGCCAAAATTCCAAATCAGCTCTTGGTGCAACCAAGGAACTTCTAGAGCGGAACCAATATTTTGTATAAACTTGAGATATAAAAATACAAAGTTTTCCGTAGTGCTTGATTAGCTTGCTGTCTATGTCTTTAATCTGATGCCCCAACATCCAGATTTTCAGCATATAGATTGCTCGGCCCATCCATCGCGCACGACTTAGTGATCCAGCTTTCTGAAACCGAGCACCAGTTGGCAAGGATCCCCCTAGAAATAATACAACCAATTCCAACATTTCTTTGTAGTCATCGCGAGGATGAACTTCAAGCAGCATAGAGTTACAAAACTCCACAATATTGTCACGCCAACCCGAACAATATTTTTTTAACTGAGGTACATCCAAAATAGTGCGAAAATTTTCTGTGTCGAAATGACCATCGTTGAATTTTTTTTGGAATGACTTGAAATTATCAAGTTGATTTGATCGCGAGCTGTCTCCGTCAATCTCGAACACATGTCTCAGTACCACCTCTGCTACATGGTGCCTGCATGCCAAAGCGAGCATCCTTCGTCTTAACAATGATGGCAGTTGCACTATGACACCATTTTTTGCGCCAGAGTTCACGCTTGTCGTGTCAAAACACATTGCAACCACCTTTTCCTCTACTGCCCACTCTTCTAATGCCTCTTTTATCGCGATAGTTTCCAAATTAGCTGTGCCGTTCGGTAGTGCTGGGATTGCAAGGAGTTTCGAAATATTCTCTCCGGTGACTACTATCGCTAAGCGATCCATTCGATTGCCGTTCACATCTGGAAGAAGCTTTCCATCCCAGTGAACCGTCAGCGGAACTTCTGGATTGAACAGGTCCTTGATCTACAAAATGATTTTAAGAAGTTGCATTATCTTGTGAGTAAAGACATTTTACCTGCTTAGCAAGCTCATCTCTACGCTCGTGTCGAGTCCGTCTGATAGTTTCGCGATTTATAGCATAATCCGAAACAGAAGATTCTGTATGACCGTCTAAAATAATAGATTCTAAAATTAAACTTGCATTCCGACTTGATGTTCCGGTCCTTTCTAATGCAGCCGACACTCTAGGCGTAATAATGTTAATTTTTGCTGCTCTATGCCTAGGAACATCCATACACGATAGTTTCGAATTATCTGAATTCGCTAAATCAATCGAACTTGCCGTATATTTCAATCGCTTATGTCCATCATCGCATTCGGCAGCCTGTGATCAAGAAATGGGTATTTAGTCAGATTTTTTAAAATAAAACTACAAAATACAATACTTACTTCACGGCTTATGACCGTTGCGCAAGAGAATAGTTTAGATTTAAAACACAAAAATTCTTCGCGCATTCTTTTGTCGTAGGCAGTGTTTCGCTTTCTATTTGATCTCAACTCTAGAACAAAAATATTTATGTGAATATTTGGTTTATATTTACTTGTATTGTTTTTAATATATGAATATTTACTTCTCCATTTTTCGTATATCCTTTTTATTTCTCGCTGTAGCAAATTTCTTCGCTTTATCCTGAAACCGTCGATCGCCATTTCACTCAAATGCTTCGAGACTTTCTTTGTGCTTTCACAAATGGTTAAATTTTTGTCATGGTTGTGATAAAACACAAATTTCAAAACATCCGAATTGGTCGGTATTCGGTTCGCAGGAAGATCAGATGTGGTGGCTCCCAACAAATATATACAATTATTGGAACGTAGAATTCGTTTTATCGTTGACATTTTGAAAAATAGATTAAGATAAAAAATGATGTTTCTCGAGGCAAACTAGATCATACTTTTAAAAAAATACCAATTGCTATTTATAAAAAGGAAACGGCTAGATTGGACTTTGTCCAATTATAGGATATTTTCTTCGTCTTTTCTTTTGATAGCTAGATAAATTTGAACACCATTTGCAGAGCACTTCCTTCTGAATCAGCTCTAATAGAAATTAATTGTAGATTTTAGTTTTAGTCCCAATAGCATGTGATCAAGCTTTCAAAACAACAAGCATCGGTACCGCTTCGGTCTTGTTTGTATTTCTACCCTTGAATTGAAATGCATAAATTATTGCACACCGGTAAAAAAATATTGATGCTGTTGCAATTCGATCTTGCGTTCTTTGGATCTCATGTTTCCGATGATACCATCTGATCTATATTTGCGCTTCACACCAACCGTATCACTGATGACCATAACTTGTACGTCAAGGTTCACTTGATTGAAAGTCCAGTCTCCCGGGTAGCCAGAGATAATACTATTTTCATAACTTTCAAGACATCAATGGATAAATCTTGTAATTACACAAGAACCCGCGGTGATAGCTATAAACTGTCTTTAGAAAAAGTTGTTCCCCTTGGTTGTATCTACAAAATGTAGCACACTATATATTTTCTGGTGGCACCCAACGATAGTTTTACAAATTTAATGAAAAGTCATTGTTTTCCTATAGTAAATTTCATACAAATTTGTAATCGCTTGTGCTAAAACATGCTCCAACAGATTTAATTCAAATTTTGCATATGAATACGATGGCCAATTGCCAATTTTTCTAATCTGGTTCTGCATTGTTTCATTTTTTTCATACATCCTTGTGCCACCCTAATGTGTACCCTATCATTATGGGTAACCTTGAATTATGAAACACTTAGTAGGCCTTGAATACTGCTAAACGTGTACAATTTAAGCAAATATTGATAATCAGTAGTGCAGTTTCTTGCGGATGTAATTTTCAAGTTTCCGATTTTAAGGTTTAGCGATGAAAAAATCAATTCTTTCGCGGATTTTTTCCTTTATTTCGATAAAGTAACTCTTAAGTGACACCTTCGTGGAAAATAACAGGTAAGTTTAATTATGCGTGAATAAGTACAAACGTTTAAAAAGTATGTGTACTGGTGGGGCAAGACGGACAGTCTTGGTTAATTCTATTGATTCATCCTTTTTATTAATTGTTCGCCCGTAGAAACGAAATTAAAGCAGTCAAACGTGAAGAACCATCAAGTTAGCTGAAGTCTCACATGCAATAGACTGCAGGATATACGTTAATGTGCCCGAGGCTCAATACGGAATTCCTAGAACCTGGTAGACGATTTTGTGCAGGTCCCATACTCTGGCTGTGTGTAATCGAGGAACTAATGTTACCAATTACGCGTTTAATATATAACTTTCCAGTTTTGTAGGGGAGACTGAGGAGACTTGATCCCCGGGGAGACTTGATCCCATCATTGTAACTCAAAGGCGGATCAGAATACATTAATCGAATATACTAGAAAGTTGCGTAGTTTTATCTAAACACAATTTTCTTTAACACAAAAAAATAAATTTTGACATGTGTTACCGAATTTTTACCGATTTAAAGAAAAAAATCTCAGAAGAACTGAAGAAGATTTATTTTCCAAATTTTCAAACTTTTATACAATTGATAAAGTCACCCACTGCATACTATACTTTTGCATACAGAAATACAGGAGAATGTCAATTATATGAATACGCTATGATTGAGCTGATTTTTTTGTTCAACTATATTTGTACTAACGTTTGCCGAAATAGATGCTATGGGTTCACTTGATCCCTTCAAATTCGTGGAGATTTGATCCCCTTCGCCATGCTTCATACACACTACTGAAAATAACCAAATTCACACCAGAACAATTGAAGTCATTGTTGCCGTAAAATAACAAAAAAAAACTGTCAAAAATGAACGCTTCATCATACAAAAACTTAACTGTAAATGTTTACTACAGCATACGTAGCAACCATGCATCCCACATTTGACGTTCCTCAACCATAATAACGACAGCTTTCAAATCATTGCACAGAGATTTGGGGAATTCGTAATAAAAAACAGGTGAGAGATGGGTAATATGTAGTAACAAAAATAGTAATATCTAATCACAAGAATTTAATCAATACCACAATACATTTATAACATTGAATGGGCCCTATTAGGGAGGGTACCACATTATTTCATTATTAATTTCATTATTTCAGCTTCTTTGCTTTGTTATTAGGTGCCATTTTTTTATTTCTATTATGGAGGTTTTAGCCTTAAGGTCATTCGCCTCTTATTAAGAGCCAATATAATAACAAAATTGTCTTGAGAATGGTGAAAATCTTCTGTTTGAGCGCAGCAAAAACTCTAATCGAGTACGCCAATTATCGCAACACCATTTGAGCCAATGCCTTGAGCAAAGATGGCAGACGCTGTTCTAACCAAAGGCTTCAGATTGGTAGGATGATAATAGAAACAGGGTAAAAATAGGCTTTTAACCCTACATGCTCTTTTAAACACGTTTTCAAAAAATAATCAAGTGTCCCCAAATTAGAGATCGAGTCTCCACTAATCAAAGAAATTTTCATTTTTTTGCTGTTTTCCAAAAATGCTTATAGCTCATGTCCAGTATAATATTTCCATGTAATTTTTTTATGATTATCAGTCAACCCTAGAAACAACATAAAACTACAAAAAATACATAGTTTTTTTACCATTCCACGGAGTAGGATTGAAAAATAAAAAAGGGGATCAAGTCTCCTCAGTCTCCCCTATAAGTGATTGTGACTGATCATTGGAACTAATTGTCTAGCTCTCTTTATGACAATGGCAAAAACGATATTAGAAAATACATCATTTGCTTCAACTCTAAATCGAACCCTAAAACATCATTTTTCACCTCGAATTGAACATATATATTAAGAAGAACCACAATCTATTCTAAACATCCGCAAGAAACAGTAAATTTTAATATTTTGCATTGTGATCATCCTTTCTGCAGCATGTCCGTCTTACCCCCACCATGTGTCCGTTTCACCCGCAGTCTGGAAAAAGTGCAGATATTTATTCGTTTTCCAGTTCTTTAAAAAATGCTACTTATGGATTTTTGTAATATAATTCCTCTGGGCACTCCAAAGCCAACATATGGAGCTACAACATCGAGTATTACATGTTGACAAAAACATGCTTTTACTATGCTATATTTCAGTATATGCTTAATATGTCCGTCTTACCCCCAGTTCCCCTATCCTTATTACAATCGGTAACAACACTAAACAGATCCTAAAATGTTCGGTCTATCAGGCCCTTCCCTATATGACTTAAAATGGGAATTTTAAACCTAGTTTTGGATCATTAAGTTCGTTTCAGCTATCACCTTTCTAATCCCATAATTACACGGTGCTACAGTGATTTTGAACTTCAAGAGACCTAGTATAGGTTGTTGGGCGCATTAAATGCAATACAAAAAATTGTTTGAAAAATCTTGTGTACCCCCAAAATCTCGATTTATTACAAAAAAAATATTTTTTGGGACTTTCTGCACAAAAAATTAAGATCGCTACCATTTTTCAGTCGATTTTAAATCTTTTAATATTTCTGGAAAGAAGAAAAATAGACCTTTCAAACAGTATGCTATATGATGCTATTTTATAAGAAATAATGTGCAATTTTTGGACAATATGAACATTGCTAATTTTTCGAGATTTTTTCATGAAAAACATGCAAATGGTTCAACATTTTTCCAAAGGCACGTCCTTTGGACTACCCTGTTCGGTAATACAATCATCGCCACACACCTACGCTTGTGATGTCGCAAACATAAAAACCGCTGATTTATTCTGCGTGTTAGTCCTGTCGAATTAATAAACGCAGTCTCAAGCGCGAACGTACAAATCATTCGTATATCGCTCCCCCGTAATCATGAACTCTCCATATTCCCACATCTGAGCCATACACACCAAAGAAATTTAACCCTCTAGTTCCCAACACCGCCTCTAGGCGGTCTCTTCAAAAATCTAAATAAACCTACTGAAACATGATTGTATGTTGTCATCCGCATTAGTATTTATTCCCAACGCTCACACCTTTCATACACACACATTGTTTGAATAATCGTAGCTTTCTGTTAAGGCTCAAGTTACCTCAAGGCATGGTAGTATGCGTAAGAAAAATTGTGTTCAGCTTTGCCACCAGATTATCCATTTAAACCTTTTCAAAACTCTAAAAGAAGAATATCAGTCGATTTATTAGATCATCACGATTCAATTCATGCAAAATACCTGCTGGAAAAACCATCGGCTTAGCTGGATGGTGCTTTTGAAAAAGTGGCTGTGATTTTTTATCACACTACCACACCGAGCTGGGGTACGCACCACAACTGTGCAATGAAAAAACCACAGCCACTTGATCAAAAGCACCGTTTAGCTAAGCCGATGGTTTTTCCAACAGGTATTTTGCATGAATTGAATCGTGATGATCTAATAAATCGACTGATGTTCTTCTTTTAGAGTTTTAAAAAGGTTTAAATGGATAATCCGGTGGCAAAGCTGAACACAAATTTTCCTACCCACACTACCAAGCGTTCAATTCTAACACATGCTTAAAAAAGGTAACTTGAATCTTAAAGGCAATTGAAGCTCAAAGTTGAAAATTCGATGAAAATGTGGAAAAAAAACTATTTTGTGTTTAGTGGTAATCTTCTTTAAACAAATTTTAACTATTTTTGGAAATTTTAGCAACTAAAAAATATTTTTGAGTAGCATGTTAGTAGCATTTTACTGTAGATGTGAATTGGTTTAGTGGAATAATTCGGAAGTTTAGCTTTTTTGGTAAAACACTTTGCCCGCCTAAAGGCGGTGTTGGGCACCTGGACGAAAAGAAAATTCAGTCTTTTGTGATTATTTATCGTATCAAACTAGCTTTATGTGCATTTTTAAGCTGAAAAGAAGCATGTTTTAAAATCTTTGGGTGAATGCTGCTGTTAGAATATGGATGTCCTTATCATTTAATTATATTTAGGGGAGTCTGTGGTAAGTTGGCGAAATCATTTTTTCTCCTTTTGTATTAGACATAGGGCGCTGTTTATAGTCCTGCACTTCAAGTACTGTGTAATACATTCTCCCATGTACTTATGTTACATTACATTCTGTTTCGTTCACGTTAAGCGTTAAGTTTTTGAGCATATTAGCGTGAAGAGCCCATTTTAGTCGTATTAGGGAGGGTGTCTCACCATTTCATTAATTACTCGGAATATAATTGATGCAATGTGCATGCATTGGCACCAGTATCTTTGCTTTCTAATGCGTTGAAGAAAGATGGCTAACGCTGCTCTAACCACCGGCTTCACATGGTTAGGGCGAAAATAGGCTCATTATCCTAGATGAAGTGTTTAAATTTCAGCATTTTTGTTATTTAGAGCTAGTTCAAAGCTATTCCACGAATGACTAGATTTTTCGATAGCGCGCGAAAAGAACTTTCAGAGGCCGTATATACAATGTACGTAACCACAAACAAAATTTGTTCTTTTTTGTTTGTTTACTTCGGAATTTCACCCGAAGAATCTCGAAAATTTTCTTTTACGCGATCTTCTTAAATTAAAAAATAAAATATGATAAGTGTTTGACATCGCCAGCAGACACTGGTCTCCCCTACTATGAATTAGAAGTCAATAATTAAACAACCAAAGCACTATAGAAATACTCCTTAGCTTGGGTAATTTGCGTTCTGATGGAGTCCAAAATATAAACCATCTGAATTCGCTTGTTGAAGAAACTAGAAGAAAAAAGTTTTTGTTTTTTATTCGCCTAGGTGCCCAACACCGCCTCTAGGCGGCCTACTTATTTTAAGGCTTTAATGAAAAATCCATTGCTTACATGAATTATCAACATTATTTTCGTTTTTCTCATCAAGAAACCCACATACAAAAGTTTTTTCAAGCCAAACAAAAATTTGGGCACTAGGGGGTTAAGCGGCGTATAAACCAGCATGGTTGTAAACAAATATTGCTTCAATCAATTTAAAATAAATAGAAATCCTTTGGTTTTTCATTTAATAACACTTCTTTTCAATCAACTTGTAAAATTATAATAAAATTCATTGAAAAAAGAACGTGTATTTGGCGAATGATTTAATTTTACATCTAATTGCATGCTCCACATATGTGGATGCAAATAAATATAAAATTGAAAAACTACTACTATTTGCAATGTTTTAATTCGTGACATTTTCTGTCTTGTCTGCAGTTGTAGTGAGTGATTCTGATAGGAAGCCTAATTTAAACCCGGTGTAAGCCAGTCGTGTCTCTTAGAACATTCAAATTCATAATTATTATCATAGCGGTTTCTCGGTAACAGGCTGAACCGATTTGTGCAAACATCTTTTCAAATGAACGTAGGGTTTCTAGTACCGACCCCTTTTGGCGACTATCGGTTCCACGGTACTGAAGGCTTTAGTACCGCTACTGTAACATTTTTGTCAAAAACATTATATAAAAATAGAGCAAAATAAAATGTTAAAAATATTCTTTTATTAGTAAGCTAGGCTTCTGATCTGGCCAAGATCAGAAACTAAAAAAAAATCTCGGTTGTAGCTATTAATGCAGCAAGTCGTCAATGTCTACTATTTTGTTACTTATCCACAGCACAAACAGATCAGTATCATTCCTTCGACTGCGCAGTGATATAAGAAACTACAGAAGGGAGATGACCAAATGTGCGGTTATTTGAACAGTTCCAATAGATGATAAGGACATCAGGCGTTTAACCGAGGCTAGAGGCATCATTGTGAAGAACTTCATGCAACACAACATCGAATACAACAACGTTTGACCTAAAATTCTAGTGTATATTGGTGATTATGAATTCGAGTTACGTCGATTTGAACCGCACTCCAACTACGAGTTCCTTAAAGGAATCATGTCGAATAAGGATATGAGTGACCCCTTCTTCGAAGGAACTTTTTCCAAGTATTTCATGTTGCGAGAATACAGATGACGAAACATATTCCTTCCTACCTAACTTTAAGTAAAAATCACATATGCTCAAAAAAAGCTGATCATAAAGTCAGGTCCGATATCTATGTACCATATTTGGATCGAGGTTAGATATTTAGTTAGCGTTCACTCTTTTGTTGATTAATATCTAACCGAAGAATGAGCACAGGCGTGACTTTGGCCACAGACGAATAATGGAAACCAACCCGACTATCATTTATGAGAGGCTCTAAAAACAAATCAATTATTATTTTATTCATGCTAGTTCTAAATACACAAATTTAGTAAAAGATTATTATAAATAGTTGTAAATAGTGAAAATATAAGCGGCAAACTAGAGTTATATTCGTTAATCTTTCAATGCCTTGCTGGTCGATATTTTGAAACAGGCTGCTATATGTGCTAAAAGGTTAGGTTAGATATATTTGTCATGAAAGACTTTGCATGGTACCAAAAATACTGGTACTTATATTTATTCAGTACCCGTTATTTTGGTGAAAACTAATGAATTTCAGCTGCATGGGTCTTCAAAAAGTTTAGTTTAATTTTTTGTCTCGGCAAGTGAAAAAACGCTTGGCAAAGATAACACTGGTAAACATTCGAAAAAATGGTAATTTGCATTTAATTTAATACACCTAGAAATGTGTGCTTTCTTTAACGCTTTGGTTCAATTGACCGGTTGAAAATTGGGGCCTATTTTCGTTTCATTGAATAACTCTTCACTCTTTTTGCCTTTCTCAATAGAAAGGTTCTGCAATTGCTGCAAACATCGGTCTGTTATCCTAGGCCCGGAGGGCCGAGTCGCATATGCCATTTAACTAAGTTCGACGAAATCGGAAAATGTCTGTGTGTTGTGTCAAATAATGTCACCTCTGGCTGGACCAATTTGCGCAAATTTAACCTTCAATGAAACCTACCCATCGGCTGCGCTGAATTTTTTATTGATCGGACTTCCGGTTCCGGAGTTACGAATAGAAAATGCGATCACATAGCAAATTCCCATATAAACAAGTACCACCGCAATGATCAATTCATGTCAATACACATTATGCAACATTACAACGATTTGTGGATCTAAATCACTAATGAACAATCAAAGTAGCTTTAACCATATTGGCCACCTACGACGGTTCTTGATGTGAAACTTGCCAAGTTCCAAGTTGATCACCCTTATTCTTGCTTACGACGGATGCGAGATTCGTTCGAAAGTCGTTTGTATTCCCGTTTACGACAGCAAAGTCAAATGGGCTTACTAGTCGTTCGAATTACTTTCGCACGAATCTCGAATTCGTCGTAAATAAGAATAAGGGCGAATATCACGCCTATTTCTTAGCGAATTCTTGATACATTTTCACAAACTTAATTTCGAATGAAAGATTCTACATACAATACTATATTGACTGGTATCGAATTTCAGTCAGATAGGACCTATGGTTCCGGAGTTATAGGCTGGTATGTAGGGTCACACAGGAATTTCTCATACGAACCACTCCAATCGTAATATATCAAAGGTTAAAAATCTATCGAAATAGACTTCGATTTGTAGGTCTAGATCACCAATGACAAATCAAAGATTCTTTGATTTTATTGTCCACTATCGACAATTCTGGAAGTCCCGGGTTTTGGGCATATTCCAGAATTGAAGTCACCTCGGTTATTCAAAGATGACTGACTCGATTTTCACAGATCAAGTATCAAATGCGATTGTTTGCACCCTCAATAACCACAAGCCCCCCCCCCCTCCTCCTTCCATCGCCTCGTTGGCTACGATGACCACCATAAAAGATTTCGACAGTCCCGGGAAAAATGGCCATCTCTTAGCAAACTCGCATCAGTTTCTCAGAGATGATTTACATAAAATTAGCCTCAAATGAAATGGATATTGTCCTTATGCCTGGCATAAAATCGCGCACGGATCGGTTATATTGTTCCGCAAAGATATACTGAGTCGTTCGGTCACATGAGATTCCCATTCCCATATGAGCCGAAACTAATTTTAGGCATCGAATTCGTATTTTTTATGCCAAATGTGTTTAAAATACATGAAAAAAGTTAAGCCCGTAAGATATTATGCCTGTTCTAGTGACCCTGCCACTTCTAGTTTTCCGATCTGTATACTTCACATCCTTGCTCTCACTTGAGTACTATGGCTCTAATTTTCATAACTTTCCCTACCCAGTAAGCTCTAGCTAATTGAATGTCGTTAATGTAGGGTTGACAATAGTGCTGGTTGCCATCTGCTGGTGCCAGCATGCTGGCAATCAGCACGCTACCAGCATAATGTAAACGCATTCCATTTGCTGGTACCAGCAGCTGGCAAGCGTTTACATTGTACTGGTTGCCAGCATGCTGGCATCAGCAGATGGCAACCAGCACTAATGTAAACTGGGCATAAAATGTAAAAAATGAAACGTCAAATTTTGATCTCATTGGAAAAAAATTTATGAGGATTGACATTTTGGGACAAAGCTGATTTTGCACCTTTTTGACTTTCTCATATAGAAAGGTACTGAAATCGTCGAACTGTTTGACCGAGACCCGGAGAGCCGAATCTCTTGTATTATTTGACTGAGTTCTTCGAGTTCGGAAAATGTCTATGTATGTATGTGTATGTGTCAAATAATCTTACTCACTGTTCTCAAAGATGGGCCGATTACAACAATGTCATATTTAAATGAAAGGTATAACATCGCCATAGCTTGCTATTGAGTTTAATTTGGATCGGAGCTCTGGTTCTGCAGTTACGGTTTGAAGAGTGCGATCACACTTCAAACTCCCATATAAACCGGCAAAACCTTGCTATTCTAAATGACGCAAGTATCCTTTTCAACTGCTGTCAAATTTCGTTTAGATCGGTGATGGTTCCGGAGTTACGAGTTAAAGTGTGCGGTTACACATGAAACTCTCTGAAGCCCTTTTTCCTTCAGTTCTACAATAACGAGGTTTAGGGGCATGACAAAATTTGTTTGTTTTTTATTAAAACTCAAGTATAAATTGATTTGCAATGCGTGTTGCAATAAATCTCTAATTTTGTTTTCTTCAGCAGAGTTAACATTTGTTAAATTACCCTACACAATGTAGATTTTGACTACATTCTGATAGTATTGGAACCCATAAGCTGACAACTAAATACTAGCAAAATCACAATTTCGCGAACTGAACGATTTGCGAAAATGGTGACCAAGTTCCTGAAATCATGGATAATAACCTTATATTCTTGAAACTATTTGTATTTTCAAAAAACTAGTTCGCGCCAAAAATATACATGGCTTTACATTCCAGCATTTGGTTGGGTTTCTATGGCTATTCGGTGGACATGTTTAGTTTTTGTTTATTATTTTTCATAATTTTGGCATACACTTGCTTGTATGAAGTATATCGGTTAACAGAACCGACATTTAAACAATGTTCATGATTTCAGGATGTTTGTCGCGATACTCATAACGTTTCGTCACGTTGTCGTGACATTTTATTAATTTTTTTTTGCTATCGGGTTTTTCTGGCAATGTAACGCAATTTATGTTCATGAGTTCAGGACCATGGTCAGGTCTTTCGTAATTTATATTCACGTAATCGTGATATTTTATTCACGAATTGCGCGCCATAGTGGCAGAATAGTGCGATTTATGATTTCAGGATTTTAGTAGCGATTTCCGTAATTTAGTATCACGTAATTGTGAAAAATTTGCTCGCGAGTTTCGCAGCGGATTTTTCTAGCATTCTTCTGACAGAGTAGCGTGATTTATGTTCATGATTTAGGACCTTAGTCACGAATAGAAATTCACGTAATAAACTATATTGTTCACGTGTTTCGCACCGAATTTTTTGACCGAATAGTGTGATTTGTGTTCAAGATTTATTTTATTCGCGAGTTTCGTATCGGATTTTTTGGCAGAGTAGTGTGAATATGTTCATTATTTCAGGATCTTAGTCACGATTTCCGTATTTCTATTAACGTTATCGTGATAATTTAGTCACAAGTAGAATAATTTGTATTCATAATTAATTTAGCTTCTTGGTACGATGTTTGGTATTGTAATCACGAGTAGTGTGATCTATGTTCATGATTTCAGAATCTTGATCACAATTTCCATAATTTATATGCATGTTTTTGTGATATTTATTCTTTAGCTCACTTTCGAATATGACACGTGAAGTAATGCAACTCATGTTCATTATATTAGCAGCTTTAACATGAATTTCTCGTCGGTTTATCGTGATATGACATGTTTATTTACTATCGGATTTTTTACTCGGAATATCGTGACATATGAACTGGATACCAAAAGTTTGGCAGATTCGCGGTATAATGTTTCGTGAATTATGTCACGACATAATGTATTTTTGCTGCTCAACGCAGTTTTTGTTTTCTGTCTGGACATTACTTTGAACCTTATCAAATGAATAGCAATGTTCGAAGTTTTAATAGTTTTCATATGTCAGCTACTCGCACCAACTACTAATCGCTAGCAACTGGACATACCTATATGATATTTCATGAAAAAACACAAAGTATGTGAAAATTTCTTGGCCATGTGCAAATTGGCATGTGCAAGCATTCAAGATAGAACGTAAAGTACGTACTAGGAATCATGAATTCCTATTCACGAATCCACGAATACTGTTTTATCGTTTTGTGAATGATTGTGTGCTCACATGATCAAGCGTGACTATTATACTAGGCACCATGAACCACTTCACGTTTCTATTATTAAGATGGTATTTCACGAGCACTAAAGGTAAGTTTTGTAACCATGTGCAATATTTTCCGATGTTATGAACTATTTCATGAGCACGAATGGCCAGTCGTGACCATTATACTAGGAATCATGAAGTAGGAGAACATGGGGAGACTTGATCAAGCGCAGAATTCTATTATTGGTTATGACGTGTTCTATTAGGTTCTTAAAATTATTTCAAAAATATTTTTATACTTGTTCCGGTCCCCTAAGGTAACTTTAATAGTTTGTAGCGATACATCCTTTCCTCATAGAAAATATTTCGTAATTAACAAATTTGCGTTGAATGATGTAATTTTTTATCGATCTTTGCATGGACATATTGACGCGGAAATGCAATAAAAACAGTCAAAATTTATGCAGCGCAACCCTTTTTTATTTTTTACTGCTACCTAAGGATCTCGAAAATATGAAAAAAATATAGTATGTTTTATGACATTATATTTTGTTGATTTTTCAAAATTCACACAGGACACATTCTTTCGTGACGTTACAACGATTTGGCGAATCTTCATTCGACAAATATGTTATAACTTTATCAAATGAACGTCTACGTCAAAACTAGTTACATATTCAGAAAGTAGACAAAATTTCATGAAAGATTCAATCAACACTAACTGAATATACTGGAAGAGGATTATTTTATGACCGATAATGCAACGTGACGTTTCAACGCGTCACAAATTAGAACTATCAACGTATTTCAATAAAAGTCAAATCATCAAATTCTAGTATATTCAGTTTATGTTGATTGAATCCTTCGTGAAATTTGGTCTACTTTCTGAATCTGCAATTAGTTTTGATGTAGGAGTTCATTTGATAAAGTTATGACATATTTGTCGAATGAAAATTCGTCAAATCGTTGTAAACGTCACGAAAGAATGTGTCACATGAAAAACTTTTATAACTTGATCGCAGTAAAACTTTTATAACTTTTGAAAAAGTAAATTTAAAATTCTGCAAAAAATCATGAACACGCGCAATATCTTTGCATATTACATCTCAATGACTTTGGAAGGATTGAAAACTTTTTTAGAGATTTATGCAGGTTTAGCTGAAAATATGGTCAAGTTTCCCCATGTTCCCCTAGTTCAGGAATACATGAAGATTATTTCATGATTTTGTGAACTATTGGTGAATTGTGATTAAAATACTAGGAATCATGAACCAGTTCACGAATACCTGAATAACATGTTTTATTTAGTGAACCATTTCACGAGCACAAATGATGAGTCGTGACTAGTTTTCTAGGAATCTTAAATCAGTCCAAGTATACATGAATAATATTTTATGATTGTGAACTATTTCACGAGCACGGATATTGAACCGTGACTAATATAATGGAAATCACGTACTAGTTTACGATGATTAAAGGATTTCATGAATAATATTTGGAGTTTTGTAAGGTGGTTCATGAGGAAATATGTTTTGATTTTGTAAACTAAATTTCAACCACGAAAACCAGATCATGTTCAAAATGTAATAAATGATGAATCAGTTCATGGCGTATAGTCGGACTGTGAACACGAGTCAACCATTGGTTTTATAAATAATGTTTATAAAAGTGTGAACTAGTTCACGTACAGAAAATCGATTTGGTAATGGCATGGCGGACAATGTGACTGAAGTTCACAAAGCAAAAACAAATATCTCCACTAATAAAAGTATGTATCAGTCTACTTTCTACTTCTGCCGCAGTCAGACGTACAATCGAGCCAAGTGAACAACTGGCCTCTCGATCTAGTGTGCATTGTCTGGAGAACAAAGGAAACATCGGATTTTTCTTGTCATCATGAGTAAAGTTGACGAAAAAGCTCTACTCCGACCCAACACTGCGGTCGTTGACTTTAAATTTTGTTTAAAACGACCGAGTTTTAGTGAAGTGGAATACCTTCTGAAGGTAAAAATGCAACTTAGACTTACGGAAGTGTTGTACCTGCAGTATCATCATCTTCGCTGTGCAGTGTTAATATCATTCAACACGTTAGCACAAGCCGAGCGTTTCGTTTTGAAGAACAACTTAAAACACGTGGTTGAAAGTGACAACGTTGGAATTAAGATTCCCGTATATATTGAGAATGATTATATAGATGTAAGGTTATATGACCTATCACCTCGTACCCCTCCTGAGCCAATTGCAAAATGCATGTCGTAATACGGAGAAGTAGAATCCGTTACACCTGATACTTGGAGAAACTTCTTCCCGGGTACTCCTAACGGCGTTTTTGTAGTGAGGATGCGGGTTGAAAGGCCTATACCCTCCTACTTGACAATAAAACTCAAAACTCACGGAACTACAATTATGCAAACTACGCTATGCACCCATGAGGGGCAAACTCCTACGTGCAAGTATTGTAATCAGACAGCTCATCATGGACAACCTTGTGCGGAAGATGCAGAGGAAGACGCATCTCAACCGATTGCCAACTCATCAACGGCAAACCAACCCAAAACAGAGTTTTCAATACCAATGCCTGAACCACAAACGGTGGCCAAATTTGTGGCAGCAGTTGCACAGACCATAATGACAACCGCAAAAGAAGCATCCAGTCCCGCAAATTCAACTGTAAGCAACATTGGCAAGGATAACAATAACAGTGACGGATTTACGCTGTTCAACAATAAATGCAAGAAACAGGGAAAAACATCTGATCGCGGACACCAAGCCGGCTTCGACCTGGACGTGAAAACCAAAAAAGAATTAAATGACCCCCCAGATGCAGATTGCCAGCAAACCCCGCGAAAGAAGGTCTCTGCTAGCAATAAAAAGTTCCAATCCATTCCAATATTATAATAATATTTGTTTATATTTTTATTATAAAAGATCCACGGCTCCGTTTAGCTACCGCTATGAGCCATGTCAAATAAACGAATTTTATAAAAAAAGTATGTATGTCTTAACAAAAAGAAAATTGAACATAGTTATAAAACTCATGATTTTTGTTCATGGTCCTGTTTTCATTACGTAAAAACGTGATTGTTCCAGAGTTCTTGGCTCTTTATTCACATTTTTGCGAACAATTTTTTCCGTGTAGAAGATCGGAAATATTTGCAATTAATTAGGCTTGCAGGAATGAATAAATATTTGCAAATCTGTTGACACATTCCAGTTGTATAGCTCATAAATCCTTACTAGGTTCGAATAGGCCCAATACATTCGGGTACAAATGTTCGTAAAATCGAGTTTATAGACACTGTTCTTGTAAGGTCGGTTGGAGTAGTTTAAACTTTCAATACGTAGTACACTATATATTTCAATGGATTAAAATCTTAAATATGCTTTCACCCTTATTGAGACATTTTTGATTGAAGCTTGTTTCAGCATACCTTAACAGTTCAATAGCGTGTAACGTATGCTATGCCATCTAATGGAAAAACGCTGGCGGACTCATTTAATTCTATCAAAATTACTACAATAATAGTAATAAGAAATTTTAATTTCGTGGATGAAGCGAACTATTTCCCGCATACGGTAGATGCTAAGTGTAAAAACAAAGTATGATTTTGTCAAATTTTTATTGAAAATAGCTATCCATGGAATCATATTTTGGATAAATTAGAAATGCTCAATTGCACCACAAGGTGGATTAACTAGACTCAGTAAATAATAAAATAGTACCCTTTCTAATAGGGTCTAAACAGACAAATCACTATACTGGTTCGGAATCATAACGCTATTACGCCTTGTGATAAATACCTCAGCATAATTACCTGGGCTTCCCATATTTTCTCCCGTCATGCGAAAATGCAACTAGGGACCAGACTTTAAATTCTAATTTATTCATCGTCAACTCTCCCAGAACCAATTGTTTCAGCACATCAAGTTGTTACTTTGGCTTTGGTCGTGTGCTGTGTTTCAAAAGATGATTAACATTATTCTCATTCCATTTTGCGAACAAAGTAAATCCAATTGTGAAAAACAAGAACAGCAGCAGCTCACCTCAAAGAATGCCATCATCGCTGCTACTGAGAGGCTTCGCTTTTCCCTGGACTGTACCGAGCCAACTTTCACATCCATCAGCACCGCATTTGCTTCGATCAGATTCTCTAGCAATGTTGGCTGGTTGAGTGATTGCCTTCGGATCGTACGGTCTGTCCTCCATCCACTCTAGCGACACTGTGGGTGGGAAAAAATCTAACACCCCAAAGACTGTGTATTACATGTAGGCCATGGATACGAAGTTATGCTTAGCTGGGTACTTCCGTAAATTCCGTCGCAAACTTCAATTCATGTATACCAGCACAAGTACACAAACACTTGGCTATAGGTTCGTTGAAAGAACAATTCTCGGTGGTACAACGAACGTTTATCCAGAAAGGGAAAAATACTCATCCACAAGCACCGATGGGAAGAATAGAAAAAAAAGCGGAAATTCAAACAGCAAACACTCACCGATTTGTGGTGGTCGAATGACGCGTGGTTTTTGCTGTGGCCGCCTCCTCCAGAGTATGGAGCAGAAGTAGCAACAAATTATGTGCGAATTTTCGTTGTGCTCCACTGACTCGGATGGGATTTTCTGCCGGGTTGATGTACGATTATACGCTATTACCGCTCGAGATTGCTGCCACAGAGTTATTTTCAAGTGTTGTTTATGTGATCTCCAAACATCAGAGTTTTTTCCCTGGAGCATGCAAAATATCGGTTCATTGATTCCTTCAGCCCCAACTGGGAGTAATTTTCGAATTTTGGTAATGTTGCCTTTTGTGTTTGTGGCTTTTTGAGATGCGCCATCTTGTTTGTTTCTATTTGAATTTACAACCGGAAATGCCATCTCTGTGTCATCCAGACTGTGTTGGAAAATTTTGGCCAAATAGATTAACACTAATATATTTCTAAAACGGCCCACATACTTCAGATTTTCGAGTTTCTAGTTGTTGTTGTAAGTGTCGAAACATCGCCAAGTTTACGATTATTATAAAAAATTATTTTAATTATTATTTATTATTTTGAAATGATATTTAACAGATGGTTGTAAAGGGTCTAATACACTAATGCACAAATCCATTTTAACTTTAGAGAATTCTAAATACCTTTTACGACCGCAATTTGTTTTAACCAAACGACTAACAAGTATAATTCCTTCTTACATTTAAAATGAATTTGTCCACTAGTGTGTTAGGCCCTTTGCAATGGTTGGTCAGGCATCACTTCAATAAAATATTAATAACCTGTTTTAAGCCTTTCAGATCATTGTATTCTTTGACAAAGTTATTGGGTATTAAATCCGCTACATCTAAAGTTTTGATTTAAATTTTTCAAACTTCTGGGCACCCTAATATTTCGCTAATATAATCGAAAAAGCTTCTATCCTGAAGTGACATTTTGACCACACGGTGAACCAATTAGCCAGTTCATTAAGCTGCAACTTTTGTTGTTCGCTGAATGACGAAACAGAGCAACACTGTGTGCGTGCAATCAATTGCATGGAACACTGTTTATCCGCGCCTTCTAAATTGTTATGACATGTTCTGCCGGGAAAGGGAACATAATCCTAATTGAATTCTAGTCTATCAACAAGCGTCAATCGGGCCGCCGCGCCGGGTGCAACTGACATCGCCCTACATGAATTGGTGCGTAATATACGCTGCCTAGTTTATCCACAGCACGGCCATCAGTTTGAATATACATCGTCGGCTGAGACTGGTGCAGTTTAACCCCTTCGGATGGATAAATTGGTCCCGAATCATCGCGGCATGAAACGAGCGTTTTTCCGTGTCACTTCTGATGGGAGCCGCCATAGAGTAGATCTACTACGGCATGGATCGCACTAAACAGCTCAGTGTGTGGCGCTGGAATTTCTGTGCTAGCAAAGCAGGCCATACTGAGTTCGGATTCATCGCTTGGCGGGAGGCTGGTAGATTAAGTGAGGGGATTATTTTTATCGTTCTCTACTATCCCTTTCTCTCTTTTTGCACTATTCAGTGAACTTGAACGGAGCGTACACTGCACCAGACTAATACTATACTGTGGCTAAATAAATTCATGCAGTTTAACGTATTAGCGGGCGGTGCGGCCTGTTGAGTTTTGCCGGCTTTGCCGTTGCCTTCTTACTTTTACCACTATATGGAAATTTACAGTCGAACGCTGATTCACGCGAACAATGTTTTAGCCTTTCTCATATAAAGAAATGCTATCCAATAACTCCAAAAATTGAGCTGCAAACCGATACCTGGAGGGCCCAGTTTCATACTTATGAATCATGATCGCGCTGGAGCGGGCGTTTGTATGCTAGCACATGAGACCGCGTTTATAACTTCCTAAGTTCGACTAATTCGCTGAAACGTTTACATGATTGCCAGATCGTGAATGATCGCGTTTGCTACCGGGTATGTATTATCGCGAAAAGCTCGAGCATTTGTATGTTATTGCGCACGTTGTTTTAATCACGTGGACGATTGTGTATCACGTATGCTAGCCCTTTTGTAATTTCGCGTATGCTTATGGGAGTCTATAACCGTGTGGTCTTTTGCCTATTCCCGTGTGCTTTCGAGCGTCGCCGGGAAAGAAGAAACAACACATTAATTAGACATTCATCCAGTGAAGGTTAGATGCACGTATGACTCGTATACCACAATATGTTAGAGAAAGACATTGGATATTGTGACAATCATGCGCAGAACGGCAAAAAAAATTTAAAATGAAGCGAGACAAACATACGGCACTTAAAAAAATCGCTAACTATCATCAGGATATGTTATTTTAATAAATATTTGAAGGGAATGAAAAGAGCACACCATAATTGTCCGTTCAAATCAACAAATAGACAAATGGTGTCTAAAACAAAGTTTTTCTTATCATATTCTCTACAGAATTGTCGAATAAAGAAAACGCATATACAGTTAACTAGCCAACGAAAACTTGAATCTCATCTTTAGTCACCCAACTGACCAAATGAAAAGTATGTTATGTTATAACTTTTTCAAAAGAAAACATTGATGACCGAGTTTTCGTGGACAAAGCGATTAACGTTTTTGTATATTTGGAAACAGTGTGCAGTGAACGCACAATGGAACAAATAAAAAAACTTGTTTTAAACCACCTAGTGGTGCAATTGTGCCTTTCTCATTTGTCCAAACTACGATTCCATGGCTCATTATGTTCAATACAAAGGTGGAAATGTATATTACATATTCAGTACGATTTGCACATATTACATTCAATGGATCGACTGCCACGATTTTGAGATACTATGTGTCGACACTGAAACGTCGCTTGAAACTAGCGGCGAATGAAGGAGGAAGATCCGTTAAGAAATTTTAAACTAATATAGCAACCCCTTACTGCAGACTCCTACCTAAGCCTTTACAAGCCAAAAAAATTATTAGGTTGACGAAATTTTAAACTAGTATAGCAAACCCTTACTGCATACTCCTACCTAAGCCTTTACAAGCCAAAAAAATTATTAGGTTAACGCTATTGTCGCAACCTTTCTATATGAGAATGGCAAAAATGTGCTAAAGTCAAAAAAGTCAATTCTCATCAAATCTCAATGTTTTATGTATTTTAAAGTCATTTGGCATCCAAAATACAAATTCGATTTTGAAATTTTCCCTTACTCCCGCCTTTGAGAATTTTTCCTTTCAGTTTATATGCGAATTTGCTGTGTGGTCGCAACCCGCAACTCCGTAACCAGAAGTCCAATCAACAAAAATAGCAGTCGATGCGAAGGTTGTACCTTTCATTTGAGACTAAGTTTATGCAAATCGGTCCAACCATCTCTGAGAAACAGAGGTGACATTTTTTTTCCATATACACACATACATACATACACATACATACATACATACACGGTCCCCGTGCCGGTCAGAAAAGGGTTCCGATTACCGCCGGAGTCCCGCAGGGCTCGATCCTAGGCCCGGTGTTATGGAACCTCATGTATGACGGGGTTCTGAGACTGAAGTTCCCTCCTGGGGTCAAGATCGTCGGCTTTGCCGACGACGTAACCTTGGAGGTCTACGGGGAGTCAATTCCTGAGGTAGAACTAACCGCAGAACACGCGATTAGCACGGTGGAGGAATGGATGAGCGCGAGAGGCCTGGAGCTCGCTCATCATAAGACGGAGGTAGTTATCGTCAACAACCGCAAGTCGGCACAACATGCAGTTATCCATGTGGGAGAAGTCGCGATCACTTCACAGCGAAGTCTGAAGTCTCTCGGAGTCATTATAGACGACAAGCTGACCTTCGGCAGCCATGTCGACTATACGTGCAAGAGAGCGTCGACTGCTGTTGCGGCACTATCGAGAATGATGTCCAACAGCTCAAAGGTGTGCGCCAGTAGACGTAGGTTACTGGCAGGCGTTGCCGTATCTATCCTCAGGTACGGCGGCCCGTCATGGTCAAGAGCACTGAGGGCAACCAGTTACCTACAGAAACTGGAGAGCACCTACCGCGTGATGTGCCTCAGAGTGATATCTGCCTACCGCACGGTATCACACGATGCATCCTGCGTGATAGCGAGCATGATGCCAGTCGGGCTGGTCATTCGGGAAGATGAGGAGTGCTTTGAGCTACGTGGAAATAGGGGAGCCCGCGAGCGCACCAGGGTGACCTCGGTCGCCAGATGGCAGCGTGAGTGGGACAACTCCTCGAAAGGTAGGTGGACCCACCGGCTGATACCTAGCATATCGAGCTGGGTGGGAAGACCCCATGGGGAAGTTCACTTCCACCTGACACAATTCCTGTCAGGCCATGGCTGTTTCCGTCAGTACCTCCACAGGTTCGGACACGCGGAGGTCCCAGTCTGCCCGGACTGCCCAGGTGTAGATGAAACTGCCGAGCACATACTGTTCGTATGTCATCGGTTCGACGTCGAAAGAAGAGCAATGCTTGACGTCTGTGGCTGGGACACAACCCCGGATACCCTTATCCAGCGGATGTGTCAAACGGTGGAGAAGTGGAACGCAGTCTCGGCTGCTACCATCCAGATTGCCAGTAGGCTACAGGTAATCTGGCGAACCGAGCAACAGACGGCGGGCACGGCTAACTAGTGATTGGTTAGTTGGAGCGAAAAAGGCCAAGCGCAAAATAAGAGAGTGAATGGTCTGTTCATGCCGAGGTAGGTTGGCGCAGCGAATGGCAACCGCGTAAGGGGTAAACCCAGCCACCCCGAAGCAAGACAGAAGAGTGAGTGTATAGGCGTATAAGTGGACTGCCTCATGCCAAGACGGGAGGGTCGTGGCGTAGTATGTTGGAACTAAGCTATCGATGCCTCATGGCGTGGCAGAGGAGTGAAAGGGTGAGCATCCAAGTCAGTCTCACACTGCATGTTAAGGGTGAGCATAAAAGTCAGCCTCACAGGTTGGTAGAGGCTAGCACAAAAGTCAGCCTAGCAAGGAATGAAAAAGGTGAGCACAAAAGTCAGCCTCGCATGGTATGTCAGAAGTGGGGCCTAAGAAAAATGTCCCACATGGGATGCCAGAGGGAGTGACAAAGGTACAATAGAGTGGCACGATTGAGAGTGAATCAGGTGATAGGGTGAGCACCCAAGTCAGCCTCACATGGATGGGTAGGGCGAGCACAAAAGTAAGCCTAGCAAGGAATGAGTAAGGTGAGCACACAAATCAGCCTCGCATGGAACGTAAAAGGTGAGCACAAAAGTCAGCCTCATGTGGGAGTGTTTGAGAGTGAATCAAAGTGTGATTTAGAGAGCACCCAAGTAAGCCTCATACAGGATGTATGATCGCGTGAGTGAGAGTGAATGAGTACATTCAGTACAGCCATCCCCCCAGAAGTAATACCGAGAGGTAGTTCCTGGGAGGAATGATGGCGGAGCCCAATGGAGTTTAGTCGGTATTAATGGCTGGTCACCATTCGAGTCCGACACGCCCCCAGTGCACCCCGTGTGGTAGATTGGACCCTACCGTTAGCACGTGTACTGGGCTAGGACATAAAGGTCTTCTCCATTGTAAAAAAAAAAAAAAAAAAAAATACACGGTCCCCGAGGTAATGCCGTATGTTAGTGCCGGGGAGGAATCAGATTCTGGGCAAGAGCAGTCGTTTTTTAGCGGGTCGGGTGATGGCAGCCCAAACCCGTTCCCTGAGACATTGGGGTTTTGTACATTTTCCCTCAGGTCTAGGGTTTTCCTGAAAAGTTTTTTACTGCTCTCTAAAAAAACCTGTTTAAATCCACCTAAAATTTTTCTAGATGACATAAAATCTCGTCGTTTCATGCATTTCAAAGATGTTTGGCATCAAAAATTACGAACTCGATTTCTGAAATTTCATGGGGTCCCATCTGAAAAAAAAATTTGAGTTCCGGCTTATATGGAAATTTCATATGTGACCGGAAGATTTAGTCTATATTTCCGGACCCATATAAGCGATCCGTACGAAATTTTATAGACATCTATTATTATAGCTATCATTTGGGACTAAGTTTGTGAAAATCGGCCCAACCATTTCCGGGAAACTGATGTGAGTTCGTAAATATTGAAAGATGGTCGCTTTTCCCGGGAACTTCCGGAACCGTCTATGGTGGTCAATGTAGTCAACAAAAGTTTGGTTGGCCGTCGGTGACCTAGAACAGCAAATTTAAGTTGTTTGAGAGACATTTTAGCGAAATTTTTACCTTTTTTGCTTTCATCGGAGTATCGGTTTGAATCACAATTTGCTATGTGATCGCACGCCAGAACCTGTAACTCCGGAACCGAATGTCGGATCGGGATGAAATTAAATAGTCATTTACGAGGACGCAATACCTTTCATTTGAGACCAAGTTTAGTTGAATCGGTCTAGCCATCTCCGAGAAACCGATGTGACTGTTATTCTGAATTTAGATACTTCCGCCGGGGCTTCCGGAACCGATGATGGTGGCCAATGTGGCCAAATAGACTTTGAATGGATGTTAGTGACCTAATACTACAAATCGACGCAGTTGTGGTTATATTTTGGAAAAGTTTTCACCTTTATACATTCATTGCAGAATTTATTAAAATCGACATTTTCTGCGTGTTCGTACTAACCGGAAGTAGGATCCATTAGAAATTCTATAGCAGTTGTCCTCAGCAAAATTGCAAAATATTTTGAACAACTCTGTGGAAATAGCATATGCATACTTTAAATTTATTTTTTGTACCGAAATCTTTGTTTTTGGGCAGTTGGACCTCAAAATTAGTATTGTTCAACTTTTCCGTATTCTAACCGTAATTGATCAACTCAATATATTCTATACCCTTGTAGGTGAGTGTGTAAAATAAAGGATGTTTTTTTTCAATTTTTTTTAAATTAAAATGCAATGTACAAAAAACCGTTGACAACCATTGTTCTATGTATATTTTGGTAGCCTCTGTAGTTCCACACACGGTGTGGAAAAATAACAGCCTTTTTCGATTTTCACACCATTGTTCGTTCCTCCTTAACGCCTTGGTAAGCGACATCATCCTTAGACTAGCCAGTAGCCATACTCACCAATGTCAAATGCTGTAGACAAACGCGAAGAGCAGCAGATGTATTTGTTGTTCGCTGCACACAATTTTCTGCGCGGCATCGTGTTAATGGAAAAGGAAAAGTGAACCAAAGAATCAAACTAATTATTTACGAATACGCGGCGTCGTCCGGCATCGCGAAGGTGCTCAACACGATCGCCTATTTTTCTTGGGTTTCAGCTAAATAGGTACATACTCTACTGTCGTTGTGCCAGATAGCTATGAAAATTTTCGCGAAATGCCGCGGTTGTCTGTGTTATGTGAAGTGGAGAGCGAATCTCGTATGAAGCTTCCAAACTTTGTAGGTCGTTTGTTCCGCGGATAATTATCGTGTTCCTCTTGCAGGGGTCTTTCACTGTTTCAAATGATCGATTTCGCTTCCACTTTGGGGGATTGGTGGCTGGAGAAATTGCCTTCGTTCAATTTTCCTAGTCCACTTACGCACTAGTGACGTCAGAGGGGCATACAGCCGTTAATTTGATTGAAATTTGTGCTGCGGGCCTCGGTTATGATTGGTCAGGTCGATGGTTAACTATATGATTTGCTACCCTTTACGATACGTTCATTTTCTGATGTTACTTTTATGCTTACTTATTTTCCCAGATCACCACATCAGCAACGAAAAAGCTCTGGGATAAGGGTGGCAGTAACGATGTCAAGATGGCCACTGGAGCGACTGGTCCGCTGGCTCCTCTGCAGCTTCACGGCAGTACTGACCACCAGGTTTGGAGAGATTCGACATGGTCCTCGCAAGGGGATGCAATACTGGCTTCGAGACGTATTTTTCCACATGCTCCGGACACGAATCCTACTGGATCGACAGGAATCTTAAGGTATGTCGTCTGGTTCTTGACCCCCAAATATAAGTGCGAAGAATCTAATATTTGTTTTATTTATCAATTTTAGCCCACGTGACTCCACCGGTGGTCTCGGTGTTAAAATGGTTGAATACGTCCTCGGTGGATCACCGACAAATAAGGAAAGCCCGCTTGCTAGCTTGGAACCTCGATTTAAGGGATTGAAATTTGATGATAATGACAAGGTAAGTTAAACGCAGTCTACTAATAGCAAAAATAGGTTTAGTAAGAACCATAAATTTTTGAATTTTCCGCCAGACTTCCACTGGTCGAAATTTATGGAGTGGAGACCATAACCCATTCAGTTTGTGTAAACACCCAGGAATATTTGGGAGTGAATGTAGGGATTTCGACCAAATTGTTATATCCCTCAGACCTACCGAAAACTAGGAATAATGCAAAACGTTGGTTAAACAGTTTTACCACATTACCCTTAAATTTCCTTTTCCCTGAATAGAACCGCGTATTAAATAGTCATATTTGCTTCAAAATAAACAAAGAAAAACATTTGACTAACTCAGAAGAAATGAACGAATGAAATTTAGCTCTTGGAACTGGTCACTGATAGGATAAATGGTCGAAAGGACCAACGACATAATGTACAGGGTAATCCATCATTAGTTTTTTTAACTAGCAATAAACTGAAAAATGAATAAAATCGCGAAATCTTTATTATCACTCGTAAGAACATTCTTTGCCATTTATTGTTTGAAAGCAGCGCTTGAGGTGGTCCATTCGAATGGTCCAATTTTTGACGTCGCTTTCAGGCATTTCATATGTATCTGGCTTATTACTCGTGTAATATTGGTTTCCGATGCTTCAATCGTTACAGTCTTATCCACATAGACTTTTAATTTCACATAGTCCCGTAGAAAAATGTTTAGAAATGTGATATCGCACGATCTAGGTGGCCAACACCACGGCAAGAAGTTAAACGTTCACCGTATTTATCTGCCATAATTCCAAAGACTACAGGCTTCAAATGCGGGCGGTAACCAATACTGTTACCAGGCTTATAAACCAAGATCCTTCCGGAAAATACAGCGAATAGTTGCATACGACAAGCCAAGATGTTGAGAACGGACTAATTGGGCCGATTTGTCGACCTTAATATGGTCGTAGCACACGATACATATTCCTTACATAGACCTGTTTTTTGTAAACACTTGATCAATTTGAAGCCGATTTAGTCGTTCCATTAGTCAAATCATATTGAACAATAATAGCATGACAGTTTGCTGTTAGCATCCGGTAACCTCTAGAAAATGCCCTGTCAGAAAACCTCATGTTCTAACCCTGTATAAAGGGTAAGTCGCTAGTTATTGCGACACTTTCAAACTTGCTTAACTTTTTTCATAGTTGACCGAAATGAACCAATTTTTTCCCAGTTTCTATTTAGAGTGTATTGTTTACATTGCCGATGTTAGTGTGATTTCGGTTGAGATAGAAGAAACTCATCAAATCGTTCGGGAAAGGATTTTGTGCACCGACATGCAAAATCCTGCGTTGTCACAACGCACCTTGGTAAAACTGGCGGGTCAACCGTCTCAAAGGTTCCAGGATAAGGACAAGTTTGTTGCGCATGACCGTTCAAACGGAAGAAGCCGACAACATTTACTTCAAAGTACCTGATTTGGTAGGCCATTTGCACTTGTGGCAAACATAGAAAACCTTTTCGTGGCCAAAAGGATCATAAATGACGAGATTTACAAAACTTGAGAGACCCCAAAAAAGGCTTTCGCCGTTATTGAAACAACGTTATCAAAAACCGTTGTTTTGGACTGATTTGGCATCATGCTACTATTCCAAAATCGCACCACGATTATTAGTTTTGTGTTTGAAGCATGAACCCACCAAACAAAAGGTTGCAAATCCTCATGAAGGGTTAAAAAGTTCTCCCCCGAAAAAGTCGGCAGGATGAACATCGAGTTTAAAAATCGATATCACAACTATCACCACCAAGAGACTACTCTCTTCCTTAACCTGAAAGGAATGATTTAATAGAGGTCTGGCCCTATAATATTAGGTGCCTACTCACACGACATGTTCGATGTTTTTGAAACTGTCACCATGAGCGCAGAAACTAGTGAGAGCACAACAGTTCCCTTCGAAAAACTATTCCTGATTAATAGTTGTCTTAAGAGATCTAATTCGCATGAACCGTTCTTCCGTTCAGCTGACGTTTTACTTGTATTTAGCAAATAGTTCCAAAAACATTCGAATCTTGAAGAGTGGCGATGCAGTATGAAGCATGGTTTTCAGTGTTTCGGATTCTCCTCTTAAGTAACCAACACCAACTTAATGCTAGTTAGATATGTCTAAACTGCACCAAATTGGCGCTAATTAGGCAATAAAATCCGAAAATTCGAACGTCTTGCGTGAACGCTAAACAACTGGCTTATACCGAATTATGTTTCTATAGTAAACAAAGAGGCTCTGTTTGCCGATGCGGGATGTGAACCGAACCTGTCGTTATAAGAACCAAACGCTTGGTACTATGTAAATTTCCCAAATGGGAACAATTTTGGCTAAGACCAAATTTTTGTGCAGAAGGGTACTAGACCTAACATAAAATAAGTATGGTTTTTTAGTGTTTTGGTTTCTCCTAGTCTGGGTCTAATCCAAAAATGTTCTCATTTGGGAAACTGCCATAGTACCAGGCGTTTGGTTTATACACCAAAAGGGCAGCTTAGGTTCATTCCAAAGCTCAGAAAACAGACGGAATTTTAAAATATTATTTGCGCTAGACAAAATTGTACCTGTAACTATTAGCGTAATTTTTTTGCGTTATATGCAAAACTAGATTAAATCTATGATAGATGATGAGTCATTAAGAATGATGTTGGTGCAAGAAATTATGAGGACTGAATTAAAACCTACTGAACTCAGCTAAATCCAATTACGAGATATTTCATGATTTATAGTGCTACACAAATAATGGAATAATTGATACATTTTTGTACTGGCACAACTGTTTTCTTTTTCCCTTTTTCTTTTTTATTGACGACTAAGGGTGGGTCAATTTTTCCTTTTTTATGTTATAACGAAATTTAATTAGCAAGGGACTGGAAGGTGTGAAATATTGTTCAATATTAAGAGTCATAGTTCTCAAGGTGGAGCAAGGAGTTGAAGGATAAAAGTTTAGAAAAGCGTGGATTAGGGTCATATGAGTAAGCTTATAGTTTACTGGCGACTTAACCTTTTGTCTTCTACCGCAGGAGTCAGGAAATTTTGGCATTATTGGGAGTGCGAATCACCTGAGTCTGTGGCATGTCCGGACAAGCGTAAAGTCACTGAGTGACTTGTGCATTCGGAACAGTCATATGGCCCTATTCAACGCTTTTCTAAACTTCCTTGAGTAGTATGGCTCTTTATATTGAAAATTATTTCACACCTTCCAGTCCCTTGCTAATTAAATGTCGTTGCAACATAAAAAGGAACAACTATTTACTATACGTTGTTGTATTACCGTTTTGTGCACTTTATTCCAGCACAGGTTAACTCTGCATCGTTGATCAGGGTCCACATATTTAAATAACAAAGAATAATTACCAAACTTTCCAATTCCAGACATCTGACGATAAAGATAAAGCCAACTCGCCATTCGAATCGAACGGTTTGAAAAAGGAGGAAGTAAACTCGACCAACGGAGTGGTGATTGTGAACGGAATTGACGACGACAAAGGATTTAAGTATGTTCTGGCTCAGTTAACACCAATCTGTAACAGAGCTGTAGTTACATTTTTACTTCCAGTCGCACTCCCGGTTCCCGCCAACCGTCGCCGGCGGAGGAGCATGTTCCGCGCGGCTCGAACCTGCTGGACGCCCAATCGCACCATGGCTCCGGCTTTCCCCAGCATCCCTCGCTCCATCACATGCTCGGTTCGGCTGCGGCTGCTGCTGCAGCTGCGGTCGGTGCCGGTGGCGGTACCAACGATGTCGTTCAGCAAGCAGCTGCCGCTGCCCTCGGCTCTTACCATCCTCAAATGATAAATCAAATGAGCCAAATGAATCAGCTCAGCCAGATGAATCAAATGAACCAGCTCAACCAGATGCAGAGTCACGTGATGAACGGCGTAGGAGGGATCCCGCAGATTACGCAGGTTTGGCGATTGAACTGAATTTTGTTGCTATCAGATTAAGAACCTTGGGGATGTTTTGCGTCATTTTAGAGTCAAATGGTGAACCAACCCGGACAGGGTCATAACCAGATTGAATCTCCTGCTAATCTGCTGCAACAGCCACACAACTTCGATGTACAGGTAAGTGATGTTTATGTACTTTTGAACCGAAGAAATATCACAGGTGAAACAAACGATTGAAAGCCGGTTTTAATTTTGACAGTAAATAATTCCAATTTTCTGAGAGCGAATTTCTGTGCATGGCACAAGTACAAGCTTTTTCGGAAATTGATATGTAGATGGCGCTAGAATCCTTGCAAAGAGCTTGATGTAAAGCTTCAATTTGTAAGATATAACTAGCATGATTTTTAGAGTGAAAAGGTCATACGATATTCAAAAGTGACAATCTAAGGCAGATGCATTTACTTATAGAACCAAACATAACATGTTTACCTAACTTTTTACCTGATCATCCAGTTTTTAGCCGCAGATCATTACTAGACTAAACACCTCTATCATCTATCTTCGTTTTTGCATTGTGACAATCTGAAAGAAAACGTGAATCATCGACTGCATAATATCGGGACCAAAATCGTCAATATTTAATACCGTTTTCGTTTTCTCCTGGTGCTACATCGGTGTAATGGGATTTCTATTTGCAAATACAGCTTTCATTTAGTAAGTCGGGATTAACGTTTTGACTTCATATAATTAGTAGAGCACAACCGACTTGACCGCAGTCATAGACGTCACATGCGAAAAAGAACGCTACTTGTGTTCACCTGCGAACTACTGGTTACGGAATATTTTCCGTTAGCTCCTGTTTAGTTGCGATCATGTTGAGTTGCGATCATATTGAAATCATACTAGTCACTGTATACACCGAAGGACATATTTCTTCAAGAATTTTTTAAAATGGTAAAATCTATGTCAATTATTATACGACGAATTAGAACACTAAAGTTATTAGTTATTAAAGATATTAATTAAACTTTTGTTATTTTAGTTTTTTTCTGCTAATCAGTCCCCCGTAGACTGATTTAGTACATTTAGGGCAGCACAAACTTCGGAAAAAAATCAAAGAGTCTCGAAGCAAGCATTTGATCTTCAGTTCTCTGTGTATCTTTTCAAAACTATTTCGATCAGCTCATTACAGAAACTTTTGTTCGTATCGACCATTTATGTTTTGTGCGAGCCCGCTTTTCTCTTGTTGCGCAGTAACCCACTGATCAAATTTGACCCGGACTGTTCCAATAAAACCGCGCGAACACTGAAATTGGAAAACAAATTTTTCTTAGGTTAGTATAATTTTCTGTGACAATCATGTGAGGCTTGAGCGGAAGATGTTGATTAGCGTATGTTTGGTAGCTATTTGTTTAAGACGCGGCGAATTTTAATGAAAATCAAAAATTTTGAACATCGCACATTTTTCAGAGATTTGTGTGATATGAATTTATATAATCTCCAGCTCACATTTTTTCGTCTTTTGGTATATCCGTCATCTATGAAAACTGTTTCGGTTCCGAGCGTTTTCCTTAAGTAGATGATAGGACCATTATGAAATAAAAACGCTTGTAAGGACGTGGCCAGTTGTGTGGAGATTAGCGGGTCTACATCATTGTAGATCGTGGCGAAGTCTGATATGCTCAATTCTGCAACTCCATCTACGATTTGTGCAGGTGTTCGTGCTATGCCATACCAAATCAAAATTTTGAACAAGTTTGTATGATATTTTGGACGTCAAATGGAACTACTGCTACGGAATCTTTGAACTCAGACGTTTTTAGGGAGTTTTCTGTATCGAGAACACAAGTATTTGAGTATCATAATATATTCAATGAGGGTCGTGGATTCGTAGAAAACTTGTTTCGGGTGAATCGTCCATTTACCACTGTTAACGACGATAACATCAAAATACTCTAGAAAATTATGCTCGAAAATAAATTAGCATAGCCTCTCCAACATCTCTTATGGATCGACATGTTTGAGATGTTTTGGTTATGATGCACGTCGCCACCAGACTCATAACGAAAGAGCTGTTTTTACTAAAATACGTCGAGTAGAGATCGCTAAAAAGATACTAGCCAACGCAGCTGATGACCATGATCGCTGAGCCAGCCAATACGCAAGATTTCGCCCCGGTTACTTTTTACTGCTAAGTTTACAAAACTTCAATATCTACTCCGGGAAACGCACCATGACGTCATAAGTAGTTCGTGGAAAGAATTCAAAAAAACTTTGGTTTTTAGCTCTAGGTCTAGGGTGACAGATTTCCAGCTATGGATTCTTTCCAAAAGGTGACCGACGCAATAATGCAGCACACCATAAAAACATATTTATACCCATAGCATTCTCAGAGCTTAGAAAAATCGACATACTCGCGTGAGCTTGAAAGAGAACAGAAATTCAATTCATGCCCGCCGCGATGTATGAAACGTATGGTTCGTTTCCCTCGTTAGTCGTTCTTTCGTTACAGCGCATTCACGTTCGCATATATTCGGTTTCAGAAGCTAATTGAATTGTGGTTCTATGCTATCTCTGAGAGGGATTATCGAGTAAATTTGTACCAGATATAGATTGCGTAGTTCACTTACGCCCGAAAGTGTAAAAGATACCAACTTTTGCCGTCAAACTTCTATCCAATAAAGAATTAATGCTTAAGTTGGTGAAGATTTTACATTTCCTTGATTTCAGTAAATTTCACCAGAAATACACAACTAAGTTTGAAATGTCGTACTACTGAGCACTCTTTGTAGAACAAAAGTTTGATGGAAGGAAGTATATTTGGTGTTTTTGCTTAAATAATCTAACAAAAAAATTACACATTTTTTTGCACTTTGTTATATCTGTCCCTAAGGAGAAAATTGGTTAGTTGGGTTTAACGGTTTCGAATTTATCTCGACAGCAAGTGTCAGTCGTCTTGACCACAATATACCTTTTTGTGACATTGTTAATATCGTGTTTAGAAATTTAAAACTTCAAATGTGAAAGAACGATGGTCCGGGGTAGTTCAAATTCACTCACAAATTGATGATTTAGCTAGGCATTTGCAGTTGCCGTAAATTTAAAAATCAAAAATCACAGAATTTTGCGTGTTAATGTCGTGCATTTTTTTTTCAAATATAGGTAGTAAAAGTACCAAAACGTGTAAAACATGGTATTCTTTGATTTGATTCAAGGTAACAAAGAAGTAAAATAATACCTGTAGGTAATAAATAAATAAAAGTATATATTAGATTATTGATAGAAGCGACCATTGTTCAGGTTACCTTATAAAACTGTGAAAAACAAAAAAAATCAAAAGAAACTATTATTTTCCATTGGCAAGCCATTTTACTTCGAATGGTACGTACCTGGTATAGTTTCCTGTGAGGCAAATAATTTCTTTGATATCATTAAAATCCTTTTTTCGTCCTAAAAACGTGTGTTTTACAAATGGCGCTACATTTTCACCCATAAATACAAAACGATGGCTATTATTGTATGCATAATCTCCGTCTGTCCCGGGGCACCTATTTTAAAATTAGATAGTAAATTAATTAATATTTTAATTAAAAAGCTAGCTCAACATTAACCAACATCTACTCTCGATCTACCAAATTGACCAGATTTTCAACCCATTGAAAATTTTTGGAAATTATTAAAGTGAAAGAAATGCGGCAAAACACTTCAAACAATCGACTGGACATAGCTTTTCTGGTTTGGTAGGCGATGTTGAAGATTGTGTGTTGATGTTTGTTGCACTAGGCAGGCTTGTTATTTGCTCGCACAATGCGCACAAAGAGCGAAATACACCGATGAAAAATAGAGCAGCATAAAAACACTGCGATGTGCAGAACGACCGCTCAAAGAGAAACTTGAAAACGAAAAAGAGAAAGATCTGTGCACCAAGAGCTGCATAATTTCGCGCCAAGAGTCACCTTGAAGAGCCAATTTTTTTGTGCCTCTCCTCACTGGCAAGCAGGTAGGAAGGCGAATCAAACTACTATTCTGATAAAGATTGTTCGGAAGAACGTTTAAAATGGTTTTTGGTTGCCTTCTCTTGCGCGTGGGACCAAGATTCACACTAAAGAGCCTCTTTATTTCTACTCTTTGAGGTGTGCAGCCATGGAGTAGAATGCACGTATGGGAGCAACACACATCGGAGTGAAGAGGTTTATTGTGAAAGAGAAGAGCGGTGGTTCGCATGAAAAGCGCTAAGAGCGTTTTTTATTCTTCTCTTTCTTTGCTCTGAGGTGCATTACATCCCTGGCACTAGGTGTATAACCTTCTTTGCGAATTCTGCTTGGGGTTTTCCACTGTGTATAACTTGGTCGGTGTTAAGTCAGACCGGACTAAGTCGCAAAACATCAAAAAATAAGATAATGATAGCACTGGATAAAGAATTTCTTCAGCTACATTAGACTTTTGCCAGATTTAAAATATGTAACAATAAACAAGAATTATGGCAAAAATAAATTTTCATTTATAACGTAAAGGATGCTGCGATTCAAACTTTAAACTCGTTTTTCTCGAAATCAATATTTTGTCACTTAGTCCGGTCTGACTTAACACCGACCACTTGATAACGCTATTCATAAATGGCTATCTGAAAGATTACTTCCAGTGCATAACTGGCTAGCTTGAAAGAACACGCTACAAAGAATCCTGTGTGGAGAGACTGGCCACTTAAATAGCTCTACGACAATTCTCTCTCTTCCCTTTGCCTATCGTGAAACAATCCAAATATATGTCGTATATGCGTTTGTCTCCTGTAACAGTGTTTGCATTAGTTCACAAGACATAATACAACATTTAGGCTTACATTTAGTACGAATCCATCCGTTGACCACGAACTAACAAATATGACACCGTAGGCCGTTCGATAGATGAAAGTTTCAAGACCGTGAAAGCGAGAGGTTTTCGCATTATGCGTAACATTTTGGATGATTATGAATTCGTGATTTTCGTCAAGCTCTTGTCATGTGACCGACAATCCACATTAAGGTCACGAAGGAATTAAAATAATTCGGGTCAACTGGGTTCTCATCACAGGTATACCGTGGAGGATACCTGGAAAGAATTTTTTCCAAACACTCAATCGTAACGGAATTCACCTTTCCGTATTGCGACAATAATTATGTCGCGTATATGTCCTTACAAAGCAGTGTTATCGTTTAAATACATGGGGATCTAAATTTTAGTGTTATCATATTGAATTTCTTGCTGTGCATAGACAACCACATTTATAACATGAAGTGAATGAATTCGATTTCCGGAAATCTAAGCTCCATTTTCACCATCAATAGAATAGAGTGTAAATCCTGCAAGATTAAAGGTAAATTTTTGTCCACAATTTTAGTTTTTTTCCCTTTTTCGGTTAAGAAAAATTTAAATATCTCTAAACCCATGTGCGGAGTTGGGAATCGAACCCAGATGAGCTGCGTACAAGGTTATCGATTTTCGAACTATGCTATTCCCGTCCCCCTTTTCCTTAATTAACGACTACGAGTGAGTCAATTTTTACTTTTTAAATTGTAACGACATCCAATCAGCAAGATACTGGAAGAGTTTTAACATATTTTTAATATTAAGAGCCATTACACTCAAGAAATAGCGATACAGTGAAGCAAGAAAGTTTAGAAAAACGTGGAATAGGGTCATATGAGCAAGCTTCGAGTTTCCCAATCATTAAACCCTGTTGACTGCTTCATAATTTTTTCAAATGCGGATCACCTGAGAATATTTTTGATACAATGAGCAGTATATCTTAAGATTCCACTTGCCATGAGCTCCGCGTCGTAAATAACATAATCACTTGAATGTGTAAGGGAATATCTCGGAAACGATTCGATACATGGAAAAAATATTAAACAAAAAATGCTGCGTTTTCAAATGAGGTTACCGAAAAAAATTCACAATTTTTTTGTTGTATAAGTTATAAAATCTGCAATTATTAGAAACAAATAAAAAAAAAATCGAGGATGCTTTAAAAAAATGATTTACTTATAACATTTGCAGCATGTGTCTCATTCCAAGTCAGATCTACAACTAAAATTTTAGTTACCTCCATTTTTTGTATTTTTTAGCTAAACATTTTTTGCGCGAATTTCTTGCTTTGGCTGAATATGATATTTTTTTCAAGTTGAGTTTTTCAAATTTTTTTAGAACTTTATAAAACACTAACGAATACCCACCGCGCGTTGTTGCGACTTTCAACGAAATAGGAGGAAAACACAATTTGCTCTGAAGCGCCATCTTGCGGGCAGATAATCCGCAACCAATAGCATACAAACACGCTCCATAACAAATGCCTACTATGTACAAATTTTTGCGCCAATCGGATAAGCCGTTTGGGAGTCCATAGATCATATACATACAAACATTGACTTTTATATATATAGATAGATAGATAGATAGATAGATAGATTTTTATAAATTTTTTAAATCTCATAATTTTTTTCATAAATTTAATAAAATTGAATATTTTTCAATCACTGATAACTCAGAAATTATTATGTATGTGGAAAAAAGTATTTGATAATAAAAGTTTGCGTTTCGCATGATCTCACCGGAATTTTTTTGTAATATTTGTTTTTGTTATGTAACTTATGTATTCTGCAAATCATAAAAGCAATTTTTTTTTACGGCTGAACCAAAAAAATTTTTTTTTCATCTTTTTGTAATAATTTATTATATCGAGAAGATTGTGTGAAAATTTCAGAATGTAACGCAAAGTATTTTACGAGATATTTCGATTATAACAGGTCTATCACTGGGCGTTTAGTGTAAAATTGCCTCGTTTTATGTTTATAATTATAAAATCTCGCAAAGCATTTTGATATTCTCTCCCAAATTTTTACACAATCTTTTTAACATGATTCCTAATATTTAAAGAAAATAAGTAAAAAAGATTGGTCCATTTTAAAAAAAATCATTTTCTTTCTAATAATTGCAGATTTCATAAGTTATACAGCAAAAAAATTTCGTAAATTTTTTTCGGTAAACTCATTTGAAAACGCAACTTTTTTGTTATATTTGTTTCCATATATCGAATCGTTTCCGAGTTATCAGTGATTGAAAAATGTTCAATTTCATAAACTTCAAAAGTTCAAAAACTAATAACTTGAAAAAAATATCCCGCTCAGCCAAAACAAAAAATACGTGTCGATTATTTTTAGCTAAAGAATGCAAGAAAATTTTTTGGAAAGAATCAAAATTTTGGTTGTAAATCTGATCTGGAATGACCCGTAAGTTATTCTCTGAATTTTTTTTTCTTATTTATTTTTTGCAAAATATTGCTCAAAAGCCCATAAAAACACTTCACACCGTTTATGTTTTGCTTTTTTACGAATTTATGCGATAGGTCAATGAAAAAAATTTTTCCACTAAGAAAATTACTGGCGAAATTCGAAAGAAAATTTTCCTTTGTATGTTCTACTCACACTAGTGCACACCGAACCACTGTGCAGCATCACCTCATCGAAAGACAAACTTTTCATTATTTTTTTTCTCTAAGTATCACTTTTCCTGTCCTGAAATTTCCTTCACCAGTTTCTTCGTCATCTAAACTTCTGTAAAGGAATAAGAACCACCTAAAATGTATGCTAAACGAACTATAAACTGCTTTTTTGATGAATGATATGAAACATTTTCGACTTCCTTTCTCACACAGAAATCGTTTTCATTAATTTTACAAAAAAATGGAAAAAAATCTTTAGATCTGCAGTTTTATTTTGTAGTTACTGAGAAAGCATGTAATAAGATACAAAGATAATAATTTTGTTATTGCCACGATTTTTCTAGTATTTATTTGAGCATTTATAATAACGCTATTCGAAATGAGTTGCTGATCTTCCAGCACAGATAACCAATCTGGAAGTCAGCTGATTCTGCAAGGCTGTGCGTGACGTGCCGTTTGCACATAAGTAGAAGTAATTTGAGTGCAATAAAATTGGACTAAACCGCTTTGTGCGTTAAGGGCACAATACCTAATATAAATTAAGTTTTGCTTTTTTGTGTTTCGAATTCATCTCGTCAGTAACTAGCACCGTCTGGGTGTCTAGTTAGACGATGTATCTAAACTAGTACCCAAATTAGCACTAGTTAGACACAAAAAATTCCAAACAGTTCACACGACATATGTGAACGCCTACAGCCACATGTCCCGAGTGATGTCCCGGGAAGCAAATATAGCTCTGGTTTGCTGACGAGAAAGCGAAGACGAACTCTTGTCTTTTGGTTCAAGAAACCAAACGCCTGTTATTATGCAATAAAATTGGACGAAATAAAAAAGCAAAACTTAATTTATATTAGGTCTTGTGCCCTTAACGCGCAAAACGGTTTAGTCCAATTTTATTGCATAATAACAGGCGATTGGTCTCTTGAACCAAAAGACAAGAGTTCGTGTTCGCTTTCTCGTCAGCAAACCAGAGCTATATTTGCTTCCCGGGACATCATTCGGGACATGTGGCTTTAGGCGTTCACATATGTCGAGTGAACTGTTTGGAAATTTTTGTGTCTAACTAGTGCTAATTTGGGTACTAGTTTAGATACATCGTCTAACTAGACACCCAGACGGTGCTAGTTACTGACGAGATGAATTCGAAACACAAAAAAGCAAAACTTAAAGTAATTTGAGTGTTTGTGATGAAATATATTTTAAAGGTATGTTGTTAAACGAATGAAACTTAATGAAAAGTGTATTGGAGGGTTCTGAAAGAAAAATTGTTCGAATCAACCCACCCTGAAGTGATATTTTACTTTTCTGGTTGTTGAGTTCATATTTCTAGTTAAATAGTTAAATTAATATATGAATGATTAAAATGCAATCGATGTGATTAAGCAGCACGTATCAAAACTCGTATGAGTGTTTTATACAATATGATTATTTTGGAACAAAATCAGCATTTTGGTAAATCCGGGACACTTTCTGGAACGTTTCATCATGCCGGAAAAGATCTTGAAATCCTGGATTATCCCGCCTAATTCGGGATGGCTCGTCATTTTAGATTAGCTTCTACAAAAATAGCAAAGCATCGAAGGAGTAGGTTTTCGATATATTCTTGTGTTAATTTGCGGATTTTTAGCACTTTAGATGGACTTTTTGTGGCTTTCTTGATCAAACACGAGACTACAGCAAAAAGTTAGTTCTTCAATGGAATTTCCAGTTTTGTGACACTGTATTCGCTCACAATTTGTGAAAAGTTTGAGGTCGACCAATTTGCTAGAGTGCTGATTTAGTCCAAGAAGGTAATCGAATTATATTTTGTAAACGTTATATTCCTTCTTATAGCTGGTTGCCGGCCATTTTTATTTGACTTTTTTCACTATTATAACAAAGAAGAACTGGTATTTCATATGATATACTTCATTCAACTAGAAAACACCGAAAAATGATCTTTAATTTCAAGTGAACTAATCGTTATCCTCAGATTTCCAATCACGTTGAGCTGATATTTGAAGGGATGTAAAAAAAATATGGATTAGGGTCAACTTTTCAATTGGGAAGCGAAGATGGAACAGGTTGAATGTCTATGAACCAAAGAACTTCTTCCGAAAAATTGCATAACTTTCAGCATTTGCTGAGCATATTTTAGGCTTTGGGAATGCGTAGATTTAATTTAATATGATTAATAACGAGCATAACTCGCAAAGTTCAAAGAAATTACATTGTATTATATTACGTTATATTTTTAAACTAATAAAAAAAATCAAATAATTATATATCCAAAATATCAGTTTTCGGCATATGTGGGTGTCAAAATGCTTAGTGGCCATTTTTAAAATAACGCATAAAGAATAGTTTTTTTTGCGATCATATATGATCACAATACTTCCTCTAGACCAACAAAATGTCAATACCAGTGGTAGTTTTTCCGGGCGTTTGAATTCACCCTTACAAACAGAGCCGTTCATAACTACAATCATATTTTGATTTCTAAAATGGTGAACGTCTGGGGAATATAATTTACTCCTTAAGAATTCGCCAAGCAGAGTCCAAACCTCTTCTGTCACCGTGAAATGCTAAAAAAATCTCTAAAAAACACGAACCACATAAATCCTTCGCACCCTGACAAGTTCCATTGTTGGTTTATTGATAGCAAATGTAAACTCCCGTGGCAATCAGCAGGGAGCAAGATGCGGCAGTTCAGCTACAGGCACAGATGAAAATGATTCGTTAGTCATACAGTCCCTAACAGCATGGGGTTCGCTGGTGGGGCGTGTATCCCGTAGTAGTTGCCCTTTTCCGAAGGACATACCGTTCTCATCCTCCCACTTCATCATTAGAGGATAGCGAAGCCGCCGGGTGTGCTTGTGCATTGAGAGTGACGATGGCAGCAACTAACATTACTCTACAATGATAACGATAATGATAATGACGGTCATTGAAGGTGATGCAATAGTTGGCCACCGCGCGTCTTTGACAGTGACTGATGGGCAGATGTGTTATACCGTGTAGTATGAGGTACATTTGCTGGATTTTTCCTCTCCGCCCTTTCGTGTTGTCATATATGTCGACTACTAATGATGATTGCTTTGTGGGGTTTTCCTCAACCTGTGACAACATGATCGACCGTTTCGGGTGTTTCAAACACACCCTTTTCTGGTGCAATTTGTTCGGCAACTAACTGTCGAATACTATGCGTCCCCATTCGGGGAGTCTTTAATTACATAACATCAATGGAGGATAGCTATTTATCTTCACGTTTCAGTAAGCAACAAGAGAAATGCAGAAAATTCCACGAAATTTTCGTTTTACACAAGTGGAATAGTTGGTGTACCCTCTTGTTCCAATAGCAAGCAAGCTTTGTTGACTGGCTGCACGTGGCTGCTTGTGTTATGTGATGGGAGCGAAGGGATAAGGAAATTCTGCTATTCTCCACTAACTGGGCATGGAAAGCTGAGGTTATCCAGGGCTTGAAGCATCGCACATTTATTCCTTTTATGTAAATCAGCCGGCCGCTGATATGTAAATGCAGTTTTGTCTGAATCACCCGGTAAAGCTGACGGTGTTGGTGGACGGTGTTGTTATATCCTATGCTACAGCGTATACCACCATCGAACGGTGTGGTGCCATGCCGACATTCCGGTAGAGCCAGACGATCGTGCGAATGGTAATAATAATGGTTTGAATATGTATGACTATTTTCCTCTAAATTTAGGTTATACAAATTGTGAGTTTTTTCTTCTTGTAAATGTAAGGTTAGGTCGTTTTATGGCGTGCGGGTGAAATGGTTTGGTGTTACCTATAGCTTTCTAGGCGTTATCGATGAGGGTTACTTTGCAGGTGGAACCTCATTTTTCGAATGTGATACGCAAATGGGAAACACCACGGTTTGTTTGATAGATATCATGAATGGTATACGGATTAAGCGTTTCTATTTGCGTTGAAAAAAATATTTTTCCTCACAGAATTGTCGGTGTCGTACGAGAGGTACGAAACGTCGTCACGTCGGGCCATAAACTGTTTGGAGTACCATCAAGTACGCATCACTTGACCTATGTTTGTGTGCCTAGTTTCCCTCATTAGTAAACGAGAGTTCTGTAGCGGAGGTGTCTGTTTGTCCGGTAGAACGTGCCAGAATGTTCTAATTTGCACTTTGGTCACGGAGACAAAAGTTGTCGCTTAGTCAACCATATGCAAGGATAACGTTTTTCACCTAATGGTTTTGACGTGAGAGTGTGCTGCAATTCGAGAAATGCGGGTTTGCAATTTTCTAGAACACTCAAACTTGAGGTGTTGTGGTTTATGATAATCGTTTTGTACACGCTAAAAACGCGCATTGCTGGCTAGTTTGCATGGAGCATGCAAATCTAATAGCACATGGTACATTCAGTGTTCTCGTCGTAACGCATTTGTATGTTATCCTTTTTTTATTACCACTTGGAAGGATCAGCTGTCCTTGCAATACGCGCACCATGCACTCTTCACTAATGGAAATCGTACAATCATTGTCTAACACAACGATGTGTCCTGAGTAGTTATGAGAACTGTCAGCCCGGACAGACAATACAAGGCAAGCAATCCATTGTCTAACAGGGCATATTTTGCTTGCATCGATAAAGTAGCGAGTGCCGATATTGCATCGAACAGTTTGTATTTTTTTCCAATCCGCTCGCACTTTCCGTTTGTTCGTGGATGGGAACCTTCGCAATTCATTGCACTAAATATCGCTGAGATAGACGCTTGCACCCTTCAGGGTGGGAAATTAATTTGTACCAAGCAACGGTTCCGCGATGTATATCCATCCGTTCGGTTTTACAGATTTGATGCAGCAGGGACGGGCCGAGCAGCGCAGCGAAGGCGTCCGGTTATTGATGATGCTGTTGCTGTAGTTGACACTGACAGGTTGGAAAAGCGATTTTGTTTTCCATTCTTTCTCATTGTGCTGCGGTTGGCAAATCCTGAATATGACATTCGAGTATCAATCGGTTTGGGTATCTACCACGCGATGTTGGTAGTAAGTGGTTGATTAATTCTATTGAACGCGAAATGCAGATCAACTGATTGAATCTTGCTTGTTGTTTGTAGAATTGTGTTTGATCCGATTAAATATTCAAATTTAGCTGGTTTTCTAAGAATTCTAACGAATTTTTTCAGTTGATTGGTGTGAAGTTGTAAGCAAATGTCCCCCCGGCTATGACAACTATCATTTTTCATTTGTTAATATATTTCGTGCTGTGAAGCTACTGTCGTCGAATAGTCTTATTTGGAACTATGTTTTTTTTGCCGAACCCAAGGCCGGTAATACCTATCTGTTTTATGTTAGTGCATTTTGGTGCTTTCAGAAAATATTTTCTGCATTTTATATTTTGTTTGACTTTTAATGTATTTTGGTATATTTGAAAACACATTTGCTTTTATATATTGTTATTTTTATAAAATCGTCAACAATTTTGGATTCTGAAAATAATTTATTTTTCATATCCAATGTAGAATGAATTTTGATGGCAATACTTTAAGTGATTCAATAAGTTTAAATCCGAAGAAATGATTCATAAGTCATTGATTACACCACTAATTATATGAAAGTGTGCCCGATGTAAATTGAATGAGAAATGTACAAATTCCGCCAAGTTCATACAATAACAATGCCATACATAGTCTATATCTATTTGTTTTAAGACATATTTTTGGGTTCTTCGTGGATTTTTTGCAATCTGAAACAACTGTGGTAAATTTTTTGCGATCACTGCTAGTCTCTTATGGAAAAGTTCTATTTTTTTTGCATAAATAACCTATTTCATAATTGGGAACATTCCACTGGCATCGGATAAACATAAACACCGACGATCCAGTTACAGAAAGCAGGATCGGAGAAAGGGCGGAATGTTATGAACAGAGAAACAAATAGAGGCTTCAAATTGCTTCTTTGAGGCTTTCCTCAACAAATTTGCCATTTATTCGCCTTCTTTAGGTCTATGGTCAAGGCTGAGGTGATTTGCTTTTAGTATGTGTCCGGAAAGTTACTTTTTAGTCTAAATTCTAGTGCACGCCATTTGAAAAGAAAACCTCGAATTGATAATTCTTCTTAATGGTACTTCAATTAATTTATAAACTTTGATTGTACGCAGTCTGTGACGAATATCTCGAATTAGGTTTTGGACAGTGAAGATGTCGATATTTTTAACCTCAGCTTATTCAATTGCTGTTCGTTTGGAACCTTCCAGTCCTTTTCGTACACCATATGTTTGATAAAAATTCCATAATGTTCGATTTGATGTGTTTGTGCCACGCTTAGAATATTATTCTTTTTCGCAAAAAAATATTTTTTGTCTGTTTTAACTGTCCTGTAGTTTTATTGCTTAAACCTTTGCGACGCAGTGGGACGTATACGTCCCACCTACTTCTCTTAAGTTTTTATTGGATTTCTAGTTAGTGTTGACATCTAAATACGAATTCTTGATTTTAACCCATTATTGCCCAACTTATTTTTCACGCGCATCACAAATTGTGTTTTCCGATCGAAGAAAAATGATGTGGTCATTCCAGGAAAATTATTTTTGTACTCAAAGTAGCTGATATTATAAGGAACAACCCGTGAAAATTTAAGATTGATCGGTTGATCGGTTCCTGAGATATCGTGATCGCCGCGGATGAACTTTTCAACGAAATACAACTCCGAGATAATCGAGTTTTACTGTCGGTGCAGCGAGTCAACGGTCTAGCGTATCAAACACTACGTACCGCCTACAAGTGGTGAATGGGTAGCGATCTATGAATAGCTGTAACTTAAGTTGTAGTATTCCGATCGTAATGAAACTTTGAGAAAATTTTCCTCAGCGTATTTAGTTTCAGAATATCTAATTTACAAAAATTCGATTTTTTTCATCCTAACAAAAATGTGTAACCCCTTAAGTGAAAATTTATTAAAAACAAAACATAAACACCGGGTTAACCACTCTAACTTCTCTAAACATATTCTGCAAGAGTATATGAACAATATTAACTCGTTGATAATGCCTGTTCTGCGTTATTAATTGAGTAATAGGAGTTATTCTTAGCACCTACTATATATAGTAGGTTGGGCAATAATGGGTTAATAAACTCTTAGGGATGTAAGGAGTACAACTAGCACACAAAAAAATTATCTGAATTTGTTTTTTACTTATTAGTTACAAACAATTACAATTAGAAAATCTCGTTTTTTTACAATAAGATCGTCTGTGTCTGAACTAAAAGTTCTAAAGATCTAAATTTTTTTGCGCAAGTATTTCAAACATTGAACTAAATATAATTTTTTTGCAGAATTTTTCGTAGGTCAGTTTAAAAAAAAATACCAAAATATGAAATGGGGATTATTATTATGATTCTGAGAGGCAGGAATAGCTTCTCAACCTCCATAAAAATAGATTATGTGGTTTTTGAGGTCGCGGATTACGATTCTGATAACAAAATTTGAAAATTCAAAATGGCGGCTACACAATGGCAGCCATTTATTACGAAATTTGTGAATTTTGTTACAATGAACATAATCTTCGATTTTTTGGTTCACACAGTCGCCATATTGGATCCGCCATTTTGAATTTTACATTTTCGACGTCAGAATTAGAATGAGTGACCCCGGAAACCCCCTTGTAAGACGTTTTAGGCCAATATAAAAAACATGAAATTTAGCCAAGCACAGTCGCCATATTGGATCCGCCATTCTGAGTTTTACATTTTCGACATTCAGAAGCGACCCCGAAAACCTATAAAAAGCTAAAAAATAACAGTGTCAACAATGATAAAAAATCGCGTCGCAAAGGGTTAATGATAGCTTCAAAAATTCAGCCAAAGCATTTTTTTTCTCGAGCACAATAGTGTCTATTTCGACTAGCATTTATTGATATAAAAATCTGCATCTGCCGCTTTAGCTTTGTTTGGGCGAATCAGAGGCATTGAACTACTTTTCTCTGTAATGACTGCCCACACCAACACCTTCGGTCCGCATTTCGATGTGCTGGTATCTTCAACATCGTCCGGTCTTCCTTCAATGTTTCCACTTAATTTGTAGCGAGAAAATTTAATTTACGATTCATCATCCAAAATGATGAATATGCCATTTGCAAAGTGTTTACGGTGAAGTGTACGGCAGCAAATTGGTATTTTGTAGCTGTATACTTTGGTGCGCGCTTACATTTATGATAAACTACGTTGCTTTTCTTCAAAATACAGTGCACAGTTGAGCAAGTAATACAAACTTTTCGTGCCAATTCGCATGTAGATTTCCAACATCTGACAGCACATATCTCTTTGTTCTAGTACTTAATTTTCGTAGACGATTGCTTTTTATTTTCCGGCTTTTTGCCATCGCAGTTCTGCAAAACATTGACAATAGTGACAAGAGAGATTGGCTTTCCGTTGAACACTCCAAGAATTTCATTTGTGCTGAAGCCCAAACAGGTTGGCAACAGATTTACTATAATCCAACTTATACGACATTTATTTTGTATGCAACTGTGCGATTTGAAGTTAACAATGTAGTAGGACTATAATTAAGTATGATAAGTGCATGGTTGAATTTTTTTGCTCGTTTTTGTGGTATAATAAATGTCTGCATTTAGTTTAACACTTTCCGAAGTGATGTTATATGAAACATTCTTGTTTTTACCAATTTCAAAAGAGCTAAAGCATTTTATTCGGTCAGGGTGATCATAGAATTTAGAAAGTTTTGAAAATGAAATTTAAAAATATAAGAACAGCTCATTAAATTTAGGTCGGACGGGAAAGATCTATTACCCTTGAAGGCGATGCAACGATGTTAGTATCTGAAGATTTTGGGATGAAAAACTATTGAATAGATTTGTACGTAATCCGCGATTTAATGTGTTAAATTTATTATTTTGAGTTCTTCGACGCTGTTGCGCTGTTTTCTGGAGTGTAGCTGTAAATATGAACACTTCTTGATCAATGAAACATTGTTCATGGGGATCGAAATTAGTGAACTTTTTAACATACGTGTGATTCCCCAGCTAAGAATAAAACACAGTAGCGGTACATTTTGACTGTTGTAATGTTCAATCTTCAGTTCACGAAGCTTAACATTTTTTTAAAGAGAATATTTCAAGTATCTTTTCCGCAGCTATAATCTAGATTTCAATATACTAGTCACTTTTCAAAATATTGGGTAAAACAGTGTAAGGCTTTGAACGTAAGTAACTTTAATTGTAGTCAACAGAATTCTACCATGATTACACTAATTATTTGGAAAAATGTTCACCAATTATTATTGAACCTTATTAGTAAATTTCGAAGTTTTTGTGATTTTTATAAACAACGCAAAACTGATTTAAAAAAAAAATTGGAAAAGATTTCGAGTCCATTTTCGTCTAAAAAGACTTTATCAGATATTGGAACGCTTTGGAATTGTCGCGTTTTTTGTACCTCATTCGTCGATCAATAGTCGAACGAGAAGCATGGGGATGCGCGTTCAGAGAGAGAGAGAGAGAGAGAGAGAGAGAGAGAGAGAGAGAGAGAGAGAGAGAGAGAGAGAGAGAGAGAGAGAGAGAGAGAGAGAGAGCAGTAGGAAGAAGACATTCTGGGCTTTTGTCACCTATATAAAGCTGCTCGGGTAATTTTTGTAAAATTTGCGGGATGCGCCATATTATGATATTCGAATCTTTATTTTTAGTGTTTCGTGGCGTTTCGGTAATTTTTTTTTACTGGATAGATTATGTTAGCTCTTCACATGATTTGTCAGCAATTACAATACTAGAAAATAATTGTATAGTTTTGTAATGGTGCCAATTAAAATAGAAAATAAACGAAGGTTTTCATTATCTATTTGAAAATTCGGAGAAATATAGATTATTTCTGCGACACTATCAACTTTATTCATATTTCAGGAATTAGTAGCGATCAGTCTGGCTCATATTGATCGGAGCGTTGTAACTTGCCTTGATTTGTCTTTTTATCATTTTCCTGATGAGAATGAGAAACAGAACGACAACACCCCCGAAGATAGTCATCAAAATTAGGCTTAAACCGATTTAGGCTTCGCCGTGACTCATTGGCCATGGTTTAGTACGCAACCTGCTGTATTTTCTCTGTATAACTTGGTTTTCGGAACATCCCAGCAAACTCTACAGCTCTTTACGACACTGTATTAGGAACAACAGCATATCCTTGAGTTTCAGGTCCCTGTACGTTGGTTCATCTATATATGTAGAACCAAAATTCCGGATACGCAATTGCATTACTGCAGGACTGTTACATATCAAATGATATGAAGTTCCGTAATGGGATTCACAAAGATCACACGAATAATACTCAGCACGCTGAAGAGTAGCCATGTTTTAAGATAGTTTGCAATGTCCTGTCAGTGCCCTGACTATGGTACTGCAATAGTACTCGGATAAATTTGACATTTTCAGACTGATATCCGACAGAAAAGTTTCTGTTGCAAGTTTGCAAGCTACACCAATGGTTGGAATGTTCGGATGCAGGCCAACTGTGAATCTTGTGCTACTTGGGTACTCATAGAAGGTAGATAGTATTTGAAATGTTAAGTTCTTCGGTTTGAATTTCACATGCGATTACTGATTTCCATCTCGATTCTGCCGAACTAAATGTTTTCAGGGCAGTCTGACTGTCAGAGTAAAAATAGATTATTTTACTGAAAATTCCCTGTTGAAGTACCGATTGTACGCCACACAGAATCGCGAGGATTTCTGCTTGGAATACGGTGCAGTATCTACCAATCGAATGAGATTGGTTTAGTCTCATTTCACGACAATAGAAAGCGGCGCCAGCTCTGCGCTCCAACAAAGAACCGTCAGTATATCGAACTACGCATTCTTCAAATTGTCGCTCCATCCACCCACTATATACACATCCCAAGTAACCATTTCGGGCCACAGTCTTATGTGGCTAGTTGCACGATCTGTTAAGTTACTGCTCCAGAGCCCAGTAACCTTAATCCGGCATGCACAAGGAAGTGCTTTTCGTTTCGGAAACACATATACTGCCCATGATCGCATATCAGTCACATAAAGATAGGAAATCCCATAGAAAACGGGACAACTATGCGGTCATGGGTAGTATATTGGTTTTAAGTTCAAGAGTACCTCTAGAGCAGCAAGCAGTAGGTGTTGTCGTGAACGCACCAGTCATCGCCATCAAGACTATCCTCTGAATATGGTTCAACTTTGATCAGGTTGTCGTCAATTTTTCCTTCTGCCACCACACAAGGCACGGTACGCTAGTATTGGTCTAACAATTGTTGTGTAGGTCTACTGAATGTACTTCGGTTTGAGTCCCCAGGATTTACCGAAAATCCGTCTACATTGGCCGAAGGCGATGAAAGCTTTATTGATTCTGAAATCGATGTGAGCTGATCAATTTACTTTTGAGTCAAGAATTATCACAACGTACTGAGCTTTATGTGCGACAAAATTTCAGTGGTTCTTTGACATCGGAAGGGCTCCGCGGGCAATTTTTCGTTACGTAAAAATACCAGTGATGTTTTATTTGGAATAACTGGTAGTCCAATATGGTAGACGCAATTGCTCAACAACACATAGGGCTTGGTGAATCAAATCAAAGTGTGTGTTAATGCAGATACCAGTGATCGTTATATGATAATCATCGGCGAAACCATGTGTCGGAAACCCAAGCTCATTAAGTTTCCTCAACAAGCCATCGGCGACAAAAGTTCCATAGAAGTGATGACAGCACACCAGCTTCAGGATATCCGCAGACAATCAGATTTCTTATCGCTACTTGTCTTAACTATGAGCGATGATGTCGGTTGCTAAGTATTGCGTGTATCCAGTTCGTGATTATGAAGGTACTCGTGCTGCTTCCCAAATGGATTCGAATGACACATTGTCAAAAGCACCTTTAATGTTAAGAAAAACTAATGTGAAAAAGCTGTTTCAATGGCATAGACCAGTGATTCTCAACCTGGGGCCCGGGAAGAAAAATATATTTTCCGAGTGCATATTGAAATTTCAAATCTTGTTTCCTAACAAATTGAAAAAACATATTGATAGCATACAAAATTGATGTTTATCTGTGGGGGTCCGCAGCAACCCAGTGTGATATCTAAGGGGTCCGTGGTACGTAAAACGTTGAGAACTGCTGGTGTAGACAACATTGTGTAACAGGGTGGTAGTAGATTTCTCCCGCTGATATCCATGTTGCATTGCAAGCAGCGGGTCATCACTGTACGAAATGGGAATAAAGAATGTAGTACAGTGGAGACCCGATTTTATCAGGCCCCTATTTTACCCACCCCCGATTTTATCAGCTTTTTGCCCCGATTCTATCAGCTTCATATGAAAATTGATAGTTGGTAGTTTGATGGGCTCTAGCAGACGAACCAAGTTGAATTCGAGTAAATCCTTTCATGGGCATATATTTCTTATCTTAGAGATCCGAAAAATGTAAAAATAAAAATATTAATTTTTTATTAAATTGTGCACTGTCAGACCCCCTTAAGGGGAGCTTGTAGTAAATAATCAAAAAAGGTTGTGAGACTATATCTAAGGGCCAAAGAAGAATATTTTAAGAGCTTCAGTTTGTTAAAAAGACAGAAAAAAATATATGTCCCGATTTTATCAATGTCCCTGTTTTATCAGCTTAAAATTCGTCAAGGGGCTGATAAAAACGGGTCTTTACTGTAGTGGTTTCGTTCAGGAAGTTAGTTACCGTAGAACACTTTATTTCGTGAAACAACTCGAAACACAGTGATGGGTGTGGAGATATAACCCATTTTATATGGACGATAACACGCTCGAGGTTAGACTACACGAACTCTGAAAACACCTCAAAGAATATTTAGATCATAAACATCGCGACTCGCAAAACTAGATCTCGTCACAAATGCCGCTTATTTAGAGGAATATATCCCACACGCATACGAGAAACTTACTAAAATTGAGTTCTTTTGACTCAATCTCGGGATATCGTGAAATAAGGTAAAATTAGGTAAACCGTGTTGAAGGTAGTTTCCCTTTAACCACGGCAAAAATCACAACTCATTGGTAGTTTTGTTATACTCAACCTTGAGTTCAATATACTTAAATTTAATTTTAATTTACCTAATTTTGAGTATACCCTAAACAACTCAAAAGTACCTTATTCTACGGAAGACCTCGACTGAGTTGAATCTCTCGTTTTTTGACAATACTAATAAGTGCGAAAGCGACGCACAACTCAAAAGTAAGTTAAAAGAACTTATTCATTGGGTTATTTTATTTTTCCGTGCAGAGCCAATGACGAAAAAGTAAGCATCGAAGTAAGCGGATTCGTAATAGTACTGTACCGGACATTAGCAGCGACGACAAAGACATCCCGAGAAAAAGTAGATTGTATAATTCTCAAGTGCCGCCACCAGACGACACAGAAACTGATCCATCGCTGCGAAAAAATCTCCGTGCTTCGCATCGTTTCTTAGTGTCGCTTGGATGTTCTGCAAGTTGCTTTCTTTGAAAATGTATTTTTTTAGCGTTTAGAGATTCCATAGCTTGCATTTTGTTTATGGAGTTTACACATGGCAATTTGCATTTCATAGGTATACAGAGCAGTCTGAGTTCACAGGAGTATGAAGGTAGCGAAAAGTTGGACAACAAAGTTTTTCATTTGCTTATCGTAATAAGTTGAAAATTGGTTCCGAATGGGAAAATTTCAAACCCTGATGATGAGCAATGGACTGTCTGATTAAAAACGTAAATCAAGCTAAATACTGTTCACTGTGTGTAATGAATTCAAAAGCGCGCGCTGGAACAATTTCGGGAATTTGTAACATAGCGATTTTTAATTTTTTAAATTTAAATTTTTATACAAAACCATTAAAAGGTACAATAAGACGTCTTCTTCGGAGGATCATTTTTAATCTAGTCGTTCTCGTTCAGTGATGTCTCAACACATCGTAAAAGCTGTACGGAAACGAGTACAGAGCAAAAGGCGAAATATGGTAATTTATCTTAACTTTTCCGACCGGTTCGTTTTCCTATATTTAAAGATATGATCTAGAACGAAAACGCTTATAAAGTCAAATTTATGAAACGAAAATTTCTTACAAAAATAAATTAAATAAATCTGAGATGTTACTAATGCAGCATGAGAGAAACTGTTCGTCCCCGCTTCAAAAAGTCTCTCCATTGTTCAGCATTGCCCTTAAATTATCTGCTTGGATCATGTGAAAGCACATTCAAGTGACCCGATAAAGAATTTTGAAAAGATTTATTGTTTATTTCTAAAGCTGTTTTTATAGATGCGATTTTCCAGTTCAATTTTTTAAATTTTTGTTCGAGTGAATGGATTGTCGAGACTCCGCAAATAGTCGAACAGATCACTTGCGGCTTGGTAACACTTATTTAAAGCAACTGCAGTGAGGCAAACTGAATGCACGGCATTTTTTTTTTTAAATTTATTCTCAACGATGCTTATTCAGGACGAATACCTCGCGATTTGTCTTAACTGACACCTGTTTGATTGATTGTTACAGAAAATGAAGGATAATCATACCCTTCGTATTTCTTTCCCGTTACTGCAAAGCGTCCCCAACGTTTCTCACTCATCGATTCCCCGATCCCGTGCCCATAATTGGTGTTTAGCATTAGTAGGTTGAAGGTGTAATTACTCCGCATTAAATCGGATCATTAATTGCCTGCCACATTCCGCTTTCGATGGAATCCTCCCAACATTGCCATCGATTATTTAGAACTAAATGCCGCTGACCCCAATCAGCTAATGAATAATGTAACGGTTCGAAATCGCTTCTAAATAATTCGGTTTACCAGTTGCTCGGGGCTGTCAAGGGGGCGAATGCAAATCAAACGCCATCGATCGGCGCCGTCTAGAGGACGCTTCGATGCCCATCTCATCCTGAAACTTTTGTTTGCTCGCAGTCCCATCAAACAAACGAATAAACGCGAACTGCTTGGGTAAGTTTGCTTCAGGAAAAAATGGATGGTTGGATAATGTATAGACTCTCTTCTGCAGGAGGAAGGGTGGATTGGATCGAAACAATATAAATGACCTTGAAATCTACGCTTCTAGGTGTTCAACTAAACTCTCTAGTCGTCCAAGTGAACGAGGGAGCCTTAGTGGGTACTACCTCGCCTTACCCTTTCCTATATCGCACCCTCTTACTCCAACCAACGAGGTGAGAGGAAACAAAATTGAAGTTTGTAGCAAACAATACAATCACCAAAAGAAAGTCGCTAGAATAAATATTCAGTTTTTATTGGCTCTCGAAACATGAAATATCCGTAATCGAGCGGAATTCAAATCCACACGGGCGTAATCCAAGCAGAGGGGGGGGGGGGGGGGTAGTGCAGTAGTATGGTTATAAAAATATGGTGTGTTTGTGTTTATAGTTTATGTCTCACAAACAGCGACAGCTCTTACAAAAGGTAGCGCAGCGCAATATACAACAGCAGCACCTGGAGTCGATAGTAATCAACCGTCAGTCGTAATGGCATGCGGCAGTACACCATACGTATCTATCTATACGTGGAATGGTTACAAGTTATTTATCAATACCCTGTACACCCAACGACCCACCCATTACTGGGCTGTGGTTCGCGGCAGTAAACTAGTCTGCCAAGGATGGATGGTGGCGAATTCGGGCTAGTGTTAAAGGAGCGGTTTTGTTTGGGTGGACTGAATCAATAGTAGGTACACTGTAGTTGGTTTAGTATTAGTCTTTTTGGTTACCTATTGTAAGATTAAAATGATAAAACGTAGGTATAGGCGGCGGCCTACATATTTTCATAAAAAACATAAGAATTTGTTTACAAATTATGTTTAAAACCTTATTTACGTATTTAAACAATGATTGCATAATTATGTACAGTATTAAAATCATAAATCTGCTTTATATCTGTGTTCACCATTATATTTTGTCTTGGAGAAGAAGTTTCGCAAAATCAAAATAGTTTGAATTAGTTGCGGAATTCACGTTTCCACTTCGTCTCATCAGAATTCGACACTAACTTACTGACAGGACTAAGCTAGCGCCTGATTAACACTAGCTCCAAAAACGGAGACTGAGCAAATCTCTAGTCAAGCGTGATATCCCGCAAGACAGGAAATTCATTTTAAGCAGATGAGAACTAGTGATATCGAAACATTTAGTTTGGCTTAGCAAGCCATTGCAATATGCACTATGTTATATTTCTCTTGAGTGTAGAAAAAATTAGGTAGAAACTATTATCACTTCTCTGCGCGTTGATTGCACAAAAATTAGTTCCAAGCGCCGGATTGACGTAAATAATTTGACAAACTGAATTTGCAAAAGGGTTATAAACTATAAATGTTCCGCACCTTATCTCATTCTATTTATCAATTTACCGAGCAGATTTTAGACCACATATCATTCACACTCATCAGTCTATTTTCTGCATAAACATTTCGTAGAACACCCCGCGGGATCCGTTGTACCTGCAGAACGATACCCGTGTGTGAAAAGGCATCATATAATGCACGACATGATGATGCAAACGAACAAGCATGTCCTTTCCTTTTGCGACAATGGTAACGGCGCCGTTATGATTTAAGCGCCTGGCCGTAAACACATACTCACATATTTTACGAACCTTCACATTGTGGTACACACTTGTCACGTCAGATGCCACCTGCGGCGTGTCGGTGGTAAAGGCGCATTGAAGAAAATCCATTGCGCCTAAATATAGGCAAATTTTACACGGTAGCTAGCACTGCCGGCAGGTAAGTCATAGTCAGTTTATTGCCTTCTCATGATCGCAATGGGTGTGCAATGAAATTGTTTCCTATTGTCACGAACAATGTACAGGGAGGGTACAGTATGTATTTTGACGGTTGAGCTTCTGATGGGTTCGCGATCCTCTACATTTAGGTGGCCGCCTGTAGCTCTAAACAGATCTTGCTAGAGTTTCATAACGATATGCATTCACTATGCCACTTCCGGAGGGTTAATAAGTGTCTCAGCTCGACAGTTATGTAATGGACTTGGTAAATTTACGGTATTTTGAACGCAAACCAATAAAATCTTCTAGATGTTTTGTTCAAATCGCCTGCTTATACGAAGCAAAAATATGGATAATAATATGTTCTGCACCTTTCCTGCCATCAAGTAGATTTTCACGCTATTTCGAAAAAACAGTGAAATGAGTGGGCAGCACAACTGGAACACAAAGGTTCGTCCTTTTACTATTTTCTTTGACGTGTGATGGCCTTCCTTTTGCCGATTTATGACAGTGCCACTCCTGCTCGTATGAGTACCGTACTAGTCCTGTCATTCCGTAACCAGTCTGAGTACTGAAGACAAAGAATAAACGTGAACGCATATTTTCATAACTTCATTTCAACATTACATGTATAAATCTAGAAAATGAAGTTTCTAGCTGTGAAACGCCGTTTGTTCGGACAGATTGTAGTGATTTTTATTATTTCTACATACATTCAGGCGAATATGAAATCATGCGATGTGTTATGTTATTCTGATTCAGTTGGCTACTAAGCAATAAGTTGCATTTTTGTACTAAAATGTATTCTTTTTTAGATTAGATCTTCTGGACAGTGTTTAGTTAAGTTTTTAAAGCAATGTACTCATGAATAGCAGTTATCATTGCATTTACAAGGGACATGTATGTGAGATCTTTGTTGACCATTTGCACTAACCTAATACGAATATACCGGAAGCCAGGAGAAAATAGTTTTATTATTTTCTTTTCACTTTAAAAATATTGAAATATCTTCTTACAAAACTTTAATTCCATCTTAGTTTAAACCAAAATGTCACAATATTCCACCACCTCCAACTCTAACGTATACACAATTGACGCTTGACCTTTCGCCGAGGATTGCCGGAATTACGAACATTTCTGTAGATTGTTTCAGTTTTCCTTGCCTTGTCCGCGTCACCCGTTTCACTCGCCCGGTAATGGAGCACATAAGCATCGTTTAGTGCAGGCACACTACTTTCTGGGTTCGGGGTGGCAGAAAACACTCATATAATACACGCAAGAAAGTAGGTCACATCCTTTGTTAATATCGTTTTTCCGCTACCGGATCCGGTACAGGGTGCGCCGCGCTATGCTTTAGTCATTGCCTCGTTATTCGTGGTCGCTTTGATTTGAATGACAGCAATTTGTTTGCTTCATGTTTCGGACATCAGATAGGAACGCGTTGTTTGTGCTGTTAGCTGGTTCGGGATGATGTAAAGGTTCCTGGTTGATGGATGTCGAAGCGAATGTTAATATCTTATCACAGTTGATGTAGAGGAAAGTACACTGTTATTGATACTGCGAGATAGATGTATTTCAAAAACTGTAAAATTCAATGGTGCCATAACTTTTTAGTATATTTTTAATACTTCTGCGAGGTATTGTTATTGTCAGAAACGCAAGCTATCAGATATGTAAACAAAACATTTTTTTTTCAAAGCACTCTAGTGGCTCTTTACACACAGACTAATGAAGATTTGTTTTATGAAGCTAAGCGAACCCGACGGTTCAGTGAGACGGAAGTATGAGCGTGAGCCCACGCAAAGCTTATGCGATCTGCCGTGATACCTGATTTATAATCGTTTTCATGGTTTACCTTCGGCTATGTTTACCTTCGCAGCAACACTACTAAGGGACCATTCATAAATTACGTAACGCAAAAATTGCCCAAAATTGACTCCCCCCTCCCCCTATGTAACAAATTGTCACAAATTTTTCCATCCCCCCCTCCCCTGTTACGTAACTAATTCCAAGAAAAATTTTTTTTTCTTCGATGAAAACATGTTACATAACGATCTAGTTAACACCCCCTCCCCCCTATGTCACAACTTGTCACAACTTGTCGTACCCCCTCCCCCCCCTAAAAGCGTTACGTAATTTATGAATGGTCCCTAATGTGTTTATACTTCAGACCAGAATGAACAATTATTCCTGCTTCATTTGTTGATGTGTATTCTGGCTATGGAGTATAGCAGATAACTTGATTTGGATTCGAAACTGTCCCCTGAATCGAATAGGCTTAGGATTGTTTAACCCATTTCCCGCGCGTGATGTCATACGGCAATACCGACGTGTACAATTGTATCGTAATAGCTTGATCGAACATATTTGAACTGGTTCTTGTACTTAATAAAGTTTTGATATATAATACATTATAATTTATTTAATTGTCTTGTCGAGAAAAAGCACGTTTTTGTCCTATGCTATATTTCACCCTAAGGAGGAAAATTTGATAAAAACCAAAATTTCTCACTAGGGTGAAAATTTGTTGGTAAAAACCAGTCTTTGTACAGGAGGGCACAAATCCTTATTTCATACTATGTTGCGTTTCGGCTTCGCCTCATCAGATAGCATAGTGCTTTCGCATAGGCCTGCTAAGCCAAGACAAGTTTCGGCTTCACTTGTGTCTCATCGGCATAAACAGAACTTCTGCTCGAACGGGACATCACGTTTGATCAGTCGTTTGATTGAAACACATAGTGTGTTTTAGTTTTAAGGGATTTGCGTCAAGCCGGCGCTAATCTATTCCGACAATGTGTTAGTGTCGGTTTCTGATGAGGCGAAGCCGAAACGCAACATAGTATGAAATAAGGATTTGTGCCCTCCTGTACAAAGACTGGTTTTTACCAACAAATTTTCACCCTAGTGAGAAATTTTGGTTTTTATCAAATTTTCCTCCTTAGGGTGAAATATAGCATAGTGCTTTCGCATAGGCCTGCTAAGCCAAGACAAGTTTCGGCTTCACTTGTGTCTCATCGGCATAAACAGAACTTCTGCTCGAACGGGACTTCACGTTTGATCAGTCGTTTGATTGAAACACATAGTGTGTTTTAGTTTTAAGGGATTTGCGTCAAGCCGGCGCTAATCTATTCCGACAATGTGTTAGTGTCGGTTTCTGATGAGGCGAAGCCGAAACGCAACATAGTATGACGTTTTTGTCGCTTTTTAGTTAAAATTTTTACATATGAGGGGATAAACCACATTGACACAATTGACTTTTTTTACATTTTTAATAGTTCTAAAAAATCCACGTATACATTTGAGAAATTTGAACACTATTATTTTTTGTTATTAGAAATCATGCGGTAACCCCAATGCTATCTGACGTCCATAAAATCCCCACGTTGTGTCTTACGGAACCTCGAGATTTCGCGCTCGTGTTCCGAGGTTTTATGAAAAAGTAGATCCCCATCTAGAAGTGTTAGGTTGCAGCTCATATCGGTGAACTCGATATAAAACCAATTTTAGTTGAATTGTACTGTATGTTGACGTTTCGGCCCGAACAGTCGTTCCTGAAGGTGAGTGCCGTACAATTACTTCCTATATACGGCTATTTCCTATCTACATAATATATGCTTCTTGCGGAAATGTAGATTGCTTAGAGCATTTTTTTGGAAAATTTGGTGAAAATGTCATACCTCTACATTGAAAAATGGCCGACCAATATGGAATCAAGAGGAATATGGCACACAGTGGTTGGAAAATGAAAATAAAACTTGGTATAAACTTGGTATAACTTGCGGTATAGCACCTAGCGCTTTGCTTGACTGCAGAATTTTTTTGAATGAAGCCAGATAGAAATATGGTGTCTTCGAGAAAGATGTAATGAACCCTTTAACAGTACTGAAATTCGAACCGTTTTTATGCTGTCAATTTATTAGAAGCCAAACTACGACGATAATCGTGTACTTATTTTGGTTTTCTCCACACTTTAGGTGAAAATTACATAGGGAAGAAATACGTTCAACAATCAAACACGATTGGATAAAAATCAAACATGTTTTGGGTAAATATTTAACTTACAGATTATTTTCAAAAAAGATCCATATTTCAACATTTGTAGAACCTACAAAGTTCGTATCTTCAAAAGACATACAATCACCCGTGCAAAGTTTCCATCGATTCGACGATGGTGACATTTTGCGGTCGGCCGGTTTCTCATGGAATCCCTCATATGTTTCGTTAAGGTCTCTAGAAAAATGTAAGCAGTTCTATTAAAGCTTGAGCAGCTTGAAAGTTCGCTAAGAATTTTTTGTGAATTTTAAAGTGTACTTTTTAAGTATTTAACTTCTGTTTGCTTGGGTCAAAAGTTACAGTTGTTCAAAAACTCAATGCATACGCCTGACACCGGAAACTGACAATTCCCTTGCGCCTACTTCATAACAATGGCGCAAGTGCAACAAAACGGCGAGTAATCAATTGCATTTGATGACGGAATGAGAAAAACTTCAGCTCAAGTATTTACATAGAGGACCGCCTTGGGGAGATCTGATTTTTCCAGCATTTGTTGTGCTTTTCTTGCACTTTAATTTGTTTACAAAGTGGTTTGCCCGTTTAAAAGTTATCGGCATTGGAAAAAGAGCTATTTTCAATCAAAAAATGTGAATATCTCCACACATACTAGCGATAGCAAGTTTGCGTCTTCGGCAAAGTAATGCAGTTTAATAGTCCAAACAATGTTCTAGAACATTTATATCATGGAAAAAATCTAGAAGAAAAATTATGATGAAAACTGGGGCCTTTCGCAAATTATGTCCCATATATCAAAAACCTTAAAAGATAGAAAGTTGAAGTCTTTAGATAAAATGTTTGTAACGAGTTTATCTACAACTTTGAAGTAAGTATTTGTCTATCTGAATTATTGAAGAAAATAAATTTCGTAACTCACTATTAGGGGGATTAATCATCAATCCGATACAAAAGAAAGAAGGGGAGTTCTATTCCAAGAAACTTTCTCAAAGACACCATATTGCTAAAGTCAACCGTTTTGATGCAATCTAAAAAACCCCCTTTTTTGCTCTTTGGGACCACTGTGCATCGCACGATCTGGATTGTTTCGAAAGCCCCAGCCAATATTTCGGAATGGATGAATTGCGGAACAAAGTTAAAGACAGGGCAAAAATGTCGACCTCACAGTGGGTATACTGGTAAAAATCCAGGTGTTCTCGGAAATCGTAGATGTTGAGCCGCAAGATATGCGACCATTAAACTGAAGGCCGAAGGTCACTAAGTCGAAGGTTATTTGGCTAAACGGACATAATGCCGAATGGACATTTGATCGAACGGATAATGAGTCGAGTGGGCAATAGATCGATATTAGGCCGGATGGACCAAGAATCCGAATGCTTCAATAGAGACGAGGAAACATGCCGAAGTTTGTCCTGTGAAGCTTTCGGCTTCAGTTAGTACATTTATCAGTTTGTTTTTGGATTGGTACGTCCAAAAGTAGTGTGAATTTAACGCGAAAACTCAGTGATTTTTTTCCTTTCCGGTTCGAGCGTGACTGCTGGTGCTGCACTGTACAAACATCACGTTATATATGCGGCTTTTCCGGCCAATGGGCTAAAGGCCGAATGTCACTAGGTCGAAGGTAATTTTGCCGAATGGACATTTTGTCGAATGAGCATTAGGCCGAGGGCCAAGATGCCGAATATTTAATTGAGATGGGGAAAAGTTGTCGAAGCTTTAACTGTGGAATTTTCGAGAATTCTCGGTTTCAGTTAGTATTTTTATCAGTTTATTTGGATTTATACGTGCAAAAGTAGTGCGAATTTGACGCGAGAACCCGGTGACTTTTACTTTTCCAGTACTATCGTAACAACTTGCGGTACACCGCACAAATACCACGGTATATATGCGACTTACTCTGGCCCCTTTCGCAGCACAACTGCAATTTTATGCGGTTTTGGGTTTGGCTACAGTTCCGGGAATAGACAATCGAATGTTACGACGTCTCACTTGTTTTCGCTTTTCAAGGCAGCGTTTCAATAAAAACATATATACTTATCCTTATTTGTATCATGAGTTGTTGTTTCGAATTATATATAACGTAAAACATTATACCAGGCCAGCCAAATTACAGCAAATGATAACTAACAGCTTTAACATTTCTGGATATAACGAAGTTATTAAAACTACAATTTTTCGAATGTATATATACCTACACTGCCCTAGTATTTATGGCTTTGCTGAATAACCGTGACCATTGGGTGAGGTGGTCGTCGACCCGTTGTGGAAAGCGGTGGCCACTTGCAAACAAACCTCGTTTTCCCGAATTACTCAAACATAGTGGCTATGAATTAGTTTTGACTTGGAGCGATGCGGCGTTGCCCCATTAGGCGCCAATATTGTTTATTTCTTCTATTACATCATAAACACAAATTCTAACTAAATAATAAACTAACTAGTTTTTGTTTGCGAAAAGTTCAATTATAATTATTATTAACGATAAACAAACTTACGATTTTATTTGAATATGCGGCGAAAATTATTACGTAGATATGCTAAGCATTTAGTCTCAAAATTTTAATAAACTTCAATGAAAACTGAAATGTTCTCTTCAGTTTCAACTGCTATTTATCACTCTCTTGGGTATATTCGGCCTTGTGTACTTCGGTCCAATGACCAATCGGCCTAGTGATCATTCAGCATAATGAGTGAGTTCTGGAACGATTAAGTTTTTGATAATAAAGGAATCGATTTTTTTTCATTTCAAGAATAAGGTAGAAATTCTGATTGGAAGTATTTTGGATACTCCCGATGTTCCGTAAATTATCAATTTCGGAAACATGTTTCCTTTGGCAATATGGATTTTCAAATATGGTATAAAAATCATCTAACTACACCCAAAACGTACCCGGTAAGAATCGCTTGCATTAATGCAATTAACGCGAGCGAAAATTGCAAGCGTTCTGGTAATGTGCAAAAATTGTAAGAAGCTTCCTTGCATGTAATGCAAGAAACAGAAAAAAATAATTTTGCTTATGTATTAGCGATGTATGTGTATTGGTGATCAATATGCGTTAGATAAAAAGACAGCTGGCATTGAAAAACGAGCCCCGCATGGGCAGATCACTTAGGCAATGCTGAATCCATCCAACTATGCTATCAGATAATTCTATATCAACTTTTGAATAGGGCTAATAAGATTTGTAAACAATGTTTTGTTTTGATGATTTCTCTTAATTTGTTATAATTTTAACGCAGAAAATATTTGAAATTGATTCTACCAAGGGTAAAGATGTTGATTCATGTGTATTTCTCATGAAATTCAACTCGGCAGTGCAATAATGAGCGAAATAAGTTTATTTACAAAAATCTTATTAGCCCTTTTGAAGAATTGATATTGAATTCTGAGTGAATAAAAGTCGTATATAAACACTTGGACGATTTCACGATTTATTAAAAAAAAAGCGAAAGATGCTCTTCCGATTTGAACTCACGTCCTTGCGCACCGTAGCACTGACTATAGGCACTGTCCTATCTTTGCACATGTAGACGGAACATTAAAACGCGTACAATCAGCACATCCACAATTTGATGCTGTCTCGTGTGTAATGAATAAGCCACAAAACTGCGTTTCATGATGTGGGTGAGGAATGCATAAAAAGTAGACGGAAAATTAAAAATTCGCCATGCGTTACTATACCAACCTTCATAGGCACGTGAATGTGGTGTGTTGAAGAAATATGTACGTATAGCGAGAGATGAAATGATTTCATATGCTTGCAAAAAATGGAAGCGGCTTTAACTGCAAAATTGCAAGCGATGCTAACATTATTTGATTTGATTTTGATTTGAAGTGATAGTCGCTTGCAATTATTGCAAGGGATTTTTGTTTTGGGTGTAGATGTTGATTCTCGCTAGGGAGCTAAATTGAAGTAAACCCCCGAATTTATACAACAGGTGCACATTCCTACCTAATGTAAAGGGGTAAGGTTTTCAGCGTGGAAAAAACACTTTTCTTTTAGAACTTTCTGTGAAGCGAATTAATCAAAATTTTTGTACATTATAGTGTATCATTTCAATAACATGCTGTAATTTTTCTATGCGAAAATATCGACAAACGACTCGGTGACGAAGCTTTTTGTAGAACGTCTCTGCAAAAACATGATTTGCGGTGTTACCTGTCATTCAAAAACTACTTAACCGATTTATTTCAAACTCTGCATACACATTCTATGTAAACAATACTTAGCCCAAAAGCAAAAAAAATCCCATCATTAAAAATTTATCTGGAGCTAGTAGCTAACAGTTGACTGAGCAGCTATAGCATTCTCATTTTCTATTGAAAGCAGAATTCTCTCAAACATAGCCGCACAGAGCAACAGGGAGTATCAGTTATTCATAAAGAGCATGTTTTGTACGCGTTCATAGGCTTCGTAGCGTATCGCTGACAAAGCAAATCGTAGAATGTCCTATTTGCAGCTACAGCTCGCGTCTAACATCGTTTTCACGTGTCGTGTTCAGATGTGTTCCAAGGTATATGAACTCGTCGATAACGTCGTACCGTACCCCATCCATTTCCACCACACACCCAACACCGATCGAACTACCACGTTCTTTATCAGTTACTACATGCATTGTCTTGTCGAAGTGTATAATCAATCCGACTTGCGCACAGCTTCCCTTTTAAAAGGCACGAACACCTCTTCCATAACTCTGCGGTCGACACAAATGTTGTCAGCCATGATACATGTGCAATGCCGTGATGATAGTTTTGTTTCTTTCTGCATCATATCTTATTATCACACCTTCGAACACTATGTTGAACAATAGATTTGAAAATTTATCACCATGCTTCAGTCAATCTAATGTCACAGGCGACTTGGTTGTCTATCTTAGTCTAGTTATTCTAGTCCACAAAATAAAGTACATTTCATGGTAGACTGAATATTGATACCAATTTTTTTGTGTGGGAGATACGTACCTCAAAAAAAGCCACAAAGCTGGGAAACTCCGCATAACTTAGGAAATCCGCATGAAAAACTTGTTTAACCTATGAAATCCGCATAAAATCACATACAATAACTTGAAAAATCTGCAGTGTATTTCGATGACTATTTCTAAAAAAAAATGTGGAAACAATACCAGTTTGATCAATAAATTTAATTCAATATGAAGCAACACTGTGCTGATTTGGCGAAATACTCTGAATTCGAACAGATGTTTTTAAAAGTAGTTTTTTAGTTGCATAAGCGATGGTAAAAATAAACCAGAATTGTCCTAGGTTGATAACCGCAATAAGGACACGTTGAATCAACTTCTGGTGCAAAGCAAACTACACATAGATTGTATTCCATGCTCACATCCAATTGTTGCTTGCTGGCTGTTTCCTTAGATGGCACCCAGCGACTAATTTGGCCTTTATCCAAAAAAAAAATCTCATTTCTTTGGAACACTCTAAAATTCCCCGTCTTACAAAAAAAGTTAATTGTTTTCAGCCGGTAACAACTACGGGCGACATCGTTTTGCAATCTGCCGGTCCATCGTCGTTGCATCTTCACTGTTGGCTCCGAAAGGAGCTGCAGAGGCGCGCAACAGATTGAAAAGTTCAACCTCCCACCATCCCCGCCACCCTCATTCACCCACCGCCGCCTAGCGCCATTGCATCGCATCCTGCTGTGACATCAGTCAGCCAGGAGGTGGGCTCCGCCTGTGTCAACAGAGTTGACCGTTTTGTTCCGCCCGCGCCATAGTGTTTCATTTTTGTCCTAATTACAAAACCAGCCCGGCCGTCGTCGACGCAGTCGGTTGGCCCGGTTGTGTATCGAAGGCCGACTAATTAATGAATCCTTCCTCCAGTTAGTGTGTTGATATTTGATGGTTCCTTTTCCGACTTCCCTCCCGCTGGTGTTGATTGCGGGAGTGAACTATATTAGAAGTATTAGTTTCCTGCTAGCATTGGTCGTCCGGAATGGGAAATGGTTTGATAATACATTTCCATGATTCTTCGCCTGGCAACGGAAGGATAGAGCGCCACAGCGCGATGGAATTAATCAATTTTATCGACCGGGGTGTGGACCGACAGGATAAGCTAGGGATAAACACCGTGATGATTCCCAGCTACCTATCCAAAGGATTTTACCTCCCTCCCGGCAGTTACGTAAAAAATACAACGGTTTTAAGTTTCGGGTCAAGTGGTACATGGCTGCTGGATTTATCGCTATATCTACCAATAAAAATTTGAGTTATTCGCTCTCCGTTTTCCAATCCCATTCATAGTCGTCGTCGTCGTCCTTGGTGTAATTTTAACCGAGTTTGATGATTATAGATCGATTGATTTGGTTCTTGTTTGAAATGACAGATATCGTTCTATATGATATGTATGTTGTATATAAGATACCAGATTTAAAAAGTATTATATGAGAAATATAAAACATATAGGCTAAGCTCAAGCACAATCCTGCAACCTTTGCATTTCTACAATCCATGAAATCTTAGTAAAATTGGAACGTGTTGTTTTCTGTCTACCTTTTCAATTGATGTACAAACTGCGATTCCAGGAAGGATGGTCAGTGTCAGTAGGATCAAATCTCAAAATTTGTTTGCTCTAAATAACGTCACGATATACTTTTCAGTCTGATAAAAGGATTTCACATGGTCTGACTTGAAAAATAAAATATTATGTCTCTTTCAATGTAAACTCGGCTGAATAAACTGAAACATTGTGAACGAGACATGTTTTTACGTCTTCTTAAATATGAATTAATGTGTATTGCGAGGCGTCTATCATGTGCATCTTGCGAGACGTAAAATTACAACATTTTTTCTCTAAGTATATACTGTGATAATTTTCGAAATTCCATGTGTAATTATGTCCACATTAGCGAGTTCACATGGAAGCAGCTAAAAGTTTCTAGTCAATATTTTCACCGAATTTAATATACACACACGTTAAGCGGTACACATATAAAACAGCTTCACCGTAATAATCCAATTATGTGCAGCGCCCCAGTAATAAACGCAATTTCACCCGCTATAATTGAATGGGTCGGGGTGGGAAATTTTCGAACTAGTCTAGTCGAGGAGGGTATCAATCCTCTACGGAAAGTTTTTCCAACATCTACGTCCACTTTAATAGGATGTAGCTGTCCCGATCGGAAGACAGTATCAGAATGCTATCCAAGTTGGTTTTTTAGATCTTATTATTCTTTAGTATGATATTCCTGCAGCGCAATTTTTTGGTTTTGCTTAAAAAATTATTGCAGCTGTTACTAAAATAATAATGCAGTTCCAGCGATGATGGCGTAAACGTCATTGAGAAAAGGATGAACCGTAAAAGGCCCATCACCCAATCGAAATTGTTTGTTTCATTGACCAGATACTGAAACAAAGCAGCTGGAGATGATTACTGGTAGCTTGTTGATGGTATGTGTCAAGCCCATAGTTCGAATTTTCATTCGAGAGGAATAAAAATCGAAAACCCACGTTGAGCTTGAGCTTAAGCTTGTGCGACCACCCCTGACTGCTACTCCGTTATCGATTTGGACTAGCTGAAGTTGGGGAATCAGTAGATAATTCTGTTTTGGAGTAGCGAAACATCTTTCAATGTGCAACTTCTGGTAATCCTAAAGTGTTTATTGATCAACACCGGCGCCGGCCAGGCCCGAACGTAGATCGCGGAAGGAAAGAGAAGGAATGGTTTGTCCGATACTTGCTTTTGCTAGAGGCCGTATATACTACTGCGCACTCCACAAGTATCACGGGAGGAGGATATTTGTTAGTAAGTATAGAAGATGGATTTTACTTCTTCTTTACTGACGCCAGTGAGGTGACTCCACTACTATATCTGGACTAGATATCGATCCATCAACTCATAGACCGTGGACCAACTACTTTACTTCCTTTCCGAAGGAAGACGTTACCACAGATTTGTCAATTCAGAAAAATCTCAACGACCTCGGCTGTAATTGAATCCAGGCCAATTGGAATGAATCAATTGGAATGAATGGCGGTCACGCTAATCACTCAACAACCGCCGCCGTCAATCAAAAAATGGAAAACCCGCGTTATATTTTAAACTACAATAAATACGTAACATCGTTTCTTAAACCGGTTTATTCTAAAATAACCAAATTCTGAAATAAAGGGTGTACGGAATCAAATTGTATCACAAGAATCGTCAAATTTCAGTTGATTGTTTTCTAACTTTCAGGGAATAAAACAAAACAGTTATTAAGCTTTTCCCATTTGCATCCATTTCATTCAATTTCATAGCCATATCTAAGTACACGTATCTTTCTTTTAACACTACTTATAAAGTCTTGTACAACGTTTGAGCCAATTTGATTTTGTGGGGGTAATTTCCTTTCTTCTTCATTTGTGCTTCCTTAAGACGCTTCCTGAGTGCTAGCTTCTTGATGGTTCAGTATTTCTCAATTGGCTGCAATTTTAATGCATTCGGGGGATGAAAATCTTGTGGCACGAAATTGTGGGCCGCAGAAGTGGAAGTGAACGCTTTCGCACGCATTCTTTCAAGTACTCTACTCTACTCATTGACCGTTTCGATTGTCACGAACGGGATGCTCCATTTCTCCATGAGCAAATTGCCTGCCAAATCATGTTTTTTTGTCAAACATAGACATCTTCTGCTGTCCAACATCGTCATGAACGTTGAGCTTATAACGAACTAGCTAATACCCATCGCGCGTTGCTGCGACTTTCCACGAAATAGGAGGAAAACACGCGCCATCTGGCGGGAATATAATCTCCAACTAATAGTTCACAAACACGCCCCATAACAAATACCTACTGTGTATAAATTTTTACGGAAATCGGTTAAGCCGTTTGGGAGTCTATAAATCATATACATACAAACTTTGACTTTTATATATATATATATATATATATATATATATATATATATATATATATATATATATATATATATATATATATATATATATATATATATATATATATATATATATATATATATATATATATATATATATATATATATATATATATATATATATATATATATAGATAGATAGATAGATAGATAGATAGATAGATAGATAGATAGATAGATAGATAGATAGATAGATAGATAGATAGATAGATAGATAGATAGATAGATAGATAGATAGATAGATAGATAGATAGATAGATAGATAGATAGATAGATAGATAGATAGATAGATAGATAGATAGATAGATAGATAGATAGATAGATAGATAGATAGATAGATAGATAGATAGATAGATAGATAGATAGATAGATAGATAGATAGATAGATAGATAGATAGATAGATAGATAGATAGATAGATAGATAGATAGATAGATAGATAGATAGATAGATAGATAGATAGATAGATAGATAGATAGATAGATAGATAGATAGATAGATAGATAGATAGATAGATAGATAGATAGATAGATAGATAGATAGATAGATAGATAGATAGATAGATAGATAGATAGATAGATAGATAGATAGATAGATAGATAGATAGATAGATAGATAGATAGATAGATAGATAGATAGATAGATAGATAGATAGATAGATAGATAGATAGATAGATAGATAGATAGATAGATAGATAGATAGATAGATAGATAGATAGATAGATAGATAGATAGATAGATAGATAGATAGATAGATAGATAGATAGATAGATAGATAGATAGATAGATAGATAGATAGATAGATAGATAGATAGATAGATAGATAGATAGATAGATAGATAGATAGATAGATAGATAGATAGATAGATAGATAGATAGATAGATAGATAGATAGATAGATAGATAGATAGATAGATAGATAGATAGATAGATAGATAGATAGATAGATAGATAGATAGATAGATAGATAGATAGATAGATAGATAGATAGATAGATAGATAGATAGATAGATAGATAGATAGATAGATAGATAGATAGATAGATAGATAGATAGATAGATAGATAGATAGATAGATAGATAGATAGATAGATAGATAGATAGATAGATAGATAGATAGATAGATAGATAGATAGATAGATAGATAGATAGATAGATAGATAGATAGATAGATAGATAGATAGATAGATAGATAGATAGATAGATAGATAGATAGATAGATAGATAGATAGATAGATAGATAGATAGATAGATAGATAGATAGATAGATAGATAGATAGATAGATAGATAGATAGATAGATAGATAGATAGATAGATAGATAGATAGATAGATAGATAGATAGATAGATAGATAGATAGATAGATAGATAGATAGATAGATAGATAGATAGATAGATAGATAGATAGATAGATAGATAGATAGATAGATAGATAGATAGATAGATAGATAGATAGATAGATAGATAGATAGATAGATAGATAGATAGATAGATAGATAGATAGATAGATAGATAGATAGATAGATAGATAGATAGATAGATAGATAGATAGATAGATAGATAGATAGATAGATAGATAGATAGATAGATAGATAGATAGATAGATAGATAGATAGATAGATAGATAGATAGATAGATAGATAGATAGATAGATAGATAGATAGATAGATAGATAGATAGATAGATAGATAGATAGATAGATAGATAGATAGATAGATAGATAGATAGATAGATAGATAGATAGATAGATAGATAGATAGATAGATAGATAGATAGATAGATAGATAGATAGATAGATAGATAGATAGATAGATAGATAGATAGATAGATAGATAGATAGATAGATAGATAGATAGATAGATAGATAGATAGATAGATAGATAGATAGATAGATAGATAGATAGATAGATAGATAGATAGATAGATAGATAGATAGATAGATAGATAGATAGATAGATAGATAGATAGATAGATAGATAGATAGATAGATAGATAGATAGATAGATAGATAGATAGATAGATAGATAGATAGATAGATAGATAGATAGATAGATAGATAGATAGATAGATAGATAGATAGATAGATAGATAGATAGATAGATAGATAGATAGATAGATAGATAGATAGATAGATAGATAGATAGATAGATAGATAGATAGATAGATAGATAGATAGATAGATAGATAGATAGATAGATAGATAGATAGATAGATAGATAGATAGATAGATAGATAGATAGATAGATAGATAGATAGATAGATAGATAGATAGATAGATAGATAGATAGATAGATAGATAGATAGATAGATAGATAGATAGATAGATAGATAGATAGATAGATAGATAGATAGATAGATAGATAGAGAAGAAGAGGAGGTCATGAAGCCGCCGGAAATTAGATTCCACATAAGCCTCGTCTTCCATTATGAGACAATGTGGTTTCATCAACAGTTGAATGTATAGTAGAGTGACAAGAAAAAAAAATGACCCCCATCGGTCCCCACTCCACAGAGAAGTAACTGGGGTTGAATCATGGCCAAAATTTTTTAATGCTGCTATTACTGTTAATATGCCTTAATATGAACTAAACTAGGCAATAACTAGTGTTTTTAAAACAATTTGATATCTATTCACCTACCAGTGCAGAAGTCAATTTTCCATATCCTTTCGAATACTAGTAATTTCGAGGTGATCTTTGTGAATACATTTGTTTTGCCAATTGTATAAACAGATAATCAGGGGAAAATGGAGAAAAGAAAGGACGCCTGTGCGCACATTCAAATTTGGAATAAAATGCTTAGGAAAAGATATTTTTAAAGTTGGTGCAATGCTTAGCAACACAAAAATTTTCAGTTAGTTTTAAGCTGAGGTTATACAAATGTTTGTGTTCAACTAGGTTTGTAGTAAAACAGTCATCATCACTAGAAAGCGATATTGTTGGATATATAATGAAAAATGATTAAAGCTTCTTAAAATATCACAATTTTGATCCATACCTTATTTTGCCACATTATGCAGTATGCTTTTTGGTATTTTAAAATAAATATAAATAAATTTAAAGAAAATGGTTATTGGCCAGCAATTTGTTGTAGTTACTCCTCTGTGCACCCCTGAGCCATTTCGTAGTCCCACCAGGAGTGCTGGCTCCAAATTTGAAGCAAATTGGACGACCAGCTAGGGCAGGGTTGTGGTACCGGTAGTATAAGTAACGAAAATCTCGGGAATACCAACCCATTTAACTGTTCGCGTAATAAGCTAGTAAAAGCCTTGGGTTTTCGAAGTATACTGATAAAAGTTTAAAAAGCTTTATGGCTTTGCAGTAATAATCGAAAGAGAAAGCGAAAAAAGAGGACTCTCATTTGCAGATTGGACCTAATGAAAAAAGTCTTCATATAGCAATTTGAGATCGAACCTGGCTTATGATCAGTTTTGTTTGATCATATGCGATTTGCACCCAAAGTTAGGTAAGAAGGAATATATTTTGTCATTTGTATTCTCACAACATGAACTGTTGAAAATGCTTGGAAAAAGTTTTTCCGAATAATGGGTTACAATTCTCCTTATTCCGACATGATTCCTTTAGGGGACTCGAAGTTAGTGTGCGATACAAATCCGACGCAATCATCCATATACACGAGAACTTGGGTCAAACGATGTTGTATTCGATGTTGTGTTGCATGAAGTTTCTTCCAATGATGCTTTTAGTCTCGGCTAAACATCTGATGCCCTTATCACCTTTTGGAACTGTTTCAACAACCGTACATTTGGCCGTCCCACATATGTAGTTTCTGATTTCATTGCGCAGCCGGAGGTACGATACTGTACTGTATGTGCTGTGGTTAAGTAACAAAGCAGTATATATTTATAACTTGCTTCATTAATAGCTATTATAGCGTAATTTTTAGCTTCTGCTCTGGGCGAGATCAGAAGGTAGACAGAAGCATAGCTTACCAATAAAGGTATATTTTTAACATTTTATTTCTCTCTGGTTTTATTTGGTGATTTTGAAAAAAATATTCTTTTACCGGTACTGAGGGCTTCAATACCATGGAACCGGCACTTTCCAAAAGGGGTCGGCACTACACACCAAAAAATAATGAAATTTAAACGACATTTAAACGACGTCAAAAATTTGATTGAAAATTACATTAAAATCAATGCACTCAGTTGGAGAATCAAAAAGCATATAATTTTACACTTCCATTCGTGTAATATTACATGTCATTCATTTTACAGCAGTATTCGAATAAAAATACATTGAAGTGCATTTTTCCATTTAAAGAAACGTAATTTAAAGTAATTTTCAATCCACGTGTAAAATTATAATAAATTTCGTTGAAGAAAGTACGACAACTCGTATGTATTTGTTTATTTTACATTTTAACATACATTTTAATTCATTTTACATTTATATTCATGCTCCAAATATGTGCATGAAAATAAACTTAAAATTACAAAATATTTTTTTCTGTGTAGGAACTCCAATGGTTGTGTATCTTTGAAAAATTGGTGTTAGTGCTCACTATACGGTCCCAGATGGAGCTAAAATTTTCTAACCAAAACAAAATTACTATTGTATGCTAAATTTTTTCTAAACATACTATTCAGCTAACCCCAACCATTATTTCACTAAAATGTATAGTTTGTGGCAGTCGAGTACTGACACACAACCATGCGCTGCTAGGTCCCATGCAAAACTGACTCAAACATCACTTCGTTAAAAGTTTAACAACTTCTAACAAACCGGAATTGACTTGCAGTTTTCGATAAAGTTGTAGACAATTATACTATCTTTCTTATTTTTACTTGCAGTGATAATGTGATACATACAGTGCCACCTAGTGGTGAGAATGTGAATTAGTAGGCTTTCTCCATGTCAATTCGTCGCTGTTGTGCTATCTTATGACAAGCGCCATTTAGCACATTTCGAGAAAAACGATTTTTAAAGTTTGAGATTGAATATCTTGAAACTTATAAATGGTATAAACAATCCAAAGAAGACAATTGATGCTTCTATCTATTCTGCATTAATCTCTCAAATATTACGAAGATCGGTTGACTACATTGCGAGTATTTACTATAAATGTAAACAAAAGTCGAACTCACACGTGTCATAGGCGTGTATTGATGACAAAATTTGTATGACGTGTCATAATCGTGCATGGAAAATTTTCCATAGAAAAAAATCATCACTTTTTAACTTTTATTCATATCTTTGGGTTCATATGGTCTATAAACATTCGGTGAAATGCATTTTAAAAGAAATGAGTCAGGGAATCTAGAAAAAAATGTTATTCTTGATTACAGTGCTGCCAAATATCTTTTATTTCCAGTTCAAAACTAAAACTGTGTTTTTCTCACAACTCGTATAATTTTCTTTCGAAAATGTTTATGCCATTGTGTTCCTCAGACATGTTCACACATAAAACAATCTAAAACTTCAATATAACTTGAGCCAATCCCGAGATATAGCGATTTGGAGCAAAAAACTCACAATTTCTCATCATGTTTCTAGCTATATCTAAGTAACCAAGTAGAATTTCTAAATTCTGAAAACGCCACTTTGTAGAGATTTTTCAAATAAGTAATGTGGCATATATAACTCAGTTTACCCCAAAATGGCGTTTGTCATAAGATAGCACAACAGCGACGAATTGTCGAATCGCTTCAGTGGTGGACCGATCGAATTTTCGAAAATCCATTATTTTTCTGGACAGTCTACAAAATACAGTTTTGTAAGTCTAGTGTATAGCACCGCACGCGTAATTTCCGCACTGTATTCTGCCGTTTATCGTTATTCGGCTACTTGCAAAAAAGTGTACTTAAATGCAGTTCTTTTTTACCAGGTCTCTCACTGAACTATTGGGATTCCTTTTGAAAGCTTCGCCTACCCACTTGTGATCCTTCACACGAATATCTAGTTTGGCCACTTTATTTCCACAAACGGTCAAAAGTTCGTTGTACGGTTTCAAAACAAGACACTACATATCGCCCATATTGGTTAATTTCTGGCCATACTCGGTATTCTTGAAGTCTTCATTTCTGGCCATACTCGGTATTCTGGAAGTCTCTAAAAATTCTACGATTTTATGATTTTATCTTATGGGAAGTGCATTAATATTAACTTCTGAGAGAATATCTGGAACGTCAGTGGCACCAGTCAGTAGTTTAACCATAAGAATCTGCTCCGTCGTTTGGACAAGGTATCCATATCAAGCAATTGACAGCGATCGATCGATAGACGGCGGCAGATCCACCGGTTTACGCCACGGCAATATTCTTGCAAGGCACGGAATTCTGGTAATCAAAATCCCCACAAAAAGGCTCCAAATAGAAACTACTTATAGCGCTCGCAAACAATATTAATTAGTGAACACTGGTCATTCTTATGATGAAACCGAGGTTTCTATTGGCATTTGCTATAACATGTTTGAAAGATATCTGCGAATCTAAAAGAACACCAAGGTCTCTGACGACTGACACTCTCTGAAGCGATATTCCAGAAATATCGTAGCTCCAGAATATTGGATTTTCTTCTGCGTGTGGAAGAGATCACCGAACGTCAACAAATTTCGATTACTTAAATCAAAGTAATCGCTAAAGTGCAATGCAATCTGCTGTGGATTACACAATAAGAAACAGTTTTAGATTATCAGCGTATATAAGTATGCATTCTTGTGGGGTGACATAGGTAACATTATTGAAGAACAAAGAGAATAGCAAAGGTCCGAGGTTGCTTTCTTGGGGGCACATCTGAAATATTGATAAAACTGTCTGGTTCATTATTCCCAAGCTTCACAGATAAAGAACGATCGACAAGATATGATTTGAGCCATTCGGTAAGATCAGATGATGCATACCCAGTCGTTTATGAGAAGGAGAGAATACAGCTTTGAGATCCGTGTACACTGTCTACTTGGGGCCCTTCGTCAATATTTTAATGTAGTATGAAGTGAATTTTGATACTTCGAAATGTACATTTCCTACTAGAATCTCAAACAACTTCGATCCAGCACAAAGAGAAGTTATACCTGGATAGTTTACAACATTTTGCTTATTTTCTTTTCCAAAAACTGGCAACATTGGTTTTGTGCTACATGTCTGGAATAAAGGAAGCAGTTATGTGCTTTATAGCTATTGCTGGTTTTAGTGAATTCTTGTTTCGTAATGGTGTTCGCCGGTTAGTGTAATGTCGAAAGATAGCTGCTCTCAATCTTTTAATCTTTTAAGTTCACGTTGGAATCGATTGGACTTCGGTGGCTTTGGTCGAAAACGATGTGCCGGGACATATATTATTAAAGCTGTTTCAAGATATGCGATAACTTTTCTACAACCATATCCACATACATTGCTTTAATTAAACTTACACGATGCAAAGAATACACATTTAACGAATATTCTCCAAAGTTTCAATAGAAAATACATAATGGAAAAAAGATTCTGCAATTTGGAAATGATGCAATTTGATTCTGTACATCCTTTACTTTGTTTTTGGCTTACCGATTTTAAATTCGCCGGGCTTCAATATGACAGGGATTGTGATAAAGTCTGTTTCAATTTGAATGTTTTCTTCAGATCGGGTTTGTCCAGTTTGTTATATAGTTGTATGGGAATGTTTAATACTTGCACTTGTTTCTTGTTTGTCGAACACAAAAAACTACTGTCCCATTGCTTGTACGCTGAATTGGAAAAGACTGTTGAAATCAGAACTTTGGTGATGATGTTCTCCTCCCGTGGGCAATCAACGAGTTTTTCTTTCGAACTCCTTCCTGATGCTCCTTCAAACACACACACACGCACACATACATAGCCATACATGAGATAGATGAGTGATGCCATTACCATGGGCGACAGAGAATATTTTCAGCTTCATTCAATTAAACGTTATTTAATAATAAAAAATAAATTGAATGCCAGCCAGTGTTGTGTCGATTTACTCCGAGTTGCTGCCTGGGGCCCGGGGGCTGTTCTATACAGACACAGTAGAACCTTCGCGGTGGTACCAGGGGAGCAGAGTACATAACGAACCAACCACTCCACACCGGTGTTTGCCGTCTTCTCATCGTATGGTAGGTATCGTTCCAGACAGACCGATCCGAACCTGCTGAGTTGTGGGGAAATCGTTGAAGGCAGTCCCTATACTTCACAGGGGCGAGAGGTGATAGAAATTGTCGCACAACTGCATCATAAGCATAGCACTTTACTGTAGCTATGAATAAATGGATCATATTTGTTGATGATGGCGATGATGATGATGATGATGATTGATTAAAACTGAGAAAGTGTGGGAGTTACAAATGACAAGCATTTGAGAAACTTTAGCCTCGCTCATGTTGCTTCTAGTTGAATGATTCAGGCTCAAATTTTAAATCTAGATCACTACATCAATCGAATTATATCTACATATCATGCCTAGTGATGGTGTTGTTCTTCGTTTTTTCTTCATATCCATACTCGAACCAGTCGGTTGGAACAGTACATAACACTCAATTTAATTAATATGTATACTCAATTTCATTACCGGATGATATTGCTGAGGGCAAGCTTCCGCTAGCTGATGCTGCTACCTGCGAAAAGGGGCCCGCGGAGAACACTGATACGAAGATTCTTCGCTGGTCAATTAAATTTTGAACAACTGTTCGGATCGGCCTTTGAGCCTCGGGATGTCTGCGTGCAGGAAAGAAAAGTTGCGTGCCTCTGTCTCTCTCGTTCGATACTGTGTAATTATTGTCGATTGCGTTCGTCGACCGATGATAGGTTTGATTTTCCGATTTTGGAAGAAATCTTCAGCGCTCTTACTGCAGCTTCCAGAACGCAACAGGTCTCCGTGGGAACGTTTTTGGTCTTCCGTTATGTTAGGGGCGGGCAACAGGTACAGATAACATTTGAATTTTTTTATCAGTGGAACATAATTGTTCTCTGGTGCACACGCGGCATAACCGTTATGATATTGAAACATGTGAACCCGTTTCTGAAGAGTGTGTAAGGTAGATAATTGCTGCTTTGGGATATTTAAGATGTTGCGTTGCGGACATCAGCTAATGCCACGAGCCGTTTCAGATGCATGCACTAAAATAATCAGCTATTGTCAGGGAATTGGCGCGAACGTTTTTTTTTCTTTTCCAGATTTCAATTATTTATAACTAATTTAATAATAACAAATTTTACGAATTATTGAGCCTGCGAATCAAACATTTAATTATAATTAGAGGAGTTAGTCTCAATTTCTGATACATTCATTTTTACCATTCCACACAGTTTTATAGCACTATTCTACACATAGTAAAAACAAGAATTTTCTAATTGTGCTTCTAGTTTTAAATTTTTATTGAAATTATTTAAGGGGTTACACCACTGTAGAATCTAAAAAATCGATTTTTTATTTATTAGTCTAAAATGTGTTGTTTCAGGATGTTAAAATTATATCCCAAAACATGGAAGACGAAAACAATACATACATGTTCAAATTTTCAATTCTGCCACAACGCCTATATCTCGAGTATACTGAAAACTTTAACCGCGTTTTTCTCGAAACCACTTTTTCTGAGCTGGTCGGAAATATAACTCGAGCAAATGATTTTTGATTGTTTTGAAATTTTCACAGTATATTCGAAATTGATTTCTCCGGCGACGTAAGTAGGATTTTTTTATTGCTTATTTTTTTTGCAATTAACAATTTTGTATCGATGTTTATGACATTTTGAACGTCGGATGCTATTGTCATAAGGGATCAGAAAAATTTAAGTTTTTGGGCCTAATTTAAAAATTACGGGAGATAGTTTTCTGACCGTGGACTCCCTTCAATAAACGCGCATAGAGGAAAATGCTGCTCAGCCGCCATCTTGTGGTGAAATTATTTTTTGTGATTCATTACTTATCAATTCCATTTAACAAGATCTCAATGAATCTTTATTACGTCAAGAAAAATTCCCGAAATATACCTTTCGTGCTCTACAGTAGTGTAACCCCTTAAATGCGACTTTATATGGGTCTTTCCACTTCGAATTTACATATCAATTTTTAATTTCTTGAAAGGGGCGAGCATAACGTTGTTGGTAAATCGATTGCCTTGTACGCAGCCCTCCTAGGTTCGATTCCTAATCCCGGCCATAGACATTTCTAACCCTCAAAAATAGGCGAATGACCCTAAAGTTAAAACATTCCCGGCAAAATCAAATATCAAACGATTGAAATATTCCACGCTTTCGACAATACAGTGTCGATTTCGCATACGTCGGGCTGCACCCCTTGTAGAGTACTCATTGATGTTTCTTTTGTTAAATTGTCGACAAACCGGTGCCAATAATCATGTTTTTGGTTTTCCAAGCACTCTATGTTCGACTCTATCGATACGTATTTTTTAAGCTATCTTGCGTTCCTACATTCAAAATCTTCTTATACGTGGATGACTTTTTTACGTACATTTCTGAATACTCTATCCAACCGGTCCTATGGTCGTTTAGTCTGAGCTGGAATCGCGGTATCGAAAATTATGCCCCCAAACACTTGTAATTTTTCTCTGGAGGAAGCTCTTGTTTTGATTCGATGGTTTCGGATATCGCGGTCGCGTAATTCTTCCAATCAATGTTTCAATGAGGAATTTGAGTTTTGTTTCTGAAGCAACCCCTGTTTCACATAAATGCGCCATATTTTTTCATCAATTTATTTATTAACATTTATTCATCAAGACATTGAAAGAATCGAGTTTCGGAAGTATGATTATGCAATTCCACCGTAGGACAGTGATCGGATCCGCGACCTAGTGATGAATTGCCCATCGAAAGATACAATCACTGCAAATAGGGTAATGCAGCAGTCAACTGCTTCAAACGTGTTCTTACTATAGGGAGCAACGTTATCGGAATCTTTTCAAGAGTAGCATTAAAAGTTGTAAGCACTAAACTGAAACATTTAATGAACAATAGAGATACTAGGAGTTTTCCATGTTCCTGGCAGTGCTGGGTATTGCTTGTTGGATCTCAGATGCCCAAGTTCAAGAGAAACTTACTTCGGATTTAAGGTAGCACTTCCAAGATTGTTACTGGATGCTGTTGACATACTTGGGCTCCGTTCTAAGCAATATAAGGGAGGCAATATTTCTCCTCTTCCGAGACGCCCCCTATAAACATAAAATGTTCTCTTGTGTGTTATCAGAATTATTCGCGTTTATTTGTAAGAGAATATAAGAATTTTGTTTAAAGAACAGGTGACAAAACTTCTCAACATTTCTGCAAAAGAACGCTTTGAGCGTTTCTTCGGGGAGCGTTTGAGTTGCTCCCGGCCCAGTTTGTACGCTGGACATAATGTTATTCCATGATACTCTCCCCACAGTAAATACATTTTTAAGTATTCTTTCCGACACAGAGTCTACCGTTTTTTTTATCACGGATAATTGCAATTGCATGCATTCGAGTATTTTAACTGACTGAAGCAAGAGATTTTTGAGTCCGCCAATCCCATCCTTCAGCAGATTTTTCCACATCACAGACTGAGGCAATTGGCATACACACGGTCCTCGATCACAACCATATAGTATGCCGCCAGGTCTCAAGTAATGCACAATATAATCGAAAAATATATCATGGTACATTTTGAGTCGGGGAGAATCAGTTCTAGCTACAGAAGAGGTTTCACTATTCCCATATTTCATGACCTCAGATGAAGTCCGGAGTTTCATCAACCTCCTTTTGGTACATCTAGGGCACACCGCGCGGAATAAAATGCTTCGAAAAAAATTACTAGCGGAAGTAAAGCTCTGCAATTCTTTTTGCCCGTTACGGTACTTTTACTATTTGGTTCTAAAATCTTTATACAGCAAAGTGTTTCTCTCGAAATCCCGTGCAAATTTTTTGAGAAAAGTTGAAGTCTTCTCGAATTGACACGCGTTTGACAAAAAGAAGAGCATTATTTTTGCATAGAAGAAATGAAAACCTAGCATAGTTTCGTTTTGCGTACATAATCAAGTCACTATCATAATATCCAATGTAATCATTGTATATTTCTGGCATCACTGGAATTGAATAACAGACTGAATAACGAATAATAGAAGAATAACGAATTTTTGAAACGCTAATTGGCACTTGCGTCGATGCCTAGTCCCACAAGGACTCCAACTCTGAAACAAATCGGACAAGTAGGTGCCGGACCTACGTGTTTGAACTTTATATGAGAATTTTCATGGACCCGCTGAGACATGGAGGACGACATGACGCTGGTCATGGAGACAACCCGCTAGTTCACATTTTCACCCTGTGACACTATATGCATCAGATTATCAGTACAAGTGAAAATAAGAGATTTAACTTATTTACCCACTAGTTTGTCGAAGACTGAAAATCAACCATGATTTGTTAGAAAAAGTTTTAGCAATGTGATGTATCAGCCAATTTTGCGTATGACACATTCTTTCGTAACGTTTACAACGCTTAGACGAATCTTCATTCGTCAAATATGTTATAACTTTATCAAATGAACGCCTACATCAAATTTATTACAGACTCGGAAAGTAGACAAAATTTCACGAAAGTTTACTTCAACATAAACTGAATATACTAGAATTTGATGATTTGACTTTTATTGAAATATGTTGAATGTTCTAATTTGTGACGCGTTGGAACGACACGTTACATTATCGGTCAAAGAACAATCCTCTTCCGTACATTCAGTTTATGTTGATTGAAACTTTCGTGAAATGTTATCTACTTTCTGAATCTGTAATAAGTTTTGATGTAGGCGTTCATTTGATAAAGTTATAACATATTTGTCGAATGAAGATTCGTCAAATCATTGTAACGTCACGAAAGAATGTGGCGTATGGTGTTGACTAAGTACAGTAAGATTCCGTTTTTGGCACGTTCCGTTTTTGGCATGCTCCCTTTTTGGCACCCTCCGATTTTGGCAACAAATGGGTTCCGTTTTTGGCAACATTTTTGTTGGTCATAACAAATCTTTTAGAAATGTGCAAAAGATATTTTTTGTATCAATTTATATCACATTTGACTTCATTTCCAAACATGGGAGTCATATTAACCCTCAAAGGCACAAATCATTTTTTTTAATATTGTGAAAATTGTCTCATAGCTTCAATACATTACTGTGATAATTTTGAGATATTTTTCGCAATGTTGTTTTAAAACAGTGTTATGTATTTAAGGGTTACCTGTATTTTACATCATACGTGTTTTATTTAATCATTACAATAAGTGTAGAAATGCATTATTTATGTAGGGAATGTGTTCGGTTGTCGGAACACTTTTGTTTTTGGCTTACAACATTACTCCAATTAAACAATATATGGAAATAAGCATACCAATAGAAAGCTAGAGGCCTTAGCTAATAACTTATCGAATAATTTAATTTCACTTGTCAACTTAAAAAAAGTTATTAACAATTTAGTAAAATGATAACTGTTTACCATTTTGAAAAATGTGGTCGGTTGTCGGCACCCTAAAAAATTTACTAAAAATGGAAAAATATGAATGATGATCATCACGATTCAAAGGGAAAAGGAAATTTATTCAGTTCAATACCCATCAAAGGCATTATGAACATCATTCTTCATCAGAACCACAATATGTGTATGTGAAAAACTAGTGCGAATATTACGCACTGCTAATGCACTGACGCACTGATCGCATTCACTGCCATTGAGTTAGTTTCAGGCACTCCAGTTTTTTACCAAAGCTTCAGACAGAGCAGATGGAAGTCAGTCAAAACGGGAGGGGGACTACAGGGTAACCCCGAGCCCCCCCCCCCTCCCCACCAAATTATCTGGTCGTGACAATCTGGTATATACGGTGCTACCTAGCATTGCAAAAACACGACCAGGTGGCCTTTCTTCATGTAAATGTAAAACGCTAAACCGGAAGTCGCCTTCCTGGTTTTCAGAATGGTGCCAAAGATCGATCTCTGGTATCTATTCGTAAAGCCCGTTCCAAAATATCCATATTGATTAGGTTATTGAGAGCATTTGCCACAAAATTTTGGGTGCCGACAACCGATTTTAGGGGCCTTTTTTGAAAACTGATCAAAAGAAAACTTGCGGCGAACATTTCGGCGCCATTCAACGTTGAATCACAAAATAGAATAAATTCACATCGTAAATATTCAATGCGCATACTTTTTCGATCGATTTACTTCTTTCTGTAACACTAAGCAAATCATCAAAAAAAAACTTTTGAGTAGAGTTTCACTTGTTCAAAAAATATATTGGTTGGAGAACAGAACATTCGAGTTTGCTTCAGCAATCGGCACAAAAAGATCGCGCTAATATATAACACAAATAATATGTATCAGAATGTCCATATCTGGTTTCTGACAAAAGCTACATAGGGATGCCGACAACCGACTAGTGCCGGCAACCGAACAGTGCCGGCAACCGACGACTTTCCCCTATAATAGTGCAAGTGATTTTTACAACAAAAATGGTTTTCTTCAAACCTAAATATCTTCAAGCATTGATTTTCAATCTATCAATTCCATTTGAAAGATCAACGATGGGTTAGTTATGGAGAAGCAATAAATTTATTAATTTTTTAAAAGAGCTGTGTCTTTTAAACAAAATTGTTCAATAATTTTCAGAAAGAAGACATAACAGCCCCAGGAGCGAATTCAACACTACCATTCAGTGAATTGTTCCATTTTTGACGTTTAGTGGGACGAAGAAAAGCGATTCGAATTAAATGATATTTTACATATTCGTAATGAGAGAAATGCACTCGAGAAGTGCGCGAAGATTGTGAGAATTCTACAGGACAGAATACTACTTTCGACGCTCAAATCCTCTAGCGCCCTGGGTATGTATCCTGTGTCTTCGGACAAGTATCTTGGATGAAAATGAGCATTATTTTGACAACTGACTGATAAACGTTTCTTGCAAAGAATAAGCACAGCCTTATGACTGAACTACAAATCAAAAAACTGCAGAAAGGACTAGATACAGCAGTAATTTAAATAAGATTACTTTATAAATTACTTGATATTCTCAGCTCGAAATATTATATTTGAATTCGAAAACAAGAAAATATTTGCATATATTTTAGTTTACTCAAATTCTCTTGCGAAGTAGGAACTATTTAACTTGAATTATATTTTTTTCCTCATTTCATTTGTCTGCAAAAGGCCCACCTTGCCCCACTTTTTTCTCTTCGTGGTTATAAAGTTAAAGGTTTTTACTAGTCACAAACAAAATTCCAGCTGCCGCCATCTGCCGCTTCGTGGGTTATTACAAATTTTGTGGAGCATTTTTTTTTAATATTTTTGATGAAAACAACATTAAAATGTCATGATAACATTTATCACTCTTTTAAGCATTTTTGTTATTGTAAATTTTCGAAGATTTAGGAATAAAACAATCATTTCTAGATATATTTTTCATAAACAAATGTTGAAATTCATTTTCTTGAGTATTTTTTTAAATGTCATGTAGCGCCATCTACATAGGTTATAAAGTATAAATGTCTTCAGTACATGTGTTAGAAATATCAAAACAAGCAACTTTGCCGAAGAAAGTTTTTTTGATAGAACACCTCTATCAAAAGATAGCACTGATCTAGATCAGTTTCTACTTATCTAGATCAAAACCAAGGTTGTCAAAATAATGATCATTTCCATCTAAGATGCTTTGCTAAAGACACTAATCCTCCAGGATATATACCCAGGGCGGTAGAGGTTTTGACCGTCGAAAGCTTGCCCCATTGTACGACGTCTGAATTTGATAAAATCATGAATAAAATTGAATTTGCTTATTTTTTCTTTTATCTCATTTCATTTCACATATGATAAAAATCATTGAAACATTTTTGAAGTCGTAAATTGAAAATCCAAACTTTAAAAATAAGGTTCCATTTTTGGCATGGTTCCGGTTTTGGCAACTGAAAAAAATAAAATTGTTGCCGAAAACGGAATCCTACTGTACTCGATTCACACAAGCTATATTTGCTGAAATATTATTGAATTTACTAAAATAGTATGTTTGGAGAAATGTTAGTGCATAGTACAATATAGAGCTACATAGTATAATATGGAGTACATAGTATAACATGGATCTTTTGACTTGAACATTTTAGTTCCACATTTCATAGAATAGAGGGCGTCATCACTAACTTTTAAAAAAATGATGGGTTTCGTATTATTAGAAATCCAAAGCCTGACTATTTTGATCAGAACGTAGCAGTTTAACGTAGTTTAACTGTACTTAAGATGGGAATTGGCGTATTATTTGGAAATTTTACTCGATCTCAGAATCAGTATAGAAACAAAAACTCAGTTTGAAACTGAAGTAGAATTTGAATCGAAAATAAATATGACTTCGCTGCACCGAACGAATGAGCGACGAAACTAACAACCGCGGCGCGCATGAATTGCAACTTCTGTCCTCTTTCAAAACAACCCGAGTTTCGAGGATGTCATATTCGTTTTTGATATTTCATTCTGGTTCTGTTTGATATTTGTAAAAAATGCGGGATGCAAATAGTTAACGATACTTGTTCAAGCTTGGTTGTGGATTTTATCTGAATTTCTCCACGACTTCGCCCATGGATAAACAGGGCAATTAGGGTTGTGGTACCGGTAATACCGGTACCGAAAATCCCGGGAATACCGACCCATTTTTGGTACCGTAATACCGGTACTGAACAAAAGCCAGTACCGGTATTTTCGGTACTATACAATTTTTTATGACAAATATGTTAACTCCGCAGGAGGATCTGTTTCAAAATATCGGTCGGCAAGATAACGTTTAATTATATTAATTTGCCTTCAAGATAAATCGTTGAGATAACACCTTTGTGTGGGAATGAGGTGGGGCCATCATCATAATAATTCTAGAAGTTAAAGTTTTATTAGTGACATTCTGATTGGTTTCCATTATTCACTGGGTGGCGCGTAATAAGACTATGGTCTAAGTCATGTCTGTATTTGGTTTGCTCTTAAACCTTTATCTATAGAAGAACAAACAGCGATTTAGTAGCTAATAGTTTTGGACTTGGTGAACTGCTTCAAATGGGGCGATTTGTAATTATTGGTGATTGGAAAATTCAACCAAACTTCATAGTTTACAGGAAAGCAAGGAGCCTTGATATGCATTAGAGAATAGTAGGCAAACGACATAAAGGTCGAAACCAATTCAGAAAAGCAAGAGAGGAAATGCGAATAACCTGCTCGGATTTACTGTCATTTTCGCTTTGATTTACTGTTGTTAGTAGGGCTTCATACATTTACCATCTGTTCAAGTCGACAAAAGTCGCACCACTTAGCAGTTATTGATTTCAAAGTGGCCTAGATTTTGAAATAAAAGAAGGTGCCCTATACGAAAAATATTTTCTGTGAAATGAGTTGCCATTCCGAAGCAATTAAAAACCATAAACATGTTTTTTGATCAGCACAAATCAATAATCTGAGAATAAGATCATCAGTTTGAGCATTCAATTTCAGTTTGAAGCTTTTTTCGAATTTTTTAAAAAATATGCGAGTACCGGTACTTTACCGGTACTGAGGGCTTCAGTACCGTAGTACCGGTTCTCGCCAAAAAGGGTCGGTACTGCGAACCCTAGGCAATATGTTTTCGCTTTAATTGTCACATGCGAAGATTTGTTTTCAATTTCCCTGTACTATCATCGAACATAGATATATGACAACAGCGAGCGTCCATTCTTAAGGCGGCAGTAGGGGAGACCGAGGGGGGTTGAAACAGTTCTTTGTTTTTATTAGATAAATCAACAAAAACGGTCATTCGATGATTGCTTATTTTTAAATTTCTTACTTCTGTTTATGCTTTATCAAATTACGTCAGAATAAATGGTACTAATCAATAACAACGCATCAATATGTATATTGATTTTTGAAACAGTGTTCCCTTTGTTTCAACTCTCCTTCTAGCGAGGTTAGTTGAAACAGCAATAAATGTTAGTTGAAACAAGTAACCAATTATTTTAAATATTATCAAAACTATTTCTAAAGCACCAAATGTTTCAATTGCGTCATTTTCATTCGTTAACACTACGAAAATTTCCTAAAATGACATGCATTCTTTTCATTATTTTTCATTTATGACTACAAGTGATACGGGTTTATGAAAACAGGAAATTTAGTATCCATATCGGTAGTATTTGATTCATTTTGAATTATGGTCACTTCGTTCCAAGCTTCAGAAGCTGATAGGAGGAAACAATTAGAACAAATGCATATTATGTCACATAGAACTAAAAAACTGAGAAAGTTGATTACGATTGTTAATTCAGCAATGGAGAATCTTGATTATTATTATTAGTTTAGAAACGTTAATATGATTATAACATTGCCGTAGGACTAGACGTGCATCATCGAGGAGAGTTGACACAAAGTGTTTCAACTCTCCTTGTTTGAGAAGTAATGCTTGATCAACAATTTACAGCATATACATTGAAACGATGGAAATAAATGCGTACAATCCATAAATATTTACTGTAAGACTACATAATTATGATATTGTCATGATCCAATATCACTTAATATCCTATTAATACTAATTTGAAAAATATATAGAAAACTTGAATTAGGTCATTTTTTGTGTAGTTACCGTAAATACTTAACCACTCATTTAGCGTCGTTCGCGTGTATTGGAGGATTTGTTGGCACGACATAAATAAAACAAATGCATTATTGTTGAATCCCTAACGCTACTGTTTCGCTAGTAATGGGCATTGTGTCAACTCCTTTCTGTTTCAAATCTCCTCGGTTTCTCCTACATTGTGTCGAACATTTGCCAAAGAAACTACTTTCCAATAACATTACTGTAAATTAACTAGTACGTATTTTGTAGATAGCCCTATGTCTAACGAAATATCAGTCGATTCGCTTGACTGTCAAACAGAGCACTATCGGGTTCACTGTTGTGAATTGTTATCGTTATCGCTGATGACAGTTATCGAAATCACTAATTGCAAAAGAAATCCCGCCTTACGTAACTCCTATACACCTATTCTCGATTTTGATCTCTGTAGATAAGGCTAGAGAACATAAATCTTCTGTAGCTTGGTTTAGCTTAGTTTGAATTTCAAATTTTTTTCGAACCGCTTTTGACACTCCCGTGTCTACTAAATTTACCACAATAGCTTCTACTGATTTGTCCTTCCGTAGCTTTGTTTTCACATCAATGCTGACAACACCATCAGCATTATGAAACGGAGCTTTCATCTTTATATATGTACTGCGTTCGCAGCATTTATGTATTTGGTTCTCTTCCCTAGTACTCAATTCTAGGAGTTGAAAAACGTGGCCCCAACAATTGTGGGTGGTATGGTCACTCAGCAAATGGTGTGCCAAGGGCTATGTGAGCGCGTGATAACGTCATTATCCAGCAGATGATTGATGTTGCTGTTGTTGTTATTTATCTGTTCACTAAACATTAGCCAATCCGTCCTCACATTATTTGACATAGAGTAAACCGATCTATCACCGGTGAAGCACGCCGTCACTTCCACCTAACCGATCTATGGCTTGGCTTGTGTTGACATGACACGGACGCAATTGTGCAGATCCGTTAGGGCGAACAAACAGATGATGGCGGCGTCCTCATCAAAATAAATTAAAATTCATTACCCTGACAAACCCGTTCCCACTCTCTCGATGTAGAGAGAAGTACATAACCTCCGCCACCGCCACCGCCGCCGTCGATAGGAGGAGATGGTAAGAATAGGAACGGCAAAACTACATTTTTTAATGCTGGTGTTCCACTGACTGTATGTTTCAGGATGACATTTCACCACGCGCACACTCGCGGGCACTCTCGTCCGTCGTCAACCCACTTCAATCTAACGGTTTCTCTCTCACCCACAGCGAAGAGTGCCGGGCCTGTATGTGAATACCGAGTTTTGATTACGTTTTTCCGTGTTTTCTTACTCGCTTCGCATCGTTCTACTGCTTATTTACTTTCTTCGCAATAATATGCTGGCTCTCTGTTTTGGTCGATCTCGATCATGCGCGAGTGGTTGCTCACTCTCTCGGCATTCAATCGGACACAGCTGAGATAGTTCGCTCGCGAGTTGCTCTCTGTTATGTTTCGTCGTCCGATATGGTTTTCCATTTGCACTGCACTGCAAATGGAAAGGAAAATGCGAAAAGCTTTCGCCTGGTGGATTTTTGATTCGAGCGAGAGTGAGTTCATCATCGGGCGGTAGCGGGAGAGTGAGTTCGGTGAACTCAAGTGAAAATCAAGTACAAAGTAAGACGAGCTTTGAAAACTGTTGATGAACAAACGCGAGTCTTAGAGAATGTGTATACCCGCAGGTCTGCGGTCTCCCATCTGGCAGTCGTAGCAGTTAGTCGATATCTGACTTGAAATGGATTAACTTCCTCCTGCAGAACCAAAATAAAATTAGTGACGACTAAACGCGTTCCCGTACGAGAGTTTCGGTGTAACCGTTTGATTTTTCCGTTTGTTGCCTTGTATTGAAATCTTCTTAAAGTTTTAGAGAATTCTACCGTTATAGCTGAAAAGTTTAGTGGCTGTAGAAAGAACTGTGCTTTGTAAAGAAATCGTATTAATAGTGATCTTGTTGTATATGATATAGCGAAAAAAACTTATTGTTACTATTTACCCAGTGATGAACTTCCAACCCACCGGTCAATTGTACCACCTTCTGGAAAGGAAAGTAACCTAAAACCACCCACTACAATCAATAGTTTCAAACAAAAAGGGATTTCACCAGTGAGCAGTGTTAATCGTTTAATTCAGTGTTCTTGAGAGTTTCGCCGTAGTGTTGAAATCTATTACACATTTTTTCATAAGGTTCGGATCTGTGTGATTGATCGCGCTGCAGGCAAGTCGTTGTGTTTTGTGTCAGTGTGCGGAATCGCAAGTGGATATTAAGTAAACAGAAGATTTCTTATGGTGCACGAAATTTGTAGTATATTATACCTACACCAAGTGCTGGAATTCCTCAAAGAGAGCGATCCGTTCCCGATGGACCACCGCCGGTGATCGGTGTGCACTGATGAACCAACTTCCACTGCTCGGCGGCGGAATTTCGTATTTCTACGGAAAAGGTGATTATTCCCAGCTCGTTTTTTTTCTCTGGTATTAATTTATGCTACTGCCAAATCATACTTCTCTTGTGAAGCTCTCCTCGGTGCGGGGCGTTAGAAGTCAAGTTACTCGTAGCATTCGAATCGAGCGAAGACGAAGAAGCAAACGAATTTCGTCCGCCTGTTTGTCCATCCGTCCGGTACCGGGCAGGGGGAATTAAGTGTGAAGTTCATTGAATCTAACAGTACATTCTGCGAGGCAGGCATTGCTTGCAGAAGTGCCCACCACCAGTCCAGAGTGGAAGAGTGTAGTGTAGGTACTTGGAGCCAGATTGAGGGCGCAATAGATTCCACAGTCAATATGCGGGAAGAGTTTTTTTCTTTCCCCGTGGTGTATTCTCTTTCGTGTTGAGTCAGCTTTTGAACGAAATCGGCAGAGGATTCATAAACTTAACGGGTCATTTGCTGCCATAGGGAAGCTCGTTTGGGTGATGGGACGTGACGCCGAAGTTTGGTGTTAGAAAATGGGAAACATGACACTTTGGGGCGTCAATGTGTTCGGCTTGGCTCGAGTAAATTGCTTTGGAAAATCACTTGTTTTTTTCCGAGATTGGTGGCTGCAAAGTTTTCACTTTGTTCAATCATCGTACGGTGGGGATTCTGTTCTGATGGTTGTTTATGTTTATTGTTTTCCGTGTTTGCGGATCGGGAGCTATTATACTTTGGTTACGTACATTTTCGCATTTCTAACATATGGTTTTGAAAGATGCAGAATGCAGGATTATTTACTATATTTATTGTTTTAAACTGTTTCCTGAGGGTGATGTATTTAATGCTTCAACTGAGAAATTGTTAAAATAATGGAAAAAGAGGTTGTTCTTGTCTTTGGCTTATTCTTAATGCTAATCAATCCTTTCTGAGAAATCGAGGGAATCTGAATTACCACCAAGCTCTCAATAGCAATAAAGCTATACAAGAATATTCTCTGCTAATAATTCTAACGTTTGAGGCAAAAACATCGATTATTCGAAACTTAAGCCCCATTTCGGCTACTACCCCATCAATCTCTATCTCCCTGGCAGGTGCGTAGACACGATACTTCTTCGTATAGAGCTTGCAGCGAGCAATTTGGTTTGCCCGCTCAAGGTCGCTAGCCGATACCACAAGCTTATCCGGTCGGACTGGCGATACCGATCCCAGCCGAGTTGGCTTGCGGTTATTCGGGGAAATGTTCGGATTAACTTTCATTGAGCCAGTCAGTCCTTGGAAATGTCTTCCTATCAGTCAGCATTATCACATGGCCCTGGTAAACTGCGCAAAGAATGTTTTATCAGAAGAAACGAGAAATAAATGCGAGTAGAAACCATTACAACACAAAATATATGCACTAGAACAAACAAATATCCGCGACTATTTAAATAAGTTTGCTAAAGTCAGAAGAAACTATTCAGAGCTTGAACATGGCATTGACGTACAGAATATTTTTGATATTTTTATATTCAAGAAAAAACCCAGTATGCAGCGTCGAGTACGAAATTAGTACCTGCTGCATTTTTTTAAATGCTGAAACAGGATACATTTGACTGACATAGACCTATGCCTCATTTTTCATTTTAGGACCAGGCGGACGAATTTACCATAGTTTGAAATCAAAAGACAGTAATTTGAACCAAATTACTTATTGTTCATGAATTCCATTTATTTTGAAGTACTTGTGGTGGGAATAGAATGACGAGTCATTGCGAACTGAGTTAGGGTTTCAGTTTTTCAGAAAACGAACTCTATTTGAACTTCATAAACTTTGTTCAAAAACAGTTTTCAACGGCTTTGTGAAATATATACTTGCAAATACTGGAAATTTCTTTTAAATTCCACTACGTTATAAAAAAAAACTAAACTTTAAAATCAACACTATATTATGATTACACAAATACACTTGCACGTTGAAATAAATATATACTGCCGTACATTTCGACTAACACTTCTTTTTTGGACGATTATAGAGCTCTAAAACAGACTAATGACTTGTTTTTAGAGCTACAAAACTCCTCTTTCTCCCCGCTGGGTTGGAAATCGACCCCAGGTGAGCTGCGTACAAGGTAATCTACTTACCAACTACGCTATTTCCGTCCCCATCGTCTAACAGTACAGTGAAAACTACAAGGCGCATGTTGAGATCACCGTATGGCAAGTAGCGTCCCCTTTTTGAAAACAAAAGTTTTTATTTCTGCCATGAATATTTGAGACGCCATTACCAGTCAACAGCCGTCCTTCATTGTCAGTCACATTTTGAAAGTGATGTGGACCGATAATGCCACTTGTGCTGAAAAGCCACAACTAACAGTGTACCTTTCTGGTAGCAATCAATGGCTGCTATAGAATTCATGGAAAGTTATTGTCACTTCATATTCAAGTAAATCTGCTAATTGACAAAACCGTTGAGCCTAAATGAGCTTTTTCGCTGATGCATTTTTCATTTATTTTTTTGCTATATGAGTTGAGCGAATATAGCGATTGTTTTCATGGAAATTTTTTAAAGATTCTGAATGTTATTAAAGCGGGTTTTTTGTATTATGAATTGTCAATGTTTGCTGAAATAAATGAACGAACCAATTAGCGCAAATACAATCAGATTATCTGAGGCTTTCATCAGAGACCGAAATGATGGGGGAAGTGAAAGCAATTATGTGAAGAAAATTCCCCCAGAGGCAGGATTCTAACCCGCAACCTGCCCAATATACTAACCTTAACTATGCTATCCAACGGGGAAAACAGATCGAAATGGTGGGGGAAGCGAAAGCAATTATGTGAAGAAAATTCCCCCAGAGGCAGGATTCGAACCCGCAATCTTCGAGACTCCGGCCCAATACACTAACCTACCTTATGCGATTCCTGGGATATGCTGCCTTCCCAGATCTAGCATAAGGGTTAGTCCCAGGTATAGCAGAAGGGTTAGTGCATTGGGTCCGAGTCTCGAAGGTTGTGGATTCGAATCCTGCCTCTGGGGGATTCTTTTTTCTACATAATTGCTTTCGCTTCACTCACCATTTCGATCTCCGTTGGATACCGCCAAAAAGCCTTAATTAAGGTATTGGCAAAAACCAAATAAATGAATTAGTTGTGTAGATTATCTGTTTTTATCCCTATTGAAAAATCCTAAGTTCCTAAAAAGACACCTTGCTGGACCACTTCTGACATTTGCCAAGGGAGCAGTTCGTCTGTATGATGTGTACCGAAGATTCGAAATCATTTGAGAAATAAAACCTTCGCGATTATATTGTCAATTCTTAACTGTATTAACGTTGTATCTACTTCTTTGCAATTCCCTACAAAATCAAATCTTTCGCTGTGAGCGCTACTTAAAATCTGAAACGGTACGTCTATTGCATAATAAGTAATCTCGAACAATAAGACAGTTTTTTTTTTTACTTTCCACCGATATGAACAGCGCAAAAAGATAGCAAGCACTCAATTCTGGCGTTTTGTTTCCAAGTTCTAGACTATCCCCCACTACGACACGGGCTTGCTCGCCGGAGGACACACTGGCAACATTGTTGTTTTCGATCGCTTCCAGCGTGGCGTGGACTGGATGCAGAGAAATGGATAACCCTCGAACTCAAAACCCAGCACTCCACTCTAACCGCGAAAGTGCAATGAGTGTTTGGAACTTACAGGAAAATAGCAAACCGGCCCTGACGGGGAAGATGCGGACGCGGGAACTGGAAAAAAGCTATCTAAAAAATTAAAATTATGCAACTTGTTGGCAGGACAAGGGCATGCAGCAGCCAGCGGGAAGCTTTTTGCTACCGGGAGCGGAACTGCGGACCTTGGGTAGTAGGCAGTAGAAAGAATAATGTATTTCTTCGCGTTTCCACCACTGCCCCACCGAGGAGCCGGGTGGAGAGCTGTGTATGGAGTGCGCACTGATTCTTGATTTGAGGTGAACCATGTGCTGTTAGTTGTACCGGCGGAGCAAGTTCTCGGTCGTAAGGTAAATGTTCGCCGGTGCTCAGAACAAGTCCGATAATGTTCACATAAAACGCTAAGAAAACTGAACCACTCCGGAAGGCATCGACTTTGCTGGTAGACGAAGAAGTGGGCAAAAGCATGAATATTTATCTTGGGAAGGTGATACGGTTCTGCAGGGATGCTGGGTCAATGGGAACGTGGCTGGATGGGCTAAGGAAGTACATGTATACATCTGGAGAGTTTTCTTATAGCATTCCCCCCGTTGGCCGTGATTTTACTATGCTCTATCAGATTTGGGACGGTATGTGAGGTTTAACATAATGAAGCTTATTATTAGCGGCAGAATAAAAATGAGGTATTAGTTCTGGAAGAAAGCTACGTTTACGACGAAAAGCTGTGGGTGGTGTGCTATATGAACTGTTATATAAGAACTTCTAGATGACTATAGGGGTTATCTTACTTTGCACAGAGTGACATTTCTTAATTTTTGGTCACCACTAGTACTCCACGCGAACTGATACTCTACATTCGTGCATGTTTTCAAAGAAAATGCTTCATGGAGTTGAAATATTGTTTCATCCCTAGAAGTGACATTGCTATGTTGACAGTGAATGGAAGTTATTTTCTTTCTTTCGGTTGATTTTCTGCCATTGCAGTACCATTTCATCGAAACAGTTTCAAACAGCTTTATTTTGCAAAAGCATTAAGTTTTGAATGTGAATGTTGAAAAGTTTGAAGAATTAATTGTACTCATTTATGACAGCGTTATGTTGTGCTGGCTCCGTTCACATGAGACTACTGTTCAAGATAAATATCACCCCACCATCCATCGACTCCTAGAGTCATCCGAATAAACAAACAAACATTCATCGTACTCGCTGTCATACGGTGGTGAATAAATCCAATATCTCTATCAATTTCACTCGTGTGCGTGCGAATTCGTTCAGTCTACGTAAACCGGACATGTTTGATTACGTTTGTCCAGCAGCAGCGTACGCATAAGTTGTTTTGCCTTTCAGCCAATGCAAATAAATTAATTGGCTCAATATTGTACGCGTCACACATACACAATCCGATCATCTGACAGCCGTTCGGCTGTGTCAGTAAGCTATCGTTTGCTATCGGATAAAGTTAAAAAAAATAAACTTTGTCGCTTAGCATGCAAATGTACGCGATCCCTTTTCATAAAACACACAAGTGGCTTAATAAATTGATTATTCGACACATTTTATGCTGCTGTTTGCCTGGTGCTGCTCAGTTGGTTGGTGGTTGCCGCACAGACAATCCTTTCGCTTCGGTTGCACTTTTACGATCCGATTCGACTTAGCGGAGTGCTTAAAAATGCTCACAAACACATTCGAGTGTTTGATTGATGGAATTTATAGCAGCCGGTATAATGGGGTGCAAACAACTGTATCATACGCTCGTCTTTGCTCGGGGGAACTTGTCGGAAAAATCTCCCCCGAGCAGACGTAGTGGAAGGGGAGTCTACATGCCATCTTGACGTATCGGATCACTTGTGATGTGATGGGACAAATTGAGCATCTTGTCTGACGAGACTCGGATGGCCCCCTTTTTGCCACGACATGTATTGATACATAGCTTGTTGTTCGTTAGTGTTCGAGCATGCACCCCACGGTCGTCTGGGACAAGTCGTCGCTGTTGTGCTATCTTATGACAAGCGCCATTTTGCACATTTCGAGAAAAACGATTTTTTAAGCTTGAGATTGAATATCATGAAACTTATAAATGGTAGAAACAATTCAGAGAAGATAATTGATGCTTCTACCTATTCTGTACTAATCTCTCAAATATTACGAAGATCGGTTGACTATGTTGCGAGTTTTCACTAAAAATGTAAACAAAAGTCGCACTCACACGTGTCATAGGTGTGTATTGATGACAAAATTTGTATGACGTGTCATAATCGTGCATGGAAAATTTTCCAAAGAAAAAAATCACCAATTATGAACTTTTATTCATACCTTTGGCTTCATTTGGTCTATAAACAATCGGTTAGATGCATTTTGAAGGAAATGAGTCAGGGAATCTAGAAAAAATAGTTATTTTTAGCTACAGTGTTGCCAAATAGGCAATATTTCCAGTTTAAAGCTAAAACTGCGATTTTCTCCCAATACATGTGGTTTTCTTTTGAAAATTATTATGCCATTGTGCTCCTACGACATTTTCACATATAAAAGCAACTAAAATTTTATTATAACTTGAGCCAATCCCAAGATATAATGATTTGAAGCAAAAAACTCACAATTTCTAATCACTTTTCTCGCTATATTTCACCAACCAAGCAAAATTTCAAAATTCTGGAAACGCCATCTTGTAGAGATTCGTTAGACGAGTAATGTGGCATATCTAACTCTGTTTACCCCAAAATGGCGTTTGTCATAAGATAGCACAACAGCGACGAAGTATGGATCATATCGACCTAAATGGATCGACTTATCGACGACGACACTGATGGGGCAGTGTTTTGTTTTGTTTGGGGAGTCGTGACATAGATTTTCGCCGATTGTCGCTCTCAGAGAAATACTAAAAATCCATTAGCAGTAATTTGACCCTCTTTTTCGATGACAATCGTTTTTCTCATTAGTTTAGTGTCCTGTTTCCAAATTGTTCCCAGTGAAACGTGTGTGTTTTGCGATAGCGTGCTTCCGATTGAACCTATACGAAGGCCAGCTTTGGTTCTCCAGCAGAGTTCAAAGTTTTCGCCTGCTCATAATTTCCAATTAAAACGGGATTTGAGAAAGAAAGCTCCCCATTATAAGACCCTTCAACAACGGTACGCCTGCCCCACTTGATAGGAAAACAAGAAGCACACACACCGTAAATCACACAATAGCAAAATATTTCCCAGCTGCGAGAAAAAAAACTTGGCAACCGTGGAGCCAGGCACCACCAGCCGGCGTAACTGAATTATGACGACCATTCGGAATCACGGCACGTTGCTGCTGATATTGGTTAGTAAATTGAAAAGAAAAGCTGCCAACGCCAGACACCGCGGGTAGTATGCGTGAAACGGAATTTTGCAGATTTCCCGTGCTGTCTACACCGGTTAAAATGTAATTACACACTTTCGCGCAGTTTCCATTTTTTTGCTCCTCCGCCGCGTCACCAGTACCAGCGCAACTGAACCGCGATTGAAGCCCACTAATCATCGGAGAAGATTTATGAAAAGGGTTTTGTGCCCAGCTAATGTCCCGATTTTGTTTCCATGAAATAGTTTGTTTTCCGACAGTCTATTTGAAAGTCAATTATCATTTTAAAGTGTCGCTTGGACACTTTAAAAAAACTGGGGATCACATCTGACGGTTTTTTTTTGCGTATACGTGACGATGGATATTTCTGTCCGATTATAGGATTTTGGATATTTAGAGTATCAGTTTAGATAAAAATATGTAGTAATATATGAGTTCTAAATGTTGTAGTTTATTCTGTCGAGTTTTACTTTAAAATATACACAATATGTAGTAAGTCTCTTTTAACGCAAAACTTTTCAGAATAAACTACAGCATTGAGAACTCGTTTATTGCTACAAATTCTTAGATATCAATTCATATAAATTGTTATGCTCTTTTTACGAGACGTAAAGTTACAACATATTTACGAAGTGTGTGAACTTTATACTTGGAAAGCTACAGATTAACACGAAAATGACTAAAACTCTGATAAAAGCGAGAGTTGAATAAATCGAATCATTACTGTACTTCAGCCGCCATTCGTCATCGCTCGTTGTGTAATTGGTTATTGGTCGTGTGACAGGGAGAGGCTTTTGCCTCCAGTTTTCCAACGTAACTGGTGTTTCGATTGATGAATTGGCTTTTGTGTAATAATGATTTTGCTATTTTTTTGATTTTTTAATTGTCTGCACTTACAATCAAATCTGTAACAATCAAGAATTTGATTGTATTGCCAAAGTTGGATAAGCTATATAAAAATAAAAATAAGCGAAAAAGAATCTACTCACAATAGTGCAGCTTGGAGCAGATATGTTTCCAATGCTTTGAAGCATTGTATCTAAAATAATTTTACATTGAACTTAAGCTTGAGCTTGTGTGACCACCCCTGGTTGCTACTCCATTGTTGTTCTGGACTAGCTGAAATTAGACAGCCAATCAATAGTTGATGAAGGGTGTCTCACATCAAATTGTGTCACGGAAAAAAACGCTGTAAAAATTACCTAGTGGACCGATCCTTTTCAAACTTTCAGACAATAAAATATAACCCGTTTGTAAGCTTTTGACATATTTATTTCTTTCAACTTCAATACCATAACCGTACGCTCGCACCTTACGTGTAATTCCACGCATTATGTTCTGTACACCATCTGGCTGCAGCTTCTCCTGTACGGAAACCCACTTCTTCTTCATGTGTTCCTCAGATTTGACCTCCTTAGTAGTGCCTGCGGTGCGTTGCGAGGGAGGGGAGAATGGCGCACTCCGTTTGCCACATGAACAGATCGCTTGCCAAATCATGTACTTACTGATAAACTTTGAAGGTTTCTGCTTTCTTACTTCCTCCGGAACATCAAACTTGTGCTGGACGGTGAAGAACAGTAACCCCGGAAGCTGTCGGAAGTCCGCCTTGAAATAAGTCTCATCATCCATGATGAGACAATGAGGCTTCGTCAGCATCTGGGTGTATAGTTTCCGGGCCCGTGACTTTCCCACCGTATGTTTCCGTTCGACACGATTTGGAGCCTTTTGCACTTTGTGCGTAAACAGTCCCTCCCGGTCCATGGCTCTTTGATCGAAAGACCGAATTAACTTTTTGGTTACATTCCTGACCAAAGCATTGGGATTCTGCTTAAACGATTTCACTACACGCTTGTGATTCTGATCACTAATAGAACATTCATTCTGACCGCATTTCTCCTTCCGTTCGATGTTCAGAGTTTGGTAGTAACGTTTAATCTGACGACTCACCGTTGACTGCACGGTTATGAGTTGTTTTCTGATATCCCCGATGAGAGAGTTAAGGACTTTCCAAGTTTTTGCGCAAAATCGATTAACGACGTTGCTTTTCAAGTGACGCCATTTCTTCCAATTTTCGAAAAAACAATCTGCGATAAAAAAAATGTAGTGTAAACAATGCACTCCAAACTACTTGTACCCAACATTTCGTGAGAAAATAGCCAATGTGTTATTATCTACAGCGTTGTTTTCCTTAATGCAATTTGATGTGTAGCACCCTTTGATGCCTGGGAGTAGCGAATCATTCTTCAATGTACAGCTCATGGTGGTAGTCCCAAGTTGTTTATTAATCAATACCAACGCTGGTCAGGTCCAAACGTAGATCGCAGCAGGAAAGGGAAGAAATGTTAGTCCGACACTTGCTTTTGTAGAGGCCGTATATATTACTGCGCACTCAATATGTATCACGGTAGAAGTAAGCAATGATAGTTTTTCGAAATTGACCTGGAGTTCATTAAGTGTCCAAATTACGTTTTGCTGTATCGATTTTGTTGGCTAGTTTCAGCAACTTAGAGACAAAGAGATACGAAAGCTCTCTCACCGATCATACGGTTGACTCGGGTGGAACGCTCGATTCCAGAAGACATTTCCATATGTCTATATGAGCCTGCCTAGCTCTAGTTTCCCGCTCTAATTTTATAACTGATTCGCTCTAGTTTACCTATCTGTTTTTCAATTTTCATAGCTTTCGTTTCTCTTAGTCTTAAATTCGCCGAAAATAACCAACAAAATCGACACAGTAGAACTTTACGACAGTTAAAACATGATAACAAAATACGTTTTAGAATTATCGTATACTTAATTCGAATATTATTTTTTTACAGAAGACAAACTAACGAAATGGAATGCATCAGAAAATTTAGGAAAAAGAAAAAAAAGTTTCTAGGGAAAAATATCGATTGATTTCGCCTCGAAAATATGAAACATTTTTGAGCAGCCCAAAATAATTAATAACAATTCCTGGGTTCTGCCGCCGGATACCTCACGGTCTTTAGGCTGGGTTTGTCCGGAGCAAGATAATAGTGATATCAACCTCCTATAGTACACCATCCCGTTTTCTAGTGGACACTAACCCCTGATGACACCTGTACCTGTTTTTCATTCTACTAACTTAAACATGATTGGAGACAACAAGAACGAAAAGAAACTGATTTACTAATTTAAATCTGCATTGTGCTAAATCCGGAAAAATATTGTCAGCTTATTGACTCGATTTTATTAGGGTTATGAGGCTATCTTTAGGCACTAAAGAAAAATATATTAACAGCGTCGGTCTATTTAAAAAAAATTAACAAATATGTTTTGTCATCGTCTATTTTTTCAACGAAAAGTACCAATAAACATGATTTAACATCTACCAACCTGGTTTTCGATCATTCTTGCGAATTGTCAATTCTCAACCGTAATACATGATTCAACATAATCATTCTACTCAAACCAGACCATGCGTATTCCTCACACACATTTAATATTTATAAACAACGCAAAAACTAATTTTTAGAAAATCTTTCGCATGCAACGTGGAAAACCCGAAATTTCCCGCTCCATGCCGTACTACAGAACCGTCAATATAGAGCACCTAAGAGACCTAATTGGATAGTGGAATGTTACTAAAACCTTCATAAGCCCAGAGTTTAGAGCTTTTAATGAATGTCATACGAATTGAAACACGGTTCTTTCACTTAGTTTAGAATATATTTTCATTTGTGGCAATATAGTTGCAAATTTCGTTAATCAATAAGAGAAATATAAGTGGCGTTAGATGGCTGCCTTGAGGAACGGTCGACGTTTCAAGTACGCATGAGTATGTGCTGCCAATCTTAGCGAAAGCAGATCGTTCTGATTTCAGCCGTCTGGTTATCCACGAAAGAAATTCTAATCGTTGCAGTTTCATACTAGCAATATTGTGGGATACCTAGCTCTCGTGAAATCAAAAAAATACACATACTTATGTACTTTAACAAAGTTAGAAGTGACTAAGCGTATTTGTCTAACAACTTCGTGTTGACAAATATGCTTGGTCACTTAGACTTTTATAACGAAGGAAAGAATAGGGTGTTTTAACAGCATTCTCACCACTCGAACGCCATTTTGAAAGCCTGCAAAATCTATTCTCCTTATCGGAGACAGCCTCTCCATATCGTGACAAAAATCGGGGAATATTTGCATTGGATGTATCCGGAGGCAGCTCACGTAGTCGTACCTCGGCGGCATCATCTTCAATCTTTGTCTCAGGGATCTTGACTCTAAAATTTCACTCAACATGCTGCTCCATGTTGTGACGGGCAACGAAAAGTTTCGGATCCTCCTTGAATCCTGTTAATTCAACATCTCAATGTGAATTTTCGTCGAAAATGAGTTACCTGTTGGTTTGTGTTCTCTATCACCACTGAAGCACGATGCACAAATAAGATTACCAGGTTTGTATAGAAAATATCGAAAAAAAATACCAAAACATGGTTGTTCTCATCCATAAGACTCAATGAAAATGTAAATCTTAAACAGCGTTTTTCTCGGCTTGCTGTTTTTCAATATGGGACTCTTATGCTTTTATGGGCAGTCTAATCGTTTGAACATGACCAGAATTGGTCTAGATTTATCGATTGAATCAGTATTTAGTATTTTCTGTATGCTCTCCGCTTCTATAAACAAGTAAACCTCGAACTAATATACTTAATATGAAAAACACAATTGTAATTGTCTGTATCGAGTAAGCAGGGCTTTGAAGCAAAGTGTAAACAAATTTCATTTTTAACCCGTAGATGTTGTAATTAAGCATTGTCGTGTTCGTTCATCTGCCTTTACCCAGTACCATCATATAAGAAATGTTCAATAGTTCAATAGTGTTTTTTGGGTCAGAAAGCTAAATTGTGCACAACATTTTGTAAACGTTCCCTATGGCTTCGAAAAGTACTTAAAGCGGCTGAAAATACTTATGCTAACTCAATATATTTCGATAACTTTATCCGATTAACGTTAGCATTTTGAAGTGCTCTGGATTACATAGTGTAACTCAATAGCTAAGTGAGAAACTGAAACATAAACTTGTTGCCCAAGTTCTTTTTGCAAACTTTCATACTACACTTCCTCCCTCGCGACACTTACCAGGGCGGAAATGTGTTACCGATCTTGTCTCACCTCAGCCGCGGTTGTCACGGCTCAGTGAAACAACGTTCGGAACTCAACCGACGCAGATTAAGAAATCGGCCACATTCTACCCCTTTTACCGTGTGCCGCCTGCTACCGGCTACTGCCTACCGTCGGTTGTTTCGTGTACCGTTTCGGAAAAAAATACTGCAAACAAATTTACATAAATTGCGGCTGCCTGCTGGGCTGCTTGGCTGTGTGTCTACCCGGTGACGCAATTTTTTTATTTACTTCACTTCGCGGTTAAGTATGTATATGTGCGGGCAAATTCAAATCTCACCCGGAGAAAGTGGAACAAATCTGGAAGAACGGTACACCTAGCGGTGGTGTATTCGCGCCGCTTAACTTCTTCTATTCCAATGGCAATGAAAAAAAGAACCGCTTTCGCCGCTACCGCCCGGATTTCCGCGACCGTCGATCACTGTGGTTTTGGCGGATTTGAGATAGACGCAGGGGGGGGGGGGGCGAAAGTGTGTCGTGTTTTGTCGCTTTTCTTCGCTTCGTTCACAGCGTCACCGACGGGGTATATTCGTGCCGGGAATGGGGGGATAGCTAATTCCTCGGGATCTGTGAATGAGTGAGTGAGTAAGCTCATTGAATTACGCGCTCTTAAATGTGCTTTTTGATGAAATTCACTGGAGTCGACATGGGAAGGGGTGTATGCCAGATGGTATAGTAGAAGGAACGAACCAACGCGAGCGCGAAGATGGTTTTGAGTAATTTTTAATTGACTAGCAATTTACGACAAAGTGGATTGGATCGACAAGTGCTGTTTTATAGTGCTTCTGTAGTAACGACAGCGTGTATTAGAATTTACAGCGATGCTATACTCATTGAAACTTGAGTGTTATCAGTCTATCTCTTCTTTCCAAACGAATAAGATTTGGTGTAAATTTTTTGTATTCAAAAGTTCGTAAAGCCATACGAGAAAGTTATCGCAATATCGACCGAAATTTAATGATTGAATGTGACCTTCTAAGTCTACGACAACTTTGAACAAATCAAGTCACGAAAACCCTATAACACGAGACTCCACAGTCAGTGACCTCATGAATTGTAAATAAAGCTTATCCAACGGTAGATTTTTTTTCCCTTGACGTCTCTACGATGACCGCTGGACCGTTCCGCACAATGTGAAACGGGTTCTTTTTTGCTGTTTCTAATCAGAGAAATATATGCGACTCTGGGGTGGAAGATGCTAATCTCTGACAGTGGTCGGAAGCTTGCTCTGGCTGGAGTGGACATTCCCTAGAAAAAGAGCACAGCTATGAATGGAGATTTTTCTGCTTATCCTCGTTTGGGTTTTGATTTTTTTTGTTTCCGCCAAGTGAAGGGTCCCTACTTTGCATAATCAAAAATGTATTTTTTTTTATCGCTGGGCTCCTCATGCAGAGGCGAATCATTACATTTCGCTCGGCAAAACAAGTGTCCACTGCTTCGGAGTTTCATTTAGTATATGTGATTGTGAGGAAAGTGAAGGATTGTTATGGTATACCAGAGCCGTACCGTCGTTTTTATCTGGAAGGGTTTGTGTTGATTCTACTACTTTCTCCTTTGTTTACCCAGCTAAACGAAAGCGGGCAATGGCAGCCAACAGGCTCGTTTCTATTCCGGTAACGAGCTGGGATGCTCCGTTGGGACTAATATTTGTTTTTTTGGATATGTGCATTGTGCACACAAGTCTCGTGTCGGTTATTTCGAACATGAATGTTGTTTGCTTTGAGAGGGGGTCAGCATGTGGGATGTTGAACACGTGTGTCATTTCGGCAGGTGAAGATGAGTTTACTTTTGCTTTGATCGTGAAAATGTCCATTCTAAAAAATATGTTAAATTAGCATGTGCAGGGTTGTTACGGTCGTGCGGATTTCGCGATTTTTGCGGATTTGACGCGTTTTTGTTCTCAATTTGACGAATCGCGCGGATTTGGCGCGAATTCGAGTTTGGACCGTGTTTTATTTATCGGAGTCTCTCCTAACATGTTCATTTATCATTTTGTTTAAGATGAATACTAATATCTTTCACTTCATTCGCTGAGAAGAAACGAGTTATGGTTATGGAAATTAACCTGAGACTCTGTTATGCCGATTTGTAAATATTTAAGGTGATTATGAATATTATGATTAAAGTTCCAGTTATGATTTTTGAAGTTTAATTTAAAAATGTTGAAACACGAATGTTCTGCGTTTTCTTTTCATTGGGATTCAACTATAGCTCTGCATATTTAAAATCGGTTCGATGTTTTTTGACCGGGGAAGTGATTCTAGTGGTCAGTTATAGAAGCTTTTGACAACAATTCGTTCACAAAGTTGAAATCCTGTGCATAACTTTTTGACAAGGTTGGTGTTTACTCGAGTTGACACGCGATGGAAAAAGAAGTAAATTAGTTCTGACCAGAAGTAATGAAATCACGACAGGGTCGGGTACGAAGATCGCACGGGAATTGAAAATAGCAAAATACCACCATCTGTGTTCTGAAACATTTCAAGGAACGTCTGTTTCCCGAAAAGTGTAATCAAGGCCTCGGACGTTGTTGTGTTCAACAAACTCTGTTCTGCACAGTTCGAAATATGCGCATTCGGAAAAGTTTCAGAACCGAAACAGTACGTCAAAAATGCAGAATGGAAAGCTGTACGCTCAGGTGCTGACCAAAAATCACGGATGCATCCTTATGGACGATGAAACGTGCACACTTAAAAATGTTTACATCTCGCAAGATGCACATAAAAGGAGCGTCACAATTCACTTCAATTTACATTCAAGAACATGTAAAAATGCGTCTTGTTCACAAGTCTACATCTCCATTCAGCCGAGTTCTACATCAAAAGAGACACAATATTTTATTTCACATCTCGAAACATGTCAAATTCCATTATTAGACAGCAAAATACGTCGCAATGTTGTTTACGTCAAATGTAATTTTCATTTTCTCTAAGTGTGTGTATCTAATTGGATTTCGAATAGAAACAGAAGTTTTATATTGTCAGGGGTCACTGAGATGTTCCCAAGAAATACAAGTTTGTTTTTGCGGATAATATTGCCGATAAATTGTTTATCTGGCTGGGAATCTGAAACTGTAGCTGATAGACTTTGATTTTCATGGCAGCCAACCAGACAATGAAGGCTAGATTCTTAGAAATCTTGCATTTTCAAATGCATGTGTAACCATTTTTTCAATCGAATGATTTTCTTAGAATGAAGCAAAGTTAATAATTTATTTCGCAAAAACAACTGAAACAAAACCATTCGTCGTTTTTTAGTTATTTCTGTTGCTGTCGCTCTTCATTCGGCGCTCATCTTCTGCAGAAACGGTCTTGGCCTGCGGATTCCACCAATTCTTCATTCGACTAATGTCGCTAGAGATTGCGCTTAATTATCGTCCACTACTTCGTTGCAGACAATTTGGTGGATTCTTCTCTTTTGGGGTGAACTGGACTCCATTGTTGTGTTATTGTAGCACATTATTGGACTTAATGAAGGTTAACATCCGTTCGTTGAGGAGCTTCCTTTACTTCCGAACTCATAGTATTACCTGTCACGAAAAACGCTGGTTTTCTTGCCACAGGAACAGATCCCTTGCTAAATCATAATTTTTTCGTGATCTATTCGGCGAAAAATTTGAACAACGGGATTTGTTTGAAATCGGTTATCGCATAGGATCCAATCAAAACACATCCATCGAGTTTCATCAGCACCTGATCGAGCAGCCTGGAGTCAGGCCATTAAACAGTGGCTTTGAATGGTTTACTTCATTGCTCGATATTTGCAACCTTCTCGAAGACGGATCCGCCGCAAAGTACAGTGATTAGCATTCTTTATTAGGCTAATAAAATCCGAATGACCTTCAACCGCAATTGACGACATACGATTCAATTCCGAGACTTGGTATTCACTATACTGCGTACATACTATAAAATATCTCAAAATTTTATCAAGATCGGAGCACAATAACTTGAGTTATAACCTCTAAACCACTCATAGGTGGAAGTTGGTTAATGTTGTGTTTGAAGTGTACGGATTCCTGCGCAATCAATCAAAACAGCTGCAGTTAACTGAGTTCACAAGAACCATGCATTTATTAAAAAGAATGCAATAATTACTAGTAACTTTTGGGAACTCTGATTCAAGTTTTTTCATATTCTTTTGTCGTGACTAAGATAAGTCGTCCTTTCAATATATCGGCCCCTTTTAAAAATTAGGAAAAAATCGGAGGAAAAGTTTCGAACGTTAGTAACTTTAATTGTACTTAACGAAATCATATTGATTCGCACCAATCACTTGGAAAAACAGTCACCAATATAGTATTAAATTTCGAAGTATGTATGACTTCTATGGGTAGCGCAAAAAATTCCGAAAGAGACTCGAAAAAACCGATATTTGTTAGTTCTGGCAGCGCCCATTCGAAACATTGGATTAATTAATTGAAAATCTGTCACACATGTGTTTCGGGCACACAATAAGCGCGTTTGAAATCCTCGATGTACAATGATCCCATTTGCACAAACACATTTTATGTGAATGTAATGCAAGCGTGTATATTGCAAAATGTGACAAATTCCCAGTAATAAACCTCTCACCCTATGCTTATTTTAGCGCCCCGACTAAAAGTGTAACGCCGGCCCTGAATATGGTGTACCGAGACCTAATCGAAAATTGGGAAGTTATATAGGTCTCATGCATGCATTTTTGTGCTAAGTGCTTCATTCATCGTTCGTTAGTCGAATGAGAAGCATGTGGATGCACGGTCAGATGGTGCGATATGAAGAAGGTAATCAGAATTTTCGCCGCCCATATATTGTTGTGCATATTATCTTTGTTAATCGGCCTTATTCTGCATTATGACGACGCTCATTTTGGTTTTACCTAGTTTTTCTTTAAAAAAATTTTAAAAAAGGGATGATTTTGATTGACATTTTTTTTTTTCAATACATGTATACTGAAAGTTGAAAATATTGCCGAAAAATGTCAAAATCATTCTATAATATGTAATATGATAATTATTTTTCATCTCTTGAGATTCCAACTAGATGTGGAATAAGTATAAAGTTTTTTTGTAGTGCTGGCTGACTAAATAGAAAAGAAATAAAAATTATACCTTTCATCTAAAATTGAAATCATCAATTAATAACCAACAATCCTTAATTAGCTTTGGTTATTTCGTCTTATTTAAGAGTGCAGTTTATAAAAAGATAACATTATGAGAAACATAACTCTATATTATATTTACGTGTGAATTACTGGCATACGGAGTATTTCAACAATTTAATTCCATACCTTCATCCGTCGGTAGGTGAAACAAAATGTTTTAAATATCCTATGTTGTATTTTACGATGAAGCAGTTTAATTCAACAATGAGATTAGTTGAATTCCAGTCGTTTGTGTCTTGGCTGAAAAGGTAGTGTAACGGCATATGCAATTGTGTCTGGACTAAAACAAGCGTTACAAGCTGAGACAAGCGTTCCAAGCTTTAGATTAGGTAGGCTTTTTAAGTTTTGTGCTAGGATGAAACGTTCGTGTCCAGACTGAAACTGACAGCATCGAACCAACAGCGTTGGATTATTGTTTTCAACCAAAAATTAGTTCGCCCAAATATTATCAGAAATCAGTAGCGTCTGACTCAAATGGCACGTTCCCCATATTGATCGGAGATTTGTGCCTTGCCAAGAATCGTCTTTTCATCATTTTCCTGATGGGAAGGATTGGGGAAGTGGTAAGGTTAGGGGTAAGGAAAACAACGACACAGAACAATTAAAACAGAGCATTCTGCACCCCCGGAGTGATGCTGAACGATCTGCAGGTGTTACAACAGCAGGAATAAAACTTCCAACCCCCGGAGGGATTTAGAACCTCTACCCAAACAGTGAGCGGATATATCAACACCCCCGAGGGGATATTGAGATAACAGAACGACAACACCCCCGAAGAGATATTGTCATTCAAATACGGCTAAAAAAACTATAGCTCTTTACCACACTGGGTTAGGAACAAAAGCATATCCTTAAATTTCAGCTCTCTGTACATAGGTTCATCTATGTATGGAGAACCAAAAAACCGGATGCGCAATTGCATTAATACAGGGCAATTGCATATCAAATGATATGATGTTCCGTAATCGGATTCACAAAAATCACATGAATAATACTCAGCGCGCTGTATAGTAGCCATGTGATAATTGAGTTTGCAATGTCCAGTCAGTGCCCTGACCAGAATACTGCAGTTGTGCTTGGAAAAATGCAACAAATTTCTTGACATTTTCGGACTCACATCCGGCAGAAAAGCCTTTGTTTGAACGCAAGTTTGCAAGCTACGCCAATGTTTGGCATGTTCGAATGCAGCCCAAGAGCGAATCTTGTGCTTTATCCAACTTATTGACGGTGGTAGAACTGGTTCTGGACCAACGAAATCAGTCGCAGCGCCAGCTCTAGCCAATTCGTCCGCCCATTCATTTCCAGTAATACCGGAATGACCGGGTACCCATAGAAGGTAGATAGCATTTGAAATGCTAAGTTCTTCGATTTGAGTTCGACATGCGATTACTAATTTCGATCTCGAATCTGCCGAACTAAGTGCTTTCAGGGCAGCCTGACTGTCAGAGCAAAAATAGATTCTTTTACCGCAAATTCCCTGTTGAAGTGCGGATTGTACGCCACACAGAATCGCAAAGATTTCTGCTTGGAATACGGTACAGTATCTACCAAGCGAATGAGATTGGTTTAATCTCATCCCATGACAATAGACACCAGCACCGGCTCGGCTCTCCAACAAAGAACCGTCCGTATAACAAACTACGTATTATTCAAGTTGTCGCTCCATCCAGCCAGACAGCCATTCCTCACGAAGAGGAATTCTCACATTGAAAGTTTTAGAAGGAAAACTACATGTGAGTGTAAGGTCACTGGGAGCAAGTGTATATTCATCCCAAGTAACCATTTGGGGCCACAGTCTTGTGTGGCTAGTTACACCACCTTGAGGACATCCGCAGACACTCAGTTTCCTCATCTCTACTTGTCTTAACGATGAGCACAGATGTCGGTTGCTAAGCGTTGCGTGTATCCAGTTCGTGATATATGAAGGTACTCCATGATCTCGTGCTGTTTCCAAAATGGATTCGAAAGACACGTTGTCAAAAGCACCTTCAATATCGAGAAAAACTCCTAAACTTGATTGCTTTTGTGAAAAAGCTTTATCAACGTTGTAGACAACATTGTGTAACAGGGTGGTAATAGACTTCCCCCGCTGATATGCATGTTGCATTGCATGCAGCGGGTGCTCGCCCAAGCTACCATCCCGAATGTAGTGGTCGATTAAACGTTCCACTGATTTGAGAAGGAAGGAGGTCAGACTGATCGGTCTAAAGCTCTTTGCCTCCTCATAAGTGACGCGGCCACCTTTGCGAATGAATTTGACTGTTATTTCCATAACTGACATACTTCAAACCCACCGGATGCCACGCGGCCTCTAGGCTGGTTTTGTCCGGAGAAAGATAAAAATATTAACTAAACGAAACCAAAAACTCAACTAATTTTTTAGTTGAAATTGTCATGAATCGGTTCTCCGTGAAAATAACTCCGAAAGCTAGGAATATTTTTAAGTACCAAGCCACGATATGTTTAGCCTAGTACCAAAAGACGGTGGACATACATGAGAAGTTTCTTATAATTTTCAAATAAAAACAATTGCAAGTTTTGAAGATTTATAGGAATTTGAATCTATTTATTTGAGAACCGCGCCAAATCTCGCGCTGATTTGGCATCTAAATAGAGCGTGTTTTTCATATGAACAGATTAAAATTGTGCGTGTGTGAATTCGTTCCACCATAAGAAACTCCGATTTTGAAGTAGATGGCATATCTTCAGTGGAGCAAGTTTACTTACTCGGAGCTCCCCGTCAGTAACGCACACCAACTTAATGCTAATTAGACAAGTCCAAACCAGCACCAAATTGGCGCTAGTTAGACACTAAAATCCAAATATTCACGCCGCTTACGTGAACGCTAAACAACTGGCTTATACCGAAGTGGCGGGTGGTCCATAATAGGAGCAGGTCTAGAAAAAAAACAAGGATTCTTCCTTTCCGTTCGTTCCTACCCATCCGATGAGGACCATTTCGATTGTCAATATTTATCTATGGAAAACTGTCCACAATATTATGGATTCATATCATGAAGTTAACTAAAGCAGCAAGAAGTCTAACTTTCGACGTAGTTTCCATCCTTTTCACCACTTTTACCAGCTTATAACTTGTGTCAACATACCCCTACACTCGAAGAGTCAAATCACGTCACTCGACATCTTTTGGCATCATCCGGGACGCTCTTCCCTCACCTTCCGGCAGTGATGCGCGGTATGATTCGCTCGGATGCATTCAAAGGTTAACAATCAATTCAATGGACGTGTGAGCTTTTACGATCATGCGAGGCATGCCAAAGTGCCATTGCTTTCTGTGGGCAAGAGAAAGCGCACCCATTTCAACTCGTAAACGTTATAATTTCGGAGCGGCAGATTTATGGCGGTAACGTGTGTACGTACAGTCACTAATCGTTCGTCCAGCGCAGAACTGTATTCAGCCATAAGAGCCCGTTGGAGAGCAATTAGGAGTAGTGCCCTCCAAGTTATGCCTTTGCCTTTCATCAGATCATTCCGTGCTAGCAAACAAATGAAACAAATTGAGCAACTCCTCAGGGAAAAGTTGAACTTGAGTTCGCACGGATTTTTCGTGACCGGAAAGTAAAAACATTCATCTCCGAAACACACAACGGTCAGAGTGTGCTAATAATCGTCCGGTTTTGTGGACGTCCGCTGCACTGAAAAAAACGAGTTGAAAGCTCGGTAGGCACAAAAATCGATAGTAAACAGTCCGACAAACAATTCGCTGTACCCTCTTTTGTTCCTCTCGACTAACCAGATCCGTCCCGTCAAAACCTGTACGGTCTTGATAAAAAGGATGCACACTAAATGTAGTATATATACTATATAGCTTTTCAAGAGGAATTTGTAGTGTGAGGGCAAACGGAAGCAGTGACTTGTATTCAGGCTTTGCTCCCCACACCCCTTGACTACAGGAACAACCATTGGCCGTCAGGAGGGACCGTATGTTGTGATGCTATCCATATTCAACTTTATAGCGGGTATTTCTGGCCCTGGATGTGCTCATCTCTTATTTATATGGGCAATGTAGAGAAAAATTGAATGGAAAAGTAGTCCTTTTCGGCATTTAAGGTTTTTTTCTCCTCTCGCTAAATTCGCTTCGGAATGGATCGCAAGAACAACGTCGTATTGAATGCAACAGCAGTATCGTATATCTAAAGTTGGCAAAGTCTGAGTCATTTAAACGGAACGTGTAGCCATTGAACCAATCTTTGGGATAATGAATGTGACAGGTCCGGTTGAACTAGCCGAAGATGGTGATTTAAGTTGAAATATCTATTTGAGGTTTGTATGTGACATTGTTGAATTTAAGTGGATCAAAATTCGAGTTTTTCATCGACGCAAAAGTTGAAGGCTCATCAGTTACATTTTCGATTAGCTTGATTTTTATAGATCGGCATTTCCAGCAGTATTCAAATGTCTTATTATTCACATCGCACCTTTACTGCGAATCCGAGCCTTGAACCTATCTTAGCGATGGTGTCTTACCATGAACGGGATTCAGGATCGAAAAGCGCGGTTGGAGGTTTTCCCGCTATCTACTTCCAACCAACGACGTAGTGGTTTGCTTGGCGTGGGAGTAAATATTTCATGTAGTCTGTTGATACCCTGCCTCCTAGGTTGAACATATGTATGTCGGCATATTGTTTGTAAGGCGGAGGAAAAGTTGTTAACAGCGGCCTTTACGGAAGTGAAACAATCTAGGGTAAAGTGCCTATTTTCACCATACAAAGCAGGATGTCTCACTAATTCATTAATTTCTTGGCCTACATGCAATGGAATGCGTAAAAAATAACAAACAGTTTTGCTTCGTTGTTAAGAACCAAGATAATAACACAAATGCGCCGAAAACAGTGAGATGCTGGTGTTTGAGCGAAACGAAAACTCGAAGCGAGTGCCCCTATTGTTGCGCTCCCATTTGAGTAAATGCGTTGAACAAAGATGGCATACACTGCTCTAACTAACGGCTTCAAATGGGTAGCGTGATAATAGAAACATGGCGACACCCTATTTCATTTCTGCTTGAAGTTACCTGTTAAGTAGTGTTTGAGTTGATTTGTTCTTATTGTGTGCAGTTTTGGACTTATGCAACTGAGCAAGAGATGCGATAGATCGAACGGTATTTTTGAAGAGTAAATCCACGCATCAAAAAGATGTTAAAAACATGGACGTCAACCAAGCAACACATCACACAAGCGACAAACATACTTTTTTGCACCTTCCGAGGCTAAGGGAGTACTTCAAGAACTAAGTTGACATTTCCTCTCAGACAAGTGTTCCGACACTCAATTCATGCGAATGTACCTTTGCATAAAATATAGACTACACTTCAAATTTTCACTAACCCGTGGGCACCAAGTCAGTCAGTCAGTGAAAGCGTAACGTGACGGGATGGGGCTTAACTTCCACTGACGCCAGCCCGCAGCTGGTTCATACTTTGATTCCCGATATACACGAATCAGGTTCACTTTGATGTGTGCTGTCTGCCCATACATACAGACATGTGTGTGTAGGTAGGTGGGTGGTGCATGAATCCGAATCCTCCTTCCAGGTGACGTGTGCCTCGGTTATGGCGTAATCGACCGTGAAAGCGCAAAAAATCAACAACCGAAACCGGTGGGACACACGAACCGTAAACATCAGCTTTGGAAATCCTTGCAAAAACACGGCCATCGCTAGGCGAAAAATTTTCATTGTGAAGTTTCGAAAGCCCTTATACGTGCTTGTAGACCTCGTAAATCGGTACAGTATAGCGCTTCTGACTTTGTTGGGCTACGTGCAGAAAATAGACTCCGTTCGGAGTGCAATAAAATGCACCGAAAATATCGTCCAGTGCGGAGCAAGTAATGTTTGATTTCATTCCCGTGTGTTTGCTTAGCTATACCGCAGGCTTACAACCGTGTCCGGATCCGGTGATTCACCACCTGTCGGGCGCCGGAATGTTGCAATAAATCAATTTCATGTACTCCCGCTTCTATGGGTAAAACAGCCGCCGGGAACACCTTTTGCCGAATACCTGTGCCACATTTTGGGGCGTTATTCGAAATGTCGTGCACTGTTCGTTCGCGTGTTTGTTGAAGTGCCCCATCCAGCCCGAAAATTGACGTCCAGTGCCGGGAGATGGAGGGTATATCTATCATTTGAAACTGACAGTCCCATCCGGGCATGTGACCGGAGAGATCAACTCCAGATAACAGAGTAATGGTGCGATTCACGTGAGTGAGGTTATTGAATCGTCCTGTTCGGTTCGGGTTGATGCTTCTGCTTACTGATGGGTAATGGCTCGGTGCATTTGAAATAGGTCATTGTCCATTGGCCGGCGATTGGTGGTGTGTGATTGGATGTTTGATTTGGGGTGAATAATCTATGTAAATCAGCGGGAATAATTGGAACACGTCAATTACGAATCGGAATTTCAATCTGTTCCGGTTATATAAATCTGAAGCTGTCGCCAGGATCGTGTTCCATTCGAAAACAAAATATGATACGATAATATGTGACATGTCATAATAATGCTATTACGATCTGAAATTATTACACGCTTTCAGTTTCACTTCCATTCGTTAACTACTTTCAACATTGAGACCGATACAATATAATTTGTTAAACAAATAAATTGGCTCTAATCTGCTCCTTAATTGGTTGGGTTCGATTCCACTTGATTGATCATTTTTGACTGTTACTGTTTGTTTCATTTTATTTCAAAACGAACACAAAAAAGAACGAGTTGGTATCACATACTGAAGAGATGAACACGAAACGTTATTAAAATATAAATGCAACCAGACGTACCATTTTAGTCGCTCTCTCTGATACCTATTGATGTCTCTCCAAGATTTTTTAGCATTGGACTGGCAACGAATTTTACCTTTTTTCGGGATAATGCTAGTTCAAATGGTAATTGGCTCCAAACATCATAAGCCAAATATGAGCTTCTTCGGAAAGCTCTGGTTCACTCACAAAAGTTTTCAAGTTTCTATAGTAATATATGTGGAAAATTGCGATTGGAAACTCAAAATTCAATAAAAAAAATCGTACAGTTACTCTGCGTACCTCAAAAATTGAGGTCGCGTAGCTTATTTTATAATGTGCAGCTTTGCTGAAGCCTATATATTGATTGGAGGTGGCCGGACAAAGATATATAGCTTTGAAATTCAACAAAAATTTGGAAATATCCTATTCTAAGCATGTGCGAGAAAGAGAGGCAACATATAGCTTTTTATTTGAATATCATTTTTCTACCTACACTATAAATTACATATCTAAGGATTTTTGTATGTACAAGATGGTTGTCGCATTTTTGTCGAATTTATCGTTTCTTTTTTCCTTTTTATTTCGATTGTATGTAGTCACATTTTCATTTTTGATATGCATTAACGACATTCAATTAGCTAGAGATTACTGGGTAGGGAAAGTTACGAAAATTTAGAGCCATAGTGCTCTAGTGAGAGCAAGGATGTGAAGTTTACAGCTCGGAAAACTAGAAGTGGCAGGGTCATTAGAACAGGCTTAATATCGTCGGTTCTCACGGGAAAGAGGGACAAATCTGTTTTTACCAGGAGGCATGTTGGTGGACATGAGTGATTCGTAGTTGTCCTGCCTAAGCTCGACCCCCCACCAACAGAACACAAAAGTTAAGCCCGTGTGATATTAAGCCTGTTCTAAAGGTAATCTCTAACTAATTGAATGGCGTTAAAGTTTATTGTTTCTATAGTCGATTTTTTCAGAAGCAACCGATCAAGTTCATATTTCGTCTATGTGTGTATCCCAGATAATGCCCTGTAAGAATCTGCTGTGAATTCCTTATTAAATTTTGTACTCTTCTAGCATCTGAACCGTACACTAAAAATCAAGTTGCAGATTCACAGTCCGCGCGATCATTCAACAGTGCTACAAAATTTCAAAATCAGTTACCTATTTGTACTTGTATTTGCCGAAACCAACATTCAGATTCACCGCGTCCCTCATTCATTGAATTTCCAACTGACTGAAATTTCATGCAGAATCGAATGCTTGAGTGCAGAAGAAATATAAATTCCTTCACCAATCAAAGCATTCATTTGTTATTATGTGGACAGTTCAAAGGCAGAAGCTGGCATCTTTTACATTTTCGAGCAACTTTTCCTCAATAATCCCTCTCAGAGGTAAAATAGAAACAAAATTCATTTTGATTTCGAAACCGAACTTGTCCGAACCTGAACACGCTATGTCGAAAGAACGAATGACGAGGGAAACGAACCAAACATTTCATTCATCGCGGCAGGCATAAATTGAGCTCCCATGGCACATAAAAACGCCTACGCGATCGAACATCTTAACTTACAAACGCTCGGGCCCTTCGCGGTGATACATAAAGACGAACATGCAATTGCGACCATCCGCGCACAACTACTCACAAGGTTTTACAATCACAGAAACGCCCCGATAATTTAGTGAACGCTATATTACTTATAATCTGATTAACGGGGTCTCAAGCGTATTCATATAAACGCTCATTCCCACGCGATCGTAAAGTCCCTACGGCCGTGCATCTGAACCGTACACTCAATATCACAATCAGAATCACGGTCCGATGTAATTGGTTTAAAGCAGTGTTTTAGTTTGTGACATTTCCCGTCTCGTCTGCTATTTTAGTGAATGATTCTGACGTGGAGCTCTTCCGAAACCGTAACACTACAGCTCCAGTAGAACATCTCTCGAAATAAAACTTGAGATTTGATGTGCTAGGATTTCCATGATTTTCAAAATACAATGCTGCAATACATAAAGCTTTTTTGAGTTCTACAGAGTTTATGTAAAGTTTACGCTTCCACCAAATTCGTATCATTTTTGCTGTTTACTAAATAAAACAAAACACATTACGCCAAAGCGACCAGAAAAAATTACTCCTACCGTCCCACTATCAGTGTCTGGTTCAATTTTGAGCCAAGACGATCAAGTCTAGCTACCAGACCAACATCCTTGTAGTTTTTATAGTTTGCATACGGAGAAAACTCACTTGTTCACTGCAAACTGCCCTCAAGGCGTAAAAACAACGCTAGAATTGCGAGTCTGAGAAATTATGGTATTATCTATAACTTTGTTGAAAACTGCTAATTGATCTAAAAGCATCCGGAAATATCAGTCTTCCCTGATCTCGCAGAAGTCAGATGCCAAAAGCACACCACTCGTTCACAGAAAAGCAAAGCAGCAAATTTTACCCGTGTCACTTCGCTACTACCATTAACAGAACAAGTATCGTTGCCCTCTACACTGAGCGAGATGTCAAAATATAAAAAAAAAAAAACAAATTGTGCACACTAAGGGAAAATAATGTCGCGATCGACTTTACGCAAACTCGAATAAGACCTACAGAGCGCGAGATGGAACAATTGTTAAAAGTAAAAATGGAACTTGATCTTACGGTAGTATCCCACATTCAAATGCATCACACTAGAAATATGGCACTGATAACGTTCAATATGCTATACGAGGCAGAACAGTTCATATGGCGGAGTATGGCGAAGTGGTACCTGTTGTGAATGACAGATGGAGAAACTTTTTTGCTGGCATGCTCAACGGAGTTCGTGTGGTTAGAATGCAGCTGAACCAACTTTTCCCTTCTTACTTGACCTTAGTATGCAAATCTGCCGAAGGTATCACCTACATTGAGAGAATGCCATGCACAACTCTGGTCAGACTCTCACGTACCAGTACTGCAACCAGACGGTACAATACGGAAAACTATGCGCCAAAACTACCAAAGAAAATGGATTTACTACAGCCCACACTAACAAACAACCTTCGACTGCTAAACCATAGACAGCCGATCAAACAACAATCCTAGATAACCATATACCAACATCCAGTACATCTAGCCAAGGAATTACCAAAAAGTAGAACAAGGACACTCAGAAACATAAGATGGATCAAAACCAACCAATAGTGGAAACCAGAACTGCTCTAGCGACAACGACATGGACGTACACGAAAGCGAGGGATAGGGCAAACTGAACCAACAGGATAGACGACCGAAATAATGTTCGTTTTTTTATTGTATTAATTTGAAGTATATTATTTTGGTTCTTAAATATAAATATTTTATTTGGCAAGGCTCACTGCGGTAGTATAACGGAGCAGTGGATCCTCTATGTTTTTACAATAAATAGAAATAAGTATAATAGAGTGTCCGTCTGATCTCGTGCACGCAACCTTCTACTGCGCGTGAAAATCTTCATTCGTAGTAGGGAAACATTTTTCTACTAGCCTACTAATTTTTGGGGGATTTTTACTCGTCTCCTGTAGTTTATGCCAGTGTCGTCATCATCGCCAAAGGTGTCTTGGTGCCCACAATCAAATATTCTATCTTGCCTCTTGCACTTACGGCTTACCAGCGTAACTCTGCTTTTGCAGTTATAAACCCTGAACAGCTGCCACAAGGTTGGCAACAGTTTGTGGTTCAAATTTTGATATGGAAGACTGTGTTTTGAATTGGTTTGCCTTGAGGAGTGAACAATCGGTAATGATGCATTCTTCTAGGCACCTACAGCGCAAAGTTTTCTGTGGTGTTCATCTGATTACTGTACTTGCACATAGAAATCGGCCCTTCATTTGAAGTAGACCAAAAACCATCCGGATATGCTATTAAACTTCTAACGAAGTAGTTTCGGAGTTAAGTTTACACAGTTCCTAACAGTGTATTAGTTTAGGAGAGCCTATCAGTTTTGCCAAAAAATGGTTACGTCGTTCCGCGTCGTCTTTGGGTTAGAAAATCGTAGTTCCAAATTTCGTGCTAAGTGGGCTCCAGCTCTAACTTGAACAGAGTGAGCTAGAAAGTTGTTGTCCTGTACGAAGTTTGTGTCTTCTACAAAGTTGTTTTGGAATTTGTAAATAAGCACACGAATAATAAAAACTACCAAAATGTCGTGAAAATATTGCTAGAATTATCAACAAAATTCAGAATATATAATAATGGAAGCGTGGCAAGGACCAAACCCGAACAAAGTTACCAAATTCATAAATTTTATCAGGATCGATTCGTAACATCACAACGTATCTGTTCCAGAGTGCATAACGAGTTCCTCACGAGTTTGGCAATGTCTCCCCGAAACAGCGTGAAATTTCGGAAGTGATCATTGTGAATGTATATAACTTCGAAAAGTCGCTTTACACATAACTTCGTGCCGAATTAGCAAATCAGTATTTTGGTAATTTATTGAAATAGCAAGTAACAAATATTTTTATTGCAATAATTATTATGGTGACCTTGAGAAAGGCTTCAAATGAATAGAAACGTCGAACTACGGCAAAATAATTTATTTTGACTTACAAATAAGTCACCATAGCCAAACGCATAACCGAAATATTAGGAACAGTCGAGCCCCGTTGAAAGAGTATTTGCATGAACCATAGCGTTTAAACTGCACCATCTCAAACTCCTGAAAATTGTGAAATATCTTATAAGTTGTAATCTGAAATGAGCAATTTTTTTGCCAATTTCAACACCATGTTTTCAATTATTTTCATCACACGACAAAGGTACGTTGATTTCCATGAATCAGAGCACTTAATCTTCACCAGTAAATTGCTACACGAATTAAGCTCTTCTATCCACAACACCCACACCGATTATTATCTCCCTTTCAAAAATTCAACACACAATTGCTGGGGTAACATTTTCCACCCGCCGTGCTCGCTTGCTCCTCCTTTCGCTAGAATTCAGATTTGAATATGCAACATTGAGTACTAGCGGCTCCTCCTTCTCCTCCTCCTGGTGACAGTGTGGTACCCCGAAATTGAAACTCCGGTGAGCTCCAACGGTATTACTCGCGGTGCGACAAGAAACGCTCGTAATCCGGGATGACGGCTGCCCGGATTATCGCCATCATTGTGTCTTGTCGCTATCATCTTTATCGTCACTATATAATCGCGCTGTTACAGGATATGGACACCGCATGGAACAATTTGCTGCACACCCACACAGCGGCTTTCATGAAGCTGTAAAGTACAAAATAGTGTACGGTTTGTTACGTTTGAAAATGGTTGAGTGAAGGAGACATTGCGATATGTTCTGATGGAGGCACATGATATTTGTCTTAATAGGATCCATATCTTACCATACATCAAATGTGATACTCAGCCTAAACAAAAGAACTGCAATAGGAGGAAAATTACTGATAATTATGAAACCGCAGCTGTCAAACACAAATAGAACTTATTTGTAATAAAAATTTACATTTCACTTTGAAACAAGTTTTCTGCAGTTGAAATTCTCCCATTCTTTGTGGGTGCTCATAAGAACACACTAGACTACTATTGTGTATAATTGAATTATGAGCTCATTGTTATACTCTATTTTCGAATTATTAAAACGCTTTAAATTGCAATTTAAAAATGCACATGGCATTCAAAAATCCTGGAAAGATTTTCATTGAGGAATTCAAGAAATCTCAAATTCGTAAATCCCAGACTTCTGTATTTCTCGACAACATGATACAAGAATCTAGATCAGTTCAGTTAAAAACGAATAGGTGTAATCTATTTTATAGGTCAGTTAGTGTCTCGACTCTTAATTATTAGCAACCAACCCTGTGATTGGCTAGCATATTTCGAATCGGATTCAAAGATTGTCGAAACAGCAGGGGTATGTTTTGAAAGCGAGTTCTATACAGACTTTATTTTGTAGAGGCGGTTTCTGAAGCAGAGACTCTTATGCACCCATAAATTGCTCTGTATATTCATTTCTGCTCACGTCAAAAGAAACAGGATACAAAAAGGCCGTTTGTACAATTGCGACTTATTATCTTAAGCTAACACTGCCAGTAGAAAATGAACATCTCGACCACTGATTCAAAATAGAAAATAAACTAAAAACGGGCAAAATACGTTTTCCGCTCTGCTTGAGCTTTGCTGTCCCTATTTTCAGTTTACCTCATTGATGGTTGACGTTCGGACGTACATTTTGATTTGGCTTCTGCTCGGTCAATAATGGCTTTGTCTCGAAAAAAGTACCCATCAGTCATCGTTTGTTAAAACATACACAGTACACACACAGAACCCTGCGCTGCGATATTGACAGAACACTGAACTGTGTCCTCTGTGCTCTGTCGTCGTCTGCCAGCAAGTAACGAAACTGCTAACCAACATTGCGGGATAAAATAAGAATGTATTAAATTAAACCATAGTTTCGTTTTACTGTCGCATCTATCAACCTAAACCCTCCAGCGTTCGTAGGTCACACACATAACTCATAGGATGGTCAACCTAGTCTGGTTGCAGTGCTTCGGCGAAGATTTGAAATATATTTGATTCATGATACCTACTTTATCACTTTATCAAATCTTCTATCTATAGTTTCTGGAAATGCTCAGTCTTGTAGCACTTTTAGACAGTGTGCCTGTTAAATCTTATACTAACTTGACACTGTCTGAAAATTGGCTTCTTCTCAACGAAGTTATCAATTTCAGTCAATTACATCGGACCAGTCACCCTATCCCAACTAAGCACCAGCTCCGGACAGCCATTAGCGAGCGTGGTACAGCGCCACGGACCCATCCGCTGTCTGGCATAGTGCCCGCAAAAACCGCATCAGTAGAATAAATATAATCACACTAAAACGTTTTCATGTGACGACACTCCTAGCAGAGCGTCCATCACATGCTAATCGGACATGGTGGTGGTGTGGCTGTTCTCTACGCCCTACTCGATTAGAAGCATAGGTACAGGAACAGGGCGGAGGCGAGATAGTGTCCTCTTTGGTGGCGCAGCACACTGTCCTCCACAAAAGTAGCGCGCAAACAGAGTATGCCGTCGTTCGTCTTGTTTGCGAGTTCTTTTCATAGCCTCCTGGAAGGGTGTTCCGTTTGCGATAACAGAAGGCCAGGGTGAATAAGCACCGTAGCCTCTCCCATGCATCGCAAGATTGTTGTGCACATAGTAGCCAAAGACTGCGCTATCAGATTCAAGAAACAACGAAACCCGACTGGACGAACGACCGTCGTCCCACATCGACCGGAAGTAGGGGGTGGATGTGGTGGTCAACGGGACACGTTGATATGCTGCTGTGAATTATATAAATGATGATGACATTCGTCGACTCCCAGTTCTGACCATTATTTTGTTCTGCTTAGTTAGTTTGGGATGGGATGGGTTCGAGGCTAATATTAGTGCAGACCGGGGTGGCAAACGACAGGGTACACCGTAAATTGTTCTCACTGAGTGTGGTTGTCTGTCATCCGAGGTCAGCCAGGGAACACTATATTATGTGACCTCACCTTTCTTGTACCGTCAATGAGTGGTACATAGAAATGTATCGTTTGCAGGCATTGCATTTATCGCTCATATGAGTAAATGCGCCCGGATAGTTTGCTACTGCGACAATAAAAACTCACATTTTCACATGAAAAGTTATTGGCACTCACACAACTTCTCCGGATAAATACAACGTGTTATTTCTCCGGATAAATAAAACAGCCGGAGAATGAAAGAATGAGTTTATCACGGTATCCTTTTTTCGCTCGTTGCTTTCCTGTCGTTATTCCAAAACACGAAAAAACAAGTCTATCATATTTCTTTGCCGCTTTTCTTTGTAATTAAGTGTATTTTTTTAAGTGTTTATTGATTTCCACGAAATTAAAATTTTATCACCTTCTCCGGTGAGAAGGAAAAAGTCAAATAAATTTTATCCGGAAAATCATTCTCATCCTATTTGTGGAGACGGAGAATTTTGCGACTCATATTATCTCGGAAAAGTTGGACCTCGGATAAGCTTCTTCTCGCGTGAGTGAGAGAGAATTACAATGCCTGATCGTCTGTTTTTATTCTGTTGGTACAAAATATTTGTTTTAAGGAAGTGGAATATTTTAATTTGAGATTGGAGTGTTTTTAAAGAAATATAAAATACAGACGGTGCGGCCGATAACTTAGTTGAGAAGGCACGTGATTGATACGGACCTATCCAGCCTGATCAAACGAGGAGTTGGTAATATTCCTCATATTTTGATGTCATTACCGAGATGTAAAATTTTGTATGAACCATTTTTATATAGCCAACGTACAAACGCTCGAGCCCTTCGCGATGATACACGCTATCGTGAAGCCCGCGCGTATCTCAACCATACACTGAATATCACATTCAGAATAACGGTCCACTGCAATTGTCTTTAAGCCGCGTTTTAGTGGGTGACATTTCCCGTCTCGTCTGCAATTGTAGTGAGTGATTCTGATGAGGAACCCTTCCGAAACCCAGCTACAGCAGTACAGCTCCAGCAGGACAGGTTTCGTGAAAAAAATTATTGCATTCAAGTGAATTTAATCGCATTTTAACTTTTTGTAATTTTGTTGTTGGGTTAGAATTTTCAATTGGTCTATGTCAGTCGGCCGATTTCAAAGCGAGAAAAATAGTAGGAGTAAAAAGCCAAATAAAACGTAAGTGATCAGTGCATTTGAAATATGCCAATATGCGCAAAAGTAATTTCACATGTTTTGCTTTGTAATTCGAAATTTAATGTACTGTGAATTTACATTAGTTTTGCTTTATATGTTTGCAGCTTAACACATTTTCCTAGCTGGCCCACAGCCGGAGACAAAATTTGTTTGGGTAAAAAGACATCTTTGAAAAATGTCCATAATTTTCTCGTTTTAAACTGAATCAATAACCTTTCACCTGCATAAAATTGGGTATTTGGCACACCTTCCTAACGGTTTATAAATGTTTGGAAAAAAATGTATGGACTAAAAAGAAACCTCAGTCAAGAACCAAGGACTTGAAGAGCTAATAAGTTAAAAATAAGTTTACCTTTCATTGTATTACTCTAAATTTTTACGATGTGTTGTATAAACTATGTAAAGTTCGTCCAGGATCACCAAAAATAAATACGCACATAAAACAATAATTAATTTTAGTAAGTGGACTTAAATCTCCAGCTCAAATAGCTTATTTTAAAGCCTAATCTTTTGTCTAAAAAAGTTCCCAACTTTTTTTGTTTTAATGATCGACGTTTTCGCCTTCGTTTAGGTTAGCAAAATCTTTTACCCTATGTGCGGGGTTAGGGATCGAATTCAAGTGAGCTGCATACAAGGCAATCGATTTACCAATCACCCAATGCTCGCCCTCTAAATTATCAAACCGTCTGTCGTATACCCGCCATCAACTTCCGTTTTGTATTCTCAGATACAATGCGTCTTCTTCTCCTCTTGAAATCATTGACGTCATTCACTTCACTTTTAGTTTCGAATAGTTTCCGCTGAACCATAGCTCAATAGTTTTTCTGGCCACAATTGCATATTGCCTGCCAAACGTAGAACATTTTGGAGCTTTTGAATTCGACGCGACATTGTTTTACAGTGCAGTATAATAAGCCGGACTTAGAAGCTGTTCGAAGCCTTCGAGGACGTTCTCAATACGACAAACAATTTATTACAATCCAGCACGGCTTTTTACAGTGAAATTTTCCACATTCGAATCCACCAATAGATTGTGAAGATGCTTATGAGACCACCCAACTAATCTGAAGGCATTTCTTCTATCACCCAAATCATCCCGATTACGCATTTGTACAATCGATCGCTCCAAACATTTAGAAGTTCGACCGAGATTCCGTCCTTCCAACAGAACAACCGTTCGTGGGGATGGGAGTAGCGTAGTTGCTAAATCGATTGCCTTGTACGCAGCTCACCTGGGTTCGATTCACAACTCCGCATATAGGGTTAGAGATTTTTCCAAAAAGAGATTTCTCTAACCCGAAAAGAGGCGAATGACTCTATGGTTAAAACTTCTATAATCAAAATAAATAAAAAAAACGTTCGTCAGCTCTCGATTAATCCTTCGCACTTCATCTACCGTACCTACCATCTATCATTGATCCACAGCTTGTCCATGATTCTATCCATTGATTCGGTTCTCTACTCGTTTGTCCGTTCACTAGCAACTCAAAGTGCTACTTCTACCTAGCAGCCACTCCTGTACAGAACGATATTAGATCACAAATCGGTTGGAAATTGACCCAGCTTTCCAGTTAGGTTCACAATTTATTGTGCTGTGCTGATCGTTTGTCTGTTTATTGTTGGTCAGTCGAGTTGGGTGAGGATCTGCAGTATAGTGTCAATACACACCGGTTCAACACAGGGGCTGTTGATTCTAAATATTTCCGCGAGGTGGAACATTTGTTGAAGATGGAAATGCGTATGGAAGTTTCCATTTTTATGTTGAAGATGTTGAGTGATGAGTTTACGGAAGTCACTTTCATACAGTTTCATCATATACGAAATTTCTTATTGATTAATGAGCCTACAATACCATTACCAGCTCTCAAGCCGTATCGTGCCCGCATGTCATTTCTGCAATAAAACAAAACAGAACGAGAGCTCCAAGGCAGAAGCGGTCATCAAATATGTGTAATCAAACCCAACGCACAGACTTCAACAGCATCAGCTTAGATACGAACGGCTACCCTACCAGTGCACAGTGGTCCAGAATGCAAATTTGGGAAGAATTTTGAAATTTTAGTAAAATTAAACAACTTAGCCTCATTAAGGCTTTGGAGAAGTTTTCGTAGTTTGTGAGCTCCTTCTTTTTGTTAAAACAACAGTCAGGGTGGTTCTAATTCTACCAAGATCAAGAAATTAACTTTTTAATCATTCCAGCTAGAGCAAAACGACCTTCAGAGAAATTGTAGAACGAAAATTTTTGGAAAAGTTTGCTGAAGACTAAGCTCTAGCTGTCATACTTTTCATTTTACAACATATTTAAAATCGAAGGTTAGGGTGTTTCTTAAAAACTGTTTTATTCAAATAACTTTTGCGGTATTGATTTAAAACAGAAGTAGTCTTCATACAACTTTAAGATTGTTTTAAGGCGAATAATTTGTTTCATGGCACATCTAACTATTTTCGTTGAAAAGTTATGAGCACTTTTTCGCAAAATTTTTTTTTTAATGGCTAACTATATAACTCATTGGGGCAATCAAAAGATATTTAAACAACATATTTAAAATCAAAGGTTAGGGTGTTTCTTAGAAAAACTGTTTTATTCAAATAACTTTTGCGGTATTGATTTAAAACAGAAGTAGTCTTCAGACAACTTTAAGATTGTTTTAAGGCGAATAATTTGTTTCATGGCACCACATATCTAACTATTTTCGTTGAAAAGTTATGAGCACTTTTTCGCCAAAATTTTTTTTAAAGTAACTATATAACTATATAACTCATTGGGGCAAACAAAAGATAATTCTTTTTCAACTATAAATAAAGTCATGATTAGAGTTATGATTAAGCAAAAAATGGCGAACACGATATTTTTTAAATTTCATAAAATTGAGTTACAATAATCTATTTTTGATATATTAGTTGCTTATAACTTTTGAACGTCAGAAGCTAGAGTTTTGATGTGTTAGAAGAAAATGTTCGTCTTCAAAAGCTTCGAAAAACATCAGAAGGATAGGCTGAAAAACAAAATGGAAACTGAAAAAGTTATATTAAAAAAAAGGTTATTCATTAATTGACCCTTTGTAATATGATTAAATTACTTTCACGGTAGACAAAATAAAAAATATAGTTTCGTTTTCATGATAAAATAATGCACTTTACAATAATTACAACTATATAACTCATTGGGACAATCAAAAGATATTTAAACAACATATTTAAAATCAAAGGTTAGGGTGTTTCTTAGAAAAACTGTTTTATTCAAATAACTTTTGCGGTATTGATTTAAAACAGAAGTAGTCTTCAGACAACTTTAAGATTGTTTTAAGGCGAATAATTTGTTTCATGGCACCACATATCTAACTATTTTCGTTGAAAAGTTATGAGCACTTTTTCGCCAAAAAAAATTTTAAAGTAACTATATAACTATATAACTCATTGGGGCAAACAAAAGATAATTCTTTTTCAACTATAAATAAAGTCATGATTAGAGTTATGATTAAGCAAAAAATGGCGAACACGATATTTTTTAAATTTCATAAAATTGAGTTACAATAATCTATTTTTGATATATTAGTTGCTTATAACTTTTGAACGTCAGAAGCTAGAGTTTTGATGTGTTAGAAGAAAATGTTCGTCTTCAAAAGCTTCGAAAAACATCAGAAGGATAGGCTGAAAAACAAAATGGAAACTGAAAAAGTTATATTAAAAAAAAGGTTATTCATTAATTGACCCTTTGTAATATGATTAAATTACTTTCACGGTAGACAAAATAAAAAATATAGTTTCGTTTTCATGATAAAATAATGCACTTTACAATAATTTTCTATTATTTTAAATAGTGGGTAGGGTGGTTCTAAATTTGTTTAAATCAGGAAATTAACTTTTTAGGTGTTCGAGATAGAGTTTCACTGTCTTCTAGAAAATTGAAGAAAATAATTTTTTTTAAAACATTGTCGAAGATCCTGTAACTCTATGTCGAGTACTTTTCATTTTATAAAAAAATTACTAAAAAATTAGAGTGTTTCTTAAAAAATGGTTTTCTTTGTATAACTTTTGCAGTTTTGATTTTTCATTAAGATCGCTTTAGAAATACTTTCAGATATTTTGAAGGAGAACAATTTGTCTTAATATACCGAACCTCTAGCTATTCTCGTTCTTAAAGTATTCTTCTTTAGTCCCTAGATAAAGCCTCATAATCTTTTCTGATTATTCGGTTTAACTTTCCCCTAAGAGGGTCTAACAGTGCAAAATTTATTTATTTAACATTAAAATTTTTATTTTTATATATTTCGGATCTCCAAGATAAGAAAAATATGCTCAAGAAAAGATTTACTCAAATTTAAGTTGGTTCGCTTGCTAGACCCCATCAAACTACCAACCAGCAATTTTCATACGAAGCTGACAAAATCGGGTCAAAAAGCTGACAAAATCGGGGGCTGAGGCTGATAAGTTATATTTTTATATAAAAGTTCTCATAACTTTGAAACGAAAAGAGTTTAGTAGTTGGTGTTTTAAAGCAAATTGTGCGCCTTAAAATAATCTTCAAGTTGTCCGAAGGGTACATTAGTGTACAATAAAAACTACAAAAGTTATAGAAATAAAGCCGTTTTTATGAAACATCCTAAAGCTTACATTTGGATTTCTCGTGCAATGGAAAGTATAAAAGCTAGAGCTTGCATGTTGTCAGCAAATTTGTCTAAAATGCTTCATCGAAGACAGTAAAGCTCTACCTCGAACCGTTAAAAAGTTGAATTTTAAATATTGCTAAAATTAGAACCACCCTAGCATGTGTTTAAACAAAAAGATGTGCCTTGCAAAGTACTACAACTTTGTTAAACATATTGTAAGTCATTTAATTTTAGCAAAAAGACAAAATTACTGCTAAATTCACATTCTGGACCACTGTGCAGTGGTTCTAGACAGGCTGTGGAATTTTACTAAGGGCTAAAGCGAATTTTACAAATGCGAAAGCAAAAGAAGCTGAGTTGTGCAGAAATTATATCGATAGCTGTTATGTGATAAAAACTGTCAGATGGAAACCATAGATATAGATATAGAGACCAAATTCCAAATCAATTTAAATTAGCTACGGAATTTGTGTTTCGACTTCGTCTCATCAGAATCCGACACTAACTTGGTAACTGGACTAAGCTACCTAAAAAACGGAGACATAATTTGTGTTCCTGAGCGTTAAGCGTGATGTTCCGCAAAAAAAGTAGTTCATTTTAAGCTGATGAGAACTAATGAAATCGAAACATTTGATTTTGCTTAGCTAGCCAATGCAAGATGCACTATACTATTTTCCTCCTTAGTGGAGAACAATTTAGGTAAGAGAATATGAGAATATTATTAAAACCCATTAGAAGACTTCGTCTCATCGGAATCCTGCACATACTTAGTGACAGGACTAAGCCAGCGCCTGATTGACGCTAGCTCCAAAAAAACGGAGACTCAATTTGTGTTCCTGAGTCGAGCGTGATGTCCCGCAAGAAAAGTGGTTCTTTTTAACCCTTTGCGACGCAGTGGGACGAATTCATCCCTACCTCTTCAATTTTTTATTGGTTTTCTAGTTAGCGTTGACGTATAAATACGAATTCATTATTTTAATCAACTCTTAGGGTTGTAAGGAGTACAAATAGAACAAAATATTATGTGAATTTGTTAATTACGTATTAGGTATAAATAATTAAAACTCGAAAATCCGGTTTTTAACAATAAATTCGGCTGTGTCTGAACTAAAAGTCCCAGAAATCTAATTTTTTTTTGCAAATATCTCAGACATTTAATCTAAATAAAACATTTTTAGCAGCATTTTTCGCAGGTCATCAAAATATGCAAAAATGGAGTTTATTATTATGTTGGTCTATAAAACATTCTGAGAGGGATAACTTCTCAACTTGCAGAAAAATAGATTATGTGGTTTTGAGGTCGCTGATTACTATTCTGATAACAAAATTTGAAAATTCAAAATGGCGGCTACACAATATTCACAGTCGCCATATAAGAACCGGCATTTTGAATTTTACATTTTCGACCTCAGAATCAGCACCTCTTGTAAGACGTTTTTGGCCAAGTTTAGCCAAGCACAGTGACCATATTGGATCCGCCATTTTGAATTTTACAGTTTCGACATCAGATTCAGAATCAGCGAGCCCGAAACCTTGATAAAGCTTAAAATAACGGTATTAACAATGAAAAAACATTCGCCTCGCAAACTGATGAAAGCTGCTGAAAACTATACAATACAAAGCTTTAAATGAATGAACCGAACGGACAGTTCCAGATAAACATGTCAAATGGTCCTAAATGCAAATGGAACCTCTTTTTGATTAGCTTCTCTTTCGACGTTTACGGCGTCTTCAGAAAACCTTACAGTATTGTTTCATTACTAGTTGAGGATCAAACGTAAAGCGCCCCGAATTATTAACGAAAGAAAAAGTAAACAAAGTGAGATTCTCATTTAAACTTGGGACCTTTTTGACATGTTTGTCTAGAGTTATATAATGATTGGAGCTTGGTTGGATGCGCATGATTATCGCCTGATGCTGGTACATGATGTGCGTTGTCTGGAGTGTGGACAGAGGAATGTTTTGTGCACTATGGAAAGGTGTAGAAGACCCTTAATGCACGCACATCGTTGTTGAAATTCTTAAAAAATATTCTGAATTTGTTTGAATATTTTTAAATGTATTGATGTGTGGGGTCTCTACATCATCTTTTTTCGTCTTTTTCTTGGGAACTCGTTTGTATCACTGCCTTGGCGATGACAGGGTCGAGGAGTGTGTGCGATCGTCTACCCTCCTCATGCTTATGGCAAAGATTTTACGGAAAATCAGTCATTGCTGATTAAGCAATTTTTGTGAGGCGGTGCACTAATTACTAATAGTATTCCTTGTACCAAGTTCGAAAGCGCATCATCAAAACCTTCGAGCGGAAGGATGATTGGGAGTGCCTGCAAGAATTACCATCTTAGAGGTTTCAATACCCGCATTAAATCTCATGTGCAGTGACGGTCCATTAACTAATTGTAGCATAGAGTATTGGATCATCGCCGAAGTCGGTAAGGATGCTAGGTTCGAATCCTGTCATTAATGCAAATGAATTTTGGGTTTCATAGGATTTCATTCCCGCTAATCCACTTGTTCATTTTTCGAACATTTTTCCCGTTACCCCCCCCCCCCCCCCCCCAAATAAAACATATTGACGACAAAATAAATAAAACACAACAAATCGTTAAACTTAGGAAGACTTTCGATAACATTTGAATAATGCGGTTGCAATATTTAAACCATAATTATCACTCTTTCTGTTCCTAATCTTATCAGTAGATGACTTCTACACAAATCCGATACCACTTATCCTTTGCAATTGATTAACAATCTTGTTTAATGGATTTAAGCTCAAAGGATTATCAGTTGGAAACAATGTGTAGATCGATATCAGCATATACGTCGGTAGAAACTATCGGGCCGATACTTTTCTTTTCCAATTACAGCACCTCCCCCTGATCTAATTATCATATCACACAGATACCACATACAATTTCTATCGGAGAGATGAATCATCATTACCAGCCCTCAGGCAGTGGTAGCAACCCATTTCTGTTCCGCACCGTGTTTCTATCCATGGAAGAAGTGAAGCTTTTCGCTGTAACGTAGTACATCGGTGAAAATCTAAGGTAATTTCATATCCCACCCCACTCGCTACATTTCAAACCCCCTACCCGCAGCCGCGCCGCCTCTACCGGTCAGATTTATTCGACCGCACGCAAGCGAGCGATGCGAGGAATAGATTGAGCGCGGCTATCCGACGAATCATGCAGTCAAGAAAGCGCGAAGTCTTCAAGAGTCACTGCTCCTCCTCCTCCTCCCGTTGTTTTCTCCACCAGTTGTGTCGTAATGCCCGCGCCGTATATGATGGAGAAGTCCATTGAACTTCGCATTTCACGGTATACTTTTCGTTGCTTTTTCTCTACTCTCTACGCCAACGAACACTCCCGCCTTGGGGGGGAAGGGTGCGGAAGGCTCTCTAACGCTATCTGGTGCGGCTTGCTATGGCCGTCTATGGACGCGCAAGTGCTGACTGAGTTTGGTGAGGCCTGCCGCATAATAGATGTTTATTATAAACAGAAAGGCGAAGGAAAAGCCGCAAATAAAAGCTTCCACAAGCTGCTGCTGCTGTTGAAACGAGTCCGCAAGTGAGAGAATTTTGAGCTGAGGATGAGCTACGTTGGGCAGGCTGAGGTTATGGAGCTTTATCGCAGTGGGATGTTGACCTTGATTTTTCATAAGGAATGGAGAAATTGAAACAAATCTCGGAGGGTTAGCCGGGTGGTGGCAAACGCAATATGATTCGTGCCGGTCGTGTGGAAGTGTAAGATCAAACGTCTATATCACTGGTTTGTTCGGTATACAGCTGAAGAAGGAAGAACCGAATCGTCGTCGGCTGTTGGGCGTTTATTTGGGTAACGACTCGGCCACGGAGTTAATTAGACTGGTTGTGCCTCGTGGGTCAGTTCAGTAGTGATGGCAATAAACCTAGCAAGTTCTGTGCGGATGAGTTTGTCGGTAATTGAATTTGTTTGATTGTTAAATTCTATTTCTGGAGGTCTTCTCTCATACTACCGGCATATAGCGGGCGTTCAAAACGAATGACTATATTTTATGGATAAGCTCGTACGACTGACATCAATGAGGAAAGTGGGTTCATGTAAACACATATATTAAATCTTGAATGCATTTTAAGATGCTACGGTTTTTTCCACGCATGTCGGTATAAACGATAATTTGAATACGCTCAGAACATTGTAGCTTTTGAAATAGTTCACCCACGAGCAATATATTCCATTCAGACGTAGCTGTGGATCTGTACGTTATAGAAAAGTCAATGATCGAATTTGACATTTCACAAGCGGTGTTCAAATTACTATATACAACTGTAAAGAAAATCCAGTGTTCTGACTTGATGGTCAAAGAGGTTTACACTAACTCAGTGACAAAATTAAACTAGCGCCGGATTGACGCTGCTCAGAAACTCAAATTATTTTCTCTATTTTTTGGAGCTTACGTCAATCTGGCGCTAGCTTAGTTCTGTCACTAACTTACTGTCGGACTCTGATGAGGCAAATCGAAGGGCAAATTTCATAACTAAATAGCGTAATGATGGTTTTAAAAAATAGTTTTTACCAAAAGTTTTCTCCACTAAGGGGAAATATAGCATAGCGAAATTTTCGACTGTTTGATTGAGCACCATTCATCACCTTTTGGAAACCTGCTTCTTCACATTTTTTATCGCTTTAGCCTAATTTTTTTGGGACCTTTGCATATTCTCAACAGCTTTAGCAATCTTTTTGAAGACCCTATTCACGTCCAGTAGCTTAGGCTCCATTTTTGCTTTTTGAAACTGCTCCACCTCGTGAACTCTAGGTATACCAGGTGTATAAGCTTAAATCCGCTGTTTGCTCATAGATGGCGTTACTTCGCATATTTAGCTCTCGTAGAAACGTAATACTTTTATTTGTGTTGTGTTGTGTGTTCGACACCATCAATCATTCCTTGTCAACTTACATTTTCCCTTGCGTAATCAGGATTTAAGTTTGTGTCACAAAAAGAGCATATGCGGGTAGCTCTATTTTTTTTACTTTAATTTGAAGAAATCGTCTGTCTAATCGCATCGAATGATTGTGGAGGCCTATAGTGACAGTGCGTTATCGGAAAATAAAAAAATTAATAAAAAAATTTAAAAAAATTTAAAAAAAACTGAATCTGTCAATGTTCACTGCTACCACAAATAACTAATCAAATTGCGCCGTGCTTTGCGGTCAGGTTTAAAACAAAGACATGAGAAGCCCCCATCGCACATTTCAAAAATGGTCCAACACTACTTTGAGACACTCAACTGGGAGGTGCCAACTCCCCCGCTAATTCGCCAGACCCTGACCCCTTCCGATTATCATCGATGGGTCACGCGCGGAGCACAGCACTTCGATTCGTACAAAGACACCCGAAAATGGCAAAGGTCAAAAAATGGGAGAGGTAAAAAACGGAAAAACACCGAGAGATGGGAAAAATGTATAGCTAGCGAGGGCAAATACTTTGAACAATTTTTTTTGCGTTCTATATAAAAAAAAATCCGTTCTTTTTACAAAAAACAGCGGATTTAACCTGGTAATATGAGTTTATTTAAAATCAATGGAAATTTTCTTATCCCATAGCAATGGCACTTCTATTTTCTGTGGCTTAATGATTTCATTGCGCAGCCAAAAGCAACTATACTATACTTTTTGTGCGGTGAATAAGCAGCAAAGCGGTGGATTGAATTGATTGCTTACTTTATTGATAGCTATATCGGAACGATTTTTAGCTTCTGCACCGTACAAGACCACAAGACTGACCGAAACCGGTTGTTGTTATTGTTTTATGAAAGTAAACCACATTCGTTAGAAAAGCCATCCCTCGTAATACAAAATAAAGCTGGATTTACACTATATAACATTTCCAAGCTGATTTTACGAATATGCAGTATACATTTGTGCCAAAAGATTTGAACTTCCAACATTTCATAAACATTGGAAACAGTTCCGAGTTATTTAAAAATTTGAAAAATCTCGCAATTGTTTGCAAATATTTTCGTTAAAAAGAAATCGTGTGTTGCAAACAATGTCTTCAACTGAAAGTTCGTTTCGTATCCTTAGGAGAAAACGGAAAAGTTATTTGTTTCGTTTCGAGAGCAGAATCGTGTTTTGCCACTATCCTTATAAGAGCAGTAAGGTCTTCTGCAGACAGTTCAAATCGAAAGATTACCGCATTCATAGTTCCGGTAGTTTAAAAAATCATAGACTTCAAACCGTAGGAACATATTGCTTGCCATACCGGCAATTTTATTCATTCAACCATTCATCACCTTTTGGACCACAACGGCAGAATATTGTGGACCCAGGAGGATGTTTGAAACCTCTTTTTAGATAAGTCGTGTCGTCCATTAAAATGCATTCATTCAGTCGCTGTAAAACGAGCGAAAACGATTTCTAGGTCATTGTTGCATCACGTTGTTAAAATTCTACTTTGTAATCTGCAGGTTGTTCCGTTTCTTGATACATTGGATCATTCCGACGCTCGTTCACGCTTTATTTGCCATATCACGTATTAATTTATTCTTTCTAATGAAAGATACCACTTTCTGGTGCATTTTCGGGATACAAGTTCCGGATTTTCTGCCTTATTGTGGGAATTCATTCAAAGAATAGCCTTCTCCAACCTTGTTGAAAGTGGAGGTTGCACTCGGGCTATGAACTGCAAACCTTTTTCACTTAGACAGGCGCTAAAACTTTTAATATCTACTTCATTTTAAATATGGGACATTTTCCAAACGAAGTCCTTTTCTGATGGGACATCACGGTTAACTAAGAATTTGCTCATGAACATAAATTGTATCTCCTGTATCTGTAAACTCGATCCTAGTTTATTTCTGGCACTAAGTTTGTGTCGGATTCTGATGAGACAAAGTTGAAACACAAATTCCATAACTAATTTCAGTTATAAATTTTATGCCTTTCGAGCGCATATTTGGTTTTCCCCAATTTTCTCTTTAGTGGTTGGTTCTGACCTAAATTATCTGGTTGGTTTATCCCTAAGTTTGTCTCCCTATCGAAAAACATTGCCTAGTGCGTATTGCATTGGCTTGCTAAGCCGAACCAAACTTTGATTTTATTAATTCTCATCAGCTTAATCAGAATTCCTTTTCTTGTGGGACATCACGCTTGACTAGGGCGGAACACAATTTGTGCCTCCATTTATGAGGAGCTACCTCCAATCCTACGCTAGTTTAGTTCTGGCACTAAGTTAATGTCGGATTCTGATGAGTCGATGTCGAAACGCAAATACTATAACTAATTTAATCAGTTTCTTGTTCCAACACACATTTCCATCCTAATCTTTTGGTTATTCAACAGAACTGTTTTGAAGCCAAAGTACATTCAAAATATACTAAGCAATTAGAAAAAATCGTTCTGCTCTGCACCTCCTCGTCTGCCATCGCTTCAGATAGCCAACTTTTTTTTTAGAAATTTCTCCAACCGGTATCCGTAGTATATGCATCGTAGCGTCACCATTATATTTATTTTTATATTTTCGTGTGTCATTTGGTGCAAATAGGCCTACGAACTAGTCAGTTGTCAGTCACTCACCCAGTCCCAGTCAGTCAGTCAGTCAGTCAGTCAGTCTACCACGGAACGTAATGATCCAGAATTCATATTTTATTTAGCAAATCCCCTTTTTCCCACAAGGCACGGCCCACGGCGCCTCGCCTATGTTGACTGGAGATTGTGAATATAATAGACACACACTCCGCAACCGTTCCGTTTAAACGGGTAACAAATCCTTATTCGAAAGTACCAACCCTTTCCCCTTAATAGTGGTTGAAGCAGAAGCTATTCAACGCAAACGGAGAAAGATAGTAGCGAAAAGGGAAAATCATTTATTTCATGATCCTACCCTTCACCCCACTCTCTATGTTCATGTTCAGACCTACATCATGGGAAAGCGACGGAATTTCAGTGCCTTGTCATGAATGTAGCTCAAGTGGAGAAAATAAAACCCTACAGGGTAGTCTCGTCCTGTGCTAAGCGATGCACCATTGTGGAAAACTATTTCGCATCGACTACAGCAGTATGGAGGTATCATGGAGCTAGATTTCGCTATGGCCCCACGGGCAGGTCTCACGTGCACTAAATAACTTCTTATACAACTATGATCGTGGGGACCTGCTCCGCCCAGGAAGTCCTTATGTGATTCGAAGAGAGTGCCTAGTGGCGATATCCGAAGCACTAGCGCCCACACCCGGTAGACACGTGATGGGAGGCTCCTTAGCGAAATGTGTGCAAGAAACTGCGAAGGTGCCTGCCAGCCAGCACCACAACACGTAACATTCCGATGAATGACAATGGTAATCAAGGGAAACGGAGCAAGGTGACTGCTGCGGAAGGAATGATAACTTTTCGTGGCTGAAATGACAAATATGCTATTGTCGACTCGGTGCCACCGTGTCATTAAGTTGGACAGTTAGGATGTTCAACAGTTATTCCATAGCCTATTTTTAGCAGTGCGGTGAGTTGTATGACCAAAAATCAACACTTGTGAAATACAATCTGATGCCTGATAGAAGCCTGAGGGTATCGCCCATCCTCTTGTAGACTGTGCGCAGATGTGACATGTGGAGCACTAGTTCCATTTCGAGAAATATAAACAGAAACAGCCTTGGTCCTGTGTATCGATAACACGTCGCAGCAAGCGAGACAAGTTGTTTTCCTGCTGCAACAAGTGCAGTTGCTTCGAATGGATCAACAATGTTGGGAGTAAAAGTTTTCCAATTTAAGCAGCACAATGTAACAGCAGCAATTGCATCCAAGGAAGGTTGATAAACTTGGCCGGGACTGTTGACTGATGAATGATGAAAAGTTTGTCACAGTGGTGAATGGGTCCTGTGACCTTTACTCGATTTCTCGCTATGGAAAGCTTTGTTTGCGGAAACTTTCATAACATTTTGCGTAAGCAATCGTCAGCGCTGAATGCTGGAGCGTACAAGAAGACCAGGAATGAGAATTCATAAAAGAATACTCCAAGTGCAACAAATAAAGTGTTGAAGTTTTTATTTGTCATCTATCGTTATGGTCCGCTGTGGAAACATACGATTAGTACGGGCTTTAGCTTTTGAGATACATACTAGAGGAATGATTTTTTGTGATACATTTGGCTAAAAATATTGCCTTGAGATTTTCATAATTTATTTTACTTTTTCTTCTAAATTTATTTTACTTTTTGTTCTAAATTAAGTTTTGATTTATCTCCTACAATGTTGCCCCCAATTTGTTCGACAAGCTCGGCTTGGATGGGAATGGCTTGCACCGAATTTTATGTAGATGGTGCCGAATAGTAGTTGCTTGAATTTATACAACCGTTGAGAACTTAAATTTTGCTTCTTGTTTGCACATTTTCAACTTAACTGTGGTCTATCCCTACCGTTCTTTTGATAGAGACGTTCTAGTGAAAAAAATGCTTTAAAAGCTATGCTTCGAAGACACTCATAATCCACAATTGATGTTGAATGCATATATAAATATATTACATTCATTTTCGCCTGTCTAAATTCCTGGGATAAAAGTACAACAAACGATGTGCCTGGGGATCGTCTGATATCTTATTGAGATTTTAAGTTATTTTTATGTCTTAAGAACACGATGAGTTAAGATTTTTCAAAATTAAAATATATGTATTGCTCAAAAAATACACTTCTTATTTTAAACTGAAAAATGCCTATTTGGCAGCACTTCCGTCAAATACCAGTTTTTTCTTGATTCCTTGTACAATTTCTTTTAAAAAGCGTCCCAGAATTCGTTCAAATTCGTGAAGGTCGATTCCATGCTTGCACTTAAGGAAAAATTTCTTAACAATTTGATTTCTGAAATTCCAGAATTGTTCGGATTCATCTTTCACTGAACAGTTGTTTTTATCCTCGGATTCCCACTTATTTTGACTCTGATTGCGAATGGGGTGTTCCGAAAGCTGTTTATAAGGTCTGCTCCACTTAGAATCCGCACACTTTACTACGGATTTGTAATGTTTTGACAGCGTGTTTTAGTGGTGAAAGGCTCGCCAGTATTTAAAAAAAAAGCACAGCAAATCGCAAATCGTGCCATTCGAAACGATTCATGCGCCTGTCAAAAGTAAAATGATTTGGTACTAAATCGGTGTTCGTTATTTTATAGATAAAGATTATATAGCAAACTACAAACAGACGTGACTTAGATCACGAATTGATTATGTCGGCACACAGCGAATAAGAGGAAGTCATCCGAATTTCGCCTTTGAAATACTCCCAAAAAATCACATTTTCCGTTAACCCATTCATGCCCATGTTGTTTGTGGACAACAACATTTTTAAACAGCTATAACTTTTGATTGAGGCGAGATTTGCTCACAAAAACAAGTAAGGCTCATTAATGTGATTATTGCCTTTAATTTGAGTATTAACAGTTACAAGGATCAGCTCTAGAACTGAAGTTATTGCAATTAGTCTGATTGGATTCCGATGGAGCAGTACTGCCAGGGACAGTTTATGTTGACGACGGAAAATGATTTTTTTTATATATCTTCGTTATAGTGCAATATTATTGAAAACTGATAAAACTTATCAATTTAGACTGTCGTTGTCTACGTTTTCCACGTAATTGGACTATTGTAATTATTTTAGGAGAATTGTATTGAGCATTAGAAGGTAAACATTGACCAGCTTCTAGCACTGTCACTAGCACTTTTCGTGTTTCTTGACCCCACCGTTTTCAAGGAAAAATAGTTTTGAAACCCTACATGCACTAGAAAAAAGTTGGGCATGAAAGGGTTAAGAAAATTTTTTTACACCAAATAGATGAATTATTCCGCGCACAGCTTGAGTTATTAACATTAGTCTTATAATGCCACCGTGCTGATCAATATTTTAAAATATAGAGGGTTCATTTTACAATGTTTGATCAGACGTGGCATATGTCCCTAACATCGAGTAAAACTGTGCGGTAATGATAGTGTCTAGCTTGTAATTTGCAAAATTTGCCGTTGCACGCTACACAGAAGAGTTTAACCGCACACATAACTGAACAGACAGTTCTCTCTCCGCTCAAATTCTCGAAAGTTTCTGTATGGTGACGCAATCATTACATTTGCCGTATGTGCGTTTGTTATCGTTCCAAATTGGCACTACTATCACAATATATCCCATACAAACAGAATATTGCTCCTGAGTGTAGTGACTTTTTGTTTACTTAGCGAAAATAGCGCATTCTTGGTCAGTCTGTTATTTGACTCTTGTTATTATCGGATAGATTTCTAGAGACGATGATATTTTGATTCTCACCATGTTTTAGCTATGTTCCTTACCTAAGATATATTCTTTATCAAATGTTTCAAATGGTACCGACACTTATTTTTTTATTTAGAACCGGTATTTCGGTACCAAGAATGGCTCGATATTCGTGGGATTTGCGGTACCGGTACCGCAACCCCAACACCATGGGGCCACTATATTCTGAAATAAAGCAGAATATAGTGGTCAGAACAAGCATCCTCGATCGGGTTCTCATTGAAGAGGAAACCTATGGATCCTCAACACGTTTTATCTGGACATAGACCGGGGTGAAATCCCTAGCAAATTCAAGTTTGTTTTCGACGATAATTCGAAAAGAAAATTGATGATCTGGCAAGGAATTTGCCGCTGCGGACCCAAAACCAAGCCCATAACCATAATATGATCCGAATATGATTTCGAGAGTTGTCCTACTGGAGCTGTTGGGACTCGGAAGGACTCCCCGTCAGAATTACTACAATTGCAGACGAGACGGGGAATGTCTCCCACCAAAAAACACCTGGTGTTCGTGGCTGATCGCGAAGGTCTTAAGCGTTTGTATGTTAACGTGCTGAATGCTGGACGGGAGTTAGATTCCCCGTATCACAAGGCTTCCCGGTCATGTCGCATCCCGGTCATGGAACACATTGTTTAGTGGATATGAGCGCCATTTTATGATTGGTTCCAAAGGCATTGACCTATGCTACTAGGGCCGAAGGTAGGAACTTTCGGACGTGACCGATTCATAATCGTGCGAGCACATGTGTTTGATGGTCGGCGTTTGAGGCCGCGTTTATGAGTTTATAAGTGCCAAAACGTTCCAAATGTTTGCGAAATCGCGGATGTGGTTCAGTGCGAGCGAAGCTTAAGCGTTTCTATGTTAACGTGTTTATCGCGTCTGCTAGTGTGTATGTAACTTCGGGTGGATAAATTCGACTTTACAACCGTGTGGCCTGTTGAATATTCGCGTGTGTTCTTGAATGATCGCGCGGACCGTGACTCTGATATTTAATTTTCAGTGCATGGTTCAGATTCTAGGAGAGAGTCCCATATCACTAGAATTCCGGGTCATGTCGTCATGGGACGTGTTGCCTAATGAATATGAGCGTCATTTTTTTCGATTGCACAGTGGCGGATTTGCCTAAAAACCTGGCCAAAAGTCGAAAATTGCATGGTAGTATTTTGAGTTCTAGTACATATATTGTCCTTCATATGGTGCTGCCGCATGCTATTTTAAGTGAAACGCTCCAAAATTTCCATATTTGAGGTGTGGACATATCCAAACAGTATAAACCATCGCGTTTTGCTCATATTTTTTATCGAGTGCTCGAAATATCAGTATTATTCAAATGTAGCTGGATTTTGGTAAAACTGCCGGTTTTGAATATGAAATAATGGAAATTTATGCTGATGGTATGTGCTTTATTTGTATGTATTGATGTCAAAAGATATTATTTTGTTTGTTTATAGAAAATGTCAATAACTTTCACGATTTTGTGGCAGACGGTTTCAGCACACATTTTTGCTACATTTTCGAAATACTTTTTTTGTCCACGTATGTCCACTATGTTTCAAGGCAACTTGTGTTCCTTGAACGATTCTCCATTTGGAACATTATAGAATTCTTGCCCGAATTTGCCCGTTTTTGAGTAATCTTTGGTTAAGTGGAGATGGAGACGGATTATAAAATTTTCAGTTTGAAATCTAGACTCGTACTTTTAATTACTGCTGCACCTCCAGTTGTCATAGCGAGTCGCACAATACTGCATTTTAAACAGAAAGAGTTATGTATTTAGTGGTGAACATTTCATCGAGATACATAAACATTTTCAAAAGTTATCAAAAGTGGAATGAAAAAGTCGTAAATAATTTTGGTCGTTCATATTGAAAACCAACGAGGTCAACAGAAGTGTTCGCCAAAGGTTTCAAATTTCAAAAATCGATTACGAATACCATGGTTAAACGTTACCGGGAAACTATGATGTTTTATCATGCAAAGCAAAACAAATCTAGAGGTGGAATATAAGACTAGATTCTACGAGCAAAAGTGCAAAAGAATACTGGGATATCCGGCCGTGATTTGGCTAAAAATCTCACTTTGGCTTACACTGCAGCTTGGCGAATAGGTTTTTGAGAAGGTTTTCAGTCGTAAAATGTCAGCAAATATGACAACAAAACGTGGTTGCTCAAAACTATACCAGGAAGCAGTACAAGCATGTTCTGACCAAGTATAACGCATGCATTTAAATAGACTCGTAATCGTAATATTTCATCGTTATAATGGACTTTGGACAAATCCTCGGTCCAACAATTTGCATAAAACTATGAAACTTAGTGAATTTCACTTGTTTTAATATTTTTGTCATATCCATTTTTTAGTTACTACAAATTGCATGCAAACTTGTTGTCAATTTTCACTTCAAGCATTTCGTCGCACAATCGACATATTTTCTATAATTTAAAAATAATATTGTCTTTCGTTCTTTGAGAAATATGTGCATCGGACAGCAATTGAATAATAATCGTACAGAAAGTTGAAAAGTTTTATAACTATGTTGTATAATATTTTAAAATACATAGTTTGAAATGACTAATAACATTAATTCTCATAAAAGCTACATCATCTAGACACCCAAATATCTTATTGTGTACAAATCAACAAATTCTATCATTTAACTACACTCCATTTAAAATTCGATACATTATAAACGTTATTGGTATACACTGGAACCATTAAAACCATTCATTCGTGAAAATTTACTTATATTTATATAAAAATGTCGGCCATTTTGTTTCCGCCATTTTGAATTTTGAAAATCTGACATCAAAATCGTAATCTGCACCCCAGAAAAACGTGGTATGCACCTTTGCAGGTCAATCAAAACCATTTTCGACTTTTGGCCAGGTTTTTAGGGAAATCCGCCACTGTGGATTGGTCCGGTAACGAATATTTTTCTGTTGTCTTAATTTGTTTAGTATCTACCATTCAAGCTATTTCGTGCTTTCTCTTTCGTTAGCTCATGTTCTGTAAGAAAATGTCCTCAATTCAGTACGTTCCCACACATTCTTTCGTTACTTACAGTTACGCTGTTTCCATGACGGCCATGCAAGGGTATTTCTTTTTCCTTCCGTGATCTGCATTTGAGGCGGCATTAATCAAAGAAAACCTTAGGATTCTCTAAAGCTCTACGTTGATTTGATGATTTGCTACTTCCAGGCCTAATCGTCCACCGATTTCCCGTAGCCCATAACAAAAAATTATCAAACATATTTCTCGTGTTTTTTGTTTCGACTATAGAGGTTTTAACCTTATGGTAATTTGCCTTTTTCCGAATTAGAGAAACCTCGTTAGAAAAATCTAACTCAATCGATTTATCAACCACAATTTGTCCCTATATTTCTCGTGTTGATACTTGTTATAATTTTCGGTTAATTTAACTACCAACAAGATCAAATTTATCAAACAGTTTAGTTGCGGAACCAGAAGAAGGGTTCCGGGGGTCCGTCCCCTCTCCAAATTTTCAACTTGTTAAGAAATTTTAAATTAGTTTCAATTTTTAATTGGTTTCGTACTCAAAATAATTTTAAACTAAATTTGACCACCAAGCTGGTTTTCATAAAATGCGGTTCTTACGCATAACGTATTGTACAATGTTCATTTCAAAATCGACATTTTGGGAACACCCCCTCCCCTTCAAAAAAGAACTCTGGATTCGCTCCTGACACAGTTTGAAACGAACATTGCATTGTTTTATAATTTCGTTATTTCATTCTGATCGGGTCTGCATGCATTTCCAGTTGGTCCCGAGCAGCATGATTGGTCGATCAAACTTCTATGATCGCAATTATCTCAAAATTTTATTTTACATCAAATAAATCGGTTGTACCATTACGGTGCACAACTAGAATGTTTCATGTGTATACACGAAAAAATGCGTTCATAAATTCACGAACAAAAGATCACGGTTTCGTGAACTGAAGGATTTACGGATTCCTGAAATTATTAGTAATAAACCTCGTATTCATGAAACTATTGGTGTTTCAAAAAACTAGTTCGCCCCAAATATACCCGGCGTTATAATCGAATGTTTGGTTGGGTTACGGTTGTTGTTCCCTGGACATGTTTTGTTTTTTTTATGATTCTTGTTCATGATTTGGGAATACACAACCAGTTCATGATTTCAGCGTCTTAATCACGATTTTTGACATTTTAATCACGTGTAATGTGATCTACGTTTATGATTTCAGTAACTTTGTCATGATTTTCATAATATCTATTCACGTTGCCTTGATATTTTTGTCTCGAGTTGTGTGATTTGTGTTCATGATTTCAGAATCTTTGTCACAATTTTCGTAATTTCTGTTCACGTTATCATGAAATTTTTATTCTAGAGCTTCTTTCGAATTTAACACGTTGAGTAATGTGACTTATGTTCATAATCTCAGCAGTTTTATTTATCATGGTATTCGTAAATTCTCTTCGCCTTATCGTGATCTGTTATATTTTGGTTACTATCGTTTTCACTCGGAGTAATGTGACAATATGAACGGGATCATAAAAATGTGACTGATTCGCGGTACCTTGTCCTGTGAGCTATATCACGAACACGATTTGTGGTGCTCAGCGCTGCTTTCGTTTTCTGTTAAGACATCACAGTGAACAAAAATAATTCCACGAATAATACTTATTCCAAATTTTGTGGAAGAGTTCATTTGAAAATGTTGCATAAAATTGAAAATAATTAAAAATATTTTCTAAATATCTTTAGTACGCAAAATAGTTCGTAAATCATATATGTACTAGGAACCATCGACCAGTTCACGAATACATGAATGATATTTTATGATTTCGTAAGCTATTTCACGAGCACGAATGGTCAGTCGTGACTATTGCACTAGGAATCATGAACCAGTTCACGAATACATGAATATTTTATGATTTCGTAAGCTATTTCACGAGTACGAATGGTAAATCGTGATTATTGTACTAGTAATCTTGAGCCAGTTCACGAATACATGAATAATATTTTATGGTTTTGATATTGAGTTGTGACTAATATATTAGGAATCGTGAATTAGTTCACGAGTATGGAATGGATTCATTAAAATCCCGAGTTTCGTGAAACGCTTCGCGATAATATATCCAGAATGTTTTCATTTTGTGAACTTATGTTTCTAAATCTATGAATAACATCATGAGTCAACCTTTGATTTTATGAATAATGTTATGAAATAGTTCACGTACAGAAGATCGATTTAGTAATGACATTGCGGAATCAGTGACTGAAGTTCACAAAACAAAAACTGCCATAATAAAAGCGTATCCGGGTGTTACTGGAAGGAAATTGAACATAAGTATGAAACATTTGATTTTTGTTCGTGGTCTTGTTTTCGCCACGTAAAAACGTGATTGTTCCAGAATTCATGACACCATATTCACGATTTGGTGAACAATTTTTTTCCCAGAATGTAAACAATACTATAAAAACCAGGCTTGCGTGACTGCACGGTAGTCGCGGTGGAAAAACAACCCAGTCTAGATGAACTGCTCGGTTTTGTATACTCCCGCTTGTTTGCTCAAATTTGATATCATTAGTTAGTGAAGTGTCTTTATTTGTTGGATCTGGTGTGGCATTTTATTTGGGATCCGATCGATTTTTTCAGGTTTAATATAATTCATTAATAAATTACGAGTAGTTTGAAGCGAAAATAATTAAGGTAAAGTTGATATAATTTGCAACTGAATGCAAATTATTTGGAAGAGTCAAACTCTAAAACCCTGAGCCCACGTCCCAAGTCAAATATATGTGAATACTTTCTTAATCGCTTGTTCATCATATTCCAACTTAAGAATATAAAATCAAAAATAAGAGAGTAATTTATACAAACTTATCACAAATAGTAATGAGTTTAGTATTACGTTCTTAGTAACCACAATAATAATTGGCAACAAGTAAAACGTCGTCAAGATAGCCCAAAAACAAAATGGCCAGATTTTATCAAGGCCCCGCAATTTCGGTCTTCTAAAATACTCCATAGAACTGCCAAAACCGGATCATCAATGTATAGTTTGGCTATTTGCGATATTACATGGGTTTTTTGTGTATACACTTTGCAATCCACTGATTTGAACTTGTACGATAAAATCCAAATGCGTTTTCATCTTTCTGATATGAATCACAAAAACTCAACACTTTACCATAACAGTCCACTGGAAAATTGCTGCTTCTATCGCTATAACTAGCCATTTGCATATGAAAGCACATATGTATTCACTCATTGGTCGAGATGGGATTCATACAATAACTCATTAAATAGTTGAACCATAATTTCATGGAAAACTGCTAAAATAACAGCAGCAAAATTCCCACAGAAACGAACGCCCCCAAGCCTCCCCAAACTCACGACTATCTCGCATTTCGGATACATCTGGCTTCTATCACTATATGAAGCCACAACCACCATGGATCGCGCCTCGTTCCTAGAAGAAGTAGCACGAGTGTTTTCCTGCAGGTCGGCAGGCAGGCAGCCGACAGATCAGTTAAAATGGAACGGTAAGGCAAAATTTTGAAAGATTGGAAACCCCAACGAAAGAAGAAAAAAGCAAAAGCGTACAACTAGGCTTCGTTCCGGTTTCCAAGCCATACCGCCGGCGCGGCCCCACAGATCATCTACATTATTTACCCACACGCGCGTGAACCTTTCTCGTTTGGTGTTGTTTTTGTTAAAACCAAAAAAAGTCGGATCGGGGAAAGGAGAGAAAAATGAAAATACATATTACAGCATCGCGCATCAGTGAGCGCGCTGATGCAAGGCACTACCGCCTACCACCCTCCCGCGTATTCACTGAAAACTAAAAGCTACTGCTTCTACCAGTAAGGTGTACAGATAATCGATGCATGATCTTCTTGTTCGAACTACGCCAGGGGGTTCATGGTATAGTTTTTCTTTAATATCAACCAACCGTGTCGGAGTTTCACTTCCGACACGTCGATCGAACCGCGCAATCGTGCACTGTTGTGGTGTGGGTGGATGGATGGATGCGTGTAGTCTAGTTTACCATCCTCCTTACCTTAGAGTGGGGTCTTTCCCAATTCATCAACCAACAGCAGGTTCATTTCGAGATCCGCTAATTGCTGGTTGCGGCTAGCCGTGGTACTGTCCCGCGTGTGTGGAGTGTGCCTGCCGGTGCATATAGTCGGAGCTTCTTCATGTGTTTCACCTGGTTCTGCCGCAGCATAATGTAGTTTTTACTTCATATTTGGAAAGTATTGCATTCGAATAGAACGAATGAAAGGCCAGTAGAATGTTGAGTTGTGTACAAGGGCATCGCGTGCCGATACGTTTGAATTGATAGTTTGCGAAGGGATATTCTTCTTCAACTATGTCTTTCTAGCCCAATTGGGCTTGACGTCCAGCAGATTATGCCGTGATTTAGCTTGTTAATATTCAATTATACATAATTCATTATGTTGTTACTGTGAACAGTTAAAAAGTTGGAATTGTGATAAAAATAAAAGTTAAATTAGTTTGCCACCATTTTTATCGCAGCCCCATTCAAAACCTCTGCCCGGAACAGTCTTCTGCTGGGCTTGATGAGGAAATAAACAGTATCGCCTAGATTGCATTTTAAAAAGGGCACACTTCAATTGCTCAGTGCCGCCACCCCATCGGCAAACTGGGCACACATACAAAGACACTAAACTACATGTACCTTGTCCCATCAAGACTCCCAGTAAGTGCCTGAACTCAAAGTCAGCTCAAATCTGTGGGAAGTGGGAATCCATTACTCCCGCTTGGTGTACAATACCAATTGCCTCGGAGTCTATGTTGGTATGTTGTATGTAGTGTTGTAGGTACTTGGCTTGTTCTGAATTATTCTTGCCTCACCAACTTTACCCGTGGTTATTGGAGCAAAGGGGCATGCGGGACGTGTGTGAAACCATCACGGGTAACGAGAACTTTGAACACGAAACTAAAAAGACTGAATTATTGAAGATGCCTATATAGACACTGCCAGGCCAGGCGAGGTGAAGAGCTGCTGGAGTACATGAGCTTATGCCAGGGTTTTTTTACATACATACTTTCTGGGAAAAAGCAAAGGTACGGACCCTCCGTTTGGTGTTAGTCTAGAAGGAAATCGCACCGAGAAGGAAATCTAAGAATGGCTAAGTTAAACGAGTAAAGCGTGCTTTGCCAAAGCATCTTTCAGAGTTGTGAGTGCTGCCGTTTTAACCTTTTTCTTCTGCTATGCTCGATTTAATAGTAAACAGCGTGTGTGTACATAGAAGAAAGACTCAAGCTAGACGGAAAGAGTATTAGGAAGTAGAACTTGCGAGCCATGCACCGAACACCTATAGCATCAACCGTGGAGTGCATAATTGCTTAATAGTTAATTTCCACGCTGAATCAGTAAACTGGAAAACGATCTGTACCATGTCATATATTCTATTTCATGGCGGCTAGTTATCTGATCAATGGAATGGAAAAAAACTGTACAGCAAAAACATCAACAATCCGGCCAAATGTCATCATCATGAGTCACGGTCATTGGCACTCCCAAAAGTAAACAAAAGACAGAGTGAAAGTAAGCTAGCATGAGCTCATCTTGCATAATTTTGCAACGCCAATCAAAAAAAAACTATTAATTTCCTTTCAATTTTTAGAAGCGCCTTCGATTTGTATTTGGATTCCAAAAATATATATGTGTATATGCCGTTTCTAACTTTAGATTATATAGCAATACGTGAGTAAAATCAAGAAGCGCTTGGATGACGACTAGTCTCGTTCAGGCGTTTTGCAAGTAATTTTCTTTGTTAGAGAAAATTAAATAAAATCTTTCGGAAAGTTCAAAAGCGGTTTTCAACTTAACGTGGAGCAGACCACGATGCTTGCGCTAGACAGTTCAAAGCATATTCGTGAAACTTAGTTATTCTTGAGGTGGAAGTATTAAAAAGCACAGCAACAATAGAATTAGCGAGATTTTTTTCTCTGTCGAAACTGAAACATTGCTTTTGGCACAACGTTGTGTGCCTGGGTTGATAGTCCTTTTTGATTGAATTTCGTTTCACGTAAACTAGAATCTTGCATTTATGATAAAATTCGACTATAAATTTTTACCGTGACCACAGTATTATACAGCACTTGAAAAGAAAATGTTGCACTTATGAGAAATGACCATGTAAACTAAAATTTGGTAAAAAAATAAAATTTAGCAAACGATTTGTAGTTGCGGCACAATTTCTAATCACGATCAATAATTACAGCTGTTGGAGAAAAGTCTAATTTTAACCATAAGTCGAAGATGCGTAAAAATGCTCGTTATCGCTAATCAGTAACTATTAAACTACGAGAAACGAAAAATATTCTACAGTTATAGTAGAAATTGCCAAATAAAGCGAAAAATATTCACTCCAGTTTGCTTTTTAACGAATGCGAATTACCGGGCATTTCGTTTCACTTCTTCCATCAAGTTTTGCACACACTCCTTGGTCACTTTCTTCGCCTCAGAACGCCAGGTTGTCTTGAATTACATCTCACTGATAACTGCTTTTCGCGTCTCCTTGGGGTTCCGCTTGACGAGAGGGTTCTTTAATTTGGAAAAATTGCTCAGTTTTTCGTATGTATTGATAGCAGGTGTCCTTACGAGGACACTCATATCATTCTCAACCCTTAATTATTCTTTTCTGATTTTTAAATTAAAAAAAACAAATTAAATTCAACCAACAAACTGACAGTTGTCCTACTAAATGAGGTATCTGCAAATATCTCGTTCGCCTCATTGTTAACCGGGACATCACCCCACACAGCATGATCTGGTACTTTTGCAATTCGCTAGCAGCCTGCCATCCCAAGTTTCATCTGCAAACTATGGTAGATCTGATAAGTCAACCTATAAAGTCGTGCAAGTCGCATGGGTTTGGATGTGTTATTGTCCTAAAAGAAAACAAACTAAAAAATGTTATTTTCAATAGTTTTGGGCCTAAAAATTGAAAAAGGACTGAGATATTAACTCACGGTACTAATCTGCATCAAAATATGGCTTAACCCGTACACCCCTAAAGATCCCTATTGCCCGCTATTTTTCTATTGTGTGTAGCTCTGGCGTGTTGAGAAGATTTCATGTCTGAGCCCCACCTGGACGTTGTTCACGGCATACTACTCCATTCTCAATTGGCTTTTTCCGTAATATTAAGATGCCTAATCCGGTCAAAATAATTGTGTTTATTGGGGAAAGGCAAGAAATGTTTTTCCAGGCACTCCGACTCTTAAAATTCCTGATTGATGGTTCTTGATGTAAATGTCGCTATTAAAGCCACAGTAACAGATAGCCTGCCACACGATATACTTCTTTGTGAACTTCGAAAGCATAATGTGTTTGAAAACCTTTCCTCTTCCAATCGACGTATAATATAACTATCCAGGGATCTGTTTAAAGTCTGCCTTGACGTAGGTTTCGTACCACTCAATCAAATTTTGTCAGCATCTTCATGTAAAGCCTCCACAATCGTTCTCTGGCGTACTTGTTTTGCTATTTTCATAAATCGACAACTCGGCTCATTTTCAGTTCAGTGCACGGTTGTAGTTCGACTTCCGATTCCCCCGATCCAGTCTTCCTAGATGTCAACAACAGAGTTTAAAATATTCAAATTCATTGAATGAAAATTGATCATATTCAGGCGCATTCATTTTCAATATTCAGTGACGCAGCTGAAAACGTCAAACGAACAAACCACCCATTCATCCATGCATATTTTCGTTCGTGTCCGATTATTACACGAAGCGACCGTGCAGCAACGAATCAAACGCATCAAAGTAGGCCCTGGCACAATGAAAGCGACAATGATTGTTGTTTCATATGCTTTACCGGCATTTGAAAACATTTTCTTAGATAATTAGTGAAATGAATATATTGTACGATATTCAACTGAATGAATAACATGGATATTTGAATGAATATTTTTTTCTATTCACCACGAGTCGCATCAGGTTAATTTTCAGCAGTCAAAAAAGAACTTCGATTATTTTTAACTCAGGTCAACAAACGTTTTCTGATTACTTTAATTACATTAGTGACAGTTGATTTGGCCATATTTATCAATTTCACCAACTTAGCGTACGAGTAGTTCGGATTTTCGCTATGCGCGATCAAAATTTTGCTCCATCGCTCTTCACGTTTTGATGCCATTTTCACAACTGAAGAAAATCACTATTGTAAAAAATCCGAATCAAACAGTAGGCACGAAACTACACACATACATCTTTAAAATCAGTCGTGCGCAGATTTTTTTTAATGCGTGATGAAAAAATAAAAAATAAGTTGAAGTTTACCAATTTTTGAACACTCTTCTTTGTTGAGTTCAAAATCTCAGCTTTAAAAGTATTGTTTTTAAATAGGAAATAAGACTGTAAAAAATAAGAAGTTTTCAAAGAAGGGTGTGTTTGTATTGTGAGAATATGATTGGAGACAAGAAAAATAATTTTCATCATAATTAGTATCAGGGGTGCCAACCTTCCAGATTTATCTGGATTCTTCCAGATTTTTAAGCGTCGTCCAGACATACAGATTTATGTTTTTCTGATCCAGATTTCAGAAAATTTGTCCAGATTTATCCAGACAATTTGAAAAATAACAAAATGAGATACAAGAATGCATCGTTGATTTTTAAATCACTTTTCGATCTACGATTTTGAATACAAAACTTTTTAGAATAGCTGGGGAACACAAAATGGCACAGTTTTTATTCGCCAAAAGTGAATAAATTTTGTTGAGTTTGCATCAGCTGGAAATTTCAACAATCCAAGATGCTGAAAGCTCATAGCCTCAAATTCAATCCTCAAGCTGTTTCAAAAAAATTAGGCCATCCAGACAATTCCAGACTTTTTCGAAAATTATTACAGGCTTCTTGGAAAAATACTTGGCATCCCTGATTAGAATCATCTTTTTCGCTGCATATAATAGTGAAACAATGATTTGGTTAATAACATTATATATTTATAATTTAATATGTTACAAACCCAACATTTTTAAAAAAAAAATAAGTGTAATCAGTTACACTTATTTTTCAAACAATAAACTAATGACATAAATAAGTAATTTATATGGCTTTAATAAATATTAGAGCGAATCTTGGGCGACTCGGATCGGATCTAACACCGAAGTCAGTATTAGTTTGGAGGAGAGCGAGTAAAGGCGCTTTAACCTAGGCTTAATGAGCCAGGGCAAGGTGTAAATACCTCTGTTCCATCCCAAAGGACAAAAGAGTGACATCAACCTTTTTAGCAAAGTTACTCCCAACGTTTTATTGTAACCCCCTACAAACTGAAACGGTCGGTAAGGTTGTCCTCGTTTCTTCCTCATTCAAGTTTCAAAACGATTCGTTGATTGAATTGTTCATTAAATGATTAATTCAATTGCCGTATAATATTGAAACATCTTCAAACCCAACTCAGCACAGTAGGCCTGGCCGTTTTAATATTTGCGACATATTATAATATGCTTCAAATATTAATGTTGACAAGAAAGGCACTAAAGAATAACTGAAGTGTTTTCCAGGATGAAATAAATAAGTAAATCAATCAATACTGCCTCTTAATGTGACTGCTACACCACATCGTTTTTATTCGTTTGCTGTCCTAAGCTAATTTATAGCCCCTGTATTTGAGTAAACCGGGCAAACGCGTGAATAACAGGTTTGCTTGTGAGGGGCCACCGCTTGCGACGGTAGGTTGGCGACCACCTCATCCAGCGGATCCTCAGCTGCTTTGAACCATTTCGGTTTCTTTTCAAACTTTGTATTGATTTTGCAACAGAAGTCACTTAAAATATCGTCTGATACATGCACGCAGCGGAAAACAATTGAAATCACTTCGACAATAAACAATCTCAGTGTTCTCAGTATACCGGATTCTATTAATAGTATCGAAGCAGAAGCTCTGCTGGTGTTTCATATTGATGTCTCTGTTTGAGATAGTTTTTAGTATAACACTTTAATTGCATCGCATCCGAAAGGCAATCCAGTTTTAACGTAAGTCATCCTCTCAAAATTTGAAACAATATCCAAACAACATATCACTGCAAAAATTAAGTAACTCCATTTATTAATGTTAATTAAATTAAGCAACTCCCTTAAATTCACGTGTGACATCTATCGTTACCGTTTTTGTTTCAAAATTTTGGAACTGAGCTTTTTATTGCACGTTAGTCATTATTATACAAGAAATCGGAGTTGCGGTTCTGGACGTACGAGTGCTTTCACGTCTTAAAATATATTAAGATTGGTTATTGGTTGGTATTAAAAAACTAGGAGTGGGTAATGTCCGGGACATAACCGCGGTGTTGACGTAGGACTAAACTTGGGCATATCATATGACATTCATGGATAATTTGAACCAATGCACTTTTTGAATGAATGTTTACGGAAATTTCATGTCGAATGAGATTGCCACATTCACTGATTTTCTAGGACTTGCAAAAACCTTCGGGTTTGTAGATAAATTTGATAAACATTTGCTTATATGAATCACTGGTACATGTACAGAAGAATTGACAGGCGCAAACTCAATCCAAGTTATTAAATGGAACTTTCTAATTCAATTCTTTCTCCATTATGTTTTCATCCTAATAAGAACGGTTTGCAGATAACTATTTTTGGTGATACCAGACGAGAATCCTTTCTAACGATTCGAACCTTGCCCCCGAATTCGCTTCTGCTGCGTATATACATTAACCCCTTTCGCAGCTCACATCGAATGAGCATTGTATATCGCAATGCGATCTCTTTTATAAACTTCTTAGTGCAGATGGAAGTCCATCCTTTTGTGCGACAAATGGAAATATTTTCATCATTCTTTTTGGTGTGGCTTTCGCTTAGTAGCAGGGTTGCCACATTCACTAATGTTCTTGAAAGATTTGCGAAAACCTACGGGTTTATAGATTAATTCGATAAACATTGGTTTATATGTATCACTGATAAAGTACAGCAGACTTGACAGGCGCAAACTCAATGCAAGTTATTAAATGGAACTTTATAATTCAATTCTTTCTCCATTATGTTTTCATCCTAAAAAGAACGGTTTGCAGATAACTATTTTGGTGATACCAGACGAGAATCCTTTCTAACGATTGGAACCTTGCCCGAATTCGCTTCTGCTGCGTACATACACGAACATTCCCCTTTCGCAGCTCACATCGAATGAGCATTGTATATCGCAATGCGATCTCTTTTATAAACTTCTTAGTGCAGATGGAAGTCCATCCTTTTGTGCGACAAATGGAAATATTTTCATCATTCTTTTTGGTGTGGCTTTCGCTTAGTAGTTTGTAGATTAATTCGATAAACATTGGTTTATATGTGTCACTGATAAAGTACAGCAGACTTGACAGGCGCAAACTCAATGCAAGTTGTTAAATGGAACTTTCTAATTCAATTCTTTCTCCATTATGTTTTCATCCTAAAAAGAACGGTTTGCAGATAACTATTTTTGATGATACCAGACGAGAATCCTTTCTAACGATTCGAACCTTGCCCGAATTCGCTTCTGCTGCGTACATACACGAACATTCCCCTTTCGCAGCTCACATCGAATGAGCATTGTATATCGCAATGCGATCTCTTAGTGCAGATGGAAGTCCATCCTTTTGTGCGACAAATGGAAATATTTTCATCATTCTTTTTGGTGTGGCTTTCGCTTAGTAGCAGGGTTGCCACATTCACTAATGTTCTTGAAAGATTTGCGAAAACCTACGGGTTTGTAGATTAATTCGATAAACATTGGTTTATATGTGTCACTGATAAAGTACAGCAGACTTGACAGGCTCAAACTCAATGCAAGTTGTTAAATGGATCTTTCTAATTCAATTCTTTCTCCATTATGTTTTCATCCTAAAAAGAACGGTTTGCAGATAACTATTTTGGTGATACCAGACGAGAATCCTTTCTAACGATTCGAACCTTGCCCGAACTCGCTTCTGCTGCGTACATACACGAACATTCCCCTTTCGCAGCTCACATCGAATGAGCATTGTATATCGCAATACGATCTCTTTTATAAACTTCTTAGTGCAGATGGAAGTCCATCCTTTTGTGCGACAAATGGAAATATTTTCATCATTCTTTTTGGTGTAGCTTTCGCTTAGTAGCAGGGTTGCCACATTTACTAATGTTCTTGAAAGATTATCAAAAACCACCAATCAAAGCAGGCTAATTAATGCTTTTACAAAATCTATCAAAATTTACGGTAAAATCTACGCAATCTACTACACAATTGTTTTGATTATTTCCCAACGAATCGCGCAAAAATCTGTTTGTTCCGTACAACACAGCGCAAATAATTGACGTTGAAAAACAAATCGGCAACTTCAATAAACTTGGTCAGTTTATTAGTTTTATCGTACATTTTTCGGATATTATTATAGAAAATAACTAACCCGATAAGAGGGAAGTTATTTTCCAAAGCACGAAATGGAAATTTCAATTGTAATTCTTCTGAGAACGATTTTGTGGTCCTAATTAGAACCGTTTGTTGTGAATATTATTTCGCCGTTTCCCGCTCGGCATGATGATTATTCGCTTGGTATGGATAGCGCACAGATTGGTATCTTCTAACAAACTAACCAGGCAGGCCTCGCTGGCTTCTTAGAGGGCCATTACGGCCGAGCTCCAGAAGAGTAGATCGGTTTTGAAATGCTGTGCAATCTTACGGACCAGGCACTGGTAGAGCAGCTTGTGAATTAGTAACTCTGTCCACTTCTGAGAGCGATGAATTTCACGCAGGGCGACGACAGTTCTTGGTTGGCAGCAATAAGGCAGTAGCTATGATTTGGTTGATAGTCCAAATGCAGCTTCTCGTTGAGCAGCACACGTACGTGTGTTCTGCTCTGTGGCTTAGACACGTCTGGCTTTAAGAAAAACTGTGACACCCATATGTATAGGTTCTAGCATTAATGTTGATTCGCATTAAAAGTAGTTTTTGAACTTTTTAAACAAGTTTTACATAGCAAACAAGGTATCAATAGCAAGCGTTGAACGTTTTCCTTTCGATTTATGAAACAATATTAGTAATTCCTTTAGTAGGAGAAAAGTTATTAAGGTTCAAAGTGTACGTAACGCATCCGTTTTGAAAATTTTGAAATGACACCCAGTATAGTAAAGAAAGACGTAAGTCCTACGTCAAAAATGGAAGTTTGAAAAAATGGATAAGTTATTTGAACTGATTGTGCTGAATATTATTACTTACAACTGCACCTACATATCTGAGACACAGCATGGCTTTATGCCCATCAATCTATTTCTACAAATCTTATATCCCACCTATCTCTTATCAAGTCCTTACAAGCACGACATCAGGTCAATCCTATATACACTGATTTGTTCGCTACTTTTGACAAGACCATCCATCAGATAGCAGTTTCCGAGCTAGACAAGTCTGGGTTCAGTGGTTATTTGCTAAATTGGCTTTAGCCGTAGTATCTAGAGCTTCCATTCCAACGTTGCTGGTTGAGGTGTTGCTCAAAATTGAAATTCATGGTCAAGCATTTCGATGGTATTTGGCACATTTAATGCAAAACACTTTCCGTTGGTCATCTTGTATATTGGATAAAATGATTCAGCTGTTGCAGATGGTTGTCGTCATAGCAGAAGAAGCAATTCGCCAAATTAAGATTGAATCAGAATTAACCGAATATTCCACAAACTGTTGAGTAAAAAGTCTGCCATTTATTTTCAGTTTGTTTTCAGGAGTGTCTCCGGGAAGTGTGTTTTTAGGGCGATCCAAAAATAGTGAGCTTTCGAAAATGTGTGCTTCTGATAATTTGAATATCACTGCATACATCAATGGATGTGATAGTCGTTGTATGTGACTATTATTATATTCGACTATGATGACGATATTTGTAACTCGTCCGTTTTAGTTGATTTTCACTCCTTTTGATAGATCAGATATAAAAAGACTGCGAAAGCATTGCAGTAATTATCCTTTGGATACATGGATGTATTCATGCAGGGCTTATTGTATATGTATAGGCTACATCAGGTGTACGTGACATTCTGGTGACGGGTCGTTGAATAAACAGTAGAGCTATCACCTTCCATCTCCAGGGATAAATTGTTTACATCTATGCAATGTGTGTTAGATTGTGTACACGCATATACTTGTGATGTTAACATCAAGATTCCTTGTTTTAAATATTAGCGCAAAGAGGGTACACACATTAAATAGACAAATTAAAACATTAAATAGACAAATTCAAATATTCATTCATTCCAAGCGCATTAAAGCGCGTCTTCTTGATGCATTGTTTCTCACATTAGTGATTGCAATAATGCTCTTTTACTAAATCGAAAATAAGTGAGAAGTTATAAATCTTTAAACTATTCAAAGGTTTTTCATGATGTTTCGAAAGTATATTATTCGAGTCTCATACAAATCAGTTTAAGTTCGGGGGTATCGGGTTGAACATATTTATAATTGCTTGTAAATAAAATTCTTTTTTCGATATTTGAATAGTGAAGATTGTAGCTGACGATGCCCCGGAACTCTCCGTGTTTTTTTATTACATTTTTTTTTTCAGGGTTATCCAAAATAAATAGTTCGCGATTAAAAGATATTTGATTTTGAATGAAAGTGGCTCAATCATTTTATTTTTTGAAATCAATATTGTTTGGAGAAATCCACGCCTGTTGATTGGGCGTCAACGCAGCAGAAGAAGTTTCCAAATTTTTAATTCTTTATTTTATAGCTGAGATAAAAATTTCCAGAACTAGGCGAGTTTAGTATTACGTAGACTTTAGTATTCTTCTGATCGTTTCGGGTACCCTAATATACAATATTTTTTTTGAAGAGCATAAAACTCTTAAAAAAGAAAAAATCTGGATTGCCTTATTTTTCGAGATTCTCAAATTGCGGGCAAAATAAAACTTTAATTCCCGAGATTCGAGAATCCCGGGAAATCCAAACATCTTGTGATTCCCGGGATATAAATTCCTTGCATGGAAGCTCTACCGGTATCTAAGTAGATGGCATAAGAAGTTTAGTTTAGTTTAGTCATCTTAAACCGGTTATATATTGGTTTTATCTCTTCACCCAAATTTCTAAAATAATCTGAAGCTTCCATTGCACTGTTTGAAGTCCAGCTAAACTTTCATCAACATTTTGGTGTGCAGTTTCCTTCTTCCGTGTGCATCAAATACAGTGTACTACTACAACAAAGTAATCCAAATATAGCTGCTTGGAGATATCAGCCCTCCTCCGTAGACGTAGACATAGACTTCTTCCAACACCCTTTCTCTTCAACGTGAGTTTACGGGTGATTTTTTTTTCAAGAGTTTCTTTCCACTATTTCGCTATTTTTTCAGCAATCGACTTGTATTTCTTTTTATTATAATATAAATATGCCTCATACACATTCCTTCGAATCCTTTTTACTTTTTACATCGGAACGATCTTATCTTAACCCATTATTGCCCAACTTATTTTTCACGCGCAACACAAATTGTGTTTTCCGATCGAAGAAAAATTATGTGGTCATTCCAGTAAAATTATTTTTGTACTCAAAGTAGCTGATATAATAAGGAACAACCAGTGAAAATTTAAGATTGATCGGTTGATCGGTTCCTGAGATATCGTGATCGCCGCGGATGAACTTTTCAACAAAATACAACTCCGAGATAATCGAGTTTTACTGTCGGTGCAGCGATTTTTTTCATCCTAACAAAAATGTGTAATCCCTCAAGGGAAAATTGATTAAAAACAAAACATAACCACCGGTTTAACCACCCTAACTTCTCTAAACATATTCTGCAAGAGTATATGAACAATATTAACTCGTTGATAATGCCTGTTCTGCGTTACTAATGGAGTAATAGGAGTTATTCTTAGCACCTTCTATATATAGTAGGTTGGGCAATAATGGGTTAAGCAGGGACGGCGCCGTTGGTTGAGTGTTGGTCTGAGTTCAATCCCAACCTAGGTCGTTGAGATTGTTATTAGGTAAAAAAATCTGTGTAGTCACGTCTTTGTTTGGAAGCGGAGTAAAGCCGTTAGTCCCCGGTCCATGAGTTGATGGATCGATATCTAGTCCAGATAGTGGAGTCACCTCTCTAGCATCGGTAAAGAAGATGTAAAATCCAACTTCTATACTTACTAACAAATATTTCCGCCTCCCGTGATACTTGTGGAGTGCGCAGTAGTATATACGGCCTCTAGCAAAAGCAAGTATCGGACTAACATTCCTTCCCTTTCCTTCCGCGATCTACATTCAGATCTGGCCGGCGCCAGTTTTGATCAATAATCGCTTTAGGATTACCAGGAGTTGATGTTTCGCTTCTTCCAAGCATAATTAACTACTGATTCCCTGTGCAATTTCAGCTAGTCCAGATCGATAGCGGAGTAGCAGCCAGGGGTGGTCGCACAAGCTCAACGATCTTATCTTGAGCAGGGATACCAAATGTCTTCATATTCAGTTTAGTTTAGTTTAGATAGACTGTCCGTAGTTGCACTTCGTGACTGAACGAATGAGTGAAAATGCACATTGAACCAAAAAATTATTCTTGGAAGGAGCAAATTATTCTAAATGTGCATGTTTCATTTACGCAATATTTTTCTAACATGTTCAATAATGATACCGACCACGTCCAATGCTGTGCTACCGGGGAAGGAAAAGAATGTTAGTTCGACACTGTTGATACAGATCGAGATTACCTCCGCATCTCCATGAGCATCACAGGAAAGGAATTGTTTTAGTATGAGAGGGAAAAGGTCAGAAGATGTTTTGGTAGACAATGCGATCTTAGAAATATGTACAAAAGCCGTTCGCGATCAATTTAATCGAAGGTCGTAAACAAACCGAAACTACAATTGGGAACTATCGATCTAATTTATGTAAAGAATATGAAATAATTTTGAGCGGCTCAAAACAAAGCAAAGAAATACCCTAGCAGTCTGTCGCAAGCGTCGTTTGCTCCCCTTCTCTATCAACGTACGACCACAGATCCCATCCAATATTCACTAACTAAGTTTCCGTTCGAAACGACACTGAGTCAAGGTTGAACCCCAAGCTCTGTTAAAATGAATGAACTGTTTCTTTGCACTGTTGATGTATCAAGTTTGAAAAGCTATAAATTAGAATCGGTTACTTGCACGAAGAGCTCGTTAGTTTGTAAGGTTCGAATACAGTCGATCTAGGCATTGTGGATATTTTTCAGCAAAAATCCGCCACGTTATGAGTAAAAAAATTCCTTATTCGAAAAATTATCTCGAAAACTCAACGTAGGGGTTAGGTATTATATATATAGAATGTGTATGCAAAGTTTGAAATAAATTGGTTAAGTAGTTTTTGAATGGCAGTTAACACTGTAAATCGTGGTTTTTCTATAGACATTCTACAAAAACCTTCGTTACCAAGCCGCTTGTCGATATTTTTGCATGGAAAAATTACAGAATGTTATTGAATGATACATTATAATGCACAAAAGTTTTAGTCAATTCGATTCACCCAAATTTCTAAAAAAATCGCAAAAAAATGTTTTTTGTTGCGCTAAAACCCTTACCCCGCACCCTCCTTCCCACTCCCTTAAAGCATTCCTTTTCAAGAGTAAACAATTCCAAGATTTTTTAACATAATTGTTCAGTTCGCAACTACAGTATCCTTGCCAAATCATTGTTTTCTTTGTGTATTTGTCAATAAAAACCGATTTAATCCACCTAGCAGTGAGATGAGACATTTCTTACACATATCACTATTGGATAGTGATAGTTTGCAGAACTCATGAGAAGTAGGCACCCAACTAGAGGTGGGATGAAAACAGTTTCTAGTCTTGCACGAATAAAATCTCGAATAAACTGAATAAATTATAGAAAATCGACAAAACGAACAAAATAGAAAGTAAAGCAAAAAATGAAATAATAGGTTTTTAAACTCATAAAATGAGTAGAAAAATTAATGTAAATCAAAATTATAAAATACACGAATAAAATTAGATGGTTATTAAATAAAAATTAAGATAATATTTAGAAATAGTTATAAGATTAATAGAATAAATTGACTCATACTAACAAATTGAATGAAATAAAAGGAATGACTGAACATGAAATGCATAAAATGAATCAAATGAATCAAATTGATTTAATTCATCCAGTGAATACAATGAATCAAATGAATGAAATGGATCAAATGAATAAAATGAATGGATGAACAAAATTAATAAAGTAAAAAATAAATGAGATGTATAAATAAAACAAAAGAATCAAATAAACAAAATGAGCTGAAGTGATAAAATGAATAAAAAAGAAAATGAGCAGAATAAAATGCATTGATTAAAATGAAAAATTAAACAATGGTAAAAGGTTATAAAATAATATTCTTTAAATTTAATTGTATCAAATGAACTATTTGAATGAAATGATTAAAACTGAAAAAGTAGTCAGATTATTAAAATGAAGAAAGTGAACAAAATGAATAAACTGGAAAAAATGAATAGAATACATGCAATGAAAACAATCAATAAAATAAGTTAAATGAATAATATGAGTAAAATGCACAAAAAAACTAAACTGATCAAAGCGAATCCAAAGAATGAAACGAATAACATAAGTAAAATGACGCAGATGAACCAAACTAATAAAAATATGCTGAATGGAATAAGTAATTAAAATTAAATGATGATATATTTAAAGTTAAAAAACATTTTTGAATAAAGAAAATGAATAAACCGGATTGTACGAATTTGAGAACCATTGCATCAGAAAGTCCCATCTTCTGAGAAAAAGGCTAATAAATATATAATGGACTTTCTAGGGCTCTTTTCCGTCTTTTTTGGTTTTATTCTTTTCGTTTTCATGCTTCTTTACTTGACGGCGTCGTTTTAAAATTATCAGGTGTATCTACTTTATTGTTGGACCTTAATTAGTTATCAGGAACCTGGAACGTTAAATTTGCTTTGGAATTCGAAGTTTACTTTTTGGTCACATATTCCCGAAAAAAGATTTATGTGCTGAACAGAATTTACTGGTCCAGTATTTAAACGCGCAATTGAATATAGTAAAGTGAGACAAGGTCACATGTGCTTTCAAGCCCCTTGCACAGAGAACGAAAGAGGGAGAATGCGATTCGTGAATGAGACAGGTAGATATTTCAAAGTTTTTATTTGCATTGAAATTATTAGTGTGAAATGTCTAGGCTATGTCGATAGCATAAAAGCCATGCATTCAGTCTCTTTTCATTCATCCTTATAGCTTGCATATTGTTTCGTTCGAAATTCTCCTGCAGGAAATATGGATACATAAGTCCTATACAAACCAATACTGTGAAAAAGAAATGGTTCAAACTACTCAGTGTATTCAGATATGGACGACGATAAGTTAGAAGACACATTGTAGTTGCATTCCTCATCGAGAGTGGGTACTTTGGAAGACTTCTTTTTCTGGATCTAATTTGTTGATATTTTTGGTCTTTGATCCGTTATTTTTCATGAAAGTTCGTACCAATACAACGAATGTGCATTTTCAATAATATAATTACAAAAAAGTTGTTCTTAGTTTTCACATGACATATTTGGGCATATACTTATCTTACCATTCAGGCTAGAGCCATGTTGTCTCTTGCTGTATGCAGAAGCCGTACCCACTCCACTCGGTCCATTGCTGCTTGTCGCCAGCCTCGCAGTCTTCGAAGGGTCCGCAGGTCGTTCTCTATCTGGTCGATCCACCGTGCTCGCTGTGCGTGTTCCTGTAGGGTAGCCCTCAAGAACCATCTTCACCGGGTCGTCGTCTGACATTCTCACGACGTGTACAGCCCACCGCAAACGTCCTATTTTTGCGGTATGCGTGATGAATGGTTCTTCCAGCACCTGATACAACTTATGGCTCATTCGCCTGCGCCACGTTCCTCTTCCATCAGCACGCCACCATAGATGGTACGCAACACCTTTCGTTCGAAAACTCCAAGGGCGCGTTGGTCCTCCACGAGCATAGTCCAGTTCTCGTGGCCGTAGAGTACCACCGATCTAATCAGCGTCTTGTAGATAATCAATTTCGTGCGGCGGCGAATTTTGTTCCACCGGAGCGTCCTCCGGAGTCCAAAGTAGGCACGATTTCCCGCCGAAATCCGTCTCTGAATATCTCTGCTGTTATCATTGTCTTCGGTTACCAGTGAGGCCAAATACAAATGAATTCGTCGACCATCTCGATTTCGTCACCGTCAATCCGAACTCGGGATGGGAGGTTCACATTGTCGTCTCTAGAACCTCTTCCTCTCATGTATTTTGTCTTCGAAACGTTGATGGCAAGTCCAATCCTGCTGGATTCAGCTTTCAGTCTTTGAGCATATGTTTCATTCAAAATTCAATAGAGATACGAATAGTTTAAATATCGCACGTGGAATGTCTATTTTGAAAATTTTCATCATCAAACTTTCATATTACCCAGTTAAGCCAAATATTTTTCTGATATAGCCATGAATTTCCTTAATTATAGTGAATACAATTGAATTAAAGTTGAGTTGATGTAGCAGCAGACAAAAAATAGTTTTGTTTTCTCAAACCTTCGCAATTACAATTAATAAATATTTCAGATTGGCAGAAGATCTTATCACACAACTTAGAAATAGATACAGAAATAGCTAGATAGATGCGATAGAAGGGAGACAGAGAGAAAGAGAGAGAGAGAGAGAGAGAGAGAGAGAAGAGAGAGAGAGAGAGAAGAGAGAGAGAGAGAGAAGAGAGAGAGAGATGGGGGGGGGCGTGTGAGGAATGGCTAAGGCAGTGACCTTATTTTTAAAGGTATATTATGCGATATATTACTTACATTATTATCATAAATAATGTAAGTAGTAATTTTTGTGCCAAAACCAGTATAACGTAAATCTTGCAAAAGAGCTAAATTTTCGCTAGAGTTTTGGGCTTCAAACATACAGTTGCTTTCGGTGACGCCACGAGTATAATTATATGAGAAATCTTTTATCTCACTACTAGGTGAATTACTTTTTGATCTGTGTATAGATATACCATCCAACATTTACCTCATGATTGAACGCAACGCCTAATCCAAGGGATAAATACTAGAACTCGATGATTCACTATCAACACATTTTTTTGTCTTTGAGTGAACTTGTATATTGATTTTTGAGAAATAGTTCATTTATTATAGAGGTAATTCACAAAATGTTCTCAACATCGAATTCATTGAATCACGTAGATGTGTTTTCATACCCCGATATTCAAAATCGGTTTAGTTTTGCCCCTAAAACACCAGTAAAGCAATACTCTGTATGAAACAATCTCATTCTCAGTTAGTGAAAATTGGCAAGCGAGGAATAAAAATACAAAATGTTTAATATCTCCGCCGCTCGTGCACGGATTTTGACAATCTATAGCTTGTTAGAAAGGTATTTTTACAAGCTTTTCATTGCGGTGCAGCTTGTCAGGCAATATTGCGTTGTTAGGAAGCAATTTGCAAAAAACCTGCCATGTTTTGACAAAATCGCCCATATCTCAGAAAGTAAACAACATATCCAAAATCAAAAATAATAGTGTCAAATGGCAACGTTAGGCCTTTCATTGGAAACTAGTTTCATTAAGATTGGTTCAGCCATTGCTGAGATAATTACATGACATTTTGTACATACATACATACACACATACACACATACAGACATTGTCTCAATTTGTCGAGCTGAGTCGATTGGCATATGAAACTCGGCCCTTCGGGCCTCGGAAAAAGTTTTCAAAGTTTGAGCGAATCCTATACATTTCTTTTGTAAGAAATGTAAAAATGATATTCTCATGCGATTTTGTCACGAGCAGATATCAGGTGTTTTGACGTACATTTCTTCATCCTTAAGGGAGAATTCGCCATTATTTAATTGGTTCGTATTTCCCTTCACAATAAATAGGCAATCCAATGCTGATGTACACGAATATTTCTTTCTAAACGGCGATATCCCCATGCTGCCGCTGTCGATTCCTACCGTCAAATTGACCTATTCTAACCACCCCCTTGAATTTTATAAGGTTCTATTTATTGAATTTTCAGCAGCTTGATAAATTTGTTGCTGAGCAGAAACTCAATTTATTTTAGATTTAGCTCCAGCCGCACCAACTCTAATCAGTGTCAAGCGGACTTATTTATGGATAGCTTTAGGCTAAATCCAAATATTCTCTATGAAATTACTCTTAAGGATATGACGCCACGGGGTTCGGGTCTGTGCCGGTTTGGAAATCGACACACAGACATTAGAGTGATATTTAATTAACTTAAAAGCCAATTCCGTGTCTCGTCCTGCTCCCAGAGCACCCCACCAAGTGTCTCGCCATAATCGATGTTATCACGCAACGAATAGACTTCCGAGGACCGTACCATATAGAAGAGCGTATCGAAAAAAACTCCCACCGAGAAGTATGATTTGGTAGTGTATGGGAAGTACCCGAGTGACAGAGGCCCTCATTCTAATTACATTTTTTCCCTTCATTTTATTCCACTAGCCCAGGCTTGTTGTACCTGAATTGTTGAAGAGGCTTTGCAGCAACGTGATACACGGCCCCGCACTCGGTGCTGATGATAAGCGAAGTGTTCCACACCCTGACGGCTAGCGATCGATAAGGAACGGCTTCCACGAGTGTGTGCATAACATTGGCCAATCAAACAAATATCGGCGATTGTCGTGCGAGCTGTGATAAGGCATCGACAACAATTACGCATCAGCTTTATGAACCATCGATAAGTGCGCTTTGTGCCGAGGTGTCTTCAGTTGGACCAGTTTCTTGTAACGACGTATACACGTGCGAGTATAACACCGTGAAGCTTTAAGGACCAGTTCTCTAGGTTTTAGATATTTCGCGGTTCGGTTGACTTTTGGCTCTAATTTCTCCAGTTAAAAGAGCACAACACCCGGATAAACACCAGTGGCCTCTAACAGAACTGATATAAAACATATATAAATCAACACATAGTGATTAGTTAGCTATCGAGAGTTTGTATTCATCGGAAGCCTTACAACGTGCTTTGAGAGCATAATAAACAAGCGTATATCGACAGCGGGCATATCCACAGGGAAATTTCCAGTGAATTGATATCGTTACTGATACTGTTATCAGGGGAACGGCAAAGAGAGCAAAAAAACATTCCCAAATCAAGTCGGCAATTGTGGCAATAGGGCGGCACAGCATTTGTGGTGAAAGCGCAGTACGAGTATAATACATACTCATCGCGTTTGTGTGTGACGGTTCGAGATAACTCTATGCAAAATTTATATAATTTGCGATAACAAGGCCGACGAGTGAGAACGATATGAAATAAGAGGGAAGCAGACCAAAGAGCAAAACATATTTTTCCACACGTTCCCGACTTCGATAAAAGTGCTTTTGTCGTCGGGTGGAGTTAGCTGCCGGACGCAATCGGAGCTCTAGCATCGAATATCCTCGCAGTAAACGACAGCTTGTCGCGCTCAGTGGCAAAAACTAATAAAAGATAATGAACGAAAAAATTATCACAACAATCAGCGTGCTATAGCGACTGTCGTCCCAAGGACTCGGAAAAGCAGTTCGACGGGAACCAAGCTAGCTAGCTAGCTAGTGCCGAGTGACAACAGCCCCAAACGGAAGCAGGCTTCTCACACCCACCGGTCGCAAACCAAGCGCACACAGCAGAATAGTAACAAGCGTAAAATTTTGACACGCCTGAAAGAACACACTTTCTTCCAATTTCACGTTAGGGCCGCAAGCGCGCGAACCACCACCACCCCAATTTATAGGTAGGTAGGTAGGTAGGTGGCTTTTTGTAGGTGGTGCAATCAGAGCGCATCGTAAAAGAGTAAAGTGGCGAAAGGGAAAGATTTCGTTATTTTGTTTCGATAACTAAACTGGTAGAAAGTATAACGAAGAGAAAGGATCGCGCCGCGCAAGCATACCGTAATCAGGTCGGCACCGTTGACGGAAGGACGACAGCAGATAGTCCCATACCGAAGACCAAGCCGCAGCCAAGAGCGTTGATAATAAAAATTCAATAAAAGAAATGAAGAAATAAGTGCTATCGAAGATAAATTCAATTATAATACGACCTCTTTAAGTGTATTGGTGTGCGTGTGCTTTTCGAACAGCGAAAATAACCATCGCGGTTGCAACAGTGATTTTCTTATAGTGACCGGAGAAGAAATATAGAGAGTTTCGGGTTTTTGTTTGTTTTCACTGCGTACGTTGATCAAAAATTGAAACACTACAGTACGTCAGCAGCGAGAGCAGCGGTTGCAGTCCTCCAGTGGATACGATGGTGGTATTGGAACACACGACAATGACGACCGCCCTACTGGGTGGACCATATGCTCAGGGTGCCCCGGCACTGAAGCTGATCCCCAAGCGCTTCCTTGGACTGCACCAGTGGCTCAGTCCAATTTGCGCCAGCAAGGACCTCAAAGAACTCGTAAGTGTTTTGTTTTGACAGGTTTGTCTAGCGTTGAACCGTCACGTTTGTGTATGTTTTCAATTATGTTGGGGTTTGTATGACAATGTACACAGAGCGTAATAATGTTTACTCAGTAGTCAGGATGTGTATGAAGTGTGCACAAGTGTCATAATTTAAAAAAAAAAATTGAAGAACCATCCACTTCTGATGTGTTACTGTTTGACGCTCATAGAATGTATACTAGGGTGGGGCATTGTTATTTGGAAAAACCTTATCATAACCACATCAACCTAGCAAAATTTGGAGTCCATTGGTTTTGACCCGGCGTAGCGCATTGCGTTTGAAATTTGTATGGGAATTAGTATGGGATACATCTGGGATACATCCTTCGGAAAAGTTGTTAAGCATATCCTGGACTACACTTCTATAAATTTGTTGGCATACTGCAGGAAGAATTGTAGTCTGTAGAATTAAAAATGCAAAAAAGTAGGTTTTCCCATACTAATTTCCATACAAATTTCAAACGCAATGCGCTACGCCGGGTCAAAAACAATCAACCCCAAATTTTGCACAGTTATTTGGGACCCCAAAAGGAACCAAAAAAGTGATGTGATGAAAAAACGATTATTTTGCCCCACCCTAATGTGTATACCTTGGAATAGTTGAGTTTTCAATGTTATCGCTTCAAATAATTTGAGGATAAATTTAAATAAATAATATTACTTCAAAATGCTTCACCTAATTAACGAAAATCAAGCTCAGTAACGCATTAATCAGTACTTTTTGCTATCGGTAACTAAAATGAGGAGCCAGTTGTATCATTCATCTTAACCCATCGAGACTACCGCGTGCTTTATAACGGCCAGCTCCAGGGCTATAAAATTGCAAAAAAATAATTTTATTTAATTTTAAAACATTCTCGTCGTTTTAGCGTTTCGCTATGGTATATAGCGAATTTCCTGGTGGCCGGGTGCCCAGAGATTTCGAATATCTTAAATCGAGCGCACTTGTAAGAATATTTTCAAATCAAGTCCATATCCCTATTAACGAATTTTCTCCTCCTGTGATACTTGTGGAGTACACAGTAATATATACGACCTATAGCGAAAGGAAGTATCGGACTAATATACCTACCCTTTCTTTCCGCGACCTACGGTCGGGGTTAGCCGCTGCCAACATTGATCAATAAGCACTTTAAAATTACCAGAAGTTGCACATTGAAAGATATTTTGCTACTTCCACGTATCATCATCTATTGATTCCCTATGCCACCTCAGTTAGCCTAGATCGATAACGGAGTTTTAGTCACAGGTGGTCGCACAAGCATAGGTTGCATAGTGATTGAATTCATTATTTGGCGTATTGAAAATGAGAAAGTCAAACGAACCCGTTCCAAATGCAATAATGAGCAGTTTTTATACCCGACACGGAAAATTATGGTTGGTAAACAGGGTATGTTGATAAAATTGGTAAAGCTGACTAGCACAGCTTGAAACAACTGAAGTTGTAGAAAATATTAACCCCTTTTATTGCTTGGAGCACTAAAAACTGGATTCTAACCGCACTACACACCTATAATTATTCTATGAAATTCTTCTCATAGACTGGTTAGTTCGACTGGTCTGTCTATGAAAGTACCATCTCAATCTCTTGAAATACATGTGTGTTGACAGCTTACAGTTTTAAGATCACTCGCACTTTGAAAGGGCGGAGTCCAGGTTAGTGGGAAGTGCGCAATAGCATGAACATTTTTATTTGACTAAACATGTTGACAACTGGTTGTTATATTTCCAATCATCGGGTCTATGCAAATATTTCAACATTGACTCGTTTTTGACGATAAGTCTATATATGAGATTTAAGGGGGATTATATAAACGATCAAAATCATACTGAATCTTTGCGCGTGGTTCAACAACAGTATATTTTTTTTAGTACATATTCACAGTAAAAATCCCAATCGATTTAGCTGGAGACGTGTTGGAAAAACCTTGGGTTTTATTTTCCAAAATTATGAAAACTATTTAGTACATCACTGGTTGTGAGGGTTATTTTCTTGGGCACGCACTGCACGTTGTTGCCGAAATAACACTCCGTGGTCGTTTTCCGTAATGGTAGGGTGTCAAATCTGACCAAAACAGCACGAAACAATCGTGTTGCTTCTGAAGAGACGGCAGTTTTTCACAAAAATATGCTGGTTGACGGTTTCGATTGAAAAGAAAGCGTCGCTTTTCAAACCACAGTTACAGATAGCTTGCCAAACTAGATATTTTTTAGCAACATTCAACAGTTTCTTATGCTTGAAAATCTTTGCTACATTTCACTGTCCGATTCGATTGCCGTATACAATTTCTGCAACTTTTAGCACTGACTAGACATGCAAGTATTTGGGATTTTAACGAAGCCCGAGCAAAATTTTAATGCGGTGCTCTTCTTGGTTCGATATTATTTTTATATTTTTTTTTCTTGGTTGGATATTATTTTAATATCAAAATTAAAATAACGGCATCATTCTGCCCGAATATACCTACAAAATATTGAGGTGTTCAGATGTATCAATTGCACGATCAATAACAATTTAACTTTAACCACATAAAAAAATTTCGGAAAAAGTACATCTAGCTTGCATAGTTTTTGAAATTTTAGAGCAATATTCACGAACGTTTCAAAAATCAATATTTTAATTACTACTTCCCTAATAGTTTGACATGTTGTACAATAACAAAAATAATAATGCTGAATTATCATCATCGTTGGCGAAAGTGGCGGGTGCTCCGAATCATGACCCAATGTATTTTAGATTTCAAGGTTACTCGATCTTGGGTCGCCACTCTTCAAGTTTCCTTGAACGCCCTCCGCACACTTCCTCGTTTGCGCATAGACAGCGACTGCGTAGTCTACCCAGTAGAGATGGGCAATTCGTTCGCGAACGGTTGAAGTGAACTGGTTCTTTGAAAAGAATGAGCGAACGGAAGTTCTTTTTAAAAGAACGGTAGTTCTCAATTTTCTTCAAAGCGAATGAACTGAATATGACCCAAAGCCGTTTAGAGAATTTCTCGGACCGATTTTTAGGCGAACGAATGAAAATGAACTGACTTGCCGTCCCACAAACCGCTCTCTGTGCTCTCCCAGAATAAAACCGGCGAAGAACGACTCATAAGCGAACGACTCATCTCATTCTCTATTTCTCTAGTTATACATAATGAAGAAATCGCCACCCTTGATGAACTTGTTAAGCATACAGATAACAGTTTGGGCAGCATCTGTTTGGTTCCTCTTCAAGAATCGAATGTTTTGAGAGACATTCGCTAGATACAAGTAAAATATCAGCTGAACGGAAGAACGGTTCATCTGAACTAGTTCTTTTTATAGAACTGTTCAGTCGGGAATGGTTCTTCGAAGTGAACTGTTTCGCCCATCTCTACTACCCAGAGATCAACGACCTCTACCAGGTTTTCTGATGCGAAAGACTTTAACTGGTCTCTCTTTCGACATTCGCGCTACATGTCCAACCCGCTGTAGTCTGTCTTATTTTGTAAGCCTTCCAATGTCATCTTGTTTGTATAATTGGTACTGCCATGCACTGGCGAGTATTCAAACACACCGAGCACCTGATAATCTGCTTCTTTCAACGCCCTTGCTTCATAGTCATACAGGGCAACAGGAAGTATCAGCAATTTATATAGAGCATGTTTTGTGTGCGTCTGTAGGTAAATTTCCTAGTATCCACCGGTAAAACAATCGAAGATTTTTTCTCAAAATATTCAGAAATGCTCTGGAGTGAAACAAATTTTAAATATGGCCAACCAACCGTATTAAGCATACCATTTTGGATTTTTTACGAATTTTGGCCCATAATCTGTTACAATTCGTTCCGTTCTACTGAATCGTACGCCGCCTTGAAATCGGCAAGTAGTATTCCCGGAATTTATCTATCCTTTTTTATTTTGTTTTTGACACGTCTTAATGCTTTGGCTTAGCCGATTCAGATCTAATGTGCCCATCGGATTCTGTGTACACATTTTTTTACTTCGCGGGCAGATTTTGTTTATTGGATATCAGTTAACTGCATCATTCGTTGTTTCTTGGAGGTCTACTTTGTCTCGTTTTATCATTTTTGTCCACGCTGTTCTCGCTGTTGATGTTGTATAGGTTTTCACGATTGGCTGTTTTGGATTGTTTATTGGGCCTGATGGGCTCATGGGCTCATGATTGTGTTTTTTTTGTTATTTATTTTATCGTTGGTAGTACTGGCTATTGATTTGTAGGTAGTAGTCACAGTGGTCAGAAACGCTTTACGTAGGATCTGTTGTTTCGGCATTCGTTGGTGGCTGAGCAGCTATTATGGTTGTTTGTTATTTACTTGATGATAATGAAGGATTTTGGCCGTATTTGCTTGCAGTTGATGTTATTTCGTTATAAGCTTTTGTAAAGGGTTTCTCGCAGTGTGTTCTTGTTACAATACTGGCACGTAGGGGTCTGACCTTCATATGTGCACACCGTGATTTGAGTCTGATAACGCATATGTAAAGTTCAAGTAAGACGGACTAGCTTTGGTCACGCGCATTCACGAAGGCCGTTTTGATTACCTGGGAAAACATTTCTCCGTGTTTCAAATTTAACGGCTTCCATTTCCGTATTTCGATAAGAAGGTTGTAATGAACTTTTCGGAAGTAATCAGGGATAGATCTTGTAAACGCACATCAAATTTTGGCAATGTTCATATAAACAGGTATCTTGATTCTAACATTGCCATGCTCTATGACATGTTGAATGTTGTTATGCATAATAAAACATTCCGCCAAGGCTAATGTTTGGAACGATATCAGTACAGCATTATGTGTGTGGTGAAGTTGAATGACGATAGCTTCCGTAAAATCAAGCACAGTTCACAGGGGAAGACAGGACAAGAACGCCGATGGGCAGGGATGCCACATCGAGATCTGTGTTCCAGCCAAAATATATCGTTTTGTCATTTGGGATGTCTAAAACAGAAAAAAATGTGAATATCTGTCTTAAATTTTCGAAGAATCTATGAATAATAGTAATTTTTAGTGCCAAAAATCTGTGCTTTGCGAAAAATCGTGGTCAAAAATTGTGAAATAAATCTGTGACATTACAGAAAAATCTGTGAATGTGGTAACTTTGCCGACTGAGTTAGGCGGACCCGAGTGTTCTATACGAATTCTTCAAATTTCTTGCAAAAGTTCAATACATAATGTTTTTACGCCATGTTACGCTTAATTGCATGAAACGTCGGAATAGGTTTATTTAGAAATATGCAATGAAGTAAAAAAGCAGGGGCATGAATCACTTTTGACTGGGTAATAGTGCCACCCTCTTTATTGCGTATTGATTTGTTAAAAGTTGACATTATTTTTTTTCGAAAGATACTGCCTCTGAAACATCCAGATAATATTTTGGGTGATCTTTATTCCTTTATACTAAACTAAATACGCTTTTTCGAAGACGTCAGAATTGTTTTACGGATGCCATCACCAGCGAAACCGATTGACCCAATCGAATAAGTTTTTAAAATCGACAGGACCAATAAAATAAATTCTTATCCCCTACTTAGACAACTGCATTAGTTGTGGAATTTGCATTTCGACGTCTCATCAGATTCCGATACTAACTTAGTGACAAGACCAAGCTAGCGCCAGATTGAAGCTAGCTCCAAAAAAAACGAAAGCACTATTTGCGTTTCTGAGCATACCCGTAGTTCTGAGAGATGTCTCGCAAGAAAAGGAGTTCTAATTAAGCTGGTGAGAATAAATAAAATCGAAACTTAGTTTCGCATAGCGCTGTGTATAGTGCATATTGCATTGGCTCACTAAGCCAAACCAAGTTTCGATTTGTTTAACTCTCATCAGCTTAATCAGAATAGAGGTTTGCTCAGAAACACAAATAGTGTCGGAGCTAGCGTCAATCCAGCGCTAGCTTAGTCGTGCCACTAAGCTAGCGTAGGAATCTGATGAGACGATGTCGAAACGCAAATTCCATAAGTAATTTAGTTATAGATTTTATACTCTTTTTTAAACGCTTTTAAAGAATTTTCTTCTTAGTGAAAGAAAAATAATTTTCATCTAATTTTTTCTTCATTAAGGAGAAATATAGCTCAGGAAACTGGGGTGGCATTACGCATCTCGAAACGAAAGGTTTATTGTATGCAAGCTTGTATGAAAAAGTCGATTCGAAATGGTTCCATAATGTCGCCCCTGGTTTTTGTCCTGTTGTGGGAACCTTTTCGAACTAAGAGCAAAACATATGGCGTCAATGATTTGAAGGGGAAATGGAGAAGCGCCGTCCTTAGTATATGAAACATTATGGCTGGTATAGTTGGAGAATTTTACAGACGCAGGATAATTATCGAGATAAGGTATTTTTAATATATGTTTATATCAGTCTGCTTTCTGATATAAACAATAGGTTTTACTAGGCGTAGATTTGTTATAGTGACATTACCTTGGCCTGCTAAATTAATCGCGGACAAGTTTTAATTCCCATACAAAATTTGAACGCGATGTGGTATGTCAACAATTGGTACAATCATTTGATTCCTAAAAACATGAAATGCTATATTGGAAAAAGGAATTCGACGAGCTACTCTATAGAGCATGCTATTAGTACTAATATATTTGTATCGATTAAAAACTACAATCCCTCATATGAGAAAAAGATCTTCTAGAAAAGTTGAAACCTTTTTTCCGGAACTAGCTTTGGAATAGTATAGAATCCTTCGGCTCGAGATATCCGTTGCAAATGGCATATTGCCAGCATCAGTCCTCAAAACGAACTAAAGCACAGATGGACTCAAGAATTCCTATGATGCGTCCGGCCACCTACATTTGTTGTGACTGGGTCATCAGAGCTCCTCATAGCGATTCGGTTTGGTGGACTCCATAATAAAAATCCATCTTATGACGTCCAAAGCTTCCCAATAAACCACGAGGACGGGTCAGTAAGCAAATGTGATAATGGTGACATATGGTCCTATCTTCGAGTTATATTTCATTTTCTTTTCATTGAAGCCGACCCAATTTCCATCCATCGTATCCATCCAAAAGAAAGCATAAAAGACTTAAATTGCGATCCCTTTCCCAGGAGTAATCAGCCTCGAATTCAGTCACGTCCGGCAAGCTTTCAGGATGACATTAATGCCAACAGTTTGGTAACTCAATTTAGCCGACCTTCGGATTCTTTATTTTTTGTTTTACTTTCTGCTTCACAGGTGCCAGTTACCGTCCCGCTCCCGGTAGTGCACGTTAACACAACACCATCACTTATGCATATGCAGCTCGACTTGTTCGGCAATTTAGAAGTTAAATTGCCATCATTCCTTTGGCGAAGAGGTAGTTGTAGTAGCAGTGACAGGTTCAACATCGAATTAGCACAAAACCTCCCCCAAATCGTCCTTTGGCACCTTTCGTGCGCGCCCTGTTCCGCTCGAAGGAACCCTTGAAAAGGTCAAGGGGCAGCTTGAAGCGAATGTCAATGTGATTCATTTGACTGTACAATCGTGACCGTTCTTTGGGGGTAGATTTACCGATGAAATGGAGAACGGAAAAGAAATGACCATGCTTCACCCGGTTGTAGCCAGCATAATGAGGTTATTTTTGGGGGGTGGTATTTTATTGCCAATCCGTTTGCTCGAAATTTAGTTGAGTTGAAAAGGCACACTGCGTCAGAGATTTTCTTCCAATCAGTTAGTCAGTCAGATTATTGCTTGTGTGATAACCAACCACTCCACTGGTTTTCCAAGTATAATTTTCCGAAGAAATGTTCAATCTAGAACATTAGCTATACAAACATTCAGCACTCGGCGATGGCGACAGTGGAGAAATGTTTTTTCTAGGTCGAAGCTCGCAGAGTGGTCGATGCTTAGGCGAGGTGAGAGCGAAGGGTATATAGTTATGCTCCTTTTATATTGTTGACTATCAAGTAAAGTAGTATAAACAGTTTCTATGTGCTATGGAGGACTTTGCTTTTCAGCAACGCAGAAGGCATCATCATCATCATGCATGCATACATCAAATATACAGCACCCATCCACAGTGTGGATGGTGTGATGAAGGCCTTTGCTAGGAAGCCCCGATCCATGACACAATAAACTTTCATAGCATTCATAGCACAAACTATGTGACGACCGTGCATATGGGCTCTCCTTCGCACACATTCCGGCGGGCGACGGGGAGATGCGGGCGAGGATTGTGTTGTGCACGAAAAAAGTTTGGAATGCGTTTTCTGAACTTTCGAAATTCTTTCGTGAAATTGTGAGTCTCTCGAATATACTAGGTAACATTTTACTTTTGAGTTCGAAAGTTGTGTTTCATTCTGATCTAATAATGAATTGGTAATTCGTCAAATAAAGTTTTCAATTATTCTGCAACCAAAAATTACACCCAGTAAGCACTAATTTTATCCTGTACATTTCCCTCGTGATAAGTATCGTTTGTGTACGAAGTGACGATGACGCCGTCGCTCGCACTAATGATGATACGCCCTTTTCTCATTTTCCCTGCTATACTTTTTTCTCGCTCACTTTCACGCTTCTTATTACTTGGTCCCGCAGTTGCCTACCTACCTACGTCTGCAACCGTATCACCGCAGATTTCCATTTTGTTGTTGTCGAAAGTACTACTGCACAGATGATGAGCTAGCTGCGGAATCAATATACGGGTTAAAGCGCTTGTTTGACACTCGAGTCCGCCCGTACCGTACGTATCCTAACACTAACCGGTCAGCTAAACGTGGCAAACCAAACGAACTGAGGCGTGGTGTGGATGTCGAAATTGTTTGCACAAAAATATCGCCGATGATGCGGTTATGGTCAACCGTCAGCATTTCAACGGGATATGAACGGGGTCGGTTCGGGTGATAATGGTGTGTACTCTGTTTCCCCCGGTGACACGATTATGGTGAAACTTTTTTACCAGGTCGGGCGGTTTTTTTTCCAATTTTTTTTTTCGACTATAGAACTACTGCTTGATAGGAAAATGTGTTACGGAAATTACATTCTGTTTTGATTTCGTTATTGTCTTTTGATCGGCTAAAGACAGCACCGGTGGTTGATGGTAAGCGTGACCGCCACTCACCCCAGTGGAGCTGGGTTCAAGTCCAGCCGAGGAGATGAGGTAAAAAATCTGTGAGCACGTCATCCTCCTGGAGGGAAGTAAAGTCGTTGGTTCCAGTTTATATGTTGATGGGCCGATATCCATGGTTCAGATGATGGAGTCACCTCTACGGCGTCAGTGCGGACAAAGGCCGGCGAAAAATAAACGAAATAAAATCTGGTAATAGTCATAGTACCGTCTGGAGAACCTTTATGACCGAAGATTTTCCTTCGTCTCGTATCAGCGAGCAACTAAATTAGATACTAAAGCAGAACATGTTAGTGAAAAGACTTGCTCGAAGATTGCATAGCGAAATTTTAATTCATTTCGAAGATTTTTTTTACTGGACAACGAGACAAACGAAAAAGGGATTTTTGGTAACTACTATGACCAAATATTGATCTGGTCACGGCTCGTGAATATGTTGATAGCACTTTAGTTCGTTTTCGACTAAATATTGGCTAAGCGATTGCTGATTTGGCAAGGGATTTAAAACTGCGGACACAAAAACATTGAGTTTTGTTACAAATAAGGCAATGGCCGTACAGGTAAGCTCTGGAAGGTAACATACAGAATCTAAAAAAAACCGGAACTTTTTTAATCTTCCTAACAGTGTGATGATACATTTCTTATAACTCTTACGCTTATCTTCGGGTATTATATCAATTGAGAAAATTTAGAACTTGAGGCTTCGCGATGTTTTTGATAACACATACTACATGGGATAGTGGCAGGACTCAGAGAATCGCTCAAAATAGCATGGAAAATATCAGTGCAAGAAATCTCAAAGGTTAAACCAATTTAATGGGAAAGCGGAAAAATGGAAATACAATCGAATTATTGCTAATGGTCCGTTAACAACATATATAAATTCTTCAATGAATGCATTGTGTAGGAAAAACTGAATTTTCCTAAAGGGGTTATATATATTGTCCTGAGTCAAAAAATTCGAAAAACAAATTTTCGAAAAGATTTGAAGTTCATACTCAATAGCGTTTACTCAAATTCCCAACGCGGATGAGAACTAAGCTCTGAAATTTTAGCTCTTGATATCTCGCTATCTCTGAAGTGCATGCGTGCAAAGTTCAAACTTTACTTCGATGTCGACTTTTTCTAAAAATGACTTCCCAGTAGTATCTTTGATCTGAACTATTATCCCTAATCCTAATGCTAAAGAACAAATAAAAAACTCTCGAAACCCGTTAGGGAAAATCATTATCATTACTAGAATTTTCTTTTTCACGAAACTTTTCGATAACCTTCCGTCACTTATATTAAACATTTTCAAATACTTCATAATTTACATAATCTTATTAGGAACAGTTGTTTAAGAAGCTTTTGTAAATTTGTGTAGGAAAAGCGGAGAATTTATGAATTTTCTCTATCTGCAACATATAAACCCTTAAGTATACCAATTAATTTAGGATTTCCTTTTAACATAAACTATCGCACGAATGGGAATAGGTTCGCTGAATTTTGGAAGAAGTCGATAAAATAACCCCTTGAAAACTACCTAAAAATTGGTGCAGTTCGATGTAATTGTAAGAAAATATCCTCAGAAAATGGGATGTACCTATTACTGTGAATAATAAATACAGTAAAGTCCCATTTTTATCATCTCCATGGTGTATTTTAGGCTGACAAAATAGGGACATTGACTAAATCGTGACATTTTTTTCTTCATAATAAATTGAAGCTGTTGAAATATTCTTCTCGTTCCTTGATGTAGTCTAATAACTATTTCTGATTATTTAATATGGTCTTCTAGCGCAAAAATAAAAAATAGATTTTTTATTTTGCATATTTGCATCTTTAAAATAAGGAAACCATGGTCAAGAAAGGATTTACTCAAAATCAGCCTTGTTTGTCTGCTAGTCTATCAAACATATTTTCATATGAGACTGATAAAATTGGGGGCTGATCAAATCGGGTCTTCAATGTATTATAATAGATAAGCAGTATTCGGAGAAGTTTCTTGTGGACGAGTGTAGAACGACTTTGTTCCTACTTACTTGGAGTCAGCGGCATAGTCAAAAATTCGGTTTGGTGGGGATTTGGTGAAAATTTAACTTACTGTCCAAATGCCATAATTATGAAACCGCCATCTTTGAGGTTTTAAAATTATGGAGATCAGTTTTTAAACAAATTGTAATGTCTTTAGCGAATTTGTTGAGACTTTCATTTAAAACAACTTTATTGTAGACATGAATACTACGTAGTGTTCCTTAATCTAGTTTTTTTTCTAAAATAACTTTCTATTTTGAGCTTCACAAACTCGCTTTGTATAAAACGTAAATTTTATCGTTTATATACAATAGAAGAAATTTTCTCATGAACAGTAAAATCATAATTATTTAATTTAAAATTAAATAGAAATAGACTAAAATATGTTATTACCTTGAACACATGGAGCCTTCATGTCTTCAACAAAGTGGTTTGTAATAGCACTCCCCAAAATTTTGCTGAAGACATTAAGTCTGGAACTAAATTTGTTTGAAGAGTAAATTCGCTATAAATTCTTCTTGGAGGATACAACGCCAAAATTATTTTATCAAATGATATGCTTTTTAATGTTTGTAAAACTCATCGAAGATACTAAACCTGCGAAACGCCATTTTTCATAAATTCCCCTACTTATGGAAGGTGGTTATCTCGTTATTGATTCTATAACGTTTTCGACACATTCTCAAAATAAAAAGCATTTTTAGCAAATGTTGGAAGTTGTGCAATTTTTCGGTGAGTTCTAAGTTTCATAGACATTAAAGCTATTCCAATTTCGCTTCCTATTAAAAAAAGACCCTAATCCATATTACAGTACACCCCTTCAAAACTGAACTCAATATGATAGGAAATTATGATTATGATTACGATTGATTTCAGAACTATGGAATGAGTTTCTATTGGAATGTTTTAGGCAGGTATTTGATGTTGATGTTTTTAGACAACTGTGAGATCAAGACCAATAGATCAGTTTTAGAGGCGTGCGCCACGCCGCCGCCGCCGCGCCGCGCCGACGATTGCATGTAAAAATAGTAAGCACATCGGCGTGACGCCGGCGCGCCGCCGATTTTTACCTGAAATCGGCGGCGCGACGCACACCTCTAATCAGTTTCAGATCAGCATCGTATTCCCACTATTTTTCAAAGGTCCTCGTGATGTTTCAAACAACAGGTTATCAATGTACTGATCAGAGAATTAGGATTGTAATATTGTATTAAATTAGTCAGCATCAATAAATTTTTAACTTCAATCCATTTTTTTTGGGCGAGGGGGGGGGGTGTGTTTAAACCCCATAGCATCCTCTTGGCTACACCATAGGTTGGAGTTATTCATTTCGCTTTTCATTTTCCGATATGTTTCAGATCGATCCGGTGGTTATAATTCAGAAGGTTCGCGCAAATGAAAATTTTTGCACCGATAAGTGATCAAGTTCCATTTAGACAACTTGGAATTGCTCGGTGGTTATTCTAGCGGTTGTAGATAGAAAAATGAAATACGAAATTCGTTTTATTGAAATAATACTTGGCTCATTTAAATGGATTATTACTACATTGAGCAATAAATAGGCGACAAAGGGTAATCCACAAACAATTAGCCATAACTTTTAAAGTATTCGAAATGTGTATTTGATGTCTTCAGTAAAGTTGTTCGCAAAAGTAAGAGCAACAAATTTGCTGAAGGCAGTTTTTCAATACAATTACTTCCAAGAAAATTTATGAAAATATCTTCCTCTTAGGGGGATTAATCAGTAAAATCACAATACCAAAATAAAGGATATATTGTATGTTTTAAATTCTCCGAAGATACTATTGACCTAAAATTATCCGTTTTGGCGCTAATAATACATTAAACGTTTTTGGTCTTATTTCTGGCTATGGGAAATGATAAAAATCTTCCTTCTGCATTTAATGTTAAATATCTCTTTTAATAATAGTCTGATTCCAACAATCTATAGTTCGTTCGAAAGGTATTCGTATAAGCTTTCTAAAAATATACTTTCGACAGTAAATTTTTAAAAACTGCGAGAAATGCGCTTTTTGCACCTTCAAACATTCGTATCTTGGAGACTAAACATTAGAATCAAAAATAGCGTTCTAACTGGGAGATGGGCCTTTCATTTAAAATTGGTTTGGATAAGATCGGTTCAGCCATTGCTGAGAAACACGAATGAGAGTTTGTCCGTTACATACACACACACACACACACACACAGACTCGGCCCTCTCGGCCTCGGAAAAAATCTTGAAAGTTTGAGCGAATTCTATACATTTCTTTTCTAAGAGATGTAAAACAATGAGTACAAAGTGTACAAAGAAAAGTGCCTGAAAAAACTTTCTTTTTTATCATTCGTCTATTTAACATGGCTAATCCTGTGTAACGTCGTTACATTCAACCACGTGTTTCCGATTGGGCCAATTTGTTGAACATTACCATTACTGCGTGATTGATATGATGAAACTGGATAAAGGCGACTTCTTTATACATGCTCGATTTTCATCTTCGATGAATGCGAACGACTACGCAAATATTGTATTTTTCTACTGTTATAAGACCTTCGTTTTACATGGTTCTACACCAGTGTTGTATAATAAAACAGATAGAGTTATCATACCCACCGACCAACGGTTTTCTTTGTTCTTTAGGATTAATGATCGGGTCGGGAATCTGTTGACGGATCGTACAGGAGTGACTGCTAAATTAGAAGAACATTTTGAATTGCTATAGAACGGTCAAACGAGTAGAGGAGGCCCAAACAGAAAGATAACGGGGAATGATGGACAAGTTGTGGATCTACCGACACTTGGGAAGGACCCGGCAGAACTTCTGCCGACGTCGGCGGTAAAACATGATGATGAGTTATGTTCTATCAACGACCATGCAGTAGACTTGGGTGCAACGCCCAACTCCTACTTAGCAAAAGGCAAAGGATTCTTCACATTTCGTTTCGATCATGTCTATATGATCCTGCCTAGTCGTAGTTTTCCATTCTTAGTTTATAACTGGTTCGCTCTAGAATGCCTATCCTTCTTTCAATAAGATTGCTTTCGTTTCTCTTAGTCTTAAATTAGCCGTAAATAGTCAACAAAATCGATACAGTAGAACTTCTAAATGGCGGGAGTGATCAACAGAACGAAGCAATTCACTACGTGATAGGGATGATCTGAGCGCAAGCCTTCGGCGACGTACGATTCGGTGAAATGATACTGATTAATCTGATTCACTTGATCCGTCGAAATCAAGCGCAGGATAGAAGCGATGAACTTTAATCTATTGTTCAACATAGTGCTCGAAGGTGCGATACGAAGATCCAATGTGCAAAGGAACGAAACTATCATTACAAGATATCATGTTGTTTGACTTTGCGGACGATATATGCATCATTGGTGTTGATCGCAGAGCAATGGCAGAGGCATTCCTTTTAAAGGAGACGCTTCGAGAATCGGACTACCTACAAACTCTGGCAAGACAAAATGCACAATAGTTGGTAGAAAATGAGGCAGTTTCTGAGGTGGAAATCGATGGGATCCGGTACTAGGTTGTCGATGACATCTTATATTTTGGAATACAAGTGACTGATGCTAGCCATGAGATAAAAAGGCTTGTTGCGACTTCGAATAAGTCTTTCTATGGTTTGCGTGTTGAACTGAAGTCCCGTTGCCTACAGACGCATGCACAATTTGCTCCGTACAAATCGCTGATACTCCTTGTTGCTTTGTACGACCATGTAAGAAGCAGACTACAGAGTGCTCGGCGCATATCCGAGAAGAACTTTGAGTTCACAGTCATAGTAGATACAGATGGATGAACCACGAGCAAGTATGCAGTTATCGGAAGGCCGATAAAATAGCAAACTACGACGTGTAACTTAAATGTCGAAAGAGATGCAACGCTAAAGTTCTGTTTTGAATGAAAATGAGCTCTTTTCTTAGCAAGCATCGTAAAACAGCTCTTCTCAAATACATTTACTCAACCTTAGTAAAATCACAATTTCTCGAAAAACGCGTTGTGAGATTTACGACTTAATAATACACGTGACCGTGTTTAAGGTTCTTTTACACATAAACGAAGATGTATTCAGCTTAAACCATTCTATGTGTATTTGTAACTTGAATTTGCTAGAAAAGTCAACAAAAACATTTTTATTGAAACCACTACACGATTAAATAGCCCCAACTATACCAATTCTGGTTTACTCTTCTGGATGCCTGATATGTAGCAAATGTAAAATCAATAATAAATCCTTTTAAATAATCCTGAATCAACAAGTTAAGATTGATTTTGAAACATGTCTATTGCCATGTCCGAAGGAAGTTAGTGGAGCCAGTTTATTTTCATTCTTTTCCTCAATGAGTATACAACCACAGCTGAAATATAGCATTATTGCGTGCTCTGTATGCATATATAAACCTGATATAATGCAGACATTCTTTAAGGATCCTTAAAGGTTGTACGCTTTACATGTGCATTTAATGCTATTATGGAGCTAATATAACGCCAATATAATGGTTATACAACGCTGCGAGTATACCTGGCACGCATCTTTTCTTTATAATTATATTCGGCATATATCTCTACATTCGAACATATGTAATATGGCCTAGGCAGCAAAATCAGTCAATGACAAGGCAAGGTACTTCTATTAGAGATTTACAACGAGAAATTTGCGTAATACAGGTTAACGGTTAAAACATTCGTCATATATAATCAGAAGAAAGTCAATTAAAGTTCTAACACTATTTTAATTTGACTCCTTTTTGTCCATTATAACGAAAGGAAGAAAAGTTGTAAAATCATTGCGGATAACGACAGCTTATTAGCGCTTTCTAATAGTACTGGTAGTGCCGATAACAGGCGTTAAAATTTGACAGTCTTATATTGGTGCTATATAATGGCCTTACAAATGCAGAAAACGGGCTGTCAATCTCTGCACATTGATAGCACAGTATTTCGCCTTTTCTGGCATTAAATCAGGATGTAGGGCTTAATGGCACTATAAGACTGCCCTATATGCAGGTTTAAAGCAGATGTTAGGCTACGTTATAATGCTTATTGGTTACTTGGGTGTGATATTTGGCTGACGTAGGTAGGGACAAGCTAGAATGCTACGTAACATCTTTTTACTGAAGAAAAAAGAAACTGGTTTGCGATGTACTAGTGGAAAGGGTAATAAAAAAATTTGAGACAAATAGTGGTAGATCAGTGATGGGCAAAGTTTGCGTGAACCCTCCTATTGTGTCTCTTTGTGCGTTTGTAAAACAGTATCTGCCCTTTCGAATTTCGAATCCTTCGCAGAACGTTTCAAGCCACAAATTCAGTTCATTTTGGCGCCATCATCACACATAAAACTCAGTAACCGCTCGTTGTTGTTACGATGCTTACTTGAATTGTATCGTAAAAGTTTTGGCTAAGACGGGTCCGCATCCTTCGCTGGCGCATTCATTCGATATGCATCGTTAGCAACACAAAAGAACCGTATATTCTCCGAGCATTTTCGATCCGATGATGCAGATGATTGTAGCATCTATTCATCAACTTCTAACGAATTCCAAGCTGATTGGAAGGATGCTTTCGTATAATAAAATTTCTTCTTTCGCTTGTGCGTCGAGAATCGATTATTTCCACACTTTTGACATTGAGAAATAAACCTCGCTAGAGCATGTAATGAGAAATAGTTTAACGGAATTTCCTCGGCGAAAGTTAACCTTTTATGTGGTGGATGCGCGTGAAGGAGCTCGGGGTAGAATGGAAATTTGCTTGTTTTATAACCATTGCTGTAAAATAATGAAAATGCGCATTGCAACCATAGCGCTTTCAGGAATTCAAATCTTTTAAACAAACAGATAATTGTAAGTAAGAAAATAAACGGTACATAGTTTCCAGACGTTATCAAATGCATATAAGATCATAATTGATGTAGCAAAAACTGTGACCTGTGTCCTTTCTAACAGTTCCTGAAGCTTTGTTGATGTTTTTTTACCAACAGTTGTTAACAACCTAGAAGTAGCACTTAAAAATGATGATTATGAAAGTTTCCATCCAGTTTCATAAAAAGCTTTTCTCAGGGTTATGGCGAAAACCTCCAGTATAGCGTAACAACTACCACGTCACCACAGCAGAGTGACATCCGCCCACCGAAACCATCTTCTGACGTCAAGTCATATGTGTATGTGTGTGATATGGTATGGTATCAACCTACTCTTTCGCTGCTCGGCTGAGCACGTCATTAGCGGAACTGTACAAACTCCAGCGTGGCTGTAGAGCGTTCTTCCTCTACTCTACTAACTAGCCAGCAATAGCCTGCAGTGAGATCGAAAAAGTTCAGAAAATGTACATACTGTGGTAACTCCACAACTGATATTACGGTAGGAAAGGAAGGATGTGAATAATAATGATTCATTTAGATTACGATCTAGTCCAAGTGTTAAAGTATAAGTACAGTTCCTGGTAGTATTGTTATACTTATACTAAAAAAATGTCGTCGATTTAATTAAAATACATGTTTAATCCCGGACAGTTTCGTTAAAATAAAATGTGTTAGTCAAAACAAACAAAACAAGCAGTTTTGTTGTCTATTTTGTTGGTAACCGCGTTTATCAATTAAAAGTTGTGTAATTGTCACAAATCGAAAAATGTTTAACAAGATTTCATCAAGAAATGTAAATTAACAACTAATAACTTACTTCGCCGAATTTCGAAGCTTACTTATTGTTTATTTTACGTTTTCTTGTTTTGCACTGCTGCCATCTATGTTTGTACATGATGTATCTTTTGAAAATAACATAGAATATGACCATGAGTAGAAAAATAGAAGTTCCGTTGAGAATTACTGCAATAAAACGACAAACATATTGCAGAAAATTCTATTTCCTAGTTAAAGTATAATAATATGACCAGGGACTATATATTCCCAGCGCGATACACCATATATCTATATGCAAAAATATATAAAAATGATAAGAGTAACAAAATTACATTCGACGGGCCTGCAACTTGACATCCTCTACAAATCGATAAAGAATCAAAAAGGATGTCAACATCCTTCCATCCATCGATTCTAGCATATCCTGTAAAAAAGCGCCAGAGCGTGGAGGTTAAAATATACTACGGCGGTTCCGCCGTTCAGCAAGTGTCACCATTTCAGATAAGACAGCATTTTTCCCGTTGTCCCTCCGTGGTGTGACACTTCACCGACACGGCAATAGCGCTAGCTATGCTATGAGCTTTTGATATGGTACTCCTTGGTAAGATATGAACAAGAAAATCGAAACGGTTGCCATAAGGATGCAACCGCGAAAATTTTAACGGCATCCCGTTTTATACGAGTCACAGCGCCCGTTTACACAGCTTCCGTTCATCGTTTATTTTAACGCGAAAGAGGTACACCGTACCATCGATTCGAGACTTTACGCGAGTTGAACGATGACGGCACAACTTCCGAAGGAGTCGAATTAGGATTTCAAGATGATGGATGAAGGTCGTTTTGCTCGTTGCTTTCGTTCCGGCATTTCGTTTCGTTCGTCCTTTTTTTCTCGCAGTGGATGTATATAGCCATTGGATGCGATGCAGTTTGATAAAAGTTTACTAATGTAATCCTTCGAGCATCCTTGAGTGAATGGTTTTTTAAATAAGTGCTCAATGATATCTGGAAGTTTCAAAGTGGTTCGGGGAGAAGGTATTCGATACGATAGGCCGTTTTTAGGGTATGGGTAGTTTGCGAAACTAAACTGTAGGTTTTTGAACATGTGATCGTTTTAGAATGACATGGAAAATGTTTGCACAAAATTCAAAGCCACATAGTAGTATGACGGCGATATTTTTAGTCCACAGACATTTTTGCGAATGCTGTCTCCGAATGCTATTTAGCAGAATGGTTACTAATTTTTCGAATATAATTTGATGAAAGTGTCTTTTTGTTTACTGTGTCTTTGATTATTAATACGGTCGTTTTTACGCTTTCTTTTTAACTCCTTGCATAACAAGCTAGCTAAAACCATCGTACTGAAAATTTTTAAAAAATGTTGGTATGATTGGAGTTTCTTTACTGAAAACATTACTATATCTTAATGCACAATACTTAATTCATTCGCGAATAAGATGTTTAATAATTTATATGACCTATGGAGGACAGTTCATGTTGTAAAGAAGGCAGGGTATAATTAGTAAAAAAATACTACCACATTTGATATACAACAGAAGATTTTTTTTCACGTTTCTGTTAACAAACGATAAATTTAAGGGAAAAGAAACTGCCATAATTATCCCATTATTGCTGCAGTAACATAAAAGTTTGCATACTACATTCCCGTTTTGAATTTAACCTTCTATTTCGATAGGCTTCTCAGCCGATTCTTAACATATATGGTAACAACAGTGCCAATGAAACAAATCTATTAACCCTTTTTGGACGGCGCTTCTACTTATAATAATGACTAGCAAGAAGAAAAATTCTAAAGGGAATTTTGGAATATTTTCATTATATATGTTGATTTTAGGCGACGATACCTAACAACATTGCACAGTGGTCCAATGTTGTTAGGTATCGTCGGCTTCTGTTCTTGCGGGACATCACACTTGACTAGGGATTTGCTCAGGAACACAAATTGTGTCTTCGTTTTTGGAGTTGTTTTAATCCTGCCACTAAGTTAGTGTCGGATTCTGATGAGACGCAGTCGAAACAAAATTTCCAACTAATTTGGTTTTATTTATATAACTTGCAGATTTTACTTTACCCTCCCGCAGGTTGATGGGATTGACGGTTAGAGTTACCTTCGCTCTTTTTAGTTTCTATTTGCACCAAGTTCTACTGCTAGAGGTTTATTATTTCTAATGTTAATAATCCACCAGTCATGACTATTCACGATTTGATTTATATAAGAAGCCCGCTTCAAGATGCTGATTACAATACGCCTCGATAGTGGCGTATCGAGGAGGCCGGGAGGGCTGATATGTGTTGAGAGCAGAATGGTAGGAGAATGTCGAACAGTCTAGAAGAATTCCCTCTCAGACCTCTACGACCAACTTACCAGAACACCAAAGTGAAGATGAGCAACGAAGCGAAGGGAAACGTATTCTAGTGAAAACTCACTCTAAATACTCTCCCGCAACCGTGTGATATTATATTCACGCAATAGACACTAGATCACTGTTAAAACACTTTGTATTAACTCAGAATAGTTGTTGATAACAATATTGGTTTCTTCTCACTGTCCTGACTACTGAGCGCTCTGTTGCACTAGCGATTGTTCGTCTGCCCTACTCACTACATATGATTGAGTGTGTATATAGCGATACGCTGTATGTATAATACTGTAATGGAAATTGCCTGGTTCATATAATTTCAACACTTCCCCTCAATTTTCATTCCTAACATTTCAATCATGTTTGAAAACTTTGTTTTTGTAAGTGATTTAGTAAATACATCTGCTACTTGATTTTCTGAAGGCACGTATTTTAAAATTATCTTCTTCATTTGAATTTGTTCTCGTAGAAACATATACTTCACGTCAATATGCTTAGTTCTCTGGTGGTCACGGGCAGAGTCGGAAAATGTTTTTTTCATTTGCCAAAATCAGGCGAAAATAACGAAAGAACGAAGTTTCTTTCCATACCACTAGCACTTTGCGAAATCGAAAATGAGACAACAGGCTAGGACAAAGCAAGCATGTAGCAGAGCGTTTACATTATTCGCTCCACACGCTTGTTTTCGCTTTGAGATTCAGAATGATATTGGTACATTCGATATTGAACTTACTGCTGGGGAAACGAACATACACTAGCAATGATATTTATTTCTCGATGCTCGATTCTGTAGATTTGCGAGCTAATGATGGTATTGTAAGACGGAAGCTTGATCGGTGTGCATATTTCTCATTTTAACTGTGTTCTAGTTGCATTATTAGATGCACATTGCATTAATTTCATTTAATCAATGAGAGTCGCAAATTACTGACCATGCATCAAAACGAAATTGCAACTTCGGATTTTCATAGGAAAACGAAAGTCGCTGCTGCTGCTACTCGTTTTCATAGAATCGAGAGAGGAGGGGACATCGCTTTTATTGTTTTATTTTTTCATGCAGTTAACGACGAAAGAGGCAGGGAAAGGACGAAAATGAATTCTCTGAATTTCGTCGTTCATTGAATAGGTATGAGAATTTTAAGCTCTGGTCACGGGCTCTTCTGAAATTTTTATGCACAGTATGTTATCCTCAAATATTGTGAATGGTGCTGCGAAAGTACCAATCTCACACAATATTTTTGACAGCCAAATTCCTTCCTTCGATGCTGCACAAAGAGAAACCAGCTCTGCCTCCGTTGATGATAAGCAGACGAGTTGTTGCCGTTTCGTTCCCCATGACACCAGGTTTCCAAATACCATAAATGCGCTTCCAGATATCGAGCGCCTATCTTCCTCGTCATTGGCGAAATCCGCGTCAAAGTATCCCAAAAGTGTCTCCTTGTCCTTCATCCTTCGATAGATCAAGCATAGACTACGAGTGCCTTGTAAATATCTCAGAATCCGCTTAAGTCCATTCCAATGGGAATCATCCGGGTTATTCTGAAATCGACTAAACAGATTGACCGCAAACGCAATGTCGGCTCTACTCATTAATGTTAAATATTGTAAACAACCCAGCAAGACCTTGAAAGGTGCGCTGGTCTGTTGTCCTATATTTTTCTTCCATTTCATACTAGGATACACTGGAGTGGAGACCGATTTACAATCAGTCATCCCGAATTTATTTAGGATCTTCGAAATATATCTCTCTTGAGACAAGATCATCCAGCCCGATTCAAAATTACGTCGGATATCTAGGCCAAGAAAGTTATGTACTTCCCCTAAATCCTTCATTTTGAATCGTTTGGAAAGATTGTGTTTTAACCATTTTATCATCTTTACATCTTTACCAAAAATAAGTACGTCATCAACATATATTATGATAAACAAACCATGATTTTTACAAATGTAAAGACAAGTATCGGACTCAAGCCTTGTAAAACCCAACTGAGTAATAATTTCATTGAACCTCAAATTCCACGTTCTACTGGATTGTTTAAGCCCATAGATACTCTTGTTTAATTTACACATCTTTATATTTCCATCCATATGAGGAGGTAATCTCATAAAGACATACTCTGTTAATGACCCATTAAGAAAAGCCGTCTTAACATCCATTTGATGAATTAATAAATTATTTCTAACAGCCATTGAAAGCATTGTTCGTATTGTACACATTTTGGCCACTGGAGCAAAGGTTTCGCCATAGTCCAATCCTGGGCGTTGCGAACAGCCCTTTGCAACAAGCCTAGCTTTATACCTATTAGACTCATCGTCCTTTATTGTGAATATCCACATGGAATTGATAGGTCGCCTTCCTTTTGGAATGACACTCACCAAGGTCCATGTCTGATTTTCCAATAAAGAAGCCATTTATTCATCGATAGTAGCTTTCCATTTTGGCCAATCATCACGTTTCATTAAAGTTTCAATATTTTGTGGAATTTCTCCTTCAATATTTGCAACAAAGAAACTGCTTTCAAAATTAATAGCACAGTCCCGATGCCAAACAGGTGCTCGTCGGGATCTTTGATTTCGACGTAACACTTCAGATTCCATTTCATTCACAGAATCATTTTCGAAACTATCTTCAAATTCATCTTCAGATTCGTCCTCCGCTTTTAAGAAAACCTCATCTTCTTCATCATTATTTACTTCTTCATTTAGATTCTCAGACACCTCTAGCGATTTCGTTAAATCTTGCTCAAGCATCTCATCACTTCTCTCTATGCTTTTGTTCGCATTTACGTTTTCGTTCGAACTCTCATTTTTCTTATCGAAATAAAACTTTCCTTCATCAAAAATAACGTCTCTTGAAACGATAATTTTATTCCTATTATCATCCCACAAACGAAAACCATTTAGACTGTAGCCGACCATAGCCAAAATCTTGCTCTTTTCATCCAGCTTGCTACGATGCAACTTGTTTATATGCGCATAGGCAATACAACCGAACACTCTCAATTTACTAACATCTGGCTTGCATTTAAACCACATTTCATAAGGCGTTTTGCATTTTAGTAATGCATTTGTGGGGCTTCGGTTTGTCAAATAAGCAGAGACATAAACCGCCTCTCCCCACAAGGCATACGGCATACTACTTTCATGTAGTATAGTTATAGCTTTTTCCATCAGAGTGCGATTCATACGCTCGCTCACACCGTTTTGTTGACGAGTATATGGTGCGGTAGATATCATTTGGATCCCTGTGCCACTGCAAAAGGCCATGAATTCTTTACCAAAGTACTCGCCACCATTATCTGATCTTAACATGGAAATTCTCGAATTAAATGGAGCAGTAACCATTGCTTCATACTCCACAAACTTCTGAAACACATCACTCTTATTTTTGATTAAGTAAATTATCACGAAATGAGTGAAATCATCAATAAAAGAGACATAATAACTAAGCCCATCATATGTCTTTTCTGTCATTTGCCCACAAACGTCGCTATGGATCAATTCTAATGGCCTCTTTGAACGACCCTTCCCGTCTTTATTAAACGCTTCTCGTGATTGCTTACCTATTATACAACTTTCGCATACAATAGGATCAAGCACCTCACTTTTAAGTTTAATATCGAGCCCTTTCACCATATTATTCTGCAACTAGCTTTTTCAAATTTGTTTCTCCCAAGTGAGCAAACCGTTGATGCCAAACATGCATATTCCTTGCAACTTTACCCAAATTCGCACAATCATTCGTTTGCCTCAAACATTCATCCATTTTTACATCGAGCACGTAAAGTCTATTTAATTTTCTGCCTTTTGCAATCACCTGATCGTTTTCATCCAAAATTTTAACTTTCCCGTTATAGAATATAACTTTCTTACCTGCCTCCTCAATTTTAGAAACAGAAATAAGGTTACAGTGCAACTCAGGAATAAAATATGCTTTGTAAAGGTTCAATCGGAATCTTTTATCACCAATGTCGCTACGTACAACTGCATTACCCATTTGATTACATCTCACTGTATCACCATTAGCCATTGAAATCGACTGCTCATTTCCTGTCATTTCCCACAAATGGTTAAAATATCTCATTTCACGAAGCATATGCGCACTCGCGCCGGAATCAATATAAAAAGGCAATGTTACAGGTAACTCATTAAATGACGTATCCTGAACCCTTTTGTCCCTAAGCTTATCCTCCTCAATTTGCTTCACGCGAACCATATTTATGCGTTCTAGAGGAATCCTCACTATAAAACCGTTCAGGCGATCTACCTCTGTTACCCTATCATTTGCTCCAGCACCAACTTGAGCCATCAATGCCACATTTGAAATGGCACCGGCAAGATTGTTGATTGATTTCTTCTCCTTGCGAAATTTCTTCTTGAACTGGAAACAATTTCGACGCTTGTGGCCAGCCTTGCCACATTCGAAGCAAGTAATCTGCGTTTTCTGATCAGGAACATTGCGCTTCGTATTCTAGTTCTGCCAGACCTTCTGTCCAATAAAAGCTGTCTGGGACGACAACCCGGTTTCTTTTGGTATAGCCTCATCAGCATCCAAAAAAATACGTTTAATTTGTTCCAGTGACATTGTCTCTAGATCCTGCTTACGTATCACCGACAACGCGCCCAGCAAATGCTTGAACTGCTCAGGAATGGCAACAAGGAGTGTACGGATTTGCTCCATGTGATCCACTGCCTCTCCCATGCTCTCAAGCTGACGCACAATATCGTGATGAGCAGCAAACAGATCTCTTAAAGTCTGGAATCGTTTGTTGCTCAATAAATACAATTTTGATCGTAACCCGATCATGGCAATCGCCCCCCGCGGTTGGTAAACTTCCTGCAGATTTTCCATGGCCTGCTTCACTGATCTGCATTGAAGCACGTGACTCATTGAGTATTCAGCGCCATCCACAACTCGTTTAAGGCCGCATCTTCCTGCTTGATGCGCATATAAAGCTTCTTCTTACGAGCATTCTCATCTGCTGCCGTGGCGCCAGCCACCGGTTTCGCAAAATCTTCCTCCGCAATCGTTCTTTCCAACGTGTGCAATAAACCATCTTGCTTAAGATGTTGCTCCATCCGAACCGTCCAGAAGGGAAACGACTTCTCTTCACCACTGAACAACGGTGCCAACGAACGACGAGTTTTATTCTCCATAATGCAATCCTGGGCCCATAACCTGTTGAGAGTAGAATGGTAGGAGAATGTCAAACAGTCTAGAAGAATTCCCTCTCAGACCTCTACGACCAACTTACCAGAACACCAAAAAGAAGATGAGCAACGAAGCGAAGGGAAACGTATTCTAGTGAAAACTCACTCTAAATACTCTCCCGCAACCGTGTGATATTATGTTCACGCAATAGACACTAGATCATTGTTAAAACACTTTGTATTAACTCAGAATAGTTGTTGATAACAATATTGGTTTCTTCTCACTGTCCTGACTACTGAGCGCTCTATTGCACTAGCGATTGTTCGTCTGCCCTACTCACTACATATGATTGAATTTGTATATAGCGATACGCTGTATGTATAATACTGTAATGGAAATAGCCTGGTTCATATAATTTCAACAATATGAACCTTTCTCTGTTCTATACCTTTCCTCTCTTTACCCGCTCATAACTAACAATCAACCAGTAACAAATAGATAATTGAGAAAGGATGTGCTATGTGTGGTGGTTGGCTATTCAAGTATTAGTAGTGCTTGAAGTACTAATATATGTCTCATGTAATAATCATAACTTCAGCTGTATCTTGTACCTGTCTAATTTATTACGTCTCTCATATATTGTCTTTTATTTCTTCTTTTCGAGTCCTATACTGCCATTCTACACCTGCCTTCAGCTGAGTCAGCAAAGATGGTGATAGTGAACGTCTTAACACTAAAACATTCTCAAACGCGGTCTCAAGCGGGAACCTACAAAAATGCCCTCGCGCACTCGATTACGAATCGGTCACGTCCAGAAGTCTGTTCTTGATCCTAGAAGCCTGGGTCCATGTCTTCAACTGGACCAATTAAGAAAATACGCCCATACCTATTAGACAACACGTCTCATGGCGACATGACCGGGAACCTTATCGATATAAGGGATCTCAATCTCTGCCAGAGTTTTAACCGGACACCGAAAATTTGATATCAGACTCACGGTTTGCACGACCATTCAGGAACACACCCAAATATGTTACAAAATCACGTCAGCGTACAATCGTTAGAGCCCCTCGCGATTTTCCAAGCAACCTACGCCCACGAGCTCGCAAACATGATTACACCCCGGAGGTGATCATCTCAGTACTCATAAACTTACCAACGCGATCTCAAGCGTCAACCTACTAACTCCCGTGTTCGCACCATCATGAGTCGGGATCGGCCGGAAGTCTTTCCTCGGTACCAAAAGTCTAGGTCCATATTAATTAATAAAAAAAATAAAATTGAAAAATTAAGAAAAAATAACTCCCATATCCACTAGACAAAACGTTCCATGGCGACATGACCGGGAACTCTAGTGATATGGGGTAACTCACTCCCTGTCAGAATGTGATCCGTATACCGAAAACTAAATGAATAACGGTCCGCGTATATGTGACTGCGGCCATTCACTTGCGCTTTCAAAATCGAATTTATGCAAACGAAGTCACATACACGCGACAAACACGTCGACATACGAACGCTTAAGCCGTTCGCGATCATCCATGCACACCTATGCCCGCGATCGCGCATACTTGATAACACTCCGGCAATTATGTGAACGTTTTAGTGCATACGAAGTTACAAACGCGGTCTCAAACGCGAACCTGCAAACGCGCGAGATCATGAATCGGTCACGTCCGGAAATCTTTACTCTTCATTCTAGCAACTTAGGTCCATACATCCAGTTGGACCAATAAAAAATAAAGCTCATATCCACTAGACCACACGTTCTACTGCGACATGACTGGGTATGGTGTGATGTGGAAGAATCAACTTTCTTCTATAGTCTGAACCGCATATAAAAAATTAAGTATCAGATTCACGGCCCGCGCACGATCATTCTGGAACACACGCGAATATGCGAAAGGCAGACGGTTATAAAATAGAATTTATACACGCGAAGTTACATACACGTTAGCACACGCGACATACAAACGCACACGCGATCGAGCACGTTAACGTACAAATGTTCGAGCCCTTCGCGATGATACACACGATCGCGAGTCCCCCCCCCCACTCCCCCCTGAACTGTACAATGAATATCACATTCAGAATCACGGCCCGCTACAATTGGCCTAAAGCAGTGTTTTAGTGGGCGCCATTCGGCTGTCTCGTCTGCAAATTGTAGTATGTGATTCTGCCATTGAGCGATATCCCAAGTTTACGATAAAAATGAAGTTGAGAGAAAAAGTATTTTCTAGGCTCGTTTCAGGTTGCTGTGTATATTCTTGTTTGAAGGAGGCGTTTTAGAGAAATGTTTTTTCTTCTTTTAGTTGTTTTTCAATATCTCGTGAGAAGATCACCGATCAATACAATCAATATTCAGTTCTAAAGGTATTGGTTTGCACTTTCCGAAAATATAAAATATGTCGCGATCACTTGTATATTTTCAGGGTTACAAGCGACCAAAGTCAAAATTCAAAAAAAAAAATGATTTAAAAAATGGTCGGACATCATACTTGTTAAATTTTGGTCGCTTTTAACTTTAATATATTTCTGCTTTTACTGCCCATAAAAGCGTAAGAGTCCCAAATTGAAAAACAGCAAGCCGAGAAAACGCTTTTCAAGATTTACATTTTCATGGAGCCTAATGGATGGGACAATCATGTTTTGATATTTTTTTTCGAAATTTTCTAAACAAACCTGGTAATCTTATTTATGCATAGCGGTTCAGTGGTGGTACAAAATACAATCCAACAGATAACTCATTTTCGACAAAAGTCCATATGGGACTCTTAGGTTTTCATGGGCAGTCTACACCTACTGCACATTTTTGGAAAGGGCGAATTTTAAGTCTGTTACATCGTTCGGACGTTTATACGAGATTTTTATAAATAACTGCAATGAATATCAAAAATATGTTTTTCGAGAGAATTTCGAAAAGGCTCCTTTGGAGAAGAAAATGAACATTGTTTAGTGTTTAACGTCGCAAAAATGATTAGGAAAACACCTTTTTTAAACTTAACGTGAGTACCCCAAAATGTGTAAGCTGCTAGTGTATTTGGTTAAACGGGTGCGGGTTGGGGCTGGACCTGTGGCCTTCGACTGGCATGATCCATTTCATTAGTTTGGATGCTTTCATAACTGGTTGGTGGAAGCGTGTACCTACTTACAGGTGAATTGATCAATTCGTTGGGTGGGGGATATTTGGGTATCCTGTTAGTTTTCGAATCCTTTGAAATTGGATGTGATGACTGTTTCAAGGAAGGGGTTGCAGGACTAACACCTAAAGGAATGGTAACTGACGAATTTGATTGTTTTTCTCGACCAATCGCTTGACGCATGGCAATGAAAAAGTCGTATTCTCAGGTCGGCAGGAGTTGTTCCAGTCGAATACCCAGCCAGTAGATTTCACCTCTACTGTCCGAGACAACTAATCCCCGAAATTTCACACGGATCTAATAAAGATAGATTGTTTTCGTGGAACTTTAAAAAGTATTCACTTCTTCGTGGTCTATATCTCTCCGGTAGTCTTTTGATTGTCATCTTGATAGTGTGCACTTCTTGAATTTCGAGTAGAGTTAAACTGTAGTCCTAGGATTAAATCTTTTGGATGTTTGTAATCTGTCGGTATTAAAATGGGGAGGTTTTATGCCTACTGGAGAAAGTGTACGAAACCAAGCTCCAGGTGGCGTGTCTCTACTTCAAATAAAACAACATCAAATGTCCAGACACTTATTATCCAAACTACTGCCATTTGGCGTTCGTTTAGCAACATAGAGTATTTTGCCAATTTTTTACAAAATTACCATAAGTTTTAAAATTTGTAGATATCAAGACGATCCTTTCCTGCACATTCTGCACATTATTTTCAGTGAGATCTGAGATCCATTCGGTGCTTGAAATTAAACAACCAGTGAACGACAATCGCTCAGCGCACATTTCTTGTCTATCCATCAAAACGATTAGAGCTACCTGCGCACTTTTTGCGGTTAGGGATTTGTCGAGTGTGCAGGGATACCTACGTACATGTCACTATTCCGGCGTTGTCACCACAGTCATCAAGTTTGAAAGCCGATATCTTTAAATTTTCCGCACAACACTTGGTCTCCCCGCCGTGCAGTTGCCACACGAAAAGAAGAGTGCCTGTCATCGGAATCTATGCTTACGTCTTCCAAAACAGAAAATAAGTCGTCTTCGATGTCGGCGAGGAAAACATTTCATGCTGATACAAGTGCTTGAGCTTCGACAAGCTAATAATAACAATATCTATCGGGTACTCTGTTCGCCGCTGTCGCCATTGTCACCGCGGCACCACGGCCGCTATCCCTCCCCAGCACCGTTGCCTGGAAACGGCACCGCGCCACATAAGACTATAGCAGCGAATGAGGACGTTGCTGCTGAACGAACCGAACGTCGAAATCGAGCTACATGTACCTACTCGACGAGAACGGAAACATTCTGGAAAAGGATGCCTGCCAGGGCCTATTTACTCTGTTGATGTGTTGATATTTATGCTTATGGTAGTTTCATCAACGGCATCGTCATCATAAAAACGGTCGCAGCAATATCCATCCATCCATACAAACAATAACAATTTTAGGTTGCAAGTCCGCTTTTTGCGACTGGCCACTGCCAAGTTTCGATACTCTTCTATAACGATACTCAAAACAGGCAGTCCGAGTGTGCTATTTTGAGGTGACCTTTGTGGGAGGCCAGTGCTTTTTTAGTATATATAGTTAAATTATTGAATGACCTTTCATTTGCTATTGCTTTTCCAAGTAAAGAACAACCCGGTTTCTAAGAGGTATTGGAATTCTGGGAACACCCAATGTCTATGTTGAATATCAAAATATCATATGTTAAATAAGCGTCGCTAGTATGTTTCTTTACACAAATTTCAGCGAAAATCATCCGAACCATACGTTTGACACTGCCAGCACAAATCGTTTGTTTCACACTCCCTTCGGTGTCACAATTTTGGTGACCATGCCTGCCGCCATTAGCTCGGTTTTTGTTTATAGCAGCGGTCCCCTATTGCTCTAATTAACCAGAAACATTGTTATTAATTTGTTTTTTTTTCTCTTTCTCTTTTTTAGGTAAGTTATATGTGCAATCAACTCAGTCCAACCTAATTCCTCGAAACGACGCCGTACGTGTACCATCATGCGGTCAGGGGCGGAGGCTTTTACTTTATAGCCTCCGGACTGCCGTTTTTCCAATTAACGCTTCCTGTTGCTGCCACCCCTATTCGTAGTAGAATCATTTGTCACCGGAGGCTTTATTTTCGCCGATATTTGGTACGTGGAAAGTTAACTGGTTAAGCGGGGCTTTATGCGTAAAACTATTTCTGTAGCTGTTCGTGTGCTTCATTTAAAACTGAGCATCGGGACGAATTTATGTGGATGGAACCGGATGAATCCTGCATAGTACAACCTGACTTTAATGGATAATGGAAATCGAACAGTTCAGACTGGGTTTCCAATGTCAATGTAGGGACAGGATTACAAGAACACGAATGTGTTGAAAGACCCGTAGAAAGCGATATTGTCCTGAAGTACTATTACTGTTTAATGAATTCTACACGTTGAACACGGTATCAAAACACGTGTACCAGAGGATCTATGCTTCCCTAACTGCTGGTATCCAATCTCTAGCAAACTCCCGGCATCCAGACAAAATTTCAGCAGATTGAATCATTTTAAACAAACGGCTTTGACGTCACGTGAACAAAAGATACCTCGTACGATGTGGATTGCCTGCTTTTGATAGATTGTTGACGCCAAAGGGTGGGGGTGGCCACCCTTTGGCGTGGTTAGTTATCGTCGAAAACACCACAGCTGTAATGGATTATTGATTCGTTCGTGTTCAATTGCTGGTCTCCCTGGAAAGGGGTAATTTATTTCTACTATTCATTTTTTTTTCAAGTGATAGCTAGCTACAGGGTTAGCTTGTTCTGGAAAGCTCCCACATTTCCCACACTGGAATGGTTAATAGAAAATTGAATAGCCGAATGGTATAGATGTCATTCTTAGGCTGAGGAAAAACCGCAGAGCCACCACTGAATGTTGTAAAAAAAACGATAGTATATGACTGCCATCTGACCAACGGATGGTGTGTTTCGGTTTTAATTACTGATGTTAAGCACTCCAGGACTGGTGTGCTGTTGTCTGTCTTCTATACTAGCCCTCGGATGATGATGATACTCTGTGTCCAGTGTCACAATTGGCACCTAGGCTTTCTTTTTTTTCGTTCAATCAATTGGAAGCAGGTGGTTGTTCAGTGTAGAAATTCAATTATTATCGTGTATTCGATATCTGTCTGTTGACGAGCACGATTTACATTGAAGTACTGCGTGTGTTGGAAATGGATCTATTGTCAATAGCTAGCTCTGTCATTCCGTCGGTAAATAATCGATTACGCGAAGCCTGTTCTAGCATAGCTAGATGATTTATTTGTAGTGTAGTAAGTCTTTTATATAATGTTTGAACCGATATGAGGTTTCAGGTAATCTTCATAATGTAATGGGCTTTGTAAAATGTCTCTCTCGGGTTAGGATTACTGAAAAGCATAGGTACACGAAAAAAAAATGTTCCCAAAATCGTGAATAAAGGGCCATGAATTTTGGAACAATTACGTTTAAGTTACGAAAACAGGAACATGAACAAAAATCATGTGTTTTATAATTATGTTCAATTTTCCTTCAGTAACATGTGCACAACGCTTTTATTAGTGGAAATATTTGTTTTTGTTTTGTGAACTTCAGTCACGGTTTCTGTCATGTAATTACCAAATCGAGTTTCTGTACGTGAATTAGTTCACATTTTTTTTAATACAGTGAAAATCCGTTTTTATCAGCCCCTTGGTGAATTTTAGGCTGATAAATCGGGGACATTGACAAAATCAGGAAATATATTTTCCTTTCTTTTTGATAAACCATAGCTGTTAAAATATTCTTCTTTAATCTTTAGATATAACCTCATACCCTTTTTTAATTATTTAGTGTACCAAATCGAGTTTCTGTACGTGAATTAGTTCACATTTTTTTTAATACAGTGAAAATCCGTTTTTATCAGCCCCTTGGTGAATTTTAGGCTGATAAATCGGGGACATTGACAAAATCAGGAAATATATTTTCCTTTCTTTTTGATAAACCATAGCTGTTGAAATATTCTTCTTTAATCTTTAGATATAACCTCATACCCTTTTTTAACTATTTAGTGTACCAAATCGAGTTTCTGTACGTGAATTAGTTCACATTTTTTTTAAAACAGTGAAAATCCGTTTTTATCAGCCCCTTGGTGAATTTTAGGCTGATAAATCGGGGACATTGACAAAATCAGGAAATATATTTTCCTTTCTTTTTGATAAACCATAGCTGTTAAAATATTCTTCTTTAATCTTTAGATATAACCTCATACCCTTTTTTAATTATTTAGTGTACCAAGTCGAGTTTCTGTACGTGAATTAGTTCACATTTTTTTAATACAGTGAAAATCCGTTTTTATCAGCCCCTTGGTGAATTTTAGGCTGATAAATCGGGGACATTGACAAAATCAGGAAATATATTTTCCTTTCTTTTTGATAAACCATAGCTGTTAAAATATTCTTCTTTAATCTTTAGATATAACCTCATACCCTTTTTTAATTATTTAGTGTAAATTTATCTTGAGGAGGTCTGACAGTGTACAATTTCGAAAAAAAATTAAGTTTTTATTTTTGCATATTTCGGATCTCTAACATAAGAAAAATATGCTCAACTTGGTTCGTCTGCTAGAGCCCATCAAACTACCAACTATCAATTTTCATATGAGGCTGACAAAATCGGGTCAGAAAGCTGATCGGAGATAGACAAAATCAGGGGTAGACAAAATCGGGTCTTCACTGTATTTATTCATACAACCAAAAGTTGCCTCATGATGTTATTCATAGATTTAGGAACTATTTTACGAAACTCGAAATTTTATTCATGAAGCCGTTCAATCCTCGTGAACTAATTCAAAATTTCTAATAAATTAGTCACGATCCAAAATCTGTGCTCCTGAAATAGTTCACAAAATCATGGAAGACTGTTCATATATTTATGAACTGGTTCATGATTCCTAGTATAATAGTCTTGTCTGATTATTCATGCTCGTGAAATGGTTCATAAATATTACTTACGTATTCGTGAACTGGTTCATGATTCCTGAAATAACCAATAACCGTGTTCGTGAAATAGCTCACAAAATCATGAAATATTTTTCATGTTTTCGTGAATTGGTTCATGATTCCTAGTACAGTGGTCACGTCTGACCATTCGTGCTCGTCAAATAGTTCACGAAATCATAAAATATTATTCCTAGATTCGCAAACTAGTTCATGATTCCTAGTACATGATTTACGATCTGTTTTGTGTGCTTGTAATATTTAGAAAATATTCCTAATAATTTTCAATTTCATGAAACATGGTAATGAGATATTCACGTGAGCTCTTTCACAAAATTTGGGGTATTCTTCGTGGAATCATTTTTGTTCCACACACTTTTTCGTGAAATTTTCAGCTGCTAGCGACCAGTAGATATAAGAAAACTATTAGGACGTTAATCATTGTTATTCATTTGATAAGGTTCAATATGATGTCTCGGCAGAAAACGAAAACAGCACCACAAATCTATATAGTTCACATAGTTCACAGAATAAAACTGTTGGTATCATAAACATGAATCACATTACTCCACGTGTCAAATTCAGAAGTACGCGAACAGAAATGGCGAAAACCGTGACAATGATCCTGAAATCATAAACATAAATCTCACAACTTGTGACAAAAATAAAAATCGTGACTTAGATCATGAATAAATCTCTATTCGTGACTAATATATCACGACAAAGTGAATAGAAATTACAAAAGTCAGAACAAAGTTCCTGGAACCATGAACATAAATCACGTTACTCGTGATTAAAATATCAAAAATCGTGACTGAGACCCTGAGATCATGAACATGAATCACTCTTCCCATGATCAAACAATGACGATAACGTGAATAGATATTACGAAATTTGCGACTAAGATGCTCATATTATGAACATCAATCCCGCCAGTCTGACAGAAAAATCCGATACTAACTCATGAATAAAATAGCGCAGTAACGTGATGAGAAATTACAAAAATCGCCCCTGAAATCATGAACATCGTTTGACTGTCTGCTGTGTATTCTCAAATTATGAAAAATCATAACAAAAACTAAACCTATCCTAGGAACAACAACAGTAACCCAACCAAACATTCGAATGTAACGCCATGTATATGTTCAGGCCGAACTGGGTTTTTGGAAAAACAAATAGTTTCATAAATACGAGGTTTATTATGAACAATTCACGTTTTTCCTAAATCGTTGAGTTCACGAAATCGTGTTTTTGTTTGTTTACGAATAAATTTTTTCCGTGATTTAGTTTTGTTTTTAACAAAATTTACAGTAAATTGTCGCAGACGAACTGTGTACACAGTAAGCAAATTCCCCCTATTGCGAGACGTTTGATTCCCAAGCCACAAAAAACCCGAGTTCGTTTTCACTTTTCCATCAGCAAACGAGAGCTTTTGTACTTACTTCAAAAAAAATGTCATTCGGATCCGACCTGTTGCTTTGGGCGTTTACACAAATTTTGTTTGAATTTAGTGTCTAACTGATGTGAAGGTCCCAAGTTGGTGCTGGCTACTGATGAGATGAATTCAAAACAAAAAAAACTCCATAGGTTACCTCTCGTGCAACAATAAGACGGAATATAATATTAACATGGTTAACTGTTTCGCGTAGTAATTGTTACCATGCCGTCACTATGTAGGTTTTTAGATTTTATCAAAGGTTTCGATGCTTTCATGTTCTGTTAGAATAATTTAATTTTCATTCCCAATGATTTCAGCAATAATTTTACAGATAAATCCTGTCATCTGTCTGTTTTATAGGCACCCGCCACCTCTGAACAATGTCCTCTCAACATCAGACCGGACGGTTACCAAATGTCAAGTTACATATATTTATACCCACGATACACATTTAAGCATCGACAAGGAAGATCCGTTCAGAGAGGTTTACTTATCTGCACCCTCATCACCGGCAATATGCTCAAATGCCAAGGACAGCTACGTGGTTTATTATCTGCACGAAGAATTATTCTTCCTGCAATTAATTTTATATCAACGCACAAAATTGGGCGAACTTTTACCAGCTTCTGGAGCTCCTCCGAGAAAGCATCTCGTTTCCATCCAAGCATCCTCGCTCCGAAAGCAACCAACCGGCAGTATGTAGCATTTAATCTTGCCTTCTTTTCGCCACAAATCCACCCATAAATTCAATTTCCTGTAAATTTGACCCATAAAAAAGCGATTTTGGCGCAACATTCCCCGGAGCATAATTCTACCAGACTGGAAATTGTTTTCCACTGCTCACGCCCGAGCAGCATCCCTCGGTGCAGTTGTCGGAAGGAGCAGAAAAACTTTCAGATACATTTCCGAACAGATCTTCACCATGTTGTCGACGGTTACGACGACGACGCGACGCTGTTGTTCGTCCAACTTTTCCCTAGTTCTCTCTCTCTTCGCCCTACGTTTTGGTTTTCTGTTGGTCCGAAAGGCAAAACCAATGCTACGGTCGGCTACTATGTGACTGGACGATTGAACGATGGTGCAGAACAACTTGCTTGCTCCTGTTTTGCCGATAGCTGCGAAAGTAGCTGAAATGCCCTTGATTGGTCACGTTGGTACTTAGGTTTTTTTTTCTGCATGTGCTCGATTTACTAAAGTAGAGTAACTACACGGAAACATGTAATAAAATGCACACGTGGAATCACGGGAATGAATTCGTAAAAAAAATGTTTCCGGTCTAGTAGCAGAATTTGACCGCAACTTTATCGTGTCCAGTGATACGCACTACCGATTGTAGATGTGAGGGCTGGTGTCCACTAGGACGTTAATATCACTATTGTCTTGCTTCGGGCAAACCCAGTCTAGAGGCCGTTTGGCTTCCGGTTGCAGAAGCATAAAATTGATTCGCTGGGCGTCTGCTTCCATGTCGTAAAAAGCGATGAAAATAGTATTGTTTTTCATTTCCTCTAACTTTTAGACATTCCAATTTTTGAACTAAATTAGAAAATGAATTCTTATCATTCTTCTATCTGTTCGTGAGAAACTGCTTGCTTATCGTTCAAGCAGTTAGAATAGTAATAAAGCGCGTGCGCGTGAAATTGTAAGGTTTTCGGTACAGTTAATACTTATTTTGGGCCACTCAAAATTATTTCATATTCTCGTCGAGAAAATAGTCTAGTTATTGTAGTTGTAGCCTAAGATCGTTAGCCTCTCTCAATTTTTGAATTTTTTGTTGTTTTTCCTTGTGCTAGTTAGTCGGTGTTAAGTCAGAGCGGATTAAGTAGCAACATCTTAAAAATTTTGAAAATAATTCCTCTTTTACCAAATTTCAAAAATGTTACCATGAGATAAAATTACGGCATCAATTCATTTCGAATTATAACGTAAAGAATTCTGCGATTCAAATTTTTAACTCGTTTTTCTCGAAATCAATAAAATGTCATTTAGTCCAGTCTGACTTAACAACAACCAGTTTGTTTTCCGTAAAAATAATATTTGAAGTAAATATGTATCTAAACATTTCTCGTCTTTCGCACCTACGATATTCTTGATACGTAGTTAGGCACGTAACAAGTGGCCGGACGTTCAGAGAGTTCCTAAAATTTTGAATCGTGCGCGAACTCCAGCACAACTTTGTATCGAATCAAGTTCCCTACTATCCCTGATCCCCCTAATACTCGCATTGCTCCCCGTATAAAGCAGTACCCAGAAGGTTCCTCTGGGCCATGGGTGGTATATTTTCGGACCGGAGAGAAACCGGTTAATATATTAAAACTTTCTCGAGATCTGACTGCTAATTACCCGGCCGTAACTCAGATAACACGTGTTCGGGCAAACAAGATACGTGTTCTAGTGAGTGATCTCGGGCAGGCAAACGCGATTGCTTGCTGTGAGCGCTTTACGCGGGAATTTAAAGCGTACGTGCCTTGTGTGGCCTGTGAAATCGATGGGGTAGTGTCCGAACCGGGCCTGAAATGCGAAGAACTGTTGGAGCACGGGGTTGGCTGCTTTAAGGACCCCTCTCTTGAACAGATTAAGATCTTAGAATGCAAACAATTGTATACCGCAAACACCGAGGGAGGTAAGACTACCTACTCTCTATCAGGCTCGCTTCGGGTGACATTCGCCGGGTCCTCTCTTCCCAACTACATCCTCCTTGACAGGGTTCGCCTACCAGTTCGCCTGTTTGTACCGCGGGTCATGAGCTGCAGCAATTGCAAGCAGTTGGGCCACACAGCCACATATTGTGGAAATAAGAAACGATGCGGCAAATGCGAAGGAGAGCATGAGGATGACTCTTGCGACAAAGAAACTGAAAAGTGTATTTGCTGCGGGGGCCCTTCACATGCTCTTAAATCATGCCCTGCGTACAAGCAGCGCGGGGATAAAATTAAGCGCTCCCTTAAGGAACGCTCAAGGCGTTCTTATGCAGAAATGCTAAAGAATGCTTCGCCATCTGTCCTGTCCGAAAATCCCTATGCTGGTTTGGCTAACGTTGAGCAAGAATCTGACGACCCACGAGAGGGAACATCTTTGGTTAACCCAGGGGAATCCAGGAAGAGGAGAAATCCAGCCTCCCCTACATTGCCTCGTAAGGGTGCCAAGGTGTCGTCCACTCAGAGTGCGCCATCTACAACCAATAAATCCAACGGAAGTGATGCACAAAAGCCGAAGCAATTTGCTCCAGGACTTGGAAATATTAATTCTAACAAGGAGTACCCACCACTTCCAGGGACATCCAAAACCCCAAGTATCCCCTTTTTTCAAACAGATACTCAGTCCAGTAGCGGACTAATGAAATTTTCTGACATAGTGGACTTAATTTTCACAGCTTTCAATGTTACTGATCCTCTTAAAAGCCTTCTGATACGTTTTCTCCCTATAGTGCAAACATTTTTGAAGCAGTTGACTACTAAATGGCCCCTCCTTGCAGCGATCGTATCCTTCGATGGCTAAGTCATCGAACGAGGTCACCGATTCGATCACTGTTCTACAGTGGAACAGCAGAAGTATCCTCCCGAAAATCGATTCCTTTAAATTTTTACTAAATAGTTTAAAATGTGATGCTTTCGCATTATGTGAAACTTGGTTAACTTCCGATATAAATCTCAACTTCCACGACTTTAATATAATTCGTCTGGATCGAGAAAACCCCTATGGAGGAGTACTTTTGGGGATCAAAAAGTGCTATTCTTTCAACCGAATTAACCTCCCTTCGACACCAGGCATTGAAATTGTCGCTTGTCAAGTTTTAATCAAAGGTAAAGACCTTTGCATTGCTTCCATCTACATTCCTCCTAGAGCCTCGGTAGGGCACCGAACGCTTTGTAATATCACGGAATCCTTACCGGCACCACGGCTAGTTCTGGGAGACTTTAACTCGCACGGTACGGTATGGGGCTGTCTTCATGATGATAATAGATCAACATTAATCCAAGATCTTTGCGATAATTTCAACATGACCATCTTAAACACGGGAGAAATGACGCGGATTCCTACACCACCAGCACGCGCAAGCGCGTTGGATTTATCGCTTTGCTCGACATCGCTACAGTTAGATTGCATGTGGAAGGTGATCCCTGATCCCCACGGTAGCGATCATTTGCCTATCGTGATTTCAATTGCTAACGGTTCAAGACCATCGGAAACAATCAATGTATCGTATGACCTCACACGGAACATTGATTGGAAGAGTTACGCGACCGCGATATCCGTTAAAATCGAATCCACTCAAGAACTTCCTCCGGAGGAAGAGTACAGGTTTTTGGCTGGCTTGATTCTCGACAGTGCGAATCAAGCTCAGACTAAACCAGTACCCAGCGCGAATACCCATAGACGGTCTCCCACCCTGTGGTGGGATAAAGAGTGCTCAGAGCTGTACGCGGAAAAGTCCACTGCATATAAGGCCTTCCGGGAAGACGGGTTACCCGCTAGCTATCAACAGTACGCGTCGTTAGAAAGGCGAATGAAGAGTCTAATGAAAGCCAAAAAATGCAGTTATTGGCGCCGGTTCGTCGACGGGTTAACGAGAGAAACAGCGATGAGCACTCTTTGGGGTACGGCTCGACGTATGCGTAATCATAATAGTACCAACGAGAACGTGGAATATTCAAACCGTTGGATATTCGCTTTCGCCAAGAAGATCTGTCCGGACTCTGTCCCGGTACAAAAAACGTACCACGCCGCGTCTTCTCACGATACCGCGAACGAAACACCGTTTTCGATGGTGGAGTTCTCACTTGCTCTCTTATCGTGCAACAATAACGCCCCAGGGTTAGACAGAATCAAATTCAACTTGCTGAAGAATCTGCCTGACACTGCAAAAAGGCGCCTGTTGAATTTATTTAACAAGTTTCTTGAGGGTAACATTGTCCCTTATGAATGGAGGCAAGTTAAGGTCATCGCCATCCAAAAACCAGGAAAACCAGCCTCCGACCACAACTCGTATCGGCCGATTGCAATGCTGTCCTGTATTCGGAAGTTGTTCGAGAAAATGATCATGTTTCGCCTCGACAATTGGGTTGAAGCAAATGGCTTACTGTCAGATACACAATTTGGCTTCCGCAAAGGCAAAGGGACGAACGATTGCCTTGCGTTGCTTTCTACAGAAATCCAAATGGCCTATGCTAACAAAGAGCAGATGGCATCAGTCTTCTTGGATATTAAGGGGGCTTTTGACTCAGTTTCTATCAACATTCTGTCAGAGAAGCTGCACCAGCATGGTCTTTCACCAATTTTAAATAACTTTTTGCTAAACCTGTTGTCTGAAAAGCACATGCACTTTTCGCATGGCGATTTAACAACATCGCGATTTAGCTACATGGGTCTTCCCCAGGGCTCATGTCTAAGTCCCCTGCTCTACAATTTTTACGTGAATGACATTGACGATTGTCTTGCCAATTCATGCACGCTAAGGCAACTTGCAGACGACGGGGTGGTCTCTGTTACAGGGCCCAAAGCTGCCGACTTGCAAGGACCATTACAAAATACCTTGGACAATTTGTCTGCTTGGGCTCTTCAGCTGGGTATTGAGTTCTCCACGGAGAAAACTGAGTTGGTTGTTTTTTCTAGGAAGCGTGAGCCGGCGCAACTCCAGCTTCTATTAATGGGTGTAACGATCAATCAGGTTTTCACATTTAAATATCTCGGGGTATGGTTCGACTCTAAAGGTACCTGGGGATGTCACATTAGGTATCTGAAACAGAAATGCCAACAAAGGATCAATTTTCTCCGAACAATAACTAGAACATGGTGGGGTGCTCACCCAGGAGACCTGATCAGGTTGTACCAAACAACGATATTGTCGGTGATGGAGTACGGGTGTTTCTGTTTCCGATCCGCTGCGAACATACACTTCATCAAACTGGAGAGAATCCAGTATCGTTGCTTGCGCATTGCCTTGGGTTGCATGCACTCGACCCATACGATGAGTCTCGAAGTGCTGGCGGGCGTTCTTCCGCTAAAAAATCGATTTTGGGAACTCTCATATCGATTGCTCATCCGATGCGACATTCTGAACCCGTTGGTAATTGAAAACTTCGAGAGGCTCGTCGAGCTTAATTCTCAAACCCGTTTTATGTCCTTGTACTTCGACTACATGGCACAGAGCATCAATCCTTCTTCGTACAATCCCAACCGTGTCCGTTTCCTAGATACTTCTGATTCTACTGTATTCTTCGACACATCCATGAAGGAAGAGATTCGTGGAATCCCGGACCATATACGCCCGCAGGTGATCCCCAATATATTTTATAATAAATTCCGAGAAGTCGACTGCGACAAAATGTTTTACACTGACGGATCAAATCTCGATGGGTCCACTGGCTTCGGTATCTTCAACAATACTATCACCGCTTCATTCAAGCTCAATGACCCCGCTTCAGTTTACGTCGCAGAGTTAGCTGCAATTCAGTACACCCTTGGGATCATCGACACTCTGCCCACAGATCACTACTTCATCGTTTCGGACAGCCTCAGCTCTATCGAGGCTCTTCGTGCGGTGAAGCCTAAAAAGCAATTACCGTATTTTCTGGGGAAGATACAGGAGTCCTTGTGTACGTTATCTGAAAAATCTTATCAGATTACCTTTGTTTGGGTCCCCTCTCATTGTTCTATCCCGGGCAATGAAAAGGCCGACTCATTAGCAAAGGTGGGCGCATTAAATGGTGACATATACGAAAGACCAATCTGCTTCAACGAATTTTTTAGTATTTGTCGTCAGAGGACGCTCAACAGTTGGCAAACCTCGTGGAGCAATGGGGAACTTGGACGATGGCTACATTCGATTATCCCAAAGGTATCAACGAAGCCTTGGTTCGGGGGGATGGATGTGGGTCGGGATTTTATTCGTGTAATGTCCCGACTTATGTCCAATCACTACACCATGGATGCGCATTTGCGGCGTATTGGGCTTGCGGAGAGTAGTCTGTGCGCTTGTGACGAGGGCTATCACGACATCGAACACGTTGTCTGGGTATGCGCCGGGTATTGTGACGCTAGGTCTCAGTTAAAGGAATCCCTTCGGGCCCGAGGTAGACCACCCAATGTACCAGTCCGAGATATGCTGGCAACTCGTGATTTCCCCTATATGTCCCTTATTTATACCTTCATAAAAACGATAAATATCCCAATTTAGCCCCTCTCTTTTATTTCTCGTTTTTAGAGTTTCCTCCTGCCTTGTGGAACCGATCAGCTCCAGAGTGCCACTATGTAACCGCCATCGCCCTTACCACTACGCCTGCATAGAAGGAAACTGAAGCGAGAGCGACTCGAGGTCCGATGACTTTTGAAGGATTCCCCGCGGGTCCGAAGAATACCATCCGCCAATCCGGTACTCGACGACTTACTAGACTGAGGCGCAAATTTGATACGCTGATCTCCCTCCCCCCCCCCCCCCCGCCGTTCGAGCGAAAGTTGCAAGTTTTGCTCTTCTTTCCCTGTCTCTCCCCTGTCCTTGATACAACTGCTGCTACACTGATGCGGAAATAAGCCACCCTTTGAATATCTTGACCAAGCATAAGTTTTAGTTAAAAAATTCAAATTAGTATTCTGTATTCCTAGTTTTAAGATAGCTATAATTTTTACTCTTTATTGAAACTCTTGTCCTCCATCTTGTAAATAGAATTGAATCCCTAGTTTTAAGATTTCTGTGAAATTTCTCATAAATATTTGTTCCCCCTTTTGTGTACTAAACTATATTGTTAGTTTTAAGATAACCGTAAAATATTTCGTAAAATACTATTACTCCCCCTCTTGTATATCAAAGTGAATCCCTTGTTTTAAATTTTTTCATAAAAAAATCTTTTGGCCCTCTTTTGTATATTGAATCTTATTTCTAGTCTTAAGATAGCTGTAAACTTTCTTTTCCTTTGTAAAAAAAAATATTTCAACATTGTAACCTCCTAGTTTTAAGATATCCAAAATGTAAAAACAAAAGCATTTGGCACCGCCAAGCTAACGCATTTGTGCCTATCAAATAAACGAAATGAATAAAAAAAAAAAAGTTCCCTACTAACCATCTCCGTCTTCCCATGTCACTTGTGGAGTGCGCAATACTATATAGGGCCTCTAGCAAAAACAAATGTTGGACTAACATGTCTTCTCTTTCCTGCTGCGATCTTCTTTTGGGCCTCGTCGCATTGGTATTGATTAATGAACAACTTGAGATTACCAGAACAGAACATGAACACTTTTGCGAGTAGCGGCATTAATGTGCTTCTACAAAATGAAGAAAAAACTAAAATCATTTGATTCGTATTAGACCAAGGGGAAAAATAACGTGGTAATATGACAGAGAGTTAGTGTTGGGTAATCTTTGCGTGACATAATTTATGAATGTTCCACGGTTCAGTTTACATTGTCGACAACACTCCCGACAGCCGGCTGTCCGGAGTTCAAGTTGTTTTCGATGAAACAATGTCGATAAACGATTACCCAGAGTTTAAACGCCTAGAACATTTACGTATCCTACAGTCAATAAACTTTTCAAACATCTTATGCTCGAAAGTATATTCTCAGTCGCATCGCTTGCTTGAAGCGAATCCTGACTAACAACCCACCCACTACCCAATCCGTGGTACTTATGGGAGTGTCACTGAGTCGGGGCCTTCCGTTAAGTAAGTACCACATCAAAACCTCCTTTCTCATCCCATGTTACGGTAAAGGTGGTCGTGGCCCGCAATGGTGGCTCTCAGGCGAAATTTTTGCTTAGACTGGATCAATTGTTATTCCCAAACAATGCTCCTCAAGTAGTCTGGCTGGAAATGAGAGTCATCAGTCTGCAATCTATGAAGTATACCGTTCTTACGCAACGTAACGCAACTTGAGATTACCAGGAGTTATACATTGAAAGATGGTGTGTTACACCCAGGAATTATCACATTGTGATTCTTTGTGCACTTTCAGTTAGACCCGATCGATAACGGATTAGAAGCCAGAGGTGTCTCACAAGCTCGAGCTCAAGAGGTACGCACTACCTATTATACTACCATAGACATAAGTTGAAGCACCGCTAGACCAGTTGATGCGAGTATCGAAATCATTCAGATATCAATCTCCAAATTGTTGTCATAAGTAACAATTTTTCACGAGTTTCGATCCATTTTTACCCATCTTTATACTTGGAACGAAGCTTTCAATCAGTTTTCCTGCATACACATGTTTATAAATACTGCATACAAATTTTTTATAAATACATTAAAATCTATGGTAAAAGACAGAATCAATTCCTGGTATGCTGCTATACAAATCTTATAAAACATGCGCTACTACTGAACGGTTTGGTATGTTAGTTTTGCGAATAAAAACCCCTCCTACAGAATCCAACGGTTGGTGATGCGTTTAATTGTAAATCCAACTTTCAACAAGCTCCAGCGTCATCAGTTGGTCGCAACATTTATCTGGCTCCTTTCTTGGGCAGTTTTTCCAGAAAAACGAACTACGCTCTCTTTGGCTGTCATAAGTATTTTGGAAATTTTCTACGTATCTCAGTAAGGCTTTTTATTAATTCACTGGTTTGTATCTCCAAGTTAGCAGTTGATTGGTTGAAGCATTTGTGAAACAACCCGAGAAAAATCAGATATTAAATTGTGAACTAAACGTAATGTACTGTGCGATATTTCTCCTTTTGAAGAGAAATTTAAGTTAAAACTATTTTTTCTCCTCTAAACAGAAAATAGTTGCAAGCCACATTTGTGCGTTAAGGGCTCAAAACCTATAACTAAATTATTTATGGAATTTGCGTTTCCATTTCGGCTCATCAGAATCCGTCACTAGTTTAGTGACAAAATTGAGCTAGCGCCAGATTGATGATAGCTCGAAAAATGAAATTGCTAGTTGTTTTTCTGAGCAAACCACTAGTCCTGTATGCAAGAAAAGCTAGTTACCAGCACATACAGTAATTCCATGTCTATGAACTGGGATCTCTATGAACAGGGTATGGCGAATGGCTTCTACGGGAGTTTTCCAACATTTCGGATGAGGTCGCGGATACGACTAAATCACTCAAAGCAATAGGACATAAAGAGATTCATCTACTTTGTGTTTGTGCGTGCTTATGGAGAGCGGAATGCCAGACTTGCTCCACTCGAAACTAGTAGCCGCGTGTTGAACTTAGTGTTGAGTTTTTGCGGGCTCTGGTCATTTTGGAATTACTACCAATAGGTGGATCAAGCGCCCGTGGCTGACCTCATCACTCAAGAGTCAGTTCTACCATTGCCGGATAATTGGATGAAGTACAAGCTTTGCTTCTGAGTTGTATTAAAAATGTCAATCATTAGCGAAGCTTGTCAGCTTGCGTTTAAATAAAACTGTTTGCTCGGATGCAAATCAGTGAATTTAGAAGATTTTTTCAAGCGCATTTGTAGCATAGTCAGGGCGCTGACTGAATGTCGCAAATTCAATTATCACATGGCAACTATTCAGAATGCTGAGTATTATTCGTGTGATCTTTGTGATTCCGATTACAGAACTTCATATATTCAACTGCTTATCCGGTTTCTTGGTTTCCCATGCATAGAGTAGCATTTGTGCAATGAACTGAAGTATTGTCTTCGTGTAAATAATTATCGGACGGAATAATAATTCCAAATTTGGACTGAAATTATGTCTAAATTCAAATGCTTCTTAACGTTTATGGTCATTCCGTTTCTATCAAACCAACTCATGATCATATCAATGTCCATCGGAAGTGCGCAACAGCCTACCTGGGTTGATGCGATAAGCTTTCAGCTCATCTACTTACGTCACATTATGCGATGCCATTTCGCCGTATAGTACATTCACGAAGAGTACGAATGCCCATGCCCAAGATGGCTCCCTTGAGGTACATCCAACATCATGTTCTAAGTTTTACAGTAGCATTATGATTTCTAAGGAACAAAAGGTCCAGTTGGTCAACCAGTCTAGGAAGCCAACCTTCCCCAGGTTTTCCGCTCTACGAGCTGATGAGGAACACTGTCCTTTTTCTAATTTATCAATCAGCGTTGATACATACCGTAAACCGGGGTGACTTTGATCATCGGGGTGACTGGTCGCTCGAAACTTTTTTCGTAGATCGCTTATTAAAACAGAATAGTCTACCGAATCATTTTAATTCGCAATGATTTTTACTCTAAGCTTATAAAATACTGATTTGTTATACTTTTTGAGTATATCGTTCGGTTTTTGGGTACAAAAACTACAAAAAACCGAAATTTGACTTTACCTGATTTTTACGAAGCTTCGTAAAGTGTCTATTTATTATAAAGCAAATAAATCTCAAATTTGAGCAAGAGTAATACATTACAAACGAGTTTTTATTTTCCTTCAGATTGGGATATGCTAAATTTAATTTTAAGAGTTTGTTTATTTTGATACATTTTTTTGTGAAACTAGTTGGCAATTATTCCAAATTATTTAGAGCTATAATTCGCAACATTTTTTTTATTGTTCAATATTTCAACGTGTTAAAATGGATGAAACTTGTTGTACATTGATTAAACACTGAAACAAAACAATTTTGGCAGTTTTAAAGATTTTCAGAATCTTTTATTCTAGTTGGACACAAATTATACGAATTTTGGTTACTCGAATTTTACAGTACATTGAAATACTTTGTATAATACTAATTAACATCTATTTAACAATGAGTATCTTTCCAGAATTAGTTTAAACAAACATTTGAATAAAAAACATTGACATCAATAACTTAATGTGGGTGAACATTCAGGTTATCAAAGTCACCCCGGAACACGAAAACGGACTTCAACTTGAAATTATTTTTGAAAAAATAGCTGTAAACGGACAATTTAAGGTAAAACCATCCAATCTTGTTCTTCATACATCAGTACATGGTTTAAAAATACTAAACTTGAAAAAAATGTGTTGCGTCTAAAAATATGTAATGAATGTAATGTAATGTAATGTAATGTAGGTCGTATGCAATTTTAAATGTTCGTTCTTTTGATGGAATTGTAAAGGAAGACGTGGTAATATCAGTCGGGCTGACATTGCTTTGGACTGTGCAGACTAATTTCTATGATAAAGCCATGGGTGTTTTTCGGCAACAATCCAGTATCAGAGGCCGATACTGGATTGTTGCCGGAATGGATTAAAGTCGGCTAAGCCATGACTACCATGACTTTATGAAGTTATTATTTGTGCCCTTCACCTACAAAGAGTGGTTTCGCCAAAAATTTTCGCCTTTGTGAGAAAGATTGGTGTTTACCTAATTTTTTCTCCTTAGGAAGGAATATAGTATAGTTCTATGGTTATTTGGTGTTTGTTAGACCAACTAGGGAATTAATCCACGGGGCATGTGCGTGGGGAGGACGCATGGTCTTGACTGAGTGGAGTGATGAATTCAGTCATGCCTGAGGGTTGAGAATTGATCATTCGCGATGTGGATCGAAGGCCACTCATGTCAGCTTAAATTTTTTTTTTTCAAATCTCTGTCGCGAAAACAGTCTATATTGTTTAGTTCTGACCTCAGTTCGGTTCCACTCTTGTATTTTTATTCGAGATTTTTTATTGGTTTTTCTTTTGCTGGTTTGTTTTCTGTATGAATAATGTTTAAATTGACTGTATTCTATATCTGCACTCAGAATTGTAATACTGTCAACTATTTCATGTTTTTATAATCCCTTAGTACTTACCTGGCTTAACCTGTAGTAATCATAACAATAAATAAATCGCGCGCAGAAGTGAGTGCTACGGAAATAAGTCAGTTTTCCATTCTTGTTGTCTTACTAATTTTGCAGTTTAATATTAATAAAAGCATGTCTTACTACGAAACCATTATACAAGTGCGATTTCAATTATCTACAAGAATAGTACCTGACACAAGAAAAAAATGAGACGCGCACAAATTTCTCTTGTATAAGATTCAACAATTTATTAACGATCGTCGGGTAAAATCAGCACCGGAACCACAAAAACTCGTCGCGTGATAGAAAAATGAACGTTACCAATTTATTAAAATACAAACAATGCTCCTCAGAGCCAGCTATCCGGTGTTCAAGTTGCCTATTTGGCCAATCGTATTAATACTCCAATACCAATTTCTCGGTAGCCGGCTGCCCAGAGCAACTATTACATGATAACGCTTTTGGCATGCTTACTAACAACTCCCCTTCTCGTGATACATGTGAAGATGCAGAGGATTCCTCGGTCGGTTTTTTAGTGTTTTGGATTCTCCTTGTCAGTGACTTGGAGCTAGTTAGATCCAAACGAGTACGAAATTAGCGCCAAATTGGAAACAAATCCAAAAACTAATTTGTTTTTTTGGTTTGAGAACCAGCCGCCTGGCACCATGCAAACATTTCTCAAATAGGAAAAATTTTGGATAGGACCAAATTTTACGCATGAGGACACAATACCTAACTTAAAAGCTTGGTGATTTAGTGTTTCGAATTCTCCACGACAAGTTTTGCTTACTGCTAGAACGATTGAACAGCACGCATGGCGATAGAGCTACTGAAGAAGAACATCCTTTGATAAAACACGGTTGAAGCGGCCCGTTCCTTGTCCCTTTGAACCGCCAACACCACGTAAATTGGTGTACATCAGTGAAAGACGTTACAAGCAAGAGCAAGGACAACATCGACATACTACTTAGTTGGGTTATTACTTAGCCCATTTCTAAATAATTGCGAGAATAGCTTTACTGATTTCGCGGATGTCGAAATTCTGTCTTGATAGTTTTTAGAAATTCCATGAGTGGACGTTTTGTTCTACAATTAGCTTAATATTACTTTGGGTTACCCTTCATATTGCTCTTAAGTCGTAAAAAATATAATGCGTTCATAGATTCAAATCGTCCTAAATTTTTCATGTATCGTCTTCACCTCTTGTCCGGAAAATTCATTTACAACTTACCGACATGTTATTCATAGTTCAATGTAGGAAAAAGCTATAGGCTTCATCAGTAGGGTTCATTATTTCTCCGGGGTGTGAGAATCATGGCTATTTTACTGTTTTGATTCACAATGTTGTCATTCCCGTGCTATTATTTTTCTCCTCCCTTTCATTGCTCACCAGGAAAACAATGCAACGATATGCCATGGCACAAATCTCTGAATATCGTGGGGAACGTGCCGATTGAACCAACTTATTCTGGTTCTTGACGCTGTAGTGTTGTATCGAGACATTTCATGATCGCGTGTCTTTGGATAAGATGGAGCTTTTTACGATACCTATTTGTTATATTCTAGTACTCCAACCAGAAAACAATATCAGAAATAACGAATTTGATATCCTTCACTTTGCTAAAGACCGTTTAGTTGCATAAGGTACCATCACACTTAATCCGTTTAAGATTATTTTCAGATTGTGTACAATCGGTGATTTTCCCTGGAAATTGTCAGAACAAATAGCTGCATCAATTTCTATTCCCAAAAGCCCTGTACTGATTCCGTGTCCTGAAAACCCAACACCATCAACCATAATATCAGTGATTATAACTTTTTCTCCTGCTAACGTCTTTCACACATCGGACCGCCCTGATGGCAGTGTTTTGTTTAGGTGAGCGAAAGCACTTTCTGCCGAGTACTGCCATTAGGAAAGTTTATCGCTTCACGCGATACCATTCATAAAAAGGCGCCATATTTTTTCATTCCCAACCAGAAAGAGTACACTTTGTTTCGTTAAAAAAAATCCCCACCGCTTACTTCGCGTGTCAAATCGCATACCGGCATCGAAATTTGCCTTTGAAACTACAAAACCAACTTGAGCATGACCTTCAGTTGATCGTAATTTTATTAGCGCGACTTATTTTGCGGTTTCAAATTGTAAAGCTCGCCGGTAGTTTGTTCTAGCACTACTCGAACTACAGTTCGAGGTTGGAAAAAATATTTTCCATCGACCCCCACAAACTGATTACGACGAAAATGACTGTTACTGAAGCTCAAGAGAACCCCCCGAAAAAGAAATACGTTCACAGCAGTGCTGGTGTAAATTATGATTTATTCAATTAGTTCCAATTGTGAGCCCATTTTTTCGACGTCTAGCGTCGTTCATGAAGTCACATTTTGTGCTTTATAGCATAGTGATTCTACTGATGACGCAATTTTCACTGTTGTGTCCTTCGAGAGGAACTTGACGACGACGAGACGGACCTGGAGAGGGAATTCTTTTTCTGATTTGAATAGTTTTCTACTCTAGACGCCTGGTTTGGTCTCGAATGGAATTTACACAGAATAAAGCAGATAGAGAAAATGTGGAATCGATTTTAAGTATCAAGTGAAGCTGTCGTATGAAATGTAGGATTGAATCGAGTGGTTATTTTCTCGTCCCGTGGTCAAATCTGTTTTGGCATTAAATATTTTCTGGCTGCAGAAGAGAACAAAGTAATAAAACACATCAATCTATATATTCATGGTATAGAAACTGATTTCGTCTAGCCTTAGCCGTCTAACTTTTGGACAGATATCAAATACCGGGAAAATCGGATCGAACTCTTATATTTTTTTCGAATCTTAATAATTCATCTGATGTTTATATTTGATATACTTCAGCTAGGAATAAACAAGTTGTTGTTTGTTACGGAACTTGCGTTTCGACTTCGTCTCATCAGAAACCGGCACTAGCTTAGTGAAAGGACTAATTTAGCGCCAGATTGACGCTTAATCAGAACTCTTGCGGGATATCACGCAGAACTAAAGGTTTGTTCAGAAACACAAATAGTGTTTACGTTTTTGGAGTTGGAGCTTAGTCCTGTCACAAAGCTAGTGTCGAATTCTGATGAGATGAAGTCAAAGTTCCATAACTAATTTAGTTATAGATTTTGTGCCCTTAACGCGCAAAGGTGGTTTAATACAATGTAATTTTTAGTGGTAAAAATAGTTTTTACTTAATGTTTCTCCACCAAGGAGAAATATAGCATAGTGCAAGATGTTGTTTTTCCTGGTATTTAAGGATAGCATATTTAAGGATTGCGGGCATAATTTATAAAATATTTGTGCCCAATTAACTGCGTATTCGTTACATTGATCCTAACCTTACAACTGAATTCTTTGACTAACCCATGTAGGTCAAACGGAAAACTTATCTACGCCATATTTTTACGTACATTACGTTAGCTTCGGTATATTACTATAAAAAGTATTAATAAACATATTGAATTAAAAAACGAACCGTACTGAAACCTAATAGTCGATAATGATTCTTACGCTAACGGTTACCAATTACCGTCAATCATTTTCCTAACCAGAATCGCCGTCGTTGTACTGATCTCTTCCAACAAAATATACAAAATTACTTCTGACTGCTGCTGCTGCTGCGGTAATGTAGTGGGTCGATCATATGTATGCGTTTGCCAATCCAGACGGCCAGCCCAAACGACTGGCGTTGAGCCGCGAATCAAAACAGCTGAACGGTAAGTGGCTCATTCGCATTTGTCTGACTGTATATCATTTATGTTGCAGCTGTATTGGGAGTGCGAGAATGTCTCATTTTTTTAAGGTCGTTCTCAGTTTAGTTCAGTAAATAAATCAATTTCCGGTATTTTTTTGTACAAGGAGAGGTACATTGGGGCACAAAGGTTCCGCGAAATAGATAAAACTAAGCGGATTCTGACAAATCTTCGGGTAAATATTCTTGCTTCTTTAGGATACTATAGTTGAAATGGACATTCAGGCAAAAATTATAGGATGATAAAAGTTCCTGTGTACTCAGATATTGTCAAATTTTACAAAAAATTGTATTGCTTGAAAAATAATGCCAATCTGCCCATGCGTACGGTTTTACGACAGATACAATAGAAGCATTTCTATTGTGTTGTTTACTACTACAGAAGACTGGTTGAACATGTCGCGTTGATTAGGACTAGTTTTTGCTTAACCTTCCGGCAGTCGCGCTAGTGCACTGAGTGCACGCTGCTCTGAAAAGCTAGCGAAATCGTCTTGGAGGATCAGCGGCTACTCGTTCAGTGGGCCATATGCGTGACTTCCGAAGGGTTAAAGGAATTATGCGAGAAAAATGGCACACGTTAAATTATGCATATCATATATTGTGTAGTTGTGCAGTGAGCGCGAGAATGTTTTATTTTTTGAGGTCGTTCTCAGATTAGTTCAGTAAATAATCAATTTAATTTTTTTAGCTTATGTTATTATTACTGAACCGGAAATTCATTCAAAAACTATAAGATGGTAAAAGTTCCAGAATTATCACGTAATGTCAAATTGCAAAACAAATATATCGCTTCTAAAATAATTGCTCTCTGTTCATGTATAAGGTTTTACGACAGTTACTGATTATTTCTTCTGTTTACTACTACGGCAGACTTTTGCTTCTACTTCGCGGAAACAAGTTTTTTGGAAATGTCGCGTTGATTAATGCTGTTTTTGTTTGAGGAACACTGTCGTGGAAAATTATGCACAGGAAATTATTGACTTAATTCGGTTTCTCTTGACGCTTGTACGGAAATAAGAATAACGAACACTAGTTTAGAATAATCTGACATAATTGGTTCAAATGTATAAATTGCAATTCTTTTGAATGGTTTCATAGCGCTGATAAGGGCTATTTTGTTTGTCAAAGAAAATATTCTCCGGGAGCTCGGGAGCTGCGCGAACTAAATAATGCAGTCAGTCCACGGACGCTCTTGCATTACAATAATCGCTTTCTCCTCCGGTGTTGATAAGAAGCATCCCGAAAAGAAGGGATCCATAAAGCTTTAATAGCAGTATTAGACTATAAAATCCCAACTTGTCCAAGATTTGCGGCTCGATGCATAAAGTTAGCGGGAACCAATCACGAAGGAACTTCGGACGAATATTTTAAAATTGGTTTTTATGTGTCCTACTTTCCAACCATCGGAAATAAAAATAAGGGTCTTTGATAGTAGCACGGAAAGACACACTATAATTTAATCGTTCTTCACACGCTCTGCCAGACTTCCCGTCAACATCAACAATTTTTCCATTGTGTACAAAATTTCGTGCACGCGTTCAACCTCAAGCATACTTCGTCTCGATGTACAGGTTCACCTCGAACATCGAACCCAAGCGAACGGTGTACAAACTCCAGTTCAAATATCCGTGTACGTACACCGGGTGCGTACACGAGAACGATTTGCACAAGGAAAAAAGAGTCAACACTAGTGATGATGAGAGTGAGAAAAATAAAAGTAGTGCCTTGAACCTATGTGTACGCACACCATGCACGTACATGGGGTTTGATTGTGCAGGCGAACACGTGTACGTGTTCGTACACGAAGTGTGCGTACAATATGAATACACAATACAATACACAGAATCAGAGCGAGCATTGTGTACGATGTGCATATGGGAAGACTGCGCTCTGCACAGCTCACAGGTATTGTATAGCTCTTCGAGGAGATACTCTGTTCGCTGCAAACAGCTCAGAACGAATGATAATAGAAACAAATTTGTAGCGGACCTGTATTTAAAACTTTCCATCATTAAGGTGTTCGATTGGTACACCATTTTTTCCCGTTTGTGAGACGTGTATGGTCACCTTCTTTCAAAGCTGGTATTGATTGCTGAGGTTTCTTTAGAACCTTAGAAAGTTTCCAGAAAGGTTTAGAATATGACTTGGCCCTCCGCCGATTGATCTATTCGATGAATAACAAATCTAGAGTTAACTCTTAAATTTAATATCTGGTTTAAAAAAAATACGGTCACAACGGCAATATGCACATTATGTATCCTTAATAAGTTGAAAAATGCGTCTCCGCGCGACTTTAGGGAACGAGCATGTCAATTTAGTTAATTTATATGATTACTCAAAATGATTATTAAATTATTAATTTTAGTTTCTTTTTTATTAACGACTAAGAGTGAGACAATTTTTCCTTTTTTATGTTGTAACATTTAATTAGGAAGGAATTGGAAGGTGTAATTTTTGTTTCAATATTAAGAGCCATAGTACTCAAGGAAGAGCAATGAGTTAAAGGAAGATAGTTTAGAAAAGCGTGGAATAGGGCATATGAGCAAGCTTAGAGTTTCCGGGCGACTTAACCTTTTGTCTTCTACACGCAGGAGTCAGGATATTTGACATTAAATGCGAGTTTGCGGCACGTCCGGACAAGCGTAAAGTCACTTGCGTTTCCGACAACATAAGTCACTACGCTTATCCGGACATGCCGCAGACTCAGGTGATTCGCATTTAATTCCATAATATCCTGACTACAGCGTGCAGAAGACAAAAGGTTAAGTCGCCTGGAAACTTAAGGCTCATATGATGATATTTCACGCTTTTCTAAACATTCTACCTTCAACTCCTTGCTCTTCCTCGAGTACTACGGCTCCTAATATTGAAAATTTTTTCACACCTTCCAGTCCTTTGCTAATTAAATGTCGTTACAGCATAGTTTTTTCTTCCTCGGCTTTTCGGTCGGTCTTTCAAATCCGAAACGGGTGTTGTATACTGCCCAATATTTCGGCCACTAATTTTGGTCTTTTCGAAGAGAAACTGTAATTTTTTTTAGCATTTTTGTTTAGTTTTTATGTATGACAATTAATGTAAGACACGTCGGACAGTATTCAACACCCGTTTCTGATTTGCAAGACCGAACAAAACGAGGAATAAAAAACTAAAATTAATAAAAAAACATCCGGCCATATTTATATACTTCAAATTATAAATTCATTGCAATTTTGTTAGGAAATCTCTTCCAGTTTAAAAAGCTTCAAACATGGTGATAGAATTCAGCATTGCAGTCGTCAATTGAAACATTGATTGCTGCAACAAATTCAATTTCAAAGTAATGCCATGTGAGAGAAAAGCACTGATTGTCATTTGTTTTAATGCAATTTTGAACAAATTGAAATTTTTACATGATCTTCTTAATATAAGTATAAATGTTTTCAAAACTTTCATTATTTAATATTTTTTCCATGCATCGAACAGTTTCTGAGTTAACAGTGATTTAAAAATGTTTAATTTTATAAAATACAAATACCTATAACTGGAAAATATATCATATTCAGCCAAAACAAAAAATACGTGCCAGGTTTTCGTTATAGAATGCAAGAAAAATTTTTTGGAAGGAATTAAAATCTGACGTGACCCATAAATTTGTAGAAATTTGGCGGATTACCGACATATCCTGAGGGCGGAATGCAGACGTTTGTGATGCTATTTTTTTCAAAATGAATCTTTAGTTGTGGGAACAATCCACACGTAATGTTACAATAGTACAGCATCTCCATAGTACTTGCAGCCGACATCAGTCTGTAAAACATTTCTCACAATTCAAAGCCGCTGGCGACTCTCTACCAGCAGCAACTTTTTGGAATATGCAGTCAATATTCCTTCGATTCAACTGTACGAGTGTGTAAATGTATTTATTTATTTTCAAACTTGTAAAAATAAAATTTTCTCCAGGTCATTCTATTTCCCAATCACATTCGTAAATCCTCATGTTGTTGATGCGATATAACCATCAAACAAGTCATCGGACTCGGAACATACGTCAGCAACACTCGCACGAGGCAAGGGTTCAACGCAAAACAATGCTCAAAATCAATAATAAACAAGTTCGGTAAACGAGCGAGATTCTAAAAATGGGAAGATAGGGGTAAAACGACACTGGTGGAGCACCATTTTCCCGGAACTGGACCTGAGGAGCTGGTGGTACATCTTTGTGTATTACTTGACGAACCGAATGGTCAAAAATGTTCCCAACTATTTTGGTGCTATAAGGACACGCCATACCGGCGGCCGGACGAGTACGTCACATCACGACTGTAGTGTTGCTGATGGGGTACGTACGGCGGCGGAACAGCATCGCATTCGACGTATGTGAGTAGTAATTCTCACCCACATGTCGTTGAAAGACCGAGAGAGAGCGGCTTGCGGTGGTAGGAAGGCAGATCCAACTCAGCCGAAAACCAGCCATCCATCAGTTCATCATTTGCGGGAGTACACTTATTTTCCCGCAACGTACATCATCTCCGCCGTCATCCAGTATGTGTGGCCACCACCAACCGTACGATGACGAGCGCCGGAGGGAGATGGGACAACGACGCGGTATGTCTGTCGAAATTCAGAATGAAGAAAAATACGACGTCCTGCCTTGCGGCTACCGGTCATCGCATACGCCGCTCCGACAAACTGTCGGTCGGTAAGAAACGGACACTATGCACCAAACTGATTTTCACCTTTTCGTCGCTTCTCATCGAACACTCAGTCACTTTGCATGTTTCGGGAACTTCGGCACGGTGAACGTGGAAAATGATTTTTCTTTCTGTATCTTGTTGTTTTAAAAATAAATTACTGCGTCAAGCGACGATGTTCCCAAATTGGTAGATGTCGGCGGCGAAAAAAAAATTCCGCTGGTGGTTGCGGAGATGTTTAGCACCGAAATTGCTAATCGTTCAAATCGGCACCGAAATCTTACCCATCGAGATAGGTGTAATCATTTCCTTTTTTTGATTATTTGGTCATATTTTTCTTCTTTAGTGCCAACGGCATTCAATTGCCTAGATATTATTAAGTTGGGAAAGCTATGGTACCTAAAGTAAGACAAGTTTACCTTTACAAATAGACATGCTTGTAGACTCGACGATTTGCAATAACTCTACCGAAGCTCGAATACTGTTTACCAGCAGAAGACTGATTATTAGTTTTCGTAAGATATGACGCCTATCCTTAATGACCCTTTTATAGTTTTCAGATCTGTATATTTTCACCAACTAGTTCTCACTTGAGTAGTATGACTCTAAACTTTTCACAACTTTCTCAACTTAGTCATCTCTATCCAATCGATTGCCATTCGAACAAACACATTACTCGCAATTTTGGGCTATCTTACGGCCCTAGTTTTATAGTGGTACCATAAAACGTTGCATTAAATCCGTGCCACCAGTGTGCGAACGAGCTACAGTTCATTAGCTACGCGTAGCAGGTTGTCATTTTTTGCCATGAGAAGGTGGCTGGCGCCGTTGTTTCACGTGTTGATTGAGAAACGGAAGCAAATATTTTTTGCACGCAAGGTACAAGTAGTAAAAGCGAATCGAACAAGTTGTTGAGGCATTATTGGATCGAAAGCCAAATCGATGATGATCGTAAAGTTTTAATCTCTCTTCTCTTTGTCCTGTTTCAATTCAGATTCGGCGATAGGAAGTATGGTTACTGGTTTCGGTTGGAGTAGAAAACGGAACAAATTAGAAAGCGGATAGAGAAGTAGATTAAAAAATGGCAAAAATCTAGATAATTACGCAAAAAGGCGTAAAAAATCGCGCACAATGCGCAATCAATTGGCGTTGAAAGAAACCACGGATCGGTTATGTGGAATGCGAATTTTCGCATCTTACTAACCCAATTTATCAAACCCTAATTCAGCCGAAATGCTTGTCCTTTAGATTTTCAAACTAGAAATTCAACTTAATTTCATGTTAGGTCGTGTGCCCTTAATGCTCTAATTAGTTTAATCCAATTTTTCCATTTTGGAAATGAATATTGCATAATGCCAGACGTTGTTCCTTAGCCAAAAAACCATCGCTTGTTTTCGCTTTCTCGTCGGTGAACCAGAGCAAAAAAAAAGGCTTAGCTTCTCGGGACATCACTTGGCATCATATATGTCGTAGGGCTGTTTGGATATAGTGTCCAACTAGTGCTAGATTGGGTACTAGTTAAGATACATCGTCTAACTTGCCCGCAGTTGGTGCTAGTTACTGATGAGATAAATTCGAAACACAAAAATCAAACTTAATTCTAAAAAGTTGTTCCTACAGTAGGTCGTGTCTGTATTTCTGAGAGTATATCACTAATACACTCGATGCCACGTTTATTTTACGACGACTATTATTTTCGGCGACGCAATACAGTCATTAATTTGAATTTGAATTTTGATTGTATTTCTTCCTTACTAAGGTAATTGACCACGTCATAGTCTGAAGCAAAAAATGCCACAGAAAGTTCGTTTGATTTGGTGCGTAAGCCTCGGATAATATAAAGTGAACGGACGTTCGAGTTCATTACATACGTTGTTAGTCTTCGGTTCGAGAGAGGAGCTTAGCGGTGTGAACGGGAATCGGGCTAATACGATTAAACAAACTCCCTTCAGATATACGATCCGCACAGTGGAACAATAACAATTAAAAATGTACGTGGCCTATGGAGTCTCCCATGTACAATTCCACCATGTACGTAATGCTGTTCTGATGACAGTCAAAAATTAGATAAAAGAAATTTCAGTAGAAAAAATAACATATGTACAAGATATCGTCGAACTTGCCAACGTTAGAATTCATATACTCGCATATAAAGACGATGATTCAGTCGAAGCTCGACTGCACGATCTGGCTCCGCATATTTCCTGTACTGAACTGTTTCATTGTAACCTTTATGTTAAAATACGCCAAGGTAATATAGAAATGATACTTGGAGGAGCTTCTTTCAATCTATTTAAAACGGAATTCGCGTGATAAAACTGCGCTTGAACTGACAGGAAAAAAATATCCATTACAATAAAAACGTACGTTGGTACGCCATCAAATACTTCTGCTAAACTGCAAACTTAACATAAATTACGAAATATATCAAATCAGTCATACAATACACTACCCGACCAGGAGAAAATAACTGGGCAATAACCCGATGATACTATTTTTTGGTATTCATACCAAAACTTAGTATTAATTGATTATTATACCTCATTGAGGTATTAAGCAGGTATTGAAGAAACATTTTTTAATACCTGCTTAATACCTCAATGAGGTATAATACTTTATTTTAGTATTATTTATGTATTCCAGTGATTTTTACAAATACCAAACCAATACCTTATTGAATACCTCCATAGAGTGAATTTCATTATTGGAAGGTTGAAAAATGTTTTATTATTATTCAGGTATTAGAATAACTCGTTTCATTATCAAATAGTTATTTGTAGAACATGTCCGTGTTATTTTTTTTTTGGTATTTTACCTCTTATGCACAGTGTTTTAAAACGTCGTTTTCGTTCTCAAAATTAATAGCGTCTAAACCGTTGACTTTAGAGGTATAGTATGTTCGGAGAAGTTGTTGTTCTTATGATTGCGCATCCACAGGAGGTTACCGTTCTGTGATTAATTCACCTATAAGTGATATACGAAATTTATTTTTCGAACTGATTGAGATAGAGACTTTGTGTCTTCGATAAAGTTGTAGAAAATGTTACTACAAAAGAAATTGCTGAAGACACTATATATCTAGCTTCAATCGTTTACGAGTTATGGAACATATTATATGGAAGACCCCTTAAAATTAGTTTTTTCATGATAACTTTTTTAGACATTCTCGTATCTTCTTGGAATCTTCCACAAAGTTGTTTGCGGTATTGAAACACATATTTTTGCTTAGCATAGTTACTTCCTATCTGTTGAATTTAAAAAGATATTCCAAATTTTACGATATTTTGGGGGTAACTTCCACCTTAAATAATTCGTTAAGGAGCAAAAAGGAGCAAACAACATCATAACATACTGAAAGTACTAGCTTTTTACTTTCATATAATGGCCCGATTGTTAGTCGACGCGTTTCTTCCCGAGTGTTATGTTCAATACAATATGCCATCGCAGTGGTATAAAACGAAATATTCAAGCGCACTGCGACAAACAGCTTCATGTTTTTATGGTAAATTGCATAGAACACGGTCGCCTATAACATGCAATGCATATGGTTTGCCTTTCAAATATCAAATTACAGTTTTGGATGTGTTTAATAATGTCGATATTTGCATTATAAATTAGATAAATAAATTTATTTTTAATAATCGTTTTCTACGTCATCTTCAAAGTTTCTTCTTCCGTTAAAAGAGCTTTGGCGTCTTCTAAAAATCGTTTTATGCTTTTTTTAGCCATCCCCGAGCCTCAGTCACGACAGAATCCACATTGTGAACAGGTGACGTTATTCAAGCTCCATTATAATTGTCACGAAAGACATTAATAAACCTTCTGGTAGGATTTTCATAATTTTTCCAAGCTTACCAGTATCCACTGATTGCTTAAATTTCACATGACACACTTCTCGAACGCACTATATGCTACGTTTCGTACTTTGATCATGATTGTGGTCAAAGTTCTCCTTTCCTTTTTTGACATCGATGAATATGTTTCATGCAATTTTCCATGAAAGGTTGAAGCTGCTTATTGCAGTGCGCTTGAATATTTCATTTTAAACCACTGTGATGGGATATTGTATTGAACATAACACTCGGAGAGAATCGCGTCGACTAACAATCGGACCATTATATGAAAGTAAAAAGCTAGCACTTTCAGTATGTTATGAAGTTGTTTGCTCCTTTTTGCTCCTTAACGAATTATTTAAGGTGGAAGTTACCCCCAAATTATCGTAAAATTTGGAATATCTTTTTAAATTCAACAGATAGGAAATAACTATGTTAAGCAAAAATATGTGGTTCAATACCGCAAACAACTTTGTGGAAGATTCCAAGAAGATACGAGAATGTCTAAAAAAGTTATCATGAAAATACTAATTTTAAGGGGTCTTCCATATAATATGTTCCATAACTCGTAAACGATTAAAGTTAGATATATAGTGTCTTCAGCAATTTCTTTTGCAGTAACATTTTCTACAACTTTGTTGAAGACACAAAGTCTCTATCTCAATTAGTTCGGAAAATAAATTTCGTATATCACTTATAGGTGAATTAATCACAGAACGGTAACCTCCTGTGGATGCGCAATCATAAGAATAACAACTTCTCCGAATAAACTGTACCTCTGAAGTCAACGACTTAGACGCTATTAATTTTGAGCACGAAAACGACGTTTTAAAACACTGTGTTATGTAGAGCTCATTAATACCATATTGTGGAAAACAGTCGTTGGTATTGATACCTAAATTTAGTATTCCGCAGTTATTTTCTTCTGCTCGGGTATGTATATATGTGGAGTTCACCTAGAAAAATCTTAGCAAACAAAACAGTTTGGGCTGCTCTTCTTGTCCTAACAATCTACAACTGTCTTCGTATAGTGGAATATTGGTAGGGTCTTGCAACGGGCAGAGTGAGTGTCCAAAGCAACTCTAAGATTACATATTTGAAGAATACGCAGTAGTTGCTGTTCTCCAATAGAGTACTCGCGTGGAATTCACTTATTCTGGAGGAGATACAATATTACACTGTATTTGTGACAACTGTTTTTAGCAATTTTGAGGAGTACTAACCATCGGAAATTATCCAAGAGTTGTTGTACAGCTAAGCAATGCCGGATGTACTTTACCACCATGTAGATTTCACCGTAGTATAGAATATACTACACCCAGGTGGTAATATTGTAGCTGGCTCATTAATAAATAGCTTGAACAACAGTGGGAATAAATTACTTCCTTGAGGAACACCCGTTTAGTTTGAGGCCGGGGTGGAAACGCGCATTTTATTTTAAATCTTTTGAGACTCCGATTTCAGATCAATAGAAACTCCGATTAACTTCAATCGTTCCAAAAGTATTGCGTGGTTAACACTGCCAAACGCGGATTTCAAGTAGATGTACACCTTTTCGATCTAAGAAGAAACAATGACAAGAATCGTAACATTTTTGTAAAGAGCAGTAATATTTTTATTTTAATACTAGATACTAGCGTAAGTGATCATTTTTATGTACATTTGAGTGTTGAGTTGAATGACGTCATTAGATTTTTTTATGCAAGGTCGCGTTCTCAAGCTATGCACATTTAAAGCTAATTATACGGAAATAAAGGTTCAAAATAGTGTTTACGACCAAGATTTCATAATTTCGAAACCATTAATTTCAGAGGTTTAGTATCTTCTGATAAGTTTTAAACATAATTCAACATAAACATAGCGCATCTCTTGAAAAAAAAAACTGTTTTTGGTAATTTATCCCCGTAGAAGTAATAATTGAGAATCTGTTGTTCAAAAAGCATTATCTAGAGAATTGTAGTCTACAGCAAAGTTATTGAAAATGGAATTAGAAACAACTTTGTTGTATACATGACTGCTCCATGTATTCAGGGTGTCCAGATATATAAGGTTATTTGTGGAACAATCATTTAAAACAAGCTGTTCTAGCATTAATGGTAACAATTATTCCTTCATTCGTTTGACCTTCTGCAAAGTTGTTTAGAACAACGAAACACACATTTTTATTCTTGGAATGAGTAAATACTAGAATAACTAGTTATCCTGAAGAAAATTAGATTTAATAAAATTTCGTAAATATTTTTCTATATGTCGATATGTAGCATACATAGATTTCTTGTGTCTTCAACAAAGTTTTTTCTAATACCATATAACTTTACTGAAGACTTATTACTCCATTATTACTTATAGGAGGGTTGATCATTAAATTACTGAAGCGAAGCGCTGAATTTAAATATATAATACTTTTCAGAAGAACTTTCAATGTTATGGTTTCGAAATTATGTGATATTTACCGTTGAAATTGTTTTCTAAAAAGTTATTTCAGAATTCAGTGCAGAACGCGACCTAGTATACAGACACTAATTACGCCATTCAACTCAGCACCGAAATGTACACCAAAAATAGTAACGAGTGGCATTTTTTCTATTTTGCTTAATTTTTAATCTTTTTGGTTAGCTATTTTTAAAGAAAATAATACAAAAAAGTAAATGATCATAAGAACCGATCCTGACGTACTAGTGACAATAAGCAAACGTCATTTCCATCATGTTCCTTCTACTTTAGGAAAAACAACGTGCTGTCAAAGCACAGTCAAGTTGTTTTTTTTCCCGAAAAGTGTGATCGTTTTGCTCTGGTTTGTAATTGATTTAATTTCTCGGAATATTGTTTTCCATGCGGCTACTTGTATTTATTGCGAATAAAGTTTATTAAACCCTTCGAAAACTCCATCATTATACTGTAAATATTATGACACACTTGCCTTCCTTCTATCTCAAAACATTTCTTAACAGTTTTAAAAAAACTTCTCACCCAATAAACAACTGAATTCATCTATCAAGCTGTAAAAAACAGCCACAGACGCGTCAATTCCCATCGACCCAAACTCACGGCTTCCCATCTGGTCGCGAAACTGGCTGCGACTCATCCCACTTGATGTGCCCTTTCTTAGGTCCTTACCGTTAGGCCTTTACAGACAGAAGCCCGCTGCACACAAATAAGTTAGGTTGTTCCACCGATGAAAAATAAGAAGAAAAAAAGAATACTGGTTTTGTGCCTTCGTCACTGTTGTTGTGTTCACCACCGCAGAACCCTTATCACCAGTGGCGGCACGACGCTGCTTGCTGGTGGGACGGTGAATGGCATGGCCCGCAGGTTCTAAGATTGCCACCGTGTGGACCGACCTTTTACCAAAATTTTGCACAGTAATAATTCAACCTTTGTGTGCCATCTTTCGTCGTTTACAGTTTTTTTTTCTGTTTGTTGCTAAGATTCTGTAACGCTTTTTTGTGGCTATCGTTGGTTGTATGTACAATGGGAATGACAAAACGGTAGAAAAGTGGACAGATAACTTCCTCATTCTCGAAATTCTCGTTTCGATAGCGGTTGATGTCGTTTTTTAAATCTTTCTATATCAAAATTCGTTTCGCTCGGTACTTTTTCAGAACCAGCAATTTTTTAGATGGGTATCGCCAGCATTACTTTAATTAAGGCTTTCTATTTTTATCCGGTTTGTCCGTTCTATTTTTTATTCGTGTAGTTGTGGACCAAAGGAGGTAGCCCTCATTTTTTTCCAAAACTGATTTTTTTCATTTCCTGATTGTTCGAAATAATTTACATGTAGTTTCGTTCGACAAGTTTGGAAGCTATTTCCAATTGGAATAGCAGAAGCATAATACTATAATTAGTATGCAAACAGAGCACCGTACTTTGCAATGCAACTTCTTGAGCGAAAACCCCCCTTTTATGAAGCCCCGATTCACCTCAAACTTTTTCAGGTTATTGCTATCAGATTTTACGACCAGAAGTAGGAACAACATACAACATTGACGTCCGCTCGACGTAGACATTTTTATCAAACCAAAAAGATTAATTTCAACTTTATCCATTCTCCGCGGCTGACGCAGTAATGTAACGTCAGAAGCGTTTATCATAATACGTTTCATTTTGAACATCCGGGGAACATTTTCAGAAAAGAGAACACGAGTGAAAACCGGCAGTAGATTATGTTTGTCGTTTCGCGTTTGTCATGTTTCTTGTTTCCGCCAGCAACCGGTTTATTATGGGTTCTAACGGACAGAGATGTTTCATGTTTAAACTTGTGGAATTCGAAAAATGATTACAGACGATTTTGTTTGGTCAATTCCTTCAGTTTTGTGAATCTCGCCGTTAATGGTGCCTTTGGTCACGAATAATTTGCTACGTTTGCAACAGGTGCAGTAACTGTTCAAACTGAATGAGTTCTCGTCGTTGGGCATCGTCATTTGCAGCAGCATATTGTTCCATGAACAGGATGCCAGATCCGGTCAATGTTGCTTCAGAAAAGAATCATTACGTCCTTGTAAATGTCAACGACTGAACTTTTTTAATATTTTGATAGACCCAAATATGAATCATACTACAATCTTTGTTGTGGGAAATAACATTTACAATATTTAGAATTTACACCTACAAATTTATGTGCTGTTTTTGCTTGGGGCAAAAACTAACTCAGGTCTGGAAATCGCGTTGGGTTCTAACCTGAAGTATATTTCTGGTTCGCCAACATCACCTCTGTTTTGCGTGAACCTAACTCAATTTCATAAAAAACGCTTGTTTGAAGTAACTATTCTGGTTTCGTTCCTAAATTCTCAAACGAAAACGTCAATAGGAACAATTCCGAGACTTCAAGGAATCTAAGGATATGCATTTTTTTTTAAATTCTGACTCTGAACGGCTAAGAAATAGGGTTTTAAAATATGTAAAACTTATAAACCGCTATACCATTTTAAATGAGATAACAGTAGAGCCCTTAAATAGTGGCACTCAAACACGTAAGATTAATTTTTAATTCGGCGGTTTAAACCTGCATTGAAGGTGTGCTCCTTATGTTATACTAAACTTTCTAAACAGAGAACTGGGGAGTACACAAGCCACACCCCCTCTTGCTTTCATTTTCTGACTACGTCTATGTTATTCAGCAATTCATTCTGAACATTTCATTCAAAGGCACCAAGTGTCTGCGATGAATATTTTCTCATTTATTCAAGTTTAAAGTATCGGTGTCGTGGTATACCGACAGTGTTGGAAGAAATAATTAATTTCTGCATTTGGATTGAACTATAAGTTTTAAAATCGTTATAACTATTTTTTGAAATCTCGTAGCTAGTTACCGTCTTCGACAAAGTTGTTAACCAAGATTTGAATTATCGTTTTATAAAGCTGGTTTTTCATATTGAGTGAAATGGCGATCTTTATTAACGTAAATGCAAAATAATTGATTTCCCCATATAAAATCCCATCAAACTTTAAACGCAATGCGCAAACCCGTTGTTGCGGAGACAACGAAGCTGGATCTAAATAAAACAATTTATTCCGTGGTAGAATGCAATTATAAAATTCCTGCAAAATGTAATTTCTAATTCAGTGTTCAATAATTCAACAACTTTTCTACATACTTTTAGCGATCTAGCTTCGGCTAAAATTCTCTGGCAACACTGTCTATTCCGAACGATCGTACCCTCAATGCTTACACTGACCTATGCCAATAATAGCTTTTAGTCAAATGAACGCGGTTATGATCACTACTTCACTGTTTTCGTCTAGCTTATGTTGCTATTTACTAGGTTATTCACTAAGTAGATTGAACAATAGCACTAGCAATAGTAGTAGATTTATAATTTTAACGCAGAAATTCAATTTAGGCAATAGTTTAGTTCACTTTTGATTTTTATATAGCAGTAGAATATAGTATAGAGTAGATTTACGATGGCGATTTGTTTATATTTACGTCCTTCAGGTTGCTCCCGATCCTTTCATCAGGTCGGGTGCGGCGTGCAGTGGCGCAACATTTAGTGGGGGTAACGAAGCGGTAGTTGTTGACGGGGCGTAGTCAACACTCCCCCCAGAATGCGCGAAGGATCATCTGGAAGCGTATTCGCTATAACGCCAACGTCGAGTACCGCTAACGATACTGCAGGGCGTTCGTAGATTCCACCAGATGCTGTTTGTACGGTGGCCCGCCGTACCTGTCCGTCGGGAGCCTGTTGCGTAGCAATAACTCTACCTTTAGGCCAGCAGTTTCGTTCGAACTTTGAGTCAACGATTATTACGACGTCACCGACCGTAATAGGCTTCGACGGAGTGAACCACTTGGTTCTTCGTGTGATCGTAGGCAGATAGTCGTGGACCCATTGCTTCCAGAACCTGTCTGCCATGACCTGTGACTGGATCCAACAGTTCTTTCTGTACACATGGCTGTCGTCGAAGGGAACCCACGACCTCAAACCGTTTGCTGATCCTAGTAAGAAATGGTTAGGTGTTAGGACGGGCGATTCATCGTCATCTATGGGAATGCTAGTCAGTGGTCTTGAGTTCACGACGTTCTCGACTTCGATCAAGGCATTTTGCAGCACTTCGTCGGTGGGTAGCCTACTGGGCTGAAGCTTAGCCAAGTTAGACTTCACACTACGTATCAACCGTTCCCATGCTCCTCCCATATGTGGTGAAACCGGTGGGTTGAAAGCCCACTGAGTGCGGCTTGATGTAAACTCGCTTGCCAGTCTGTCGTGATCGAGCTGCTGGATTGCTGCCTTGAGCAGCTTGCTTGTAGACTGGAAATTAGTTCCCCGATCGCTGTAGATGACTGCTGGGACACCCCTCCTAGCCATGACATTTCGAATTGCCATAATACAAGAGTCGGTAGTCAGTGTGTAAGCTATCTGCAAGTGAATGGCGCGAGTAGTTAGACAGGTGGCGAGAACCCCCCACCGTTTTTCCGAATGTCGTCCTACCAGGACCAGTATTGGACCGAAATAATCCACCCCCATGTAGGTAAACGGGCGGCTAAATGCAGCCAAACGTGACTGCGGAAGGTCAGCCATCGCTGGAGGTTGTGGTTTCGCTCGATCATTTTTGCATCGTTGACAGTTTCTCCGGATTGCATGATACGTTGCTTTCAGCCGAGGAATACGGTAGCGCTGCAAGACTTCGTTGACGATTGTCTCGTGGTTTTGATGGTTGAAGCGCTCGTGTGTGTCGGCGATGATCAGTTGGGTGATGTGGTGTTTCCGAGGAAGAATAATGGGTTCAGCAGCATCACGATCAATGAATAAACATGCCTTTGTTCGACCCCGGACGCGAGCAACACCGTTTTCGTCCAGGAAGGCGCCGCGAAAGAGCAGGTTATTTCTGATTATCTTTTTTTGCTCTCCTTTCGAGAAGTAACTCTCAGTCAACGTTGCGATCTCATCGGCGTAATTCTCTGACTGTGCTTGGCGGTACAAATAGTTTTCCGCTTTAGTCAGTTCTTCCTGTGTCAGCGGTCCAGCAAAACATCGTTCTCGTCTCGAAGATCGCTGCAAGTTACCGATATATCTGAATATGAATGCTACGCGACGTAGGAGTGGAACCCATTTGGAGCATTTTTGCGGATTAACGACCGGGTCCACCGTTGGTGCATGAAGAAGTAGATGCGGACGAAGCTCTGTTGTCGTCGGTTTTCCGAGATTAGGGATTTCGGGCCAGGCGTCTCCGTCTTGTCGAAGCAATTCTGGACCACGAAACCAACGACTGGCCGTTGATAAATCGGGAACTCGGGTCCACTTTGTTCCTTCATCGGCGACGTTCAGTTTCGTCGGAATCCATCGCCAATCATTAACGTCGGTCGACTCCAAGATTTCACTGACGCGGAATGCTACAAACTGGCTATATCGGCGATGGTCGGATCTCAACCAGCATAATACATCTTTGGAATCTGTCCAAAAGTATCGCTTGCTGATCTTGATAGAAAGAGAGGCCAGTATTGTATCCGCTAATCGAACGCCGAGTAGAGCTGCTTGAAGTTCGGACTTTGGGATGGACAAGAATTTAAGGGGTGCTACTCTAGTTTTTGCTCCTACTAATGAGCATTCGATAGCATCCCGTTCTTGGAATCTTAGATATACGACCGCTGCAAAGCCGTTCTCGCTTGCATCCACGAACGTGTGCATCTCTGCTTTAGCCCTTACCGTTGTCAATGTCCGGTAACATCGTGGAACTTCCACCAGTCCCATCTTCGGAAAGACCGCGAGCCATGTCAGCCACTTCTCGAACTGTGCGTCTTCGATTTGGTCATCCCAGCCGACTGATGTTCTCCAAATTTCCTGAAGAAGAACCTTCAGGAACATTAATAGATGTGCAATCAACCCCAAAGGGTCATATATCATCATCAGTGTGCGTAGAACTTCACGTTTCGTTGGTCGACGACAACCTGATAGCAAAACTTGATCATAGCGAGACGAAACTTTGTATGTGAAGCAATCGGTTGAAGTGTTCCACCACATTCCGAGCACCTTTTCTGTTGTAGTTTCGTCGCCGATGTTAAGATTTTTCTCCTTCGCCGTTACCTCCTTCAATGTCGCTATTACCGTACCAGAGTTAGATATCCAGTTGCGTATTTCAAATCCTGCTTGCTCGTGGATCTTTTTCACATTCTGAGCCAGTTTCACTGCCTCTTCTTCCGTCTCCGTGCTTACGAGCATGTCATCAACGTAATGCTGCTTGATGATAGCGTCCACTGCTTCTGGGTACTCTTGCTCGAATCGTTTTGCGTTGGTGTTCTTTACATGTTGCGCAGTACTTGGCGAGCAACATGCCCCGAAGGTCATTACCTGAACGACGTACACGCTCGGCTCAGACTCATTGCTATTTTTCCAAAAGAAACGTTGGCAGTGCTGATCTTCGTCTCGCATTCGAACTTGGTGAAACATCTCTTTGATGTCACCGCTCACTGCTACCTTGAACTCACGGAAGCGAATCAGTACTGAAAGAAGCGAAGTCAGCTGGTCTGGACCCTTCAACAGGACTGAATTTAGGGAAACGCCGAAAGCGGTTGCTGCGGCATCCCACACCAGACGAAACTTACCCGGTTTGTTCGGGTTAGCAACTACGAAGATAGGAAGGTACCAGATTCGTGCATGACGTACTTGTAGTTCTTCTGGAGTCAACTTCCTTACGTAGCCCTTACTGACGTGTTCCTGGATCTTCGTCTCAAGATAGTCTGCTAATATTTGATCCTTGCTCAATCGGGTTTCTAGACACTTCCATCGCCTAAAAGCCATCGCTTCGCTGTCCGGAAGTCGGACGTGATCGTATTTCCAGAGTAAACCACACTCGTAGTGCTTATTTGTTGAACGAGTGAGGGACTCTAACAACGTATGGGCACGCTGATCTTCCTGAGAGAGGAGAAGTTTGTTCGGTTTGATAACTCCCATGCTATCCAACGCAAAGTATGATTTCATTATTCTGTGCAGGCCATCATCATACTCCTGTGTACAGTCGCACCTTTGGACGCCGTGGAAGTTCACGTGATTACCGATTTCTTCCTTCCCGGTGCAGTTACCGTAAACCGTCCATCCCAAACGAGTCTTCACCGCGATCGGTTCGTTTCGATCACCTTCGCGACTCTTCATTCCGTACCCGAGATTGGCATGGTCCAAGCCAATTAGAATTCGTGGACTGACGTCGTGGTAGTCCTCAAGTGGAAGCCCAGACAGATGCGCGTATTTCTCCTGTAGAACAGAAGTTAGCAATGTTTGCGGTCGTATTTGTAGAGAGGAGATCGTGTTAATCCCTGAAAGTTCATACTTCGTCGAGCTTCTTGCCCCAGAGATTCGTAGATTCACCTGCTGCGATTTATTCTCTACCTTCCGCGTACCACCCGTCCACTTCAAGCACAGGGGCTTTCTAGGTCCTTCGACACCAAGCTCTTCTGCCAGGCTTTGTTCCATCAAAGTTAGCTCGGATCCATCGTCGATAAATGCATAAGTCTTCACCTCCTTCTCCGGTCCATACAGTATGACAGGGAGAATGCGAAATAATACTGCCGACTGTCCTTGATGCAGATTACAACTTTGTTCCGGGTGTTTCGGTTCAGAAGGAAACATCGGTAGCTTTGATGTTGACGCCTTATCCTGGTGGCTATTCTGATTGTGGAGTAAAGGATGGTGCAAGTATATGCACCCATTTATGCCGCATTGTTTTTGCTGTTTGCAGGAGCCGTTGTGTTTGCGAAGACACTTTCGGCATAGCTTGCATTCCTTAACTGTTGCCCACTTCGAATCGTAGCTGAAACCCTCAAATCTGTTACACCGTGAAACCGTCGAACAGTTGCCCTTGCACACCACACACAGGTTTTTCTCGGGATCTGTTACAACCCGTATTGGTTCACTGAGTAACTCAGATGGTTTCGCGTCGCTTGAGTCCGATTCGGAATGAAAATTTAGGTACCCGTCCTTCTTGACATTTCGACTTCGCTGATCATGACCTGAAGTAGGCATCACCGTGCTAGCATCTTCCGCTACGGTATATAACCATGCACTGAAGTCGGCAAGATTTGGGTTTGGGATACCACGAGCAATTCTCGCCCAGTCCAGCTTCAGGGATGCCGGCAGACGTTCCACTAGCTCATACCGGAGAGACGCGTTGAAAATAAAATCTTCAACTTCACACGCTCGGACCGTCGCGATCATGTTCTTCACTGTCAATGCAAAATTGACTACCGTTTCGAGCTTCTCCATGTTCGGTGATGGAAGACTTCTGATTCTTTTAACGATGGATAGAATGATCGCTTCTGATCGTCCAAAGAGCATCTTAAGTGTAGACAGTATATCCGCTACATTCGACGGGTGAAGTAACTCGCATCTAACAGCATCCAATGCCTTTCCTTTCAGGCACTTCCGCAGTCTTAACATGTTCTCCTCGTTTGTGAATCCGCACATCTGCGTAGACGAGTTAAACATGGCGTAGAATAGCGGCCAGTCCTCCAATGTACCGTCAAACTCGGGCAGATCTCTTGAAACCGCCTGACGCGCCGCAATCTGACTTCGGTTGAGAACGCACACTGTCTCGTAGGGGATCGTCGCTACTTCACCTTGTTGCGAGTGATCAGGTCGTATCGGTGTTGATTGCTGACCTGGAATGAAGGTATTGTGCCCCGTCTGGATACCGGGATTCGTCGAGGGGATGAACGCCGGTCTTGGATTCATGGTCTGGATACCGGGATTCGTCGAAGGGATGAACGCCGGTCTTGGATTCATGGTCTGTGGTCGATGCGAGAAGCCATCACCAAATTCCGCTGGGCATGACGGTCTAGCTTGAACGTTCATTTGGGCGAACTGGAGAGCTGGCAGCTCTCGTGCTGGCTGGTGGAAGTATGCTGCTGGAATTGCAGAAGGTATATCCGTCGCTTGGCTATCAATTTGCGGCTGAGTACGAGTTGCGGTATTGTGACCTATCCGGATACCGGACATCGTCGAAGAGATGAACGCCGGCCTTGGATTTGTCTGAGGTCGATTCCGTGAAGAATGATGCGACGCATGTTGCGGGAAGCCATCGCCTAATTCCGCTGGAAACATCGGTCGGGCGTGGATGCTCATTTGGGCGAACTCTAGAGCTGGCAGCTCTCGTGTTGGCTGCTGGAAGGAAGCTTCTGGGATTGAAGGAGGCATGACCGTCGCTCTGCTGTTACGTTGCTGATGGGCAAATGGACCAGAACGAGTTGAAGTCAATCGAAGCTGGTACATAAGGCCCTGGTGCTGCTGTGCATCTTGTGCCGATGGAGATACGAACGGCTGAACCACTTGGTCTTGCTGTTGTGCCAACTGCGCCTGAAGACATACCTGGGAGCGCGCATCACGCTGCTTGGTATGAATAGTTGATGGATTCCGAATCTGCTGGACGACATCCAGAGCTTGGTGCTCCTCGAGCTTATCCGAGACGTTCGGTATGTGCCCATTTGCCTCCTCTGCATCTAATCCGGAATCTTCAGCTTCGCCGGCACGTTCCGTTTCAGCTAACCACTCCTCTACTTTCGCCGCGTGGTCTGATTCATTGATCTCCGCCACTGACGATGATTCGCTACCGTATTCCTTTAGAACCTTGTACCTTTGTTCAAGAAACCGCTTCTCCATTTCGAACTCTTCCTCGAGCCTTCGAAGTTCGAGTTCCCTCAACCGCCTTGTTTCACTTCGAGCAGATCCAACCTTGCTCTTGGATCCAACCGATGGCGTCCTGTTTCCCGTTGGATGGTTTTGATGCTGTTCGGTCTTTCGCTTGGTGGAACTGGTGGGGGGGACGAATGTGGTCTTGCAGAACGGGCAAACCCAACTGACGTTAGCGATGTCCTCCGTAACCTGCACACATACAAAGTGAAACCACTTATCGCAGCCATCACACTGCACCATTTCTTCATTATCACGCTCTTGACACAACTGGCACTGATATTCCCGAACTCTTCGAGTTTCGCGTAACGGATTTCGCCTAACACTATTCGCCGAACCAATGTTACGCTGTCCGACATTGACTGCATTGATTTGCCCGTATCCTCGGGATTGAATATTATTGGCAACGTCAACATTTACCTGTCTTCCGACGCTAGGAGGGCGGAGGAAATAACCAGTGGGCATGCTGGCCACATTTCTCGCCGCCGTCAGTGCAACGAAATTACTTCCGGCTCCTCCTGTATGCCCGGGTGCTGGAACCTGCATGTTGGGTACAGACCTTGACGATTTCTTCGACATTTAAAAGAATTTTATAAACTGTTGCGGAGACAACGAAGCTGGATCTAAATAAAACAATTTATTCCGTGGTAGAATGCAATTATAAAATTCCTGCAAAATGTAATTTCTAATTCAGTGTTCAATAATTCAACAACTTTTCTACATACTTTTAGCGATCTAGCTTCGGCTAAAATTCTCTGGCAACACTGTCTATTCCGAACGATCGTACCCTCAATGCTTACACTGACCTATGCCAATAATAGCTTTTAGTCAAATGAACGCGGTTATGATCACTACTTCACTGTTTTCGTCTAGCTTATGTTGCTATTTACTAGGTTATTCACTAAGTAGATTGAACAATAGCACTAGCAATAGTAGTAGATTTATAATTTTAACGCAGAAATTCAATTTAGGCAATAGTTTAGTTCACTTTTGATTTTTATATAGCAGTAGAATATAGTATAGAGTAGATTTACGATGGCGATTTGTTTATATTTACGTCCTTCAGGTTGCTCCCGATCCTTTCATCAGGTCGGGTGCGGCGTGCAGTGGCGCAACATTTAGTGGGGGTAACGAAGCGGTAGTTGTTGACGGGGCGTAGTCAACACCGTGAAGCAACCGACCGCTCCCAAACTTTGCACAGGCATTTGGGACCACAAATGGAACTCAAAAAGTGCTGTGCTGAAAAATGTCATTTTCGAGCCACTCTATTGACGACATCTAATGTGAACTGAAGAATGAATTTGGTAAAAATCTACCAAACTCTACATGGGTTAGGGTCGTCGTGATTCACGAACTGTTCCCAACGGAGCTGGTGTGGTGTGTATTTTTTTCTTCTTTTGTTATTTCTTTCTTCGGTAACATGCAAAAGAGCACGTGAATATTCAAAGGAAATGCAATACAAATGCCCACGCGATTTAAAAACTTCCAACATTAACATACAAACGCTCGAACCTATGGGATAACACAAACCCGGTCGCAAACGCGATCATTCACGCATACATACTAGACTGGCCAGAAAAATCATGAATTTTTGAAAACTCAATCGGCCCACCCCTGATTCGATTACTAGTCCCACCAGGAGTACTTGCACTAAAATTTTCTAACCAAAACATGACTCGTATTTTTTACTACAACTCTTCTGAACATACTATTGAGCTAAATCTAGCGGTTATTTCACAAAAATGTTAAGTTCGTGGGAATCGAGTACTGATACACAACCATGCACTGCTAGGCTCTATGGAAAACTGACTCAGACATCACTTCGTTAAAAGTTTAATAATTTTTTTTAACAAAGCCGGATTGACTAGTAGACTTCGACAAAGTTGTAGACAATTAAATTATCTTTCTTATTTTCACTTACAGTGATAATACGATGCATACAGTGGCACCCAGCGGCAAAAAGGCGAGTTAGTGGGTTTTCTCCATGTAAATTGTCGAAAAATCTCATACATACGCTTCAAATTTGGAACAAGTACTCCTGGTGGGACTAGGAATCGACTCAGGGGTGGGCCGATAGGGGTCTTTTTTCCTGTCACTCTAATACATACTCCCATAACCTCACAAACATAGAAAAGCCCTGGCGATTAAATCAACGTCGTAGAACTTACGAGCTCATAAATGGGGTCTCATCTCGTTATACAAACATTTGCTAGCGATCATGAAACATATTCGTCATGGAGCTCCCATTCTAAAATTCGGAACTTAGTGTATACTAGACTGCAAGGGCGCCATATTTGTAGACTCCGGTGAGATAGGGGTGCTCACTTTCTTCCTTCCTTTGAACCTCATACTCAAAATTAAGCATCGGCATGACGGCTACACGGTTATATGAACGAATGCACGCTAGCATACGCGACATCAAAATGCCTCAGTTATTAAAAACGTTAATATAGAAAGGCTCGTGTCCTTCGCGATAATACAAATCTAGTGACGCATGCGTAATCGCGAACGTCCGTGATCTCAAAAACATAGAAACGCTTAGGTGATGAAGTTAATATGTTAGCACTTCCGGATTTAAAAAACGCCGTCTCAAGCGCGATTATACCAACGCCCGTTCCTACGCAAATATGAAACGGTCACGTCCGGAAGCCTATACTTTTGGTCCTAGCAGTCTAGGTCTATGCCTTCGATTTGGGTCTCAAACAAACTCGTATATACTAGAAGTTTCAGAGCGCCAACGCCGGATACCAGATATAGCGGTGATATGGTGAACATCCCTTTTAGATCTGAACCATACACTCAAATTTGCGGTTCTCTCGAACATTCAACGTGAATAAACGGATATACCCACTAGGGTGGGGCATTGTTATATGGAAAAAACGTAATCATAACCTAATCAACCGAGCACAGCACTTTTTTGGATTCATTTGGGGCCGCGAACAACTGTGCAAAATTTGGGGTCGATTGGATTTGACCCGGCGTAGCGCATTGCCTTTGAAATTTGTATGGAAATTAGTATGGGAAAACCTACTTTTTTGCATTTTCGATTTTACAGACTACAATTCTTCCTGAGGTATACCAGAAATTAGATAGAAGTGTAGTTCAGGATATGCTGAACAACTTTGCCGAAGGATGCATGGTGCTAGAATGTCTCTACAACAAGTTATAGCTGTTCAAAGTTCGATAGATCGATTTAATTGCCAAAAATCTTTTTTTTTGTCAACACTGCGGGTGTACCAATGATGTTTCATATAGCATACCAAAATAACATCATATGCTTTAGATTTACTACATTGGTATGTTTGGATGAATTATTCAAAAGCCTTAGCTCAATTTCATGGGCGTAGGTAGTTTCGCAATAGGGTCTAGTGAGGGGAGAGGGAGGGGGGAGGCTTCAACATATAGAAATTCTAACTGAAATTACTGAAATCTTGTCGAGTTGAAATGTTCAGATGAATTATTTTAAAACATTTGCACAATGTCCTATGCATGAAACGAAACATACTGTATCCCTCTGCATTGACTTTATATCAATGGAAGTAAAGTTGCAGACTGAATCAACTGATGTCGAGTTGATATGTCAGAGGAATGCATTGAATATTATTCAGTTCAATACGCACTATGATTTTAGAGGATGCTTTTTTCTATGTTGTTCGATCACCTGAAGTAAAAATTGCTGTTGAACTGGGGCTCTTGTGGATTGTGTAAATGTTGTAAAATAATTCATCTGAACATTTCAACTCGACAAGATTTCAGTTATTTCCGTTAGACGAAATTCTAACGGAAATAACTGAAATTTCAGTGCACAGGATCCATAACTTCAGTTTTAACATCTGAGCCACACACACAATACTAAATTGCAAACTCGCGGTCCGCGCGAATATTCAAGAACACACATGAATATGCGAATGGTCACTCGGTTATAAAATCGAATTTATACACACAAAGTTACATACAGAACACGCCTCCCACGCGATTGAACGCATTAACATACAAACGCTCAAGCCCTTTGCGATGATACACAAAGTCGAACATGATTATCCACGCACAAATACACCCTGTTTGTGTTTCGAAATTAAAAAAACGCCCTGATGATTTGGTGAACGCTATAGCACTTATAATCTGATCAACGCGGTCTCAAGCACTAGCAAATAAACGCTCGGTCCTAGTCGATCGTGAAATCCCTACGCCTCCACATCTGTACCGTACTTTCAATACCACAATCAGAATCACGGCCCGATGCAATAGCTCTTAAGCGGTGTTTTGGTGGGTGAATTTTCCCGTCTCATCTGCCACTGTAGTGAGTGATTCAGACAGAGAGCCCGTCCGAGAACCAATCTCTACAGCAGTGGTTTTGAACCCTTTACGAATATTGATACCCATGATGTACCCCTTTCTAAAAATTGCTTACCACACACTGAAAAAAATATTGGTAAAAGAGAGAGTGTTTCACTCTTATCAACTAAATAACGCCTATTGTTAGGTTGAAAGCAAAACTTTTAAATAATCAAGCATAAATAAAGAATCAAAATAAAAGTTTTAATTTTGATTAATGAATCATAATGTGTGTATCATTACCCTGTCAGAAAATAAAGATCTTCAATTGGATATAAACCATAATTCAAGATAAACACGTGAAAAGAGCCTAAGTGCAAATAAGAGTTTCTCTTTGTTTACTTTCTCCTCCGTCAATAACTCGGCCGCTTTTACGTTTGCCCCTTAAGTCTTAGCATACTATGTTGGAAGAAATATTAGTCTTTCGATATGTATTGAAACAATGTTGGAAAGTTTTAAGATAACGCCATAATTATCGAAAGAGAAAGTAAACACAGAAAACGTGTTCCTTAGCACTCTCAGTAATCATCTTAATTCTTGACATACTGAAACAATATATAAAAACCAACGGAAATGTTAGGATAACAAGTTAAAATTTAATAAATTAATTCGGATTCTCCTCGTCAGTTAAAATTTATCCCGCATAATTCACCCATCTTAGAATAATCTAATTTACCCCTGGGATTGAATTCACCCCCGGTTGAAAAACACTGCTCTGCAGGCTCAGTTGGAAAAAAACAAGAGCTAAAATTGTTATACAACCTAACAGTATATCAACTAAAACATTATTAATGGTTGGCGTCTGAAATACATAGATTTCATAGTGTGACATAGTGTGTGTTAAAATCGGTCATAATGGATTGTTGTGTTAATTTGATCCCTAGACTAATTTAATTTCGAGGATCGTCATTGGTTTATTAGCTGGAACCAACACAAACTTTTCTATGTATTCCCCAGAACTATATGAGTTAGAAATATTCGGTTATGAATCACAAAAATATAGTATTAGGAAAATCAAAGGTTCTACAGAGAGAGGCTTCACATTTTTGCAATTTTGTTAAACTTCCTATGAATTTAAGAAATCCAAAATCTTTTCCTATAATTTGTAATTGTCGTATAATCTGACGATAAAACAATCCAAAAATAGTAAAGAAAAGTCTTCAGGTATTCTTGTAATACACAAATTTCAGCAAAACCTGGCATACGCCTATTTTCAGTCATCTTGTTCACGCCTGCTGCATGTGGAATAACTGTTCTTTGCATTGTTTTTTTAAACTGTACAATCTGTGCATTTATGTTAACCGGTGCGGGCATAGGTTGAAATAACAGTGAGATCAGCGCTGATATTTCAATTTGATAATTCATTTCAAATAAATATGTTTATTGGAATAGTAGTTCTGAGCTTTACCATTGAAATAGCCCCGCCCAGCCGCTTCGTATAAACCCAATTTGAATAGCTTATTCGTAACCTAAATTAATTATTAATCCTACCCAACTTCACCGGGAAAAGAGTAATTCCATCCCTTGATCCGGCTATTTGAGCTATCAAATTCTGTATCCACTTCCGCCCCAAATATATTCCTTATTGATTCCAATCAAACCAAACGAGCAGAACATGGTTTGACCTCCTTTATTGCTACGTGTATTTTTCGTCGCGCTCTTTCACTTCGTATGTACTGCCGAGCTGAGAAATTGGATCACGCTCAGTAGTGAGAAGAAAGTCAAAGCAAAAGCAAAACCGCGCAACACGACGAACACGCGACGAAAGCAGAAGCAGAAAAGGTTGCGGGAATCCGGGAGATGGCACACAAACGACACCAACAGAAAGGGCCGATCCGATGGCATCCCCAACCAGCAAGATGCCGCGAGTACGCGAACGAGAATGCGAGAGAAGAAAGGAAGCATAATTTGTACACACGACCGTTATATAATCGGTCAAAGTAACGGTATTCTTCTTAGCGAGCGATCGCGCGCTGGTCTGTGCTCCAGGCGTCGTCGTCGTCACAAACGCAAATTCTTCGATAAGTAAGGCCACAATGAAGAACTCAAGAGAGCGTAGGATGTTGTGGTGATACACCGGTTCATCGCACATCGGCAAGAGTGCTCTCCACCTTTTTCTCGTTCCAGGTGATCGGAGATGTGGAGTCGCAAAAAAGTGGTGCGTGACGTAGTCGTGCGTCTTTCTCTCCGGGTTTTCTTTTGAGGTCTATAGTCTTGATCAAGCGGGAGTAAATAAGAACACGCAAGGAAGGTAAACAACCCTCTTGAATGATTCCGTGTAATGAAACTGTGGTCCAAAGAGGACCAGTCGGTTGAAACTTGATTTGTTGGTAGATACACGATGGATTGAAAGTGTTGGAATGTCGCGATACCAATTTCTGATAAGTGTTAATCCGGAACAATTTCTTTATTTCATTCAAAATCAGTTAACATTTAAATCGTTTAAATTGCTTTGTTTCAAAAACAATACATGAAACTAAAAGCGTACAAATGTGAAATATTTGTTTTTGAGTAGAACGAAAATTTTAATCGAAGGAAGGTAAAATTCGTCTTACCTTTTGAACTAAAGCATTGCACAGAAATTTTAGACGCTGTTACAAATTCCAATTAATAGGATGAATATAAGGACTTAAATTAACAAGGGCTTCAATGTAATCTTCAAATGAACTCGTATATTGACACTCGGGTGCCTCTGTCAGTAACATACTTTATTTGAGGTTAACTTAAATTTGAGTATACTATCCCAAGGTTGAGAATACAAAACCCTGTTGAGTTATGGTTTTTGCCGTGGTTAAATGGAAACTACCTACACGCGGTTTATCCAAATTAACCGTTTTGAACGATCCGAAATCTTGAGTCAAAAGAACTCCATTTTGGGTAGTTTTTTGCATTCGTGTTCCGAAGAGTCTAGGAGCAAGCTATCGACTCTAGTACAATTCGTCATTATTTGATTCACCTAAAGGCGATTGAAAAGTAATTAAAAAAGAAATGAAATTTCTCTCCCGTTTGATCTGACGAATAGATAAGATCGTGAAATTAAACCGCATTTCCTCATAAAAGCTTGTTTGAATTGTTAGTAGTGCATACTTCTTTCTGATAATTGCTCTAAATTACGATTCTGCCCCAGCGAACCTCTATATTCAAACGTATGTTATACAACTTAATCTGATGCTTATTTCTATTTAAACTGTCCAAATTCCGATGGTTTTCCCATACCGAAGCGAACGCCAAGAAATGCGCAAAACCTGTTTACCTGCCCTACTAAGTGCATCATTGAGCGTCAGCCTCAAACAGGATTCTAGTCCCACGGCGATGGAGCCATTGCGTTCTCCAGCATGCATTTGCATTCGGTGGTATCTGTTGTACATAGATGGTTTACGGTGAACGCGCTTACCAACAATCATAATATGTACATTGGTGTTTGAAGATTGCTCATTTCGGAAGACTGACTCTCTTCTGTAGCTGAATTGATTTGATTTGACCACACAAACAAAAAACCGCAACCACTTTATATATGGTCTTGGAAGCTACCATCTCAAACTCAATCATTCCGAAAGAACCCGCATGGAAAACCGCTGTTCTCGTTTCATCAATTTGTGCGAATCAACCGTGTGTGTGTGTGATGAGACGCGATCCACCAGTGAACAGATGTTCCCTCTCAAACGAAAATGGGGAGTGTACACTTCACTCATTCTCTGCGAGTACTTGGGAGTAGTTTGCTCGTGTCCTCTCATTCGTCAAGATGATCGTCGTTAGCTCAGAAGGGGTGACTTGCGACTGGGTGCCTAATGTCGAGATGCCCGGACGCCGGTAGTGTTTTCAAATACATAAAAAAATAATACTTGTTTGAGCACTGACTGCCAGTCCAGAAGACAGTAAACCGAAGTTGGGAATACAACAACAGTTAGTTTGCGGTTAATGGGTGCTTTAATTTAAATGAGGATTCCCGTTGTGTGTTCAGTGGCTGCTACTTCCTACTCGTTGTTCGTTCGTTCGGGTACATGATGTCGTTGAGCGGGGCAATTGAAGCTCGGGAAGAAATAACCAGCCCTGTTCGACCCGTACACCGAGCTGGAGTGGCGATGCTAATGATGCTGGGGTCTTTGTGTGCTTTCTTTCCCTATTTATGTGTGGTGAGGAATACTGTTGTGTGATTACCGGAGTGGATCTGTGCCTATATCAGCTCTCATCACAGCGTCCACTAGACTGGGAATAGTAGTTTCAGTACAGAACAGTACCGTACGGGGGACAAAAAAGGGACCGAACATGCTGAATCTGCATGTACGGAAACGTACGTACCTTACAAGTTTAATGAGGACCCAGCTAAAGAAGCCAAAGAAAGCCGAGGACAGGATTTTCTCTTTTCAATAGCTTCAGGCAGCGCTAGAACCGAGTGGTTAGGGAAGAGAAAGCTCGAATTAACGATGTTCGTGTGCTAGTTATTTTGATAGTTTCCATCAAGCAATAGCGGCACGTTTTTACCGTTAGTGGAACTTTTTAACCCATCACTTTTCCGTTTCGCTTGGGTAATTGTGAGATAAGATAGGTTGTGTAAAACACAATTCTGTTATTTTTAGTTTCATACTAATTGCATTGCGTTCGAGAACTGTGCTAAGACTCTGAATTTCAAATATAACAACAGGTATCAAATTAGCACGTAATCTGTGGTGGCATACCATCGTCACATTTGCTGTTCCATGGAATATTATACATGCCAAGCTGTAAGCAAGCAGCGATCGATACGAAACAGCTAATAACGTTTAAATGGTTTATTGTTTTAGTTTGGCAAAAATCATTGCTAATTCTCCCCCGGTTTTTCATAGATAGAATAAATAGACGAAAGAATGTTAATTTCAGTAACCTTCGTCTATTAAGTGAGATTGCGTTTATGGAAAATGGGTTTTCATGATCATTGACCAAAACAAATAAAGCAAACAACAATCTTATTCTGAATGCACTATTTTGAGAAGAAAACGGTCGGTAGATTGATTGAAGAAGTTGCGTTTATGGTAACATTTTTTTTAAACTTCTGATTTGGCAAGCGGTTTACAACTAAGGACGACGAACCCAGGTATTGGTTACAAGCAAAACTAGTCATCATTTCTCATCATCATTAGGACATGTTTCAACGGAAATCTGACTGAATTTCGGCATCATTTCAAAACTATGGATGATATTTGTATCATACAGATTACTCCTAGTCTAACTTAAATCCCTAATTCTAAACTAAAAAATAGATTTTGTGAAGTCAAAGGCAAAATATGTAATGTTGAATGCTATGACACATTAACTGAGTGGTTGGTTGTAACCGTAGGCCGTCTGGTGTAAAGACACGAAAAGAAAGATGTAGTTGCGAAGCGGACAACTAGGAACACTGGTGCGCAATTCTTGCAACTACCTTGAGCATTTTATGTTGCTAATGGATAAATCAAATACTAGTGGTCGTTGGCAGATGATTCGTCGAGAAACCAATTGTTGAAGGTTTATGATTAGGCATCGGATTTCGTAATCAGGTAGATTGTACGGATGCCTTCGTGGAAGCTGCCTTAAGGCGTAACGAAGAAAGCTTTTCTGGACATGTGACATTGCACAGTGTTTTTTTCGCCAAAAACGCGCGAAAAAAATTTCAACTACGTGTAGCAATTATATCTTCTGGAATGTTTTATGATGATCCAGAACCTTTATTTTGACGACATAGTTATAGTGACTAATCCCCCTTTGAAGTGAGATATTTGCTACAATTTTTTTCAAAGTATGAAAAACAAAATAAAGTACTCAGAAATGTCAAAGAACTTGTTCTTTACTGAAGACCAAAAATCTCTGTTTATAGTACACTCGAAGTTATTGACCGTTGTTTGTGAATGCCCCCTTAGAAGCTTTTATTCAACATAACTTAAATATCGTAAATAAAGCTTCAGCATGTTCAAGAAAGTTGTTTATCTTATCAAGATACATATCAGAAGACATCATCGGTCAATCTCTTTCGACTTAGAAGTTATTGGGTAATTTTTGATAAAATTAGCAAAGTTTTTAAAGCTTTTGAACGGGAAAAGCGGGCATCCAGCTCTAATTGCAATTAGAAATGCTACATCAACACTATGAAATGAAATAGAGTTCATTTGTCTCTCGTTGTCTCCAGTAGAGTTATAGATGATTTGAAAGAACTATCATTTTTAAAAAAATTTCAAATATCTTCGAAAATAGTCGAGATAAGAAAAATTATGCGTTAAAAAATTGTGTATTTTGATGATTGAAATAACTTCGTAGAATAAATGAAAACCGCAGGAATGATAATAGAAAATATATTTAAAAACCTGTTTTAATCCACCTAGAGGTGCAATTGTGCCTTTCTCATTTCTCCAAACTATGATTTAATAGCTGGTTCGTACAATATAACATTATGGAAATGTCTTTCATTCTTATTACACTTGGTAAGTATATATGAGAGCACCTTTTTGCATTCATCGCGGTATCGGTTTGAATCGGAGTTTTCTATGTGATCGCACTCCACAACCCGTAACTCCGGAGCTGGAAGTCGGATGGAGATGGAATTTAATATCAGTTTCCGGGGACGCCACAAATTTCATTTGAGACTAAGTTGATCAAATCGGTCTAGCCATTTTCGAGAAACCAATATAACCGTTATTCTGAATATGGATGCTTCCGGATCCGTCGATGGTGGTCAGTGTGGCCAAACAGACTTTGAAAGACCTAGATCTACAAATTCAACAGTTGTGTTTACATTTTGGAAAAAAAAACACCTTTTTACATTCATCGCAGAATACGTTAGAATCGGGATTTGCTGCGTGATCGTACGTATCACCCTGTAATTCAGGAACCAGAACTCGGATCCACACAAAATTCAACAGCAGCTGATGGACCTTTCATTTAAAATCAAGTTTGCCAAAATCGGTTCAGAAAATTCCGAGAAACCGATGTGGACAAATCAACAAATTTTGTTTTGTAACCATGCTCTTCAACTCGTAATCCGGAACAAGATGTCGGTTGACAATGAAATTCAATAGCAACCTATGGGAATATTATACCTTTCATTTGAATCTTAGTTTGTAAAAATCGGTTCAGCCATCTCCGAGAAACCGATGTGAACATTTTGTTAACAAATCCGCACATACACACACATACGGGGCGGCGACGCAATACTCAACTGAATATTTTTCCTTCCATTTGAGACTTGGTTTGAGAAAATTGGTTCAGTCATCACCGAAGAACCAATGTGACTTTAATTGTGGAATATGCCCGGAATTCCGGACTTCCGGAATCGTCGATAGTGGACAATATATTCAAAGAATGTGTGATTGGCAATCAGTGATCTATATCTGCGATTAGAAGTAATTTGGTGACCATTTCAATAGTTTTTAGCCTCTAAGGTATTACGATTGTACCGATTTATATGGGAAATTCCAGTGTATCCTTACTAACACCACTGTAACTCCGGAAGCAAGAGTCAGAACCGAATGAAATTCAGCAGCAGTCAATGGTATTACTGTATCTTTCATTTGAAATCAAGTTTGTAAAAATCGGTAGAGAATTCGTTGGGGAATGGGTGTGATATTACCTTAGGAACTTGGCGGGTTCCCCGGGGGCGTCATGAACCGTCATAGGTGGCCAATGTGGTCAAAGCTGCTTTAATTGATCATTAGTGATCCAGACCCGCAAACTAGAGTAATGTTACATTAATTTCAATATGTTTTACATCATTTTAACATCATGGTGGTACCAGTTTATATGGGAATTTGCTGTGTGACCGCACTCTTCAACCCGTAACTCCGGAACCGGAAGTCGGATCGACTAAAAATTCAATAGCAGCTTATGGGAGCGTTATACCTTTTAGATGAAACTATCGAAAATCGGTTCAGCCATCTCTGAGAAAATTGTGTGAGTTTAAATGACACACACACATACACACACAGACATTTGCCGATCTCGACGAACTGAATCGAATGGTGTATGACACTCGGCCCTCCGGGCCTCGTTTAAAAAGTCGATTTTTACAGTGATTGCATAGCCTTTCTTTGTATGAGAAAGGCAAACATATATTTTTGGGGGTCATCCAAACATAACGAGGTATAACTTCTTAAGCATTTAAAAAGAGACGTATTCAACAAACATATTCGTAAAAGCAATCTACCCTGGTAACAATTGTGGTTTTATGATGGTTTTATAGCCACTCATAAAACTTAGATTGCACTTGTAGCGTGCTATAAAACTTCAATTGTTACTTGGGTATACAACTTTTCCAAAGACGTTATATCATTTCTGTTAACAAAAAAAAGTTTTGTTAAAAAATCTCACTTATAGGAAGATTAATCACGAATGATATAGCAGCAAATGATAAAAACTGCTATTTTGATGAGTTGTCCGAAAACACAATTGACGTAAACTCAGCTATTTTCCCGTTAACAACCAATCGTCATTTAAAACTGTTTATTTTTCAAAAAATGCCAAATTGCTTTGAAAATGCACGATATAAGCCATTGTTGTAATATAGAAAGTTTTTCATTTTGATAATTCGAAGCTTTTTACTGAACATCTAAAACTTATTAGAATGATATTTCAAAAGTTATATTAATCAATTGGCTTTAAAGGGATCATCCACAAACAACCAGTAATAATGTCGAAGATATTAAAGATAACGACTTTGTGTCTTCAGTAAAGTTGTTGGCAAAGGCTTGTTCTACAACTTTGCCGAAGACATAATTTTAAAATATACGCTTGCAAGAAAGTTGATAAATACATCTCACTTTTAGGGAGATTAATCATTAAAATAACAACAGCATAGGTAGGGGATTATAGTGTCGACAAATTCCTCCGAAGACTGCATTGATCTAAAATTAACGATTTAGGCGTAATTAATAGATCGCACGGTTTTGGCAAAAAAAACCACTGTGCAATGCTTTGGTATGGAGTCCAGACAGAAGCTGCATATCCTACTATGTTTCTTGTTAAACTGAGAAGTGTTACGGCGGATAAATTCCAATACTGCATAAGTCTTAGCGGTTGTCAACGATATATGTTATAGCGCAGAGAATTTCTTTGGATGACCAAAGTGTAATTGATCCATAAACTACGTCTAGTGACTGAGATTGCTTTACATTTTTCGCCGTTCAGCTCGATTACTTTCTCTACACCATCGCGATAACAGGTCTATGTCCACTTGTAGATCTTTATAATCTTTAGCCGATCAGATAGTCTTATACATTTTAAGATCATCAGCATACAGTACATTGTCGCAGTTCAAATGAAAACATGGATCATTCGTAAACAGTAGGAAAATGTGCGGTCCCAGTGTACTGCTTTGCGGGACTCCAGAAGTTAGTTGAAATTTGAATTTGAGTTAAAAGTATTCAGTCTAATATGCACGTAACTTTGTCGACTGTCTTTGAGAAATCTATGTCAACCGCGTCGACTTGTCATCGTTTCTCGATCTCAATCGTTTCTAATCACTGTATCTGGTGGTGAGCTGTAGTTCCTTATATAACGATTTGATACGTTGAAGGTTTTCTATGTTCTCGTGGTTTCTGTTTCGGAAGAAGCACTTCCGAATTTCTCGTACAGGACTGCGGACTTCGGGAGCGTTAATGAATCTGTTTTTTTCTGCTCTTGAACTGTGAGCGAAAACATGGTATTGCGAAATGCACTGCCCACGTCCTTACAGTCGTCGAGGAAGAAAGGAATGTTAGTGTAACAACCGCCGTTATGAAGACTGTGTACCTCTGCATCTCCACGTTTGTCATGGGAGAGAGTTTTTTTGTCTGGATTTACCTTTCATGGTGATACTTTTTTGCAACTCGCAGAAGTGTTATCATGTGTTCATTTCTCTGGGCCACTTGCTGTCGAGAATTTATGATAGATTTATTATTTGTTTAATTAATTCGAAAGGCTCAGTTTGTAAAAATGCAGATGGTGTAATCTTATGGACGACGCCGATAAACTCTGACCAGATTTGATTATAAGGTGAATTTTGCTGATATGTATATCGATCGGATTCCCGCAGTTACACCCAATCGAATAATTAACAAGCGGAAGTTAAAACAAGTAGGACGATGAGTCAGAATGCTGTATGGATGGGTCGATGGCCACTGTATTTGACCAGTCCAGTGTACGGCAGATGATGGTGTAAATTTCAGGGAATGTGAGCGAGTTCAATCCGAACGCCGTCAGAGTAATTTAGCACTTTTTATAAAATCACAATAAATTCCTTCATTTTTACAAAATTACATTGCCCTTATGTCAATTCAATCCCGAGAATCGTCTAGATTTATGTGTTCGGATTGTAGGTGGAACAAACTTTAGACTTGTTCAATATGTTTTAAATTTTTAACCGGCATGGTGATTCAAAGATTCGCCCATGTGCGTCAGTTTTTCGCATAACTCTGGTACACACATAGTCACAAATAGTACAATGTGCAACATTTCTCATAAAGAGGAAAAACGGTAACACTATCTGTATTTCAAAGCAAACAATCTAGCGTCTCTCTGCTGCTAAGTCAGTGTCAGATTCTGATGAGACCAAGTCGATGTGCAATCTTAAATTTTCAATTACTAAATAAACCTCGGTACAGGCCAAATATGAACGTATCTCGTGGAAGCAAAAGGATACAATATTAGTTCGAAACATGTCACCAGAGACAGTTTATACTTTTACAGGATCCACAAGTATAGGTGTTCAGAACCTGAGCCCCCGTCTATCATGGGACCGTTCATACTGTATTTATGGTGATGCCAAAACAAATATTTTAGTAATATCGGAACAGATTAGAGCCACAACTTCATAACCCAGCAAGATCATACTGAATACAGGTAAAAAGTTTACAGGCGGCTCTTCGGACCCACCGTTCGTTAATGGGTTTAATCACACCTCTGTGCAGTCGTTATCCAGACGCATCCGAAAAATTCTTCAATCCAACTGAAATTCCGCAAGGCAACCATCTAGATGTCTCATGTTCCTGTTGTATTTCAATGGAATGATTTATTTCCTGCAAAGTCTGCCGTTGTCATTCGCTACTAACCTTAAATGACCCAAATATCTGGATCTTAAACATAAACCTAAATATCTGGAACACAGTCTGAAGACGCTGCCTTTTCCTTCGTCAACTTGTTTACCAGATTGGTGTAAAGTGAATTCAATGGCTTCAACCATCCAGCAGTCGTCATTCAGAAACTGTTTTGGCAAGCAACCGTTTGTTAAGGGTGTCATAACTACAATAACCGTACCTGTACTGGGAGGTTAAATAGTAATAAACGCTCGATCATTGTAAATTCACGTGAGAAGAGCGAATTATTTTTAGCAACTGTAATGATAGAACCGTTATTTGTGAAGCGCCATGTAACAAAAGTCTGAGGAAACACCTCCGCTCTATATAGTTGCTAAAGCATCTAGTTGTTAAAGATTTTTTTATTTCGATTATAGAGGTTTTAACATTAGGGTCATTCGTCTCTTCGAGTTAGAAAAATCTCTTATGGAAAAATTTCTAACCCTATGTGCGGGGTCGGGACTCGAACCCACGTGCGCTACGTACAAGGCAATCGATTTACCAACTACGCTACGCCCACTCCCATGTTAAAGATTTGTTACAGTACTATATGAACTTTTACTGTCTGATGTCTTGATACCCAAAACAAATCCTCTGGAGCGCAAATGCATTTGTTTTTCTGCTCTCGAACTGTGAGCGAAAAATGCCCAAATGAATGCTATCATATTTATGATCGCTGCTGCAATAATGCGATACTTAAATAGCTCATTCGAAGAACTAGTAACCATGTGTCGTTATGGCCTAGGGTGTAAAGAGCCGTTTTTTTGTTAGTAGATGTTTGTCTGCTCTAGTTCTGATGCTACCCGCTAGTCACATTTTTTTGTATTTCTCAACACAAAACTACTTCAAAATAAGTTCTGCAGACAAATTTCCCCCCGATTTCCCACATTGCAAATTAAAGCCGGGTTTTGGGTTACTAGTTTGCCGTCCGCCATATTCACACAGGTGTAAAGTATTAAAACATAGATTGAATTGATTTGCCAGACCTGTGAAATGGGGTTAAAAAGCGCAAAAGTACGTAGCGAACGAAAATATACACAGCAAACGGGTAGTTACTCGATATGTTTAGTGTCATGTTCTGTGAGTGACATCTAAAGGGTCAGTAATCTTATAGCTATCTTGCCTTTAATTGAAAAAGTGACAATGATCACTTCTCGATTATTGTAAGCTATATAGTTGGGACGAGATGATTCTGGTGACTTTCTTTTTTAGTTTACACAAAAAACGTTTTGGAATTTAATTTAATTTAAATTTGGATTAAAGGTCGAGTATAAATTGTGTGTGATTTGTTGTGCGAAGAGAGATATTTTCACCAAGAACTATGAAAAGAAACGATTTTTTCCCAACTTTTATTGAATAAAGAATACAAGCGGTTGCTATTCCAGATTATAAACTATCTAGATAGTATACTAGTATCCTCCAAGTTGGCATCCCTTTAAGGCTAACGTTGAATGATTCTCGTGTTTTTTTTTGTGTGAATATCACAGCAAGGGCTGTGCATCTAGCTTCCAATTCACAGGTATTCCCCACATGCCAAAAAGAATATTTTATTCAATACGTATTATGTGAAACGTAACCCCCCTAGTGGGGATTTTCTCCTTTTTTTTCTAACCTAGCAGGAGTTCCCGATAAACTTTTATCCTTTCCGCACATAAAGCACCTCCTTTCATGCTTTGAACCATTTCGCACCATCCCAACATGTCACGTCTATTCACTCGGTGTCTGATTGCCAGTTTTTATGGCCAAACAAAAGCTTCTTCGGTGCCATTCTGGCCTATCGATTGTCATTGGCTAAGCACAGTGGCGTTGAGTGAACTGAAAGATGGTCAGATATTTTTCAGCAGGTTGGGCAGATTTGCTGTAGAGAATCAATTGGAACCACTGTGTGTCAAGTTCAGACGAAGCTCCATCCGTGGAAGTTGCTACAAAAGTGGGACTTTTGCATAAATTTAAATGCTTAGGAAAGGGGACGTTCCTCGTGCTGGAGGATGCTCTGTCAAGCAATAGTAGTGAAAATCACAACAATAACAAACGATCGTCGTCGGCGTCGCCGTCGCCGTCTTCGCTTCTTCTTTTTTGCATAAAAGCCGTTTAGTGTAGTGTGCGCCAGTATATAGTGATGCCCCATAGATATCGGCAATGTTTTGTGCTGGCTCACAATTTATGCAGATTAGAACATCATCAATGTTTAACGACGGAATAGAAAGCTGGGGCGAAAGTTGAATTTGATGCGACTAAGAGGATGCTAACTGGATATCAGCATTTTAATGCTGTATTTATTTTTTTATTATCGCGTTCGCGAATGGTTAGTTGTTTCGTCCTACCTCATTGGGTCTAAAAATTTTAAATCTAAGCATCGGTTCACCTATTTCTACATAAAAGTAGATCATCTTTAGAAATGTGTTCCTGAAAGTTTGCGGTCCATTACTAAACTCATTTTTCTAAAAGTGCGACCGGCCTCTAGTGAATGGAATGCTGCGTGAAAATTTAGTTTGAAATTGAACCGATGTTGATGTCATCAGACTTCTGTAGTTTGTTTGGTCCTTGAAATAAAATGGAACAGCTAACGTGTATACTCTGTCACCCACCGAAGTACGATGAACAATGAACTAAAATTATGCGACAAACGATAATAAAAACCCCGCCCTTGATATCTAGCGGGGAAATTAAATTGATCAAATGTGCTGGGTGGCAGCTGCGGTTGTGTGTGATCTTGCTTTAGAGGCAGGGTAAGTTCACTGTCGCCAATACGACAATAATGTGTTCTTTCTGAGACCTCATCATATCCTAGAGATAGCATAAGCCTTGGTTCTTAGGGTTGCAAGTTCGAATCTTGCCTCTGGGGAATTTTATTGCACATAATTGCTTTCGCTTATCTCACCGTTTTCCCCATTGGATACCATCAAAAAGTCTCTAATGAGGTATTGACACTTACGTCAACAACCAAGAAAAAGAGTTATTTGACAAAAAATTATGTTATCTGGTACAATAGATGCTAAAGTACATCGACGAATTATTGATTTCGAATTTGATTTTTATTGTGAATTTACAAGTCACAATTTTCTCTAGTTACCAAAATGAATATTCAAGACTTCAAAGTAGTTAAGGACGCTAGAAAATGCGCGGTATTCTACAGAAACCACTTATGGTGCTAGAAACTGCATGGCATTCTAGACTTCAAAATTGCAAGATGTAGAAGACGCCAAACTGTAATGAGTAGAAAAATATTATCCAAAAACCCGTCTCGCGAAACTTTACGCGTATTTGCTAATCAAATCGTGTTCCACCCTGATGGAGGACGAAATCTATGTCAAGGTTATCTCCATGGATAGGAATATAATCAGCGTGAAATCTAAGTTTTCCGTTGCAAAGAATGTTCGAATAAAGGAAATATCGAAATTTGCTCTGAATCTTCTGATTAGGCAGGTGATTTGTAGATGCGGAGAAACGGCTCAACTCCTATTTTGTTGATCAGGCGTCTTCCCACCATTACTTGTTCTGTTACATGACCGGAAATTTGAGTTAACTTAACTTTATGATGTACTAGCTAATACCCATCGCGCGTTGCTGCGGCTTTCAACGAAATAAGAGAAAAACACATTTTGTTCCGAAGCGCCATCTGGCGGGCAGATAACACGCAATTAATAGCACACAAACACGCTCACATTAACAAATGCCCACTATGCATTAATTTTGACGGCAATCGGTTAAGCCGTTTGGGAGTCCATAAATCACATACAAACATTGACTTTTATATTATGATTTATAATATATTTAATTGTAATGATGTTACATTAAATACTATCTTCGACAATATTATGAGACAAGTGAGAACAACTATTTGTCTATCTACTTAAGTATTCAGATTCTCTCACTGATCCCAATTGTTTTTTGAAATTGATACTTTTCATATCATTGGATTTACGAATTAAAAATATCACGGGAGGAAGAGAGAGTTCAGAAGAATTTCTCGAACCCTAAAACTATGGCAAAAGGCAGATCAGTAATTTTCATTGTCAAAATTTAAAAGTGTGTTCAAAAAACTATTGATTTCTCTACAAAGCAAGTAAAGAATTTTATCGACATGCAGGAATCTTGTAAAACCGTTGGAACTTGTAAAGATTACCAAGATAAAGTAACTATTATTTGTACTTTTGAAGCTTAAAGGAATCCATGCGTGTTTGGACAACGCAAAATATATATATTTAATAATAAGCTCTTGATCTTTTAACAGTCATCATCAAGATTGGAAGTGATATATGACTTATTGAAGAAAGCTTGTTTGATTACAGGTTTATTTTACCACTATTGGGAAACAGTTTCAAAAATAATAATTTTTTTTTGAATTTTTGCTCCTAACGCATCGAAGTTGTACGGATAACGAAGATGTAAGGTGATGTTGAAAATGTCGTTTTAAATCGCTAGAGTGCAATAAAGGTTAAGTGTATAGAGAAGATAGAGGTGCTCTTAGGTCGATTTCAATTGGTTGATTCTTTTTTCCTCTATTTTCTTATTGATTTCTGATCATCTCTCTCATTAAATTCCATAACTAGAAAAAAAAACAGAACGAAAGACTTTCACATACTGAAGATATGAAATCAAAGCGTTCATCCTAACTTAATGATTTATCGTTTCAGTCAGTCACTACATTTTAGTCTCTCTTCGTAATTTATGTCTGTTTGCTTATTGATGTCTGTTCTATGATCGCGTCATTTTAAAACTTACATGGACATAAATTGTAAACCATAGAAAGCGACTAAAATGTTGCTGCTGGTCGCAACATTAAGTGCATCGTGTAAACTTTGCTTAAGGGGGAGAGGAGTAAGGTTTTGAGCGCAAAAAAAAAAAATTTGGTGCAGAAATTGCTATTTTCACGAAACATTCTGCCATTTTATGAGTAAAAAAACTCCTAATTGAAAAATTATCTCGAAACCTCAACGTAGGGGTTGGGTATTTTTTCATAGAATGTGTATAGAAAATTTGAAATAAATCAGTTCAGTAGTTTTTGAATGGCAATTAACACTGAAAATTATGTTAACCAAAGATATTTCACCAAAAGATTCGTCACCGAATCGCTTGTCGATATTTTTGCATAGAAAAATTGCAGAATGTTATTGAAATGATACATTATAATGTACAAAAGTTTAGATAAATTCGCTTTATCCAAATTTTTAAAATAAATCGACAAAAAAAGTGTTTTTTTGGCTTTCTCATATAGAAAGGATATGCAGTCACTCTAAAAATCGTCAACCTAATCCCGGCCCGAAGGTCCGAATGTCATATGCCATTCGACTCAGTTCGACGAGATCGAAAAAAGTCTGTGTGTATGTATGTGTATATGTGAAAAAATGTCACCTCTGTTTCTCAGAGATGGCTGGACCGATTTGAACAAACTTAGTCTCAAATGAAAGGTACAACCGTCCCATCGGCTGTTATTGATTTTTTTTTTATTGATTGGACTTCCGGTTCCAGAGTTACGGGTTGAAGAGTGCGTCCACACAGCAAATACCCATATAAACCGAAATGAAAAATTCTCAAAGGGGATTAAGGGAAAATTGCAAAGTCGAATTTGCATTTTTATGCCAAATGACTTTAAAATGCATGAAACGTTGAGATTTGATGAAATATCGCAAAAAAAAATTCTTGACTAAAATTGACTTTTTTGGACTTTGCCATATTTTTGCCTTTCTCATATAGAAAGGTTAGGCAATCACTCTAAAAATCGTCAACCAAAATTTTTTTGACCTATAGGCTTAGGTAGGGGTATGCAATGAGGGGTTGCTACTTTAAATTTAAACACAGTTTTAAGTTTCTTAAGTTGAAAATTTTCGGTACGGTCTGGACCACTGGATCTTGATCCGTCGCTGGTTTCAATCGATGTTTCAGTGTCGACATATAGTATCTCAAGATCTTGCCTGTCGATCCATTGTATGTATGTGCAAATCGTACTGAATATGTAATATACATTTCCATCATTGTACTAAACATAACCAGCCATGGAATCGTAGCTTGGACAAATGAGGCACGATTGCACCACTAGGTGGATTAAAACAGGTTTTTACGCTGAAATTCAAATTGTGTACAATTAAAAAACTTGTCATTTCAATAACAAACGGAGTCGTGGGTCTTCTATATATTTCCATTATGTAAACAATGTAAATAATAAAACGAATTTCAATGGTTGTCCGGCGAATCTTGCTTATCCGTTGCACGTGGAAATATACGTGTTTAAATATACTGAGGACGAAAGACAATGCGTTTTCGCAGAACAACACACGAATACATAAACGACACCGTAACTAATACAGCTGATCTACGGTAACAGCCGAAATGACAGTCTTCAACGATGTTCTCTACCGTGTAACATGAACGACATCTACAATAACATAGCGAAGATAATGCCCTATACCTATTGCACCCATATATCTATTGGTTCCCATTCTACTCTATTATGTATTCATTATGCGTCACTTATTCGTGGCATCTTCATATTTCAATTGAGCAGGTCTTGCCAGTGAGGTGATTGGCCTCGAAGTGTACTGCTACGTCTTTGTCACGCTGAAATGAGCCACTGGAAAATCGGTGAAGCTAACACCTACTACGTCCCGAGACTATGTTTGCATGGCTTGACCAAACCATATGTCAAATTATTTTTTTTTATTTCGATTATAGAGGTTTTAACCTTAAGGTCATTTGCCTCTTCGGGTTAGAAAAATCTCTTATGAAAATTTCTAACCCTATGTGCGGGGTCGGGGCTCGAACCCAGGTGCGTTGCGTACAAGGCAATCGATTCACCAACTACGCTACGCCTACCCCCTGTCAAATTATTTTTTCATTAAATTACTTTCGGTCAGTGGGTTTTGGAAGGTTCACACGCACACACAATCGGTTTAAGTTTATATGAAAATTGAGAATGTGAATCAATTAAATATAAAGGACTAGCTGATACCCGTCGAGCGTTGCTGCAACATTCAACAAATTAGGAGTAAAACATAATTTGTTCCGAAGCACCATCTGGCGGGCAGATAATCTCCAACAAATAGCACACAAACACGCTCCATAACAAATGCCTACTACGTATAAATTTTGACGGCAATCGGTAAGCCGTTGGGAGGCCATAAATTACATACATATAAACTATATATATATAGATAGATAGATTTTCACGTTGTCCCATAAAATAAACATTTTTATCTCATTAAATGTCGAAACCAATCATACCTATAAAAACACTGGCAACGTATTCAGTTTTCAACACCTGCTGTAAAATTTTATGTAACAAATTAATTCTGGATTTTTCAGATGAGAAAAAAATATTCAATATTTCTAGGCGGTAGAGATAGCGTGCAAAACCAATCCATTCTTTAAATTACGGCTCCTGGTAAGACGTTTTTCGACTGTTTTAGTTGGTATATACAGTACATATAGTAAACAACGGCAGCTTCAATCACTTGGACTAATCATTCGAACGAAATCTGCAGCTTGCAGCAGGACGAGTAATTGCACGAACCTTCCGAAATAAATCAACCCTGCTGGCAGGAAAGCAGTGTATAAAATAATGCTTTCACAACACAGTAATGTAGGAAATACATTGCCCGAAATAGTGGCCGCAAATGGTGGTTGTAGAATTCAGTAAGCCGCCAAAAATGTAGGTTGATTCTTTCGAAAGAAGAAGAAGAAGCAAACAGACGAAGAATGCATGGTCGTCCTTCAACGTGTCGGAATCCCGCACAGTGTGCAGCTTGTCGAAGATACATAAGTGCTGGTTGAAAGCGGAACGGTAGACTTTGGATTCTACGAGCGGATATCCGCTATCTGGAATCATCCAACCGTGCTACACCTGTTACTGAAGAGGAAAATGTTATCTTTGGCTGTCTGCTTGTTTGGGATAGGGATGTCCCGTAAGACTCTGATAGCAGAGAGAGAGAGACAGAGATTGGCAGTGGCAGGTCCCATCATTCTGGTGGATAAATTGCGACTTGTTTAAAGGCACGTGTTGTGCCATACCTGGCAGCCAAACAAACGCGTTTCGAGATTCCCTTGGCTAGAAATAGCTCAAACTCCAAGATAGAGCATCTGTATCAGCCACAGAATAATAGTAAGGTATCTCTCCTCGCCTTATCATAGATGTTCAGCTGAAAGTTACGTGTGCTCCGTGCAATATTTTTTCCTCGGTGCACAGTTTTTCGTGGTTTGTGGTTTGGTATCCGAGTGTGAGGGACCGTCTATAAAAGTCGAAACTTACGGAAGGGATTCTACTTTTAAACAAAGCGTTAAATTAGGCTGTTTAGAGTATCGATTTAGAACCTTTTGTCTTAAATAAGTCTTTGACAAAAAAAAACCGGGACTGGCACAATTCATGGACGATCTGGCATCGGCGTCGACATTCTCATAACCGGTTATTCAACAGTGAAGCCGAGGAGGTTGTTTTGTGTTCTATCCAATGGCTCGGAAATCCTCCGTGAACATATTTTTGCCGCATCTTCAGAAGCCGTGGGTTATTTGCCGTGGCGCTTTCCGCGCTGGAAACCGGCGTCCCATCAGCTTTCAGTTTAGTTCGCCTTTCGTGAGTGTGGGTGCAACTGGAGAGCGTCGTACATCCTTCAGATAAAAAGTACCGCCAATAGCACAAATGGTAACAGGATGGAAGAGTTTTGTGGCTCCCAAGTGTCTGTCTTTAACTTCCCTTTCGGCTACTGTAGAATTGTTCACCTTGTTCCAAAAATTAATTGGAATTTAGGATATATTTCGTTTGAACTATCCAACTGCTCTGTAGGAATTAGCAACTTTTGGCTGTTTTATTTTTTCGGTCATTCGGGCAAGCCATAGGATGAATAATTGAATTACGCAACATTTGGGTAGCAGTGTTGGAAAGCAACATATGCATGTTCATTTCATAAATCCTTCTGAAGTGACGTCAATGCCAACCACAAATAGAAATTGTTGTTTATTTCTTATTTTTAGGTCTAAAATTCACTCTATAGTAAGTGAAAAAGTATCTCATCAATCTAAGTACCGTAAACCGGGGTGACTTTGATCACTCGAAACATTTTTCGTAGATCGCTTATTAAACCAGAATAGTCTACCGAATCATTTTAATTTGAAATGATTTTTACTCTAAACTTATAAAATACTGATTTGTTATACTTTTTGAGTATATTGTTCGGTTTTTGAGTACAAAAACTACGAAAACCCGAAATTTGACTTTACCTTATTTTTACGAAGCTTCGTAAAGTGTCTATTTTTTATAAAACAAATAAATCTCCGATTTGAGCAAGAGTAATAAATTACAAGCGAGTTTTTATTTTGCTTTAGATTGGGATGTGTCAAATTTAGTTTTAGGACTTTGTTTATTTTAAACACATTTTTTGTGAAACTAGGCAATTACTTCAAATTATTTTAAGATAAAATTGGAAACATTTTTTTTGGTTCAAAATTCCAACGTGTTAAAATGGATGAAACTTTTTGTACATTGATAAAGCACTGAAATAAAACAATTTTATCCGATTTAAAGGTTTCCAGAATATTTTATTCTAGTTGGACCCAAATTATACGAATTTTGGTTACTCGAATTTTACAGTACATTGAAATACTTTGTATAATACCAATTAACATATATTTAACAATGAGTATCTTTCCAGAATTAGTTTAAACAAACATTTGAATGAAAAACATTGACATCAATAACTTAATGTGGGTGAACATGTAAGTTATCAAAGTCACCCCGGAATACAAAACGGACTTCAACTTGAAATCATTTTTGAAAAAATAGCTGTACGCAGACAATTTTAGGTTAAACCATCCAATCATGTTCTCCATACATCAGTACGTGGTTTAAAAATATTAAACTTGAAAAAAAATGTGCTGCGCCTAAAAATACGTAATGATTACTTCGAAAATTGATCAATGTCACCCTGGTTTACGGTACATTTGTTTTGGACTCTTGTCTAGTGAATTTGGAAAATTATTACACTCAAGTTTTTTTTACGCGGTTTTTTTTTGCGCGGTATTTTTTTACGCGGATTTTGAAATTTACGCGGTGTTCATTTACGCGGATTTTAAAATTTACGCGGTTTTCATTTACGCGGTTTTTGAAATTTACGCGGTTTTCATTTACGCGGATTTTGGAATTTACGCGGTATCCATCAATGAGGTTCCCTTTATCGCGGATTCTTAAATTTAAGTGGTCTTCATTTACGCGGATTTTGAAATTTACGCGGTTTTCATTTACGCGGATTTTGAAATTTACGCGGTTTTCATTTGCGCGGATTTTGAAATTTACGCGGTTTTCATTTACGCGGATTTTGAAATTTACGCGGTTTTCATTTACGCGGCTCGTATCCCCCGCGTAAAAAAAAACCTGAGAGTATTTGAATATGGAATACAATTAGATAACAGTACAGTTTTATTAAAAATCCGACAGGTTCCTTCAGGACCCATGAAGAAATTTGATTTCTATTTGAGTATACTGTGATAATAAAAGTAAAGTGTACCTTCTATTTCGGCAGCTATTGCGAGTTACTTATTAGATCAGCGCGTGGACTCCAATTCTCAGGCTTCTTTTTCCGAACTTCCTGCTTACCGTAACTCTCATCCACTATCATTCAACCTGTTCATATAATTGTTATTATTGTTCATGTTCGCTAAACTAACCCTGTATTCTTTCTTTTCGTTCCAGGTATGTTATCTATTCCATTGATGGTTAAGCACAATCGTTAACGACATCAGTAAGTTTACCGAAAAAGGACAGCATAGCTATTTGTTACTATATTCAATCTAATTTGGTCGATTACAGAATTTCTTAAATTTAAACGGCTGAAACAAAAAACTGGAAGGGCATATCCAGCTTCGTAAAATTGTAAATATTTTGGTTTCAGTACAGAATTTCAGTGCTTGTTTTCTTTCCTTCCATATTGTTATATGAGCATTCAAATAGAATTTATTTCTATAAAACTCAATTCTATTTCTTGAAATTCAACATTTCTTATCATTTTTCCATTACATAGATTTATAAACAAACAAATTATGTATTTCAAGTGACTGTCAAAATCAATGCAAATTTCTTCAGTTGAACAAATTTTAATATTTTTTTCAAATTTCTTCATTGATGTATGTATGTTTTAACTTCAATCATCGAACAAAACACAAAATTGTTTGATGTGTAATATTTATCAAGTTATTAAATATAAAATATCTTTACTGTTATCTAAAACTTACCTATCCTTGTTTTAAAGAAAGTCGCTAAATATGTTTGAACTTTGAGCTTAAGCTTGTGCGACCATCTCTGGTTGCAACTCCGTTATTGATCTGGACTAGCGAAAATTACACAGAGAATCAATAGATTAGAATACCTGGAATACCGTCGAAAAACGCAAGATGATTTTTAGTAGATCCTCAAAAGTTACTGCCATTTCTGATCGATCTGACTCAAAGGCAGAGGCGACGCGTCGGTAAGTTCAACCTGTTCATTGAACAGGTAAGCTAAATCTGACGACCCGAACATTAACAGCAGTAGCACGCAAATTAATTTAAATGAAATTAATAATCTCCAAACCTTGAAGTTCAATAAATTGATCCGAACGATAAACCAACCTAACATACCAAGCGAGTACCGTAAACCGGGGTGACTTTGATCATCGGGGTGACTTTGATCATCGGGGTGACTTTGATCACTCGAAACTATAGAATAGTCCACCGAATAATTTTAATTTGAAATGATTTTTACTCTAAACTTATTAAATACTGATTTGTTATACTTTTTGAGTATATTATTCGGTTTTTGGGTACAAAAACTACAAAAAATCGAAATTTAAAGTGTCTATTTTTTATAAAACAAATAAATCTCAGATTTGAGCAAGAGTAATAAATTACAAGCGAGTTTTATTTTCCTTTAGAGTTAGATGTGCCAAATTTACTTTTAAGAGTTTGTTTATTTTAAATATTTTTTTTTGTGAAGTTAGTTGGCAATTATTTCAAATTATTTTAAGCTAAAATTCGCAATTTTTTTTTATTGTTCAATATTCAACACTTGGAAATGGATGAAACTTTTTGCACATTGATAAAGCACTGAAATAAAACAATTTTAGCAGTTTTAAAGGTTTTCAGAATCTTTTATTCTAGTTGGACACAAATTTTACGAATTTTGGTTGCTCGAATTTTACAATACATTGAAATACTTTGTATAATACCAATTAACATCTATTTAACGATGAGTATCTTTCCAGAATTAGTTTAAACGAACATTTGAATGAAAAACATTGACATCAATAACATAATGTGGGTGAACATGCAGGTTATCAAAGTCACCCCGGAATACGAAAACGGATTTCAACTTGAAATCATTTTTGTAAAAATAGCTGTAAGCGGACAATTTTAGGTAAAACCATCCAATCTTGTTCTCCACACATCAGTACATGGTTTAAAAATATTAAACTTGAAAAAAATGTGTTGCGTCTAAAAATATGTAATGGTTAATGCGAAAAGTGATCAATTTCACCCCGGTTTACGGTAAATTTCAAAAAAAATCTTGTCTCCTACTGACCGGTTCAACTTCAAACATGCACGCATCTCGTACTCACACCGCATGCTCTGGATAGAGTAGCTGCATGAGCAACGACTGGAACAGCAGCGTGGGCGACCGCGACGGCTTTTTATACTTGTTTTCCCTTGGCACCGGTTCAAGTCAAATATTGAACCAGCGCGCATTGGTGCGATGTCCATATGGGTGCGTTGTGTGCAAACGAGAGCAATTTATAACTTTTCAGTGCGCGTCGCTGTACGTTCATAACAGTCGGTTAAACGCATTCTTGGGTAACCTGAAGAAATGTTGCTGCACTTGGGGCATATTGGTTTTAGGTATGTATTTTATTGATTCAACGATAATAATGAACCGTCTACTTTTGCTTCAAAGAAATTGTGTGCTCTTTGAATTTACATGTTGAAAACCTTTCTGCTGAGAGTGTAAAATGGACTTAAACTAATACCAGGAATTATTCGAATGATCTTGCATTCTATTGTAAAAATGAACGGGTTTATGTTAAATATCTCATGCCTACGATATTTTACGAGATAAATATTTTTTTCTGGATTCAATTAATTGCGTGAGGAACATTCAAATTTCTACCCTATTTGAAAGAATTGAGAGATGACTTTAAACCGGCTGACAAATATTTTAATCCTTCTTATATAGAAAGACGATTATTTCTTGGTGAGTGGAACAAAATATTCTACATTCCAAGATAATTCATATCATGCCATGATATGAATTCATCGTAGTATCGTTTATACTTTGAATTTCATGCAATTTAAACTAAATATTTAAAATTACGAAAAAAAATCGTTCACCAAGTCGCCATGTTTTAGTTAGTTCACGAAATGGAAACATCTAATCTATTTTTAGCAGATTTACCAACAAATTCGTTCAGCGTTATGAATTTTTGGGGCATTGATATTGTGGAGATTCTTCTGAAAAAATCGATCTTATTACGAAAGATGCTCGTAAATATTACAAAGGCATTCGTGTATTTTATCAAACAATTCTTTTGAATAATGAAATGTAACAAGCTAACGAAAGTTGTTTCGTGGTTTTTATGAAAAACTTGTAATGAAAATAAAAACTTTTACGTAGAAACACGAATGATTCATCATATGTACGAAAAATTCGTATATTTTACGAAAGTTTCCTGTACGAAACCTATTCGTAGCAGATTTACGAATATATTCTCTTAGTGTACTTTTTGCTCTTTAAGCATTCTATCAGACGTTTGTTTAACAATTCATCGGTGGGTTTTGATAAATTTGTTTTGCTCAGCTCTTACGTACAGAAAAACTCGGCGACGAACATGTTTCATTGGTCCTATTCGTTAGATATTGGATGAAATCGATGATTTTGTCGAGCGTCGAACCCACCCGAGTACCGTCAGAAGATATAAACGAGAAATAATCAGCTGATCTAAAAACGTCCCATGAAGTCGAATGAGGGATGATTTTGACGTTTCCAAGGCCTTTGTAGTATATTGAACAGGTTGACGGTGGAACCACGCGTCGCCTCTGCTCAAAGGGCCAAACATACTATATACCGTGGTGGATGTTCAAACTCAAGTGAGCTGCGTACAGTGTAGTGGATTCACAACTACGCTATGCCCTCCCCAGACAGTGTAATCTGACCTTCATAGTTGTAAGACTTCTTTGATGAAGAAGGGGGAATGGTGGAATAGTGCGAATTAATGGTCTATTATTTGAACGTTATCCAGACTACTAAAAATGTCTTCGTATCTACTCCATAAAGTGTCACCTCGAACGAAACGTACTTAGTTTTTGGAACACTTCATGTAGTTCTCACATACTAAATCTGAATTTCTTAACATTGAGGCTATTCTATGTCAGTAGCTGTCAAATTCCATTAACAATGAGCAATTATTGGTATTTCAAAAGACTAACGCTAAAATCTCACTCAATAATTTTGACCGTTGTCGGTAATAGGCATTCAATGTAATTAACATTTTTATCATTCGAAGGTAAAAATGTCCAATATTTCCATTTTAACGTGAATTTTGCTTAAAAATATTTTTATAACAAAACATCGAAATTACTCGAACCTATTAATATAAGCGGTAAAATTCATGTCAATGCCAGTCGCGTCAAACAGTTGGAATAGCCAACACATCGATTGCATGTTTACACTCTTTCATTGACTCCACGATTAAAGAATGTTTGTAAAAATAATTTTGTTGTATAAATATTGGGATCAATCAAAAAATAAATTGTACACACAATCTAGGTCACCAAATGTCCCAGGTTCTTCAAAAATCCTCAAGGTCACGTATTGTAGCCTACACTTTCTTTTATCAGGTTTAGAGTAAAGTTAGGGTCGATTTGTGTAGACACTTTCAAGCACACTTTTATAAGCGCATTTTTTACTGTTTTGGGATATCACGAATGTTTGATAAGGAACAGTGTATATAATTGCTACTGTACCAATCTATGACGGCATAGTGCAAGATGCCAAATCGGGCCAAGAAAGCATCTAGCCTTCGTGAGACCTCAAGAACTCCAGAAGCCGGTTTTAGTAGCCTCCCGATAGATTTGTCCGTTGACGGTCCCAGATACGATAAATAACAATATTTGCCACATGCGCGGATCGCTTGCTAAACACAGATTTGGTAGCGAATTTCGACATCTTTCTCTACTGTTTGTACTGCTTCTATGTGTAAATTTTGCTTCCGTGTTCTAGTTGCCGCTCTTGCTCAGTGTCCTTAGAGCTTTGTGTACGTATTGTACAAGACGTTTCATCCTTTTTACTAAAAATTTATCGAAATGTTGATTTTATGTTTGAATTTATTTATTTATTTATTTATTTATTTATTTATTTATTTATTTATTTATTTATTTATCATCTGCTCTTGTTGGTCCACATGAAATATTGAGTATTAAGACGGGGAAAAGCCAATTGGAGCTAAGCTTCAGGTAAATTGCAATTGGTTGATGCGTCTTTAAACGTCTTAATCACATGGTACGGTACAATGTGCGATTTCTAGCTGCGTCCGATCCATTGTTATAAGAGTTATAAGCAACTGAGTGCGACATTTTTTTGGAGTATAGTGTTTAGAATGATTTTATATTCATCCTTCGTGGCCTCCAAAAACTCGCCAAGTCCTGGCCTGTGTACCCATGTGTAAAGATGGTACTGTTTATTGATCAATACCGGCTCCGATCAGCCCCAAAAGTAGATCACAACAGAACAGGAATGGAATGTTACTCCGACATTTTTTGTTATTTGAAGCCGTATATACTACTGTCCATTCCACAAGCGTCACGGGTGGAGGGAGATTGTTAGTAGAGATAGGGATTCGATAAAAAACTTTTCTGGAATACTGTCGGCTCTGCAACCCGGAGACTTTTTAAGTGCTTAGAATATGTTTTAGGAGCATCGTATCGGCGAAGATTAATACTTAGTGCTTAACCGTTTCATGCCCAACTTTTTTCTAGTGCATGTAGGGCTTCAAAACTATTTTCCTATGAAAACGGTGGGGTCAAGAAACGCGAAAAGCTTTTTTTTTCATAAAGATAGGTGGTAGGTCACAGTGCTAGAAGCTGCTCAATTTTTACCTTCCAGTGCTCAATACAATTCTCCTGGAATGTTTACTATAGTCGAATTGCATGGAAAACGTAACCAAAGACAGTCTAAATTGAAACGTTTTACTAGTTTTCAATAATATTGCAACATAACGAAGATATACGAAACAATAATTTTCCGTCGTCAACGTAAATTGTCCCTGGCAGCACTGCTCCATCGGAATCCAATCAGACTAATTGCAATAACTTCAGTTACAGAGCTGATCCTTGTAACTGTTAATACTCAAATGAAAGGCAATAGTTACATTTATAAGCTTTACTTGTTTTTGTGGGCAAATCTTGCCTCAATCAAAAGTTATAGCTGTTTAAAAACGTTGTTGTCCACAAAAAATATAGGCATGAAGGGGTTAATTCAAATATTGTTTACAGAAGCCACACTAGCAAAAGAAAAAATCACCAATTAGATAAAAATGATTTAAAAGGGTAGTAAACAAACTGAGGCCTCAACTAAGAAACTATCAATTATATTCAGGTAGTAAATATTAAATAATTTTGAGCGGCCTAAAACAAGCATTATCTATTGTATCGATTTTGTTGGCTATTTTCGGCAAATTTGAGACTATGAGAAACGAAAGCAATGAAATTGAAAGACGGATAGGTATTCTAGAACGAATTAGTTATAAACTTAGAACGGAAAACTAGTACTAAGCAGGCTCATATGGACATGATCGAAAGGAAATGTGAAGAGTCTTTTGCCTTCTGCTAAGTAGGAGTTGGGCGTTACACTCAAGTCTACCGCATGGTCATTGATAGAACATAACTCATCATCATGTTTTGCCGCCGACTAACAATTTCACGCGTTCCTTTTTTTGTTAGTAAAAATAATGCAAAAATAATTCACTAACTTATTACGAAAAATCAGAATGCAGGAAACATATAAGAGATTCCTTTTTTGTCACTTCTTACGACATGGAAGCAGGAACCCAGGGCATCAAATCTTGGCTTCTGTCACCGGATATCACACGACAGCCACTAAATTGGGTTTGTCCGCACCAAGATAATAGTGTTATCAACCTTCACCAGTCCCTTTTCATTCAATATTTATGCTAAAACATCATGAAAAAATAAGGCAAAATGAATGCACCCCTTGAATTCATTTGTCATTTCATTTAAGCATTTTATCAACAGTCCTGTAGTCTGCAAATTTGGAAACTTATTTCTCAGCAAAGCGACATTTCATTACTGATTTTCGGAGATATATTTTCTGAGACCTTACGGTCAAATGCCACTTTTACTGATGTTTGTAGTGACCTGAAATGTTGAAATTTCAGCCAAAAATTAAAAAAAGCTGATATTCGGAAGAAAAAATTAAGCGTGCTTGACCTAGTCCGACTAAAATTCTAGTGGTTTGTTTGAAAAGTGTACATATGGCTGGAAACGTCCCATTCAAACGAACAAGTAAGTGTATATTTGTGATATTTAAATTTCTGTCGGGATCTTTTTGTTTCAGGACGAATTCTACCAATGAAAATTGATATACTTGATCAAAAATGCTTTCATATACCTCGCCTTCCAGAGTTCGTTATAACAGAGCTACCGTGTTTTAATAACACTTTTGCATCCATGTTGCGGCTTAGAAGTACATCTATGTTGGGGTTGAAAGCTAAGTAGTCGAAGAGAAAAAGTTACATAAAGCGCTTACGTCACATTTTTCTTTATTTATAGGTTAAAATGTGATTCTAAATACAAATGTTATACGTTATTAATTGTTCATCTAGTATACAAACACAACACTAGTACACAAACTAGCAGGAATTTGCCGTATCCATATGAGCAGTGCGTCTTGTTTGGGAATTTCATGTACTCTGGTATTAGCTGATTTAATTATTGAGATCCAGTTGAATCCTTGAGGATAGTACCGGAATACTCAGCATTTTCGATTACGAGGATGGATTCGTATTGTCAATAAAATTGTAGTACGACCTATACAATTGCTTGATACAACTATCACGATTGACAGTATCAGTTTTCCCGAAAATTTCGCGTTTCCGCTCACATGTGCAAATCGCCTACCAAACTAAGTATTTTTTCGGAAACTGTTAGAACTTTTTTTTCGTTAAATTATCGTGAATTTTTTCTTTTCTGGTAGTCGTGTAAAACTATTGACCTGGGAGCAGTTCGTAATATACTTTGACGTATATTTTCGTTCATTACGACGCAATTAAACTTGGACTAGTATTTTAAGAATAATTCACGCGTTCTTGCTTTAGCTGTGAAGTTTTATTTGTCATCTGGATTGGGTGTCGCTGTAGCCTTGTTCGTTGATAGTCCGGTTCGTTTATTGACCTTTTGCACGGTTTTGTGTGAAATTCCCAATTTGTTGCTGACATCTTTAGTGATCCGGATTACGTTTGAAAGTGCTGGCCACTGATCCTGGTTTCCTAGCAGTCGTCAAATTTTCCTCAATCACTTCACAGCGGCTGTCAAATCCGCGAGTGAGTATTCTGGATTTTTCATATTTTTGACAAGTGATTGAAACAAAGTCTAGACACACACTATTTCGTATGGGTGCGTACAAAATGAGGGTGAGTTTTTTAAATGTATGAATAAAAAATTCGCCAATTTGAATTTTGATCGTTCCACCTGGTGGTAATATTTTATCAAAGATATCAATAAGAAGAAAGATACCAAAGATGTCCATAAAGAGAAAGATACCCATTTTTCATACATTCCATTGGAGACTCCCTTATGGCGTGCCCCTGAGATCCCTTGCCTTTTTGAGGGTTAAGCAGAAGTTGGGTGTTTTTCTTCGTATGACAGATCTTTGAAGATACCCAGCATCGATATTTTTCATACATCCTATTGGAGACATCCTTTTATTAGCATTAGTACCATCTGTCCTACTACTAGGATGTTTCTCTATGATTTTAGTAAAGATTGGATCCTTTAGTCATCTACATTTCAAGTCAGCGAGTCGAGTGTCAGTGTAACCGTCAAATCGTTTGAAACATGTATTACATCATAGTTAAAAAATAAATACTGCTTCACGATTGTTGAAAGTAAGATCTTTGTTAATGTATAATAAAAATCCGTCTATTATGAATTAGCTCTAATCTTACTGCCTGGCCAACCGTGGTGTTACAAAACTTCTTTCTTAGATAGATAGTGGAGCAAGATTGGCTATATCAGAGTATAATCCCCATCCTATCCCTAGGACATCGCTTAGGAGTTTCAAATTGATGTCTCTGTTTGGGAAGCGAATTTTTCGTTTACAACTATTAGAAACAGAAATGTTTTAACATTACGTTTATAGGTCAATATTTTCTGATTGATGGATGAATGATAGACATCCATCAGCGAACGACAAGCGTAATGGAGTAAGACATTTTCAATACAAAAAGTGAAAAATTCCCCTCCATATCTTAACCAGCAGTAAATGCACCCAAAATGAACGGAAGCTACTATTTACATGCGAAATTGATGACGTAATCTCAGATCAATTATAGCACTTTTTTCCGCATCAGTTTTGTTGTATGTGTGTGGTGAAATGATAATTCTTTTTCGTGTTTTCTTTTCCTCCCGGACCCTGCGATCAGTGATGATGGCAAAACAATAGCTTCGAATGCCCGAATGGAAATTGATTATGCGGTCAGAATCACCAGTTCGGTGTGATACGGTAGAGGATGCGTCATGAATCATGATATGAAGTGAAGAGGGAGTACAAAGACAGAAGACTACCAATTTTCTCCATTGCCAATCGATGACTGTCTCTAGCTTTATTGGTTCGGTTAAGTCTAGTACTGTGGAAATAGGCAGATGGATCGATTGGACTATAAAGACCACTGCTCCCGCAGATCCATCAAGTATCCATTTTTCCTGTCGTAGGCAAAGGAGAGAAAAAAGGTATTGATTTTCGTTTTCTATCTTACTACTCCGTTCGTTTGACGTTGCTGATCCGTCCCATTTCACTGCTGCCGTCATCCTTTTGTGTGTAGTGCGGTATGTCACTTTCAGACTCAAAATCAATTGCCTAGTGAAATTGATCGTCCCAACGTGGATGACTAGTATCGGTAGGCGTACGGGATGGGTGAATGGATGTTGCACCTAACTATCATAGGTGTATAATCGCTAGGGATTATTTATAATAAGGATTTGTATAATAGTGATAATTCTAAATAATTCTAACGCTTTAAAAATAAATTTATTTAACTCCTATTCGATCACATTGTCAACCTGCGTGGTTATCATACCGATGCTTCTGCGTACCATCGAACAGAGGAGTAAATGGACTCAAATCTTGGTCAAAATATATTTTTGAGCATTTGAATTTTTTGCGTTTGATCTTTAAAGCATACTTTATTTTACGACTCCAATTTTAAAGCACCACCAAGGAAGAGGATCTCAACACGCAGCAGCAAGCTGCGTCAACAAAACCCGATGGACAGACATTTTTTCTTTACATATTGTAAAAATCATCAGTTATGCTAACGCATTGGGCCGTGTGAAATCAACAGGAAGGTCTTCCTTGTATCTTATGTCAATCAGTCTCCCATGTGTTTATACTGTAAACAATCAGCACAGAACGGAAAACAAACACAAAAACAATTAGCACAACAAAATCTTCCCATGCAATTAAAGTGCGAATAATTCGATGGACACGCAATAATATTTATGTCGTAAATACAAATACACACGGCTCCAATAAACTGTGTCGAATAACCTAATGAAAAATGCTTAAAAAGCGCCTAATATTTTTGGCCAATGTTTTAGTCCACTGTGCATCGTTCATATCAGGTGCCTTCGAAAAGTCCTTGTAGCAATTCCAAAAGGATTTGCGTCACTTCCCTTTTGATCGTTTCGTTATATATGCCATTCATCTCATGACATTCCTGAAAGCACTCACAGCATTTTTTTTTGTTTTGGCTTGAACAGACAATAAAGAAAATGGAAGGAATCCATTGCGTAGGCTCGTTCTTCCGGTACGCTGACAGGAAGGTGAGAGGAAGATTAATGAGAAAACCCATTCTCATTTTCAAGGATCGAACGAAAAAGGTTAAAGGAAATTTATTGCCACTCTCGCCACAAATATCACACGAATCGATAGGCGAACCTGTTATTCAGTAAATGCAGATTCCCGAAATAAAATTCCCACACACTGTGATTACAACATGATGGAAAAGCTGCACTTACACCTTACCACTTCACACGGCGAAAGGTCCAATCAATATGAATCTGTCATTATCGTTGGACAGGTTTTTTTGTGTTGCCGGTTCAGTTGGTCCTTCCATTATGCCGTCGTGCACAATCTGTGGCACCGAACGAGGTCGCCACGATTGCAAGCTCTTATTATGTTATGAAGCCGATCGTTCCTTACTGCACCACCGAACCGGCAGAGCTATAATTTGAAAGTGCATTCAAACGGGAAAATGAGCAATAGAGAGCGAGTGAGAGAGAGAGAGAGACAGATATGGAGAAAATCAGGTAATGTATTCTTAATGGTCGGGGAAGCGCCGGTTGGCGGATCTCCTAACGGTTTTTCGCGATGAACGTGTGATGCAAGGAAGTCGTTGAACTCTCCGGCCGAAGAGGCCAGGTTTAGCTGTGAAGTGACGATGAAGATGCATTTGCTCTGCAATTGAAAGTATCAGAAACTGCTGTTGATTATGGCTTCGGTCAATCTGGTTCACTTTGAATCGACAATGGAAATCGAATACATAAGCTTCATCATATTTTAGCAACCCAGATCCTTTCGTCGTTTAAAGTATGTACTCTACTTGCAAGGTCCATTTGGAAACCAGACTCTTATTCTTAAATGAAACTGCTGCATTTAAAATAAAATAGAAGTAATAAAACGCGGTAGCTGAATGAAGTTTATCGTTTTATGGTTTAATAAAAAGACGATCGTAACGTGAATGGGTTGGCAATTTACTACTCACTATACATATCTTCCTATCGGTGCACCCTCATCCGCACGAACACCATAAACAATTGAATTTTCTTAAGATTTAACATCATCTTTGAATATTTAACTAGGCATTCACCATTCTTCCGCCTGCGGTTCATCTCACGAAGAGCCTTCTTGACAGCTGCCAATTTTTCTTAAAACGAGACTATCATTGTGCCAAGATCTAACATTTAAATCATACTCAGAACATAACACCACCGTGTGCTCTAAAGTGCTCACTCATGCTTCAAATTGCGCGGTGTTATCGGAGCACATTAAAATGGAAAATTCATACATAACCACGTTTTCACGCTTCCTGTCCCGGTTTCTCAAACGCGCTGATAAATGGGACGATTATGAAAAAATGTTTTGCATATTAAAAGCTGCTGACGCTGAGGAAAATCAATGCCACCCCTCACCGCGCTCATCGTTGTACGGGACCACACCCGACACTGTAACTTCTCTGTTTCATCTACCAAAAGTGAAGGTCGCTGGATGTACCACTACAGTATGACCCATGAAAATGTGAAAAGTTGCTTGTTCTAGTATGTTTATGAAAAAATATATATTCTTGCCATAATTCGACTCTCTTTCATTCTTGACAGAAATGTCTGGAATGTTACTAGATCATAAAACTACGAATTCAAATTTATTGCTTTCGTTAGGTCCTCAGAACTCCTCCGTAAAAATTTGTGTCCAAAAGATGAACCTTAACTCCAAAACCTTCTTCTATCAACGGTGATGTTTCGGATTCTCGTCTCCTAACAGCTGACTGAGCCGCTAACAAGACATTAAATCCAAAATTGACACACAAATTATTTGATTTCATCTCATCTTCCAAAGTTATATTCATCAGCAGTTAAGAAAGCTTTACCTAACCACCTCCGAAATTGAAAGGGACTTGAGAATACTTTCGATACTCGTATCTAGCACTACACTCGATCCATAGTCGCTTTCGTCAGTTGTGTTAGTTTGTAATAATAAAAATACTTGTGGAGGATTGCTACCGAATATTTGGTCCGTTGTGACGAGAGCATAAACTCTGCTGTAATTAGTAATAGACGGTAATAAAGAATTTAGCAGAGCACCTTTGAAGCGACGTTCAACATTATAATTACTCGGCAGTCGTAGTCCAGCTTATCACCGTTTTTGTAGATGTAACAAACTCTTCCTTCCACCCAATTCTCCAGTAAAGTCTCCTCATACCAAATCTTCAAAATCACCCAGTTGAGTACTCTGCCTCTCTTCTGTGTTTGAGCAGCTCACGGTACTGAAATCCTAAGTACCGGTAAAATACCGGTACTTAAACAATTCGTTAAAAAAATACAAAAAAAAACAGTTCGAAATCAAATGTTAAAAATAATCTTTAATTGGTAAGCTATGGTTCAGTCTACTTTCTGATCTCGCCCGGAGCGGAAGCACAAAACTACAAAGTTATGGGTGTCAATAAAGCAAGCGATGAATCCTACTGTTTTGTTACTTATCCACTGCACAAACAGTACAGCATCGTTCCTCCGGCTGCGCAGTGAAATCAGAAAAGTACAGAACTGAAACGTACCCTCTACCAGAAAAATTACCATTGCGACTGACTTTAAAGCAAACTCGAATTAGACGAAATGTCCGGTTGGTGAAACTTTTTACAAAAGGTGATAAGAGCGTCAGAAGCTTAACCGAGGCTGGAAGCATCATTGTGCAGAACATCATGCAACACAACATCGAATACAAATGATGGTGAAATTGTGGCACGTCGATTTGCACCGCACACTAGCTTGGAGTTTCGTAAGTTGAAATAAGGAGAAGTGGTAGCATTTATTTGAAAACAATTTCCCATATAATACCAACAGTTCATGTTGTGGGAATCCATATTCCAACTTACCTAACTTTGGACTCAAATCACATATAATCAAACAAAACTGATCACAAATTCAGGTCTTATCCTTATGTGGTCTTTTCGGTATTTTCAGCGAAAAAAGATCACTCAAAATAATATTTTTGGCGTTACAGAATGTGCTAATCCGATGAGTCAATGCCATACAACAATGCAACATTTGAACAACGTATTCCTAAATTTCATAGCAAATTATTAAAAATTTAGTGAGTGGCAGTGAATCTTCAGGAGGCACGTAGAAAAAAGGTGGTGCACATCATAACTCAAAATCTCCTGAACCGATTGTTCTAAAATTTTTCACTGCTATTTTTGTTTAAACAATACTTGGGTTTTTGGCTTCAAAGTGCTACGAAAAATTTGAAATTCGAGTAAAAAATAAAAGCTTCAGTACCTGGGGAATGATGTGAAGAAGCATTGTGCAAAATTTTAAAACTATTGGTCCAGTAGATTTTGAGTTGTGATGTACACCGCAAAAATGTTTTGAACTGAAAATTCTGTGAAAATATTGTTCAATTGCGGCATTATTATATGAAAATTTAATGAATATGCTACAACTCTCTGTATCGCCACAAGAGTTTTTTTTTTAAATGTGTCTTTTTAGCGAATTAATCTTTCCTCTCCCACCTTAAGTCGGCGTTCGGTCTTTTATAGGTAAATATTTAACAGCAAAATAAGTACAGGCATGACTTAGGTCATTTGTAAGTTCCGCGCTTGCTTTTATCGCTCCTCGTTTCAACTCGTACGGTCTTGTTGCATTCACCCCTTCACTAACCACTGGCACTGTCAATCCAGTCACATTTCCTAGATTCGGTGTCTTACATATACCTAGTGCACTCTCCTTGGCTACACGATCATCTCGTAGCTGTGCTCGATATTGAGTCTCGCCGTCTCTACTCGACGACTGTTGTACACCATTTATGACATTTATGAGCGGATGCAGACGGTAGTGGGTCAAACCTATGATCACACTGCCGTAGGTGCGAAACTTCGTGATTTCGGAGCAGAAATTTTCCGTTCATTAGCAAGTGTCCATTGTGAAGGTGATCTCTGGATGAAATTGTGAATACCTTTGCGAGATAAGAAGGTGGTTCAGGCTATTCTTCATTAGGAAACTAGGAAGTTCACGCATCGTTGACCGCTGTAAAGGTGTAATCATAGACTGGCATGGTGGGCAGACTGTTTGTTCCGTTCGATGTGAAACTTTCTCAGAGACATTTCAGCGGTGCTCATAAAACTCAACAACCATGTGGGACGTGCACATTGATGATTCTGTAGTTGAAGAAACAGCCTTTGAACCTTATTACACATATACTCTCATTCATCGCCTGCCACTGCAACGCTACATACCCAATGTAGCGAGTGTGTATCTTGGCGTGCAGAATTCTGTCGAACCTCTGGAAGTCAAGCAGTTTGCAATTTCATTTTCAAAATTTACAATCGTAATTTTTTTTTTCATCGGGTGGGTCTTCGTCGGTTGTTCCAATCCATAGTTACTTTCTTGATTATTTGTAACTTTTATGTTTATGGGCGTTCGGCATGAACCAACCTGTTTCATCGGAGGACTACCGTTCGGGGTTTGTTTGCTGTTCATCATTGACACCCGAGATAGATTCTTCCATCGGTCATGGGGAAGCGGTCATGAACGCTCGCTTCATTTCACTACTACCTCGAAGGCTCCAGCACTCAGTTTACGCCGGTCCTCTATGAATGGAGATATGGCTGATTTTACCGATCATCATTGCGCGGACTTTGGAAAAATTCACTGGTATCTTTACTTACAGTGGAAGGTAAAAACCAAAATTAGGTTCAGATTCAGAATATATTGGCTCAAATGGCCAACCCACCACCAAAATTAGATTACTTTTATGTAAACATTACTGAGGAATCTAATAATATCTGTATCCATGACTGCACACCTTTGAGAACGGAAATATGGTAAATTTCTCTCATTTTTTTTTTTTTAATAATTCGATGATATCTTCGCTCGGGGTGGAAAATAACGCCGCGTGTGCAGGTACCTTACCCGCATATTATTGAGACACTGATGGACGAAAACCACATGGGTGTGAATATAAACGCTGAGTATATGCCATCGTCTATGACTGGTTCACAACACGGGTATGAATATATGCCTAGTGAGTTACCCAAGCAGAGTAGCTACCATCCCCCGAGGAATCGAATGCAAGTAGTTTCATGCACCGCACGAAGCTGCGAGTGGAATTATTGTGCCTTGTTACCTTCATCCCCAATTATTTTTGGGGAAACTTGTAAAGTCACTTGGAGTAGAACAAAGACAAAGCACTACTACATTCCGCTACAGACTTTCTTTTTGAACAAATTTTGCCGCTGATTTTTAGAGCACCCAATTAGGGCTAGTGCTGACCCCTAAGATTCCACGCGTTGAGCACGAATGCCAAAACTAGACTAACATTATGTAAAATTACTGTGGGAATCGATCGAAAGTTGTTGCCTGTATGATCTGTGGTAGGGTTTATTTTTATCCACCATTCCCTCTATTTTTGTAATAATTTACTGATCTCTGTACGGAGTGTATAGTGAACGCCATAATTAGGTTACTTTCATGTAGTAATTCCTGTGGAATCAAATGGAAGTTGTTTCGTTGGCTGCACGCTTCTATGAACGGTAACATGATTGGTTTTCCCCCGCAATCCCTCTGGTGTTTGGTGTAATTCAATGATATCTTCGAATGGAATGGAAAACCATCGCTAAACTGAGGCTTGCACTTCGAACAAAGATGACAATAAACTATTACAAAAAAACTGTATGAATGAGAGTTAAATCAACCATATCTCCGTGCTTATATGCGTGCTCCTAATAAATTAACTCTCATTCGATTCCTCAGGTAACTTTAAATTAAAGTAGTCTAATTCTGGCATATTATTCCTAAAACCATGAAAATAGTGGGTGAAATCAGCTATGGGTTTCGACAAGGTTTAGCATTACTGTTGCCAAGCTGGACAGAGTTATTTACCTCAACCAGAATTCTTCAAGGCAGCCATCTGGGCTCATTGATCTTTCTACTGTACTTCAATGATGTTAATTTTACCCTAGAAGGTCGACGGCTATCGTTCACTGATGACCTAAAGATCTATTACAAAATCCAGAGTACAGAAGACGTTGTATTTCTCCAATCAATCATTATGTAAAACAGTCCAGGGAAACAATTGGTAGTAGCTAGAATGACCTTCTGAATCGATCTTTCTCATTCAAGCTCAAATCTCAATCAAAATATTTTGATCGGCAATTGCTTTTGTCATGAGTCAAAATTTCTCCAACGGGTCACCCAAATTAGGTGAAATAGCAATTTCGATGGAAGTAGTATTTGGCATTGCAAAATTAAATCCAAAGGCGCTTCGCGAAAAAAAAAGATTACCATAATATTGACATTTGAAGTTCTTAGCCCTTTAATTAAAAAAAAAGTTTACGGCCGACCTAATTGATCGCTTTGACGAACTAATCAGCAATGAAATTGTTTTGAAACACAAATTATTCGTGATTTTCTCCGATTCGAGTTGCTATTTTGTATATTTTTTAAACAATCATTTATAATGGAATGGTGTTGTGGAACTCTTTTTTGGTTGATAAGAAACCACATGTACTATTTTTACTATCTAACAACATGTTGGGGGAGGCATAACGCACGTAGGTTCCAGTTAGAGACTTTTCCAAAAGGATTTTTGTAACCCGAAAAAAGAGATGAATGACACTCAGGTTGAAGCCTCTATAATCAAAATAAAAAAAATACATGTTGCCGACGAAAGAAAGCCCGCCATTTGTAACTAAGTGATTCTGCGAAAAACGTCGCCGCGCACGGATTTCGAACAACGGATTTAAGGTGTAATGAGCCAATGTTGCCGCGGCACTGCATGGACCAACGTGGCTGTTGTAGCTTTCATCGAATTATCAAACGATAATGACTGGAAGCGTAACAATCAAGCGTGGTAAACATTTATTTAGCCTATAACTTTGAATTCAAAGTGATGACATATGCATATTTATACATCAATCGATTGCAATTATCAAGCTGCAATTTATAGAAGTTTTTTGAAAAAAAAAATAGATTGTCCGTAGTAATTTTTTAAAAGTAAAAAAGTTAAAAACATTAAATGTCAGACTTTTTTAGCGAGGCCTATCTAGGTTTGTTTTTTCAATGCCAAATACTACTAAAAGATCAGATCTATCGAAATTGTAATTTCACCTAATTTGGGTGGCCCGTTCGAGACATTTCGACTCACATATTTATTTCGGAATGCTCGCCCAAGCCACAAATTTACAAAACATTCGCATGTTTCCGAAATGTGAAGTCAAGTATAACTGAAAATTAAGCAAAGAATTAGGGTAAAACAGGTTAAAGCATTTCATGCGTACACTATGTGCAATTTATTTCTTGAGGTTCTTCACATAAGAAATAACATATGCGGTCGTAAGTTTATCTGGCAATCCGTAGTTACGGAATAAATCGGGGTAAAACAGGTTAACACATTTCGTTGGTCATTCTTTCAATTGGTCGGTGTTAAGTCAGACCGGACTAAACGACATTGTATTGATTTCGAGAAAATCTAGTTTAAAGCTTTAATCGCAGCATCATTTACTTTATAATTTGAGATTAATTTTTGTTATAATTCTTGCTTATTATAACATATTTAAAATCCGGTAAAAGTCGAGTGGGGTAGGGTTTTGCGACTTAGTCCGGTCTGACTTAACACCAATTTTCTGAAACTTTTACACAAAAATTTATTTTTGAGCTGTCGCATTCCACCTCTTTTTGACATGTCGAGCCAGTTTTAACGTCACATTTGAGTTATAAGGTGAATTGGGGTAAAACGGGTAATTCGTTTTGTGCGGTCATTCTAACTGTCTTCAAACAATTCCCTTGACTTTTTACATAAGAGATCAGCCGCATTTAGCCTCTTTCTAAAATGAAGAGTTTCGTTTAACTGAAAACTCGAGATACATGAAGAATCGGTGTAAGATGGGTGTACATGTTTCGTGCAGTCATTCATAGCTATCGTCAATTGATTGTCTGGATTTTTTTACATTTGAAATATTTCTTTTGATTAGTCGCATTCAATCCCGTCTACGACCAAGCTTTATCATCACACTTGAGTTATAGGGAGAATTGAGGTAAAACGGGTGCACATATTTCGTGAAGTAATTTTAATTATCTTCAATCGATTCCCTGGAGTTCTAACTATTCATAAGAAAATTGGTTTTGATCAACCACATTTTGCCTCTTTCTGGGATGTAGAGCATGGTTTAATTCTACACGTGAGTTATGGTGGGTAAATTTGCTTCGGCTATTCTAACAGTTTGCAATCGATTTTCTATTTTTTACCTGAGTAATCTTAATTTTAATCAGACTGACTCAACCTTCCTTCCAGGATATAAACGGTGTACGGAATCAAATTGTATCACTTTCAAATTGTTGAAATTGTTGGGCATTGTCTATAATGTTTACATTGTGTAAGTTTGATTAGTTCAGTGAGAGACATGGCGAAAAAAGAAGATGTCAAAGCAAACAATTTGTTTGTATGGAAAGCGAAGCACCCCGTTCGTGTCAACCGGAATGGTAAATGGGCAAATGTACTTGAAAAAAATGCCTCCAAAAGCGTCGACTACAACGTCTGATGTTTTATGATGACCCAAGGTTTTTCTGGCAGGATTCAATGTCGTGCGATTACTCGAAAAATGTTCTGGAGTGGTATAAGGCAAGGCTAAAGAGTTCAATTTCGTGCCATAGGATCTTAGTTCCCTGAACTCATGGAAATTACTGCCAATTGAGAAATATTGGGCCATGATGAAGAAGGCACTCCGGAAACATCCCAAGAAGTGAAATCGGATTAAAAAATAAGAAAAAAAATCCACAAAAACAGGTTAACGTTTTACTAGACCTTGTAAGCTGTATTAAGAGGAAGGTACGTGCATTTCAATATGGCCTTGGAATTGAATAAAACGAACACGGGAAAAGATTAATAATTTGTTTTAGTTTATTCCTTAAAAGTTCGGTTGAATATGTGGATTTTGAGAAACATGTTCTTATGACGAAATTTGATTCCGTACTTCCTTTACAGCCATGTTTATCTGTAAAATTCAGATTTGGGGTAAACGTGGAAAAACAATTTTTTTGCGATCATTCTAACTACGTACAATAAATTCTCTGCGCTTTTTTACATATGAGTTTTGTTAGCCACATCTAGCTGTCTGTCATGTTATATATTCAGTCATGGACATAAATTCAAACAAAAGGGGCAATTAGGGTAAAATAAGCATGATAGACTAGCGTGCGGTCACTGTAATTACCAGCAATCAAGTTTTCAGATTTGTTTGCTTAGAAAACATACCTATTGGGAAATTTTATCCAACCTTGTTTTAAAAGAGTCGTGTTTTTGCGATAAATTTTTCCCACTGTGCAGTCCTCAAATTACTGAACCAGACGTGCAGCTTTTTGTAGTTCTCTATGACAAAGATGAAAATGTTTATATGTTCAGCATGAACAACATAGTAATTCGATAGAAGGATTAAACCTACACCATAGAAAATAACGAGAAGAGTAACGATTCTAGATTACTTCCTTGTGGAACACCTGGGCATATAGAACAATTTCTGCTTTGATGTTTATCTAACCTGCGTTAATTTGCGCGATGCTCAATAATCTTGATTCAGTACTGATCAGTCAACACCGATCAAAATTGAGACCCACATGTTTTCTTAGATTTCGATTCAACAGACTGATCGTTTTTTAAAAGGAGATCAAAATTTTCCCATCTTTTATGGATCATACTGTCTAGCCGGCGGTTTATTTCAGCTGTGAGGAGTTTGTCTGAGAACCCTTCTTTACATTTTATTTCCATTTTCCACAAAAAATGCAACACAAAGAAAGAGTAGTACAAAAAGAAAAATGCTGCCATAAATTGGCGCTCCCCAAGGCTTTGTTCAAATAACGCAAACCTTAAGCCCTCTTCCAATTCCACTAATGATGCTACTAATATGCATGAATTTATTCGTATTCATATTTATGAGGAACACTGAATCGTGCTATCGAAAATGTGATGTGCGACGAGGCTCGTGCCAAATGGCCTGGTAATCAAACTTAGAGAGAAAATGTCAGAATTAAGAAACACGATTAACTCTTGAAGATGTCATTTTATAATATTCTTTTTAACAATTTTAAATTTGACAATTTTTAATTCGTTTAATAAGTACACATTATTTAATAAAACAACAAATAGCTGATGATCAAATCCTACTGGTTTTGATGGTCAATTCAGATTTGCTAGCTAGCTCCCGGTCGGTGACATTCAGTTCCGTCGACCTTCGGACTCGCATTTGTAGTTAAATGTGTACCCACATATTGAATTACAAATTACTTAGACGTCGAAAGAAAACAAAAGCCATTGAACGATGCAGAGAGGCTTCGGAGGGGGAGAGGGAGAGAGAGAGAGTCCACTAATAATGTGTCATTTCTTCCCACAAACCTAACGAACAAATCTGTCAAACTGAAGGACATCTAAAGGTCACTACCACTGCCATCATACCAATCGGAGATTGATTATGAGCCTGGTGGTAGCCCTTCCCGAACCAGTTCTGTTCCGCGCCTCATTCACTGAGGGATGAGTCATTTGTGCGGTGCCATTTATGCATTATGGATGGGCCTTCCATTTCGGGGAGGTACGTTTAATGGAATTCTAGTGGCGATTGTTTTATGCTCCTCTTCCCTCGTGAATAAAAAAATTAATGTTGCCTTCGAACCGATAAAATCAGATTAATCCAGATTTGAATAGATTACATCCAGCCTTTCCTTTTCACCTTATAATTACACCTAGTAGCCAAAGTCGTAAATCATGTTAATGACAAACATTTCCGTCCGCTATAAGATTGAGTCACATGACTGCTTTGGAAAGTAGATCACAAAAAAACGTTCAACGAATTATCGAAGTGCCTACGTTATGAGAGTCTTTAAAGTTTTCAATTTGTAATTCAAAATTCCGTATGATTGGTTTAAAGCTTTATCATGGCCCGAGCAGATGTAACCGCAAAATGCCCATTGTCACCGGAATGAACATGACGAAGGAGTGTCTGTTGCAATGTTTCCGATCCCACAACGTATGAAAACCACTACCGATCGACGACGCATCGCTTTTCTTCAGTGTCGGCATCAGTAGGGAATTTGATGGACACGTCAGGGACTTATCTTGCCCGTTCTCCCATAGCTTTGAGACAACGAACGAGCCGATATCGGTTGGTTGTTCTCTGGGCCTCGGTCCCATTTCGAGTTGTAGACGGTTTGACGGATGAGACGATACGCGTAGCTGCTGCGCGGGCAGTAAAACTAGCTGAAAGCAATCAGTACGATGTCAATTTTGTTGTTTTGTTGGTTATCAGTTCGTTCGTTCATGTCCAAAAATAATATGTTGTTTCCTGTTGGTTGTGTAACAAATTAGCAAAAAGACGTGCATGGCCGGAATCTTTCATTTCGAATCTTAGATGAACTAGGCATTGATTGCAGCAAATGACACTTTCAATTGCAGATATTTTCCATTAGTGCCAGCCATTAGTCACATGTTCGTCCACCGATGCAAGGTAACAAATGTACGAGATAACACCAGGCAAAGTGTGGAAATCTTAAAATAGAATTCTTCATAATATTCACCACAATGACCTATCAGTAAAATGAACAGGAAAAAGCGACACAGTTCGGCAAATGTTTTGGGATCCCTCGTCAATTTCATTCACTTCTTCGTATCACTCCGCCGACCACTTTAGCAAACGTCAGCGACAATTTTCCCATTCCTTCTCTTTGCGTTCGAAACAAAGGACCCTCTGATGGAAATTGATAAAACCCGTCGACTAATGCCGCCGCCGAAGACATCGATTGGTTTCCATCCTATCGCAGTGAATTAATTCGATTAAGCGATAACAATAGACGTACGTTCGTCTCGTGGAAGCGAACGCAGAGGAGCCCATCTATATGCTCCGTTAAGCCGCGATGCTTTTATTGCGACTTGGCCTTGGTAGTCATTTATTACGATAGCTTAACGTCTCGGCGTTGGATCGTTAATCTCGATTCGCTAAACCCCTTAAAAGTCAAATTGCTAATTACTTCACTCCGGTTTTGCGCTATCGATTCGATTTAGGTCGATGAATCACGAAGGTACTGTAAATTCTATGTTCTGCAAAAAGGTGAGTGAGTTATGTCAGAGACATAACCGCAATGAAGTAGAATACAGTCAGGATTATTTATATGAATATGTAGATACTCGACGGGATTTCGGAAAACGAATTGACTTTTCAAATTAATTCTTAATTAATGTTTGCTTTGGTGGATCCTTAGAGCTCTCCCCCTCTTTATGAACAATATTAGTGGCCCAGAAGATCACCGATGGTTCGCGAGGCAGCAGATTTCATTTGGAGCTCAGATACTTCAATTTCAGAACGACATATTTTATTGCCTAATTCTAAGCTGAAGTCGGTAAGATATGTTAACCAAACTCTTTTTGTAGCTCTAAAAATGCCGATAAAAGTTTATGAGTCGATACACAGCAGATGTTATTTCAAGCTAGTGTACTGAAAACGGACTGATGCGACCGGTATGACAACAAAATATAAACTGAATATTAGCACACAGTCCATTTCTTATATGTGAGACACCAATCGTAGATATGAAATGGGGCATTTCTAACAACACTACAATATGTTGGCGCGTTAGTTGAATAGCACGGACCAATCATGGCACAGATAATTACTGCTTTCTAAAACTACACTATTTTCGTTATTTATGGTGGTCGCACATTTTTCGGAATTTAATATTTCGTTCACTATTTTAATATTTCGTTCACTATTCGTGTTTAAAAATGGAAAAACTATCCCTGCAGCAAAAATTTGAAACGGGATTCCTGTATTGAAAGGTTTGAAGTATTTTACAGCAACAAAATAAAGTTAGGAATTGTAGGGTGACCAGCCTATTTTCACCATACTAAGCAAGGTGCCTCACTAATTCGGTAATTTCTTGCCTTACAATCAAGGGAATGCGTAAAAATTGACATCAACCGCTTTGCTTCGTTGTTAAGAACCAATATAATAACACAAATGTGTTGAAAACAGTAAAATTCTCGTGTTTGAGCACAATGAAAACTCGAATCGAGTGCCCCTATTGTTGCGATACCATTTGACTCAATGCGTTGAACAAAGATGGCAGACACTGCTCTAACCAACGGCTTCAAATGGGTAGGGTGATAATAGAAACATGGCGCAAATAGGCTCATCACCCTAGTTTTTTCATGTTAATTTTTCTTTGCACGAATTGATGCGACGAAGTTGTTTCCATGCTTATCAATTTAAGCTTTCAAGCAGGAACAAACATCTTCCAGAATTTCGCTTTAAAACGATATACTAATATGCAATTCAATTATGTGACTTTAAGGTTCAAGTTACCTTTTTTAAGCATGTGTTAGAATTGAACGCTTGGTAGTGTGCGTAGAAAAATTTGTGTTCAGCTTTGCCACCGGATTATCCATTTAAACCTTTTTAAAACTCTAAAAGAAGAATATCAGTCGATTTATTAGATCATCACGATTCAATTCATGCAAAATACCTGCTGGGAAAACCATCGGCTTAGCTAAATGGTGCTTTTGAAAAAGTGGCTGTGGTTTTTTCATTGCGCAGTTGTGTTGCGTACCCCAGCTCGGTGTGGTAGTGTGATAAAAAATCACAGCCACTTTTTCAAAAGCACCATCCAGCTAAGCCGATGGTTTTTCCAGCAGGTATTTTGCATGAATTTAATCGTGATGATCTAATAAATCGACTGATATTCTTCTTTTAGAGTTTTGAAAAGGTTTAAATGGATAATCTGGTGGCAAAGCTGAACACAATTTTTCTTACGCATACTACCAAGCCTTGAGGTAACTTGAGCCTTAAATCATACTAGCATACTCAATGTTATCCATATTTGCTCCATGCTGAGAAGGCTTTAATGGAAGTATAAATGGCGGTCACAATTAGTAATCTTTTTCATGCTATTGGTTTGTATAGGACTTATTAATTCATATCTCCGGAACGAAAATTCCGAATGGAAACAAGCTATACAGATAACTGAAAAAAGGCTCCATTGCAATCGACTGAATGCAAGGCTTACTATCGACGATAATTTAACCGCCAACATAGCATATACAATGCACACTACTTTCTATTTATTTCAATGCAAATGAATACTTTGAAATATTTACCTGTAATCATTCACGAATAGCTCTCTCTCTATCTCTCTCTCTCTCTCTCTCTCTCTCTATCTCTCTCTGTTGCTCTCTTTTTAAGGGGCTCTTTTCAACGCAGTTTACTATTACGCGTTAAAATACTACTACTATTCAACAGTTTACTATTTCCAATTACGCGTTCTATTCTGCACAAAAAAAATTTATAGGTCTGACCGACAAGACATCTTTGAATTGCAAGACAAATTGAACGTTCAAATTTTCTTATAACTAATCAATACAATAGACATACCAGATAATCTTGAACGACGCCATCGAAAATAGAAGAAAGAAAACGAAACGTTGAAAACAGAAAAAATGGAAACATCAGAAAGTACATTGTATGTTAATTAGCTATTCTTTGAGTAATGAGATTTTTTACAAATATTTTAGAACTTTCTGGTTCTTTCTGGTTCTCAAATTCGTACAGTTTTATTTATTTTTTTTTCGTTAAATTTCATTCTATATGCTCATTTTTTAGTTTACTCATTTTAAGGATTTTATTCGTTTTAATAATTATTCATTTTGAATATATGACTAATTTTAAATATGTCATCATTTCATTTTAATCATTTATTTCATTCGGCCTTCTTTCTATTCGTTTTGATCATTTGAGTTCATTTTATCTATTTTATTAGTTTTATTCACTGGATTTATTCTGAGTAGTTTATCCATTTCGTGTGTTTTATTCATTTCTTTCAGTTAATTTATTTTATTTACCATTATCATTTTATGCATTTTATAAGTTTTTTTACAGTTCATACATTGTATTTAGTGTTTTCATTTTAATAATCTGACTCATTTTTTCAGACATTTATGTTATTTATTACATCCAAATTATTATTTTCGACACAAATTAGTATTCTATAAATTCTATAACTGTTTAAATATAGCTGAAAATGAAGATTTTGACCGTTAGCTTCATTTTATTCTGTTTTTTTCCATTTTAATTTATTTTTCTTATCCTATTCCTTTTGTTTATTTTATTTTTGCTATTGATTTTGTTAATTTTATCCATATTTATTTTATGTTTTATTTATTTTATGTTTATCTATTTCGTTTATTTAATTTATTCTATTCGTTTCATTTATTTTTTATTTTTTTCATTTCATCCTATCCCTTCATTTAATTCCTTTTTTTATTTTCATTAATTTTATGAATTTTATTGATTTTACTTATTTTATTGTTTATTAAAATCAATAGTTTTATTTATTGTGCTCATTTTGCTTATTTTGTTCAATTTACCCTTTCTTATTAACGACTAAGAGTGTGTCAATTTTCCTTTTTTTTATGTTTTAACGACATTTAATTAGCAAGGGACTGGAAAAAAATACAATAAAATATTTTTCAATATTAAAAGCCATACTACATGAGGGAGAGCAAGGATTTGAAGGAAGGAAATTTAAAAAAGCATGGACTAGGGTCATATGAGCAAGCTTAGAGTTTCCCGGCGACTCAACCTTTTGTCTGCTACCACAGGAGTCCGGATATTTTGGTATTTGAAATGCGAATCACCTGAGTCTGCGGCATGCCCTGGAAGAGTGTAAAGTTATTTTGTACTTTATGCTATCGGAACCGACAAAAAGTTAAGTCACGGTAAACTTCCACACTAAGCTTTTGCGACGTTGAAACTCGTTGAATGAGCTAGTTTTTGCCCTCACTAATTGACTGCCATATGACCATACTCCACGCTTTTCTAAACTTTATTCCTTCAACTCCTTGCTCTCCCTTGAGTACTGTGGCTCTTAATATTGAAAAATGCTTCACACCTTCCAGTCCCTTAGTAATTAAGTGTCGTTAAAACATAAGAAAAATGGCTTATTTTGTTTTTTTGTATTTTATTCATTTTTATTTTATTTATTCTTTTAATTTTAATATTCTTTCATTTTATTTTACAAAAACACACAATGAACAACAATAGTAAAATTGAATTGAACAGAATAAATAAAATGAACAAAATAAACGAAATCAACAAAATGAATAAAATGAACGAAATGAATTAAACCATTGATTTTAATAAACAATGAAATGAATTAAATAAACAAAATGAATAAAATCAAAATAAAATCATAAAATGAATGAAATGAAATGAATGGATTGAATAAAATGAGAAAAATAAAAAAAATAAATCAAATGAATAAAATAAATGAAATATATAAAATGTTAAAAAAATATTTTATTGATTCCGTACAATCATTCCTTTTATTCGTTTCATTCAATTTGTTAGAATCAATTTATTTTATTCTGTAGATTTTATAACTTTTCATGTTATCTATCTTTTCACTAAATGAGCTGCACTAATTTGATTTATTTATTCTATTAATATGATTTATTTTAATAATTCTACCCATTTTATGAATTATTCGAGGTATTATTCGTGTAGAACTCGAAACTATGTTCATCCCACCTCTAATTGGGTGCCTACTGCGCATGAGTTCTACAAACTAATGAACGACCAACAGTGTTTGTATGTGTAAGAAATGTCTCATCTCACTGCTAGGTGGATTAAGTCGGTTTTTAATTCAGGAACTCTCCAGGTATCACGAGTTCATCTAATTACTGGAAATTTATATTTCCGAGGTATATTCCAGTACATAAAATAGAAAGAATGCTAGCAATATTGTTATCAAATTTCTTGGAATTGTTTCCAAAATCTGTTTCTTATCGTTACTGGGCCATGTGACGATTTAATTACTGATTGGAGCAGTCGCTTACGGCACCTGCACTGGAATGATATTCTACGGTCAACTTATCAATTGGTACAGTAATTATTAATCTGTGCTGGAACAAAAGATTTCCATAGCTTTGGTTCAATAATCGCATTTCCATAGGGGAAACTTCTATGTTTGAAAGCTACTTAAACCCGTATTCGTAGCTATCAACAAAAATGGTTTAGCAAACCCTCGTGACATGCCTCGTGTCTGCATACTTGCGACACATGACTTATATCCGTCCTCACAACTCATGATATTTGTGCAGTTACAGTAAATATGACTGATGACTAGAAATAGGTATTTTGTTCATACTATGTTGCGTTTCGGCTTCGCCTCATCAGAAACCGACACTAACGTATTGTCGGAATAGATTAGCGCCGGCTTGACGCAAATCCCTTAAAACTAAAACACACTATGTGTTTCAATCAAACGACTGATCAAACGTGATGTCCCGTTAGAGCAGAAGTTCTGTTTATGCCGATGAGACACAAGTGAAGCCGAAACTTGTCTTGGCTTAGCAGGCCTATGCGAAAGCACTATGCTATATTTCACCCTAAGGAGGAAAATTTGGTAAAAACCAAAATTTCTCACTAGGGTGAAAATTTGTTGGTATAAACCAGTCTTTGTACAGGAGGGCACAAATCCTTATTTCATACTATGTTGCGTTTCGGCTTCGCCTCATCAGAAACCGACACTAACGTATTGTCGGAATAGATTAGCGCCGGCTTGACGCAAATCCCTTAAAACTAAAACACACTATGTGTTTCAATCAAACGACTGATCAAACGTGATGTCCCGTTAGAGCAGAAGTTCTGTTTATGCCGATGAGACACAAGTGAAGCCGAAACTTGTCTTGGCTTAGCAGGCCTATGCGAAAGCACTATGCTATATTTCACCCTAAGGAGGAAAATTTGGTAAAAACCAAAATTTCTCACTAGGGTGAAAATTTGTTGGTATAAACCAGTCTTTGTACAGGAGGGCACAAATCCTTATTTCATACTATGTTGCGTTTCGGCTTCGCCTCATCAGAAACCGACGTTTGATCAGTCGTTTGATTGAAACACATAGTGTGTTTTAGTTTTAAGGGATTTGCGTCAAGCCGGCGCTAATCTATTCCGACAATACGTTAGTGTCGGTTTCTGATGAGGCGAAGCCGAAACGCAACATAGTATGAAATAAGGATTTGTGCCCTCCTGTACAAAGACTGGTTTATACCAACAAATTTTCACCCTAGTGAGAAATTTTGGTTTTTACCAAATTTTCCTCCTTAGGGTGAAATATAGCATAGTGCTTTCGCATAGGCCTGCTAAGCCAAGACAAGTTTCGGCTTCACTTGTGTCTCATCGGCATAAACAGAACTTCTGCTCTAACGGGACATCACGTTTGATCAGTCGTTTGATTGAAACACATAGTGTGTTTTAGTTTTAAGGGATTTGCGTCAAGCCGGCGCTAATCTATTCCGACAATACGTTAGTGTCGGTTTCTGATGAGGCGAAGCCGAAACGCAACATAGTATGAAATAAGGATTTGTGCCCTCCTGTACAAAGACTGGTTTATACCAACAAATTTTCACCCTAGTGAGAAATTTTGGTTTTTACCAAATTTTCCTCCTTAGGGTGAAATATAGCATAGGTATTTTGTTGTTTGTCGCCTAATGAAAATTGCAAAAGGGTTGTACTTGTTAAAAATGGGTTCCCACTCATAACTGGCAGTGATGCTCATTGCATAATTTTGGGCAGCATATCAATTTGACACGCTCTGAAATGATGTCATACATGAACAACACGAGTCTACATAAACTCAATACAGAGAATAGCCCAACATTTGTACGATTTGTCTGGGAAGAGGTGTTAGATGTAACTCGCTGCTCCAACAGTATTACACATTAGTTTGTAAACTAGCTCGTACCGAACAAGTGCGAATCGTTGTTATCAGACCATAAGTACATTGTCTTTGATGATCTCATCTTGCTAAATATTATCATGTATCATAATCCCAAATTTTCGAACTGGGGCCTCTATGAAGGGAGGCTCACGACTAGGTTTTATGGGTATTTTCCAACGATTGTAACTTTAAGTGACTTGGATGAGGTTAGTCTAAAACAAGCTCACTCATAGTGGCAATATACCAAAAAGCTTGTGCGCTTAGAGTTATGCGTGCTTTTAGAGTCCTTGGTGGAATGTCGAACTTGTTGACTCCAAAAGTTATGTAGAAAAGCTTGGAATCGGCGACGCAGATTTTAAGTCGACTTGCAAAGCTTACAGAAATGCAATACGATCCTCTAAACGAAATAGTTAGAAAAGCCTTTTCGCAAATGTCTTACTTGTCTATTTGGCACATACTTCCCAGGCTGTGCGGAGCTATCACCAGTGACTGCGCTCCAAATATAAGATTCTTGGGTATTTTGTCGTAGAATTGTGACAATCGAATCGATCATGTGGACGCTTTGAAATTTAAAATTACGTGTCACAAAAATTAAAAATTACATTCTTTCCATCCCATGTCAATTGTCAAAAATTTCTTTATTTCTTCCTACTCTAGTACGTAACGATTTTTTTTAAATTTAATTTTCTACGGTAAAACCGGTTACGTCACATTATAGATTACTTTTCCTACTTCCTGTGTCACAGAAGCTCACATTTTTACATAGCTTTCTAAAAGTGTTACATAATTCATGAATGGGTAAGTTTTTGGAAAAAGATGGAATCATTCGAGTTCTACTTCGAAGAAGATATGAACACTTTAAACACAATTTGTGCGGCGGGCAATAATTGTAAAACTCATTCCCAAATGTTACCGTGTTACTTACGCGGAGGCAAAAAACTCTCGTCTGATCTGTCGGATCCTCTGCATTTCAAAGCAGTGTGATGCTCAATCGACCACTACGTTCGAGATGTTAGCTTGGGATGTTCGAAGAAACAAACTTTTTAATTTTTTCTAGATATTGAAGGCACTTTTGAAAGAAGGTCCTTCGAATCCAATCCAACAAGGTCATGGAGTACATTTGTATATCACCAGTTGGATACACGCAATGCTTAGCAACTGGCATCGGTAAAACAATTATATTTGATTAATTTCGATGCAGCAAGCCTTATGTTGTGTTGATTGAGCATTGCTGTCTTCTTGTTGGATTTTCAGCTAATGCAAATAAAACATCAATGGTGTTTTATAGGATTACATTTAACGTTGGGCAAGTTAAGATAAATTGAGCCAATTTTTTTTCTAATTTTGAGCTGTGTGAACATTTAATTCGAATCATTTGTTATTTATCGATGCTAATCAGTGGGGTGGCGGCAGCCTTTCTTCGGAGTCAGTCTTATCATCTTATCATCGTAAAATCACAGCACGTCGGTTCCCGATGACGTGTTGTATCAATTCTTGTTAGCTTGTATAGGAGTAAACTTATTTAGCTAACAACGTGATACCGACAAACATGAAAACCCACCCAGACTTCGTATCTCGGCAGAGACCGAGGAGTGGGTGTCACAAAATTGATTTCGTTCGCTTTGATGAAAGAGAAACTAAATTTATACTTGCCTCATCACGAGGCTCTACTGCTGTGAACCTAATAAATGACACAAATAGACACAATTGATTGGTGTTTAATGGGGCTGCAGGTTACGGCTATCATGCAGTTTAATGATGTATTTGATATATCTCATTTGAAATAGAGCTTTGGTAGGATCTGTTATTCGTATAGACATTTTGGTAGGGGTCACAGACAAATTGCGGCGATAGGGTTATTGGACTCTTACTTGAAGTTAATTGCAATTCCATATTATCGCAGTAACTGTTGTAACAGGGATTCTGATTTCGTTAAGCTTTACTGAAAGCAGAAATCTATTTACTTCAACTGCAAGAATTTTGATACCCATGCAGATGAGATATTTTAATTTTATTGAAATTCGGTAGATTCCCATTGGCCCTCTGAAGCCTTCTGAAATGATCAATGTGGGCGAAAAAATGTTTGTGATCACCCAACGATTCAGAAATTTGCATAATGGTGATATCCATATTGACAGTGTTTGGTTCGAACATCTGAGGATATTATCCCCTTTTAAAAAAAATAGCTCTTTTTGTGGAAAAGTGCTACACAGTTACACATTAAATGTTCTGAGGTCTATTTAGATTACAGAAACGACAGGTATCATATTCTATTGTACCTGGCTGCCTAAGGTGATATTTACTCGGGCAGTGCCCTTTTACTAAACCGCTGAAAGTACTTCAATATTTTTTAGATATCCTAAGCAGTCGTTGAGTTATAATTTTATTTGGTGAAATAAATCTTTTTGATTGTCGTCGGTAGTAGTATTTACCCAAATGTTATCTATCGCCGGTTCTATCGACACTAAAATCTTACCGCATGTTGTTTTTTGAAGGAAATTGTTGAAGTATAAAAATGATTAGCTTTTAGTGGCAGTGCTGCCAACTATGCGATTTTTCCAGTTAAAAAAATAATGTTAATTTTTCTCAAAATAATTTACAAAATTTTAATTGTATCGTGTTCCTGAAAAATTTTTAAATAAAAACACTTATAACCTCAATATCATTTGAGCCTATCCTGAGATAATACACCGTTTTGAAGGAAAAAAGAACCCAATTTATCATATAAAATTGTAAGCGCTCAGCGACAAAAAGCCAACTTTAGTATACTGAGTTCACGAGAAATGATGAAAAACTACGTTTTTGTTTTGCCTCTAGCAGATCAGGGTCGGTTTTCATGACCATTTGAATATTTTCGTGATTTTTACGAAAAATGAAATTTTACATGATAAAATGTGTTTCCTTCATAGCGGCGTATCTCAGGATTGGCTTAAAGTAAATATTAGAAGTGATTTTTATGTAAAAATCTATGAGGAATGCGATGAAATTAGAATTTGCAAAATTAAAATATACGTATTGCTAGAAAAATGAACTTTTAATTTTTATCTGTAAAAAATAGCATAGTTGTCGGCACTGCCGCTAAAAGCTAATATTTTTGATAGACCCCTTAAATAATTTCCTTTTGCGGTTTGATTCTAAAGCACATAGAACCAGAGATATATTCAAACAAAATTCAAGGGTTTAAACAATTTGCCAAAACGATGGGTGCTCCATTTACCAAAGGGTGATTCAATTGACACAAAAATCCAGATTTGTATATATTATCCCTAGACGAATAATTGCTCCAAAATTCGTTCAAATCTGTGCAAGTCGATTTCAAGTTTCCTTTTTTTGTATCACTTCGCGTGGAAGAACCCATACCTAATTTTGCGCACCCGTAAGTATGTAACACATCATGTAACCGTAACCTCGATTTTCCTGTCGTCCATATACATGGGAGCTTCATTTGAAAGCTGTTACACTCAACTACGTGTTTTAGGTTATTCTGCAAAATGAACCGTTGTGCTTGAGTCAATTCGTTGAATGGTTTTAGGGCAATATGCCTGATATGAAGAAATTGGATAAAGCCATTTTCTCCTTCAGTAAATGTTCCACGTCTCGCACACTCGTTCTAATATGAAAAGACCTAAAGTCACTGACCACCTTATTTTGCTGAAGTACACTATTTACTGCTGATACAAGATAGATCACTACCGCAAGAATAAAGGTAACGGTTTGCTTTGTTTATACGATAATGTACATATAATGAAAGTAAATGTTTTTAACGAATGTGAATTTTTAAATTCATTTACTGAAAATTAAAATGAGAATCAAAATTACTGATTTTAAATTAAAACGAGATTAAATTTTCATATTGTCATTGGAAAACGAAAGACGCTACTTTTGCTACTCGCTTCCGTAGAATCGAAAAACGAAGGGGCGTTGTTTTTATTGTTTTGCTTTGTATGTATTTAATACCGAAGGAGACAGCGAAAAGACAAGGATCAATCCAGTGGGTGTCATCGTTCATTGAATGGATATGGATAGGCTCTGATCGTCACACAACTAAACAACCACATGAGCCGAAATGCACAGCTTCAATTCCACACTCTGGCGACGACGAGGACACCGAAGAAGTCATTCGCAAGCGCAAAGCCAGGTGCTAAAACATGATTTTTCAACATTTTCTCCTGTGTTTTCATAATTTTTCGTACCTTAATAAAGTCAATGGATTAGATTTATTATTTGTGTTATTAATTTTTAAAGAATCTGCAGCATTCATACTCTTCAAAAAAAGTAGAACCGCCGATTTTCTAGGTGTGTACAGTGTTTTATTTAACCTCGAATATAGTGACCTATTGTACCCGCAGATTTTTAAAAAATTACCTTCGCCTTATTGGATTTAGCTTAAAAAATATTTAGCCAGGCATAAAATCATTGTTGCCAAAATGTTGCCAGATGTATAACCTTTCCAACGAGTGCTTGTTTGTTAAAATCAGGGCACGAGCTTGCCAAAAAACGGACCTATCTGACCCCAAAATATTCTACTCTTGAAATCAAACTTGTTTTGCAGTAGTAGATTTGTTATAGAAATAAATACATCAGAGATGTTCCCAAGTAGTGAAGTGCGATTAATATTCCGCAGCTATTACCGGTGGATGAATTCCGGTCGAGTGTGTAAGGCATCTCTTCAAATATGGCTAAACAGTGATCAGCGTAAGTTGAATTTTGACTTTTAGTCACGTGGGAAGGTGCCCAATAGGATAATAAACCGGTTAAGCGTACATGAACGAGTTTCAGCTTTAACCTTTTCATGCCCAACTTGTTTCCATCTAGCGCCTATAGGGTTCTAACATTATTTTTCTTTAGGACTGTTAAGGCCATGAAACACGAATAACCTGTTTTGATCAAGACAGGTGCTTCTCTCGCAGTGCTAGAAGCTGCTCAATTTTTACCTTCCGATGTTCAATATTAACAATTCTAGAATATTTACAATAGTCCAAATACAATATCAAAAATGTATTAAAATTTCAATTACCACCGCTAACTGAAAATCGCTCTGGCAGCACTGTTACAGTGTTAAAACAAATTTATGCCATACAAATTAAATAAACATACTTTTGTGGAAAAATTTATTGTTGAAATTTTATATGCTTTAATTTTCCAAAAGTTGGAATATACTACCGAAAATATCACATCTAATATAACCTACCGACCCCATAATAACGTAAAGGCTGCAAAGCTACTCACCAACAAACGTTCTGATGAATGAGGGGACAATAAGCGTACCCGACAAAACCTTCACAGTGCAGTGCTGTCACGTAGAGCAAAACGATAATGCGATTCCACGTTTTCTACCTGTATTACTTTGGAAGGTCCTACAACTCAGCGGCAAATTGCCAGTGACGTTCCAGATTAATCTAGTAACAATTGTGCACTACGCGGTTGAGCACTCATTGTATGGAGCTTTCTAGATGAAGATATGCCTATAACCACCACACTACTCAAATATTGATTTCACATATCCGTCAACGACGGATGCACTTTTAGCCTTTATGTGTGGTTTCTGCCTTTCTCTCCCTCTCTCGCGCTCCATCATCTGACTTCCTAGATGGGATAGACGATTCAATGTGAAAGTGAATCTAGACGATGGTAGGGGGCGAAAGGCAATCTACTGAAGTGCTTTTTGTTGCAACGTTGTTGAGCCTGGTTTGGCTAGCCTTTTGATGTAAGGTTCTCCTGCTGTAGCTACAGTGATCGCCATGAAAAAGATCCATAGACTGACATGTGTTAGTTAAAGTATGGGTCATTATTGATAATTAACTAGCAATGTTATTATACGTAATCTTGTTGTAGTACAATTTGCAAAACTCATACATAACTTTCAATATGTACAATTTCAACCAAATGCATTCGAAGTTTAATTTACGGCAAGACATAAAGTAATGTTGGATTTTTGTTTTTTGAATTCATCTCTTCAGTAACCAGCACTAACTTGAGGCCAAGTTTGATAATGTATAGAGAAACTAGTATCCAAACTAGCACTAGTTAGACACCAAATCCAAATAGTCACACGACACATACGCACGTCTAAAGCAACTGGCCAGTTCCGATTGATGTCCCGGGAAACAAAGGCCGAAGTTCTGGTTGGCTGATGAGAAAACAACTTCTGCTTTGGGTTAGGGCACATAATACCAGACACTATGCAATATTTATTCCCGTGAAGATGTTAATTTTGGTACTACTTTGGAAACATCGCCTAATTTGGCTCCAAGTTGGTACTAGTGACTGACAAAAGTAATTGATTGAAATATCCAACTTAATTAAGGTTAGGAACAAAAAAAAATTTGGACAAGCAACACGCTCAACTGCCCACTGTATTTTGAAGAAAAACAGCGTAATTTTTCATAAACAGAAGCGTTCACCAATATACGTACAGCGAATCATATCGATAAAATACCAATTTCCTGCGGTACACTTTACCGTAAACGCTAGAAAAATCATTCATGGAGCACACTGGAATTTAGTCTAAAACCTTTCCGAGCACATTATTACTCATTGTTTGGTGTACGAAATATAGTCGTAATCAATAGTAGAAGGCATTCTGAACAAAAATCTGGAGCCTTTGCTAGAAATGTATTTAGAATGTATACATCATCCGGTGGGATAACGTACCAAAACTCAAGACAAACGAAATACTCTTTTTTCTCGGCCCTGCAGCAGTAAACTGTAGACTTGATCTCCTTGGAGTCTCCTGATTTAAATCCGATCCGGAATAGTATGGCGATTCTCGATAACAGAATGGAAATTTGGATCCACAACGGTTCATAAACCTGGCCCAAGCATCTCAAAACGACTGCAGTCCGTCATCGAAGCGAACGGAGACAAATGAACTATTAAATAGTTGGTCATATGTAATTGATTTTAGTTTATTGAAGTAGAATACTTCTAACGTTCCAATAATCAGGAATCAGAATATATTGGCTCAAATGGCACGTTCCCCGTACATAGTCGGGGATTTGTGCCTTTCGCCTTAGTTTTGCATACATTTGTATGTTTATGAAGGGTGTATCTTATTTATGCCAATCACTGTACATAGGTGACAATGTTCCATTATTTCGAACCATAGCTCGAACTCGTCCTTGCTCAAGTCTGCCTCGTGACGCAAACCTTCAGTTTACGAGCTTATAGAATATTTTTCGGGAAAAAATCTTATTCCAGATAGTTGGTGGCATTATTTCATCCTGCATAATAAATCATGCTTCGCTTTGCCGTGAAACCCCTGGTACTAGTTTGAGTGTCGATTCCAATTCGAAACATTCTATTACGTTCCTAAATTAAACCACCGATCACCGCTGCAACGTGTCATTAAATATTTCGATTCGCCCCAAATTCAATTAATTTTTATGATAAACACACGATTCTACCTGGTCCCCGTATGATCGGATTCACACGCTTCGGCAATAGTTCTGAACTAAAAAAGAAACCATCGCAATACGCCACCCTTAGACAGCATTTCTTGTGTTCATCACATCTGCTACGGGAGTGACACGCACACACTGAAGGGTGGCCGGAATTTTAATTATCATCAAACGACCTGAAAGGAAGGAGCAGTGCAATATGAATTCCGATCCAAATATTTGCTAGACCGAACCCTCAGCAGACATTTTACATATTCAGGTTGAAACCACAAATACCCCCCTTTCCTACGTGTCGTTCCTCGGAGAGTAGCGCGTGGACGACATGGGCGGTGAATGATGTATTATTCGGATGTCGGTCGGTGGAGTTCGAAGGATGCAAATGCATTTTTTTCTGCAGTGTCAAATGCTCCTCCATTACCACAAATTGAATTCTATAAGTCATTATTCTATTAATAAAAATTACGCAAATGCGTTTGTAATTGGTGACACTAGCAGAATTTAAACCGATAATTACATCCGACACAATTTAAGGTAGTGGGCCTACTTGCACTCTACTCCTATTATCGACGTATCTTTGTTCAGTGCATTGGCTTAAATGGTAACGTGATAATCTGGGGACTCGATCCGATTTGTCTTATACAGTTCTTATAAACGAATATTTAACGATATTCTGACTGTTTTTGTTATGATGGTTTTTAGGAAGAATGCAATGGTACTAATTTCGCGGCTGACGGCATTTCGTCGATTGAGGGCCGGGAAATTAACGAAATAGTGCGGCACCCTTTCCTAACGGGGTTGAAATAGACTATTTTCCCTAGGTTAGCTAGGGCGTTACCTGTTGAAATCGGCTTGGTATATAGTTATTGCAGTGCATGAAAAATGTGTCTGAATTATTCCAATATACATCGCAAACTGGTACGTGACGTTTGTCAAATATTTGTGGATCGCCATTTGAAAACAAAACATCGAATTGAATATTCCTCTTAATGGTACTTTATTTTATTTATAAACTGTCGAAAAATACATTTACAGTGTACTTAATGGATAGTTTGTTTCGATTTTACGCAGTGTGCGACTAATATCTTTAATTAGGTTTTGAACAGTGCTGATGTCGATGTCTAATAACCTTTGTTTGATTCGAGAAATCAATTGCTGCTCGTTACGTTACTCGTTACGAACGTGATCCATTTCGATGAAATGCTTCAAATTCGACAAGCATTCACTGATGTAAACATCTACACTGACCTCTTTAGCTTTGTTTGAACAAACCAGAGGCACTGAATATCTTTTCTCGCAAATGGTTGCCTATACAAACGCGTTCCGCTCGAATTTTGATTTACCGGTATATGTAACATCGGGCGGTGTTGCTTCAATGTTATCAATGTGATAGCTATCATTTTCACTAAATTCATGGTGCAAAAATGTAAAGTACAATTCATAACCAAAATAATGATTTTTGCATTAGCAAAGTGTTTACGGTGAAGTGTTCGGTGACAAATTGGTATTTTTTCGAGTGCTACTGTATCTTCCGATGCTCGCTTACGTTGGTTCCAATTTGTCTGTTTATTGTCCAATCTTATTTTTGACACTTAACAGCATATTTTTCTTTCATCTGCCTCTTAATTTTGGTGGGTGATCGCATTTTCTTCAAAATATTGAGTATCATGCGAGATTGGCTTATCCCTTGAATAATTTCTTTTGTGTTGGGTCATCCAAACAGGTTAGCAACAGATTTACGTAAATCCAGTTTGTTACCATGTTTGAATGGCCGCAAGGTTCTACTGTAACGATTTCGTTGGCTATTCTCGGCAAATTTAAGACTAAGAAAACCGAAAGCAATGCAATTGAAGAGCGGATAGGTATTCTAGAGCGAATCAGTTATAAACTTAGAACGGAAAACTTGGAACTGGCAGGCTCATATGACCATGATCGAAAGGAAATGTGAAGAATCCTTTGCCTTCTGCTAGTAGGAGTTTGAGAGACTTTCCAACCAAGTCTACCGCATGGTAGTTGATAGAACTTAACTCATCATCAGGGGATGGGGTGTCTAAGGATTTCATAATTAGATCAAAACTTTTGTACATTATATCATTCCAATAACATTTTGTAGTTTTTCTATGCAAAAATATCCTCAAGCGACTTGATGACGAAGCTTTTTGTAGAACTTTCTAATTACGATCCCGATAGCCTAAACTATTGATTTTCAAGGCTTGTCGGTGTCCGCGACGATGAATATCTTTTCCGGTTGAATATTGAAGTTTGAAACATTTTCGCAACAAACAAAAATAAAATATTGATATCAAACAAAATTAATCTACACAAACAGTATTATATCATCGCCTTCGGCTGCGCAGTGAAATAAACCAGCTTAAAAAAATAAAAGTACCTGTAAAGCGGGAAAATATAATATCGATTTAATTAAAAAAATCTCTTTGACTTATAGTTATGTATTGTTGAACTGTTACTAAAAGTGAAAACGGATCGTATTCTCAAGGAAGTGACATACATACAGTTACACCACGTAAGAAACTGTATATATATAACGTTTAAAGTTTGGCCAAGGAAAAAAAATCACAAAGAAGAGCAACGTGCAACACGGCATCAAATATGACAACGTTGAAACCAAGATCCTGAATATATTGATGATGATACAATTGAGGTGCGCTTACACGACCTAGCCCCGCGCATATTAAACATATTAAAAGATTTATGTCAAAATACCAATAAGTGGAATCCGTTACAAACAGTTTAAACACAAATATAAGGCTCCATTTCCGGTGCATCTGTATGAACTTCCAATGTTGATATAAAGCTTGATTGCATTATGAATGCTAAAATTGGGTTTAATGCAACATTATAGCTGTGTATAGCCAATATTGTACAATGGCTTAATGTTTATGGTTACTTGACGATATTCGACTCGTTTGTGACGTTAAAAAGATTGAAACAGGGTGACGCCCTCTAATCCATTGTTCAACATAGGGTTCGAAAGTACAATACGAAGATCTGACGTGCAAAGGAACGCGACCATCAATACGACACCCCACATGATTCTTGGCTTCCTGGACAACATCGACATCATTGGCGTTGATCGTAGAGCAGTGGAAGAAGCATTTGTGCCTTTAAAAATAGAATCGTACTGACTGTAAACTCTTACAACATAAAGACATGGTAGCTGGTAGATAGTGTGGCAGTCCGAACGGTGTTGGCTCCATGCTGGATGGTACGAGCTTATGAACGAATTCATATATCATGCAACCTGTAGTGAGATATGATAATTGTGTTAGCCGCGACATAACAAAGCCGTATTACGGCAGCGAATAGGACTTTCTATCGTTTGCGTGATCAGTGGAAGTTACATAGCCTACAGACACGAACAGAACTTGCTCTATAAAAATCACTGACACTCACGGACACTGCTCTGAATGGTCATGAAGCATGGGTGCAAAAGAGACAGACTGTCGAGTGCTCGATGTGTTTGAGAGACAATTTCTGTACTCAGTATTCGGCGGCACTGTAGAAAATGGAGAATGGCACAGAAGCACGTGTGTACAAATATGATGATATCGAAAAGCTGATAAAATACGGCAGACTAAAGCGGACTGGCCATAAAGCGCTAATGCCAGAAGAGAGATCAGCTAGAGTTATACTTAGTAGAGAACGTGGAATATGGCGTCAGCTTGGTAGCCGATCCCAAGCACGCCGGTTGTGTGCAATCGAGGAAGCAGCGCGTGCGGCGGAGTGATGAATTATATTCGTGGAGAATGACAATATTTTGTAACAATTACATGGAATTATGGGCTTTGGATATCGCTGATTACGAATCTGAAGTCAGTTTTTTGAAGTTCAAAATGATCGATTCAATATGGCGGTCCGCAACTAAAAAAAGACAATAGACAGTTATATCTTTCAAAAAATGCAAAGAAAAAAATCAATTTCCGAATATTTGGAATAAGAACCTCCCTCTTAACCAAGGTATTATAGACCTGCAAAACATATAAGAAAATATGATTACTTTAATACATTTAAAGTAGTGATATGAATGCAGCGAGTTAAACGAATCATCGTGTTTCGAAACATCATGTTTTTATTCTAGCTAACATTCCACTCAGACAAAACAGTGCGTATTATCCCCGCATATATAGTCCGCCAACAAACTAGTCTTGAACCCGTGTGGTATCAGGCGAAACTTTCTTAGCAAAGATTTGGTCCTCTTGATTGTTGCTTTAATGTCGTAGAAGGCGACATAAACAGATCTTACTCAGCGAAGGTATGGCTCTGTGCACGGGACAAAGGGACTGGAGGGACTAAAATATGTCAGCCGCGAACAAAGTATTTTGGGCAACTGGCTGTGTTTATGATTGACCTTTGCTGGTAGGCGGAAAATTTTAAAATCTTTTTCATAATTTGTAATACTGTGTGGTGAAAAATCTATATAAGGTTTGTTTACTGCTTTGAACACACGTGTGAAAAATAATAAGTATCTAACTGGTAACACATCAACATCTCATATCTATATATTTTAAAAGAAAAGTAATTCCTCGACCACATTTCAACAACTAGGTTTTGCAATCAATTTATTTTATTGGGTTTGGTTAACAAATTTATAACGGTACACTCCCATGTGACAAAACGTAATGAGTTCAATTTGTTGCGAGAATTTACGTCCCCCGCTCTGCACCATTTACAACCAATTGATTAAGGTTTATCGTAGCACGTTAGCTTCGTTCTGTTTCTCCGTCGCTACCTCATGTGCTCCGCATAAACGAATAGTACATCACATGACCAACACAAACTTTTTCTGCGGTTTCTATCGGACAACTATTCCAACGGCAGCAACGGAACCGACGAGACCAAACCAGAAGTTGACACATTCGTATTCACTAGATAGTGATTGCAGCACCCTGGTGGCGCCCAATCTATATTGCAAAGTGGTTGTAGAAACAGCAGCACGGGTTTGGTATCTACTGGTCTGTGCTCTAATCGAAACTGAGTGGAAATCCACCATGATTGGGGGCGTACCATCAGTAGATGACGTCAGTCGACCGAATGTAACGTAACTGACGCTGGTGCCCTTTGGGATCTGCTGAGCTGCGAATAAACAACCTGTTACCATTCCGGTAATGTAGAACAGCTATTCAGCTGAAAATCATACACAGTAAACTTGCTGGTGGCGTATATTTCCGGCTATTGTACTAGCTAGCATGAGACCGACCAAACATTGATAATAACATTTTCATTTTTTCCCTCTTTACAGCAACTATTCAGATCAAACCCAGGCCTCACAGCTGCCAACTCGGCGGTCCCGGGTGCACCAAATGGACAGCCACTGCCACAGTCAGCGCTCTCGCTGTCTGCCCAACAGCAACAGTTTCTGGCGCAGCACAATGCCGCGTATGCAGCGCAACAGGCCGCACCGTACGTCATCAATCCCGGCCAGGATCCGTCGCCGTATATGGGCACTCTCATCACCGCCGGTGTGCCACAGTACTACGGAATGGCCGCTGCACCCTGGGGTGTATATTCTACCAATCTGATACCACAGCAGCAGTCACAGCCCCGAAGACCACTGACACCCTCACAGCAGGCCGCCGAAAATCAACCCTATCAGGTGAGAACTGCCACACTCTGTAACCAGTAAACTAACTCGAGGATGTGTGTGTGTAGCTATGCACTCTGTTGCAATCCTATTTACCGTGTTCGACAATTTCCCCTCGTAAATTCGCCCAGCAAGGACGTTTTTGCATTCAGCACTCAAGCGTTTATCCATTTATACCAATTAAGCAATTTTAGTCACCAACACTTCTTTTACCGCGCCACCGGCCCGGTTGACGTCGTCGCGCCCATTTTAAATTAAATAATCATGTTTGTAGCATACCTAACCGTTTCATCCAGCTCATGTTCCAGGCAATCGCATTTTTTCGAGCTGTTTTAATATTAAGCACTCACCGCGTGCCCCTCATATTTCATACTCTGCCGCCAGGACACACGTGCACGATGTTTTCATTTATGCATATTTTAGCATGCACACAATCCCATCCGAGGTAGGATAGTTGTAATATTTATACGTATTTGTACAAAAGCCCCCAGTGCTATATTTAACCTTTTGCTGTTCCGGTGCCGGTTCCATCCGGCGAAGGACCGTGCGCTGAGTACTCCCTTAGTGACCACTGGACTGATAACCTACAAACTGCATGAATTTATAATATTAAAAGCTATTGTAAATTTGCAAATCGCAGGGTGTGAACACAATTTGACGCTCGTAAATGGTGTTTTTATCGAGATTGCGGAAATATATGTTGCTTAACACTTGGCTCAATTAAATCGATTTGAGTATAATGATTAGTGGAACTGCGATAATTTGATAAATCATGTTGCGATTAAGTAATTATGTAACTACTGGGGCTTCTGGCGGGACATAACTCTAGAGTGAGCTCTGATAGCGTCATGCGATTGAGAATCTCTCCAAACGAGGAATGAGTACTTATCTCGCGAAAAGAATCCGCTATGGAATCATTTGATAACTATATCAATAATCGTACAAATTGTTTGTAAAACAAACACGTAAAACTTTTTAATAAACGCATAAATCCAGTGGAATTTAAAAAAAAATGATAGAAGCCTTAGGATTCGGCTCCAGCCAGCTGGCAAAGGGTCTTCCTGACAAAATTGTGCCTAATTTTGAATGCTCATTTCTCAACGCGGTTCGTATTTGGAGATTGTAAAATAGTTGGATAAATCACACCATCCTTAAATGCAATCAATATTGTTTTTTTTCTTGGCTAATCTTCAGGGAGCTCATTTCGCCATTGATGCTTTTTTACAAAAAGATCAACATCGCGTGGTGAATCATTCCACTTTCATTGATTGCAAAAATAGAAATTCTATTTGATATCTTAGGGAAATATTTCCCATCTTTGAAAAACAACGTGTATAGTAATGCACCCATATTGCTTCCTTGTGTGCCACTTTTATTGAAGGACAGTCTGTTGAGATACGTTGGCTAATCATCCGCAGCGAAGACGACCTGATATCACTGGGTCCTTTGTGGTTAGCTGCTGGTGTGGTTTCCTTTCATGGCGACCAGCACCAGACAAAACTTTCTAAGGGGGGCGGGCATAGCGTATTTGGTAAATCGAATGCCTTGTACGCAGCTCACGTGGGTTCGATTATCAACCCCGCACGTAGGGCTAGAGGTTTTTCCAAAAGAAATTTCTCTAACCCGTAAAGAGGCGAGTGACCATAAGGTTAAAATTTCTAAAATCACAATAAAATTCAAGCAATGGACCGACATTTTGGCGGATAATTTCTGCACGAAAAACGCCCGCATTTTTTTCGAATCGGTTTGTAGAAAAAAATTGTATAATGACACAACCATTATTCAGCACAATTCGAAACTCACTGATTTTTCTAAATGCCGCCTTCCCAAGCAAACGAAAGGCCCATAATACCGTCACGATCATGGTCCAATTTCACCTCCACTGCATGGTGTTGTGATAGTATTTTAAATTGGATCAACCTAAGAAAACTCCTTCACCAAGGTCCGGTAGATCCTATATAAAAACCATATTTTGGTATATTCGTGAGTTATTGAGACCATTTTATAGTATTTTCGTGATTTTGAAGCTTGGCACGGACTATAGAGTAAAGTGGGATCAAGTGGGTCAGTTTTTTGGAAAGCTCGAGCGATGCTGTTTTTGCACTGATTTTGACAAACAAGCACTCGGTGGAAAAGTTATATATCTGGGAACATTCTGGCAATAATGATTTTACGCCTGACTAAATATTTTTCAAGCTAAATCCAATAAAGTGAAAGCACTTTTTGCAATGATTTTAAAATCGGGGGGGGGGGGGGGTACAATAGGTCACTACGTTGTTCTTTTAAATAATTTCTTTTATGTCCTCGTCGTCGCCAGAGTGTCGAATGGAAGTTGTGCATTCCGGCCCACGTGGTTGCTTAACTGTGGGACCACGCTTCGGAGCATTTTTTCCTTCTATTTTTCGATCATGTTTTTTCGTTTATCTACTTCAATAACCCCTTAAATTTGTATATTGCTAACTCACGCGAAATATCTGATGCGCTTTCATTGATGACGTGCACTTTTCTTTCACACGAGCACGCAATGTTTCGAACGGAACCTTGAATTCTTTAGAGGCTGAACGAACACTGGCGCCATCTTGAATAGATGCAATTGCGTTCTTTATGCTCTCTTCAATTCGTTGTTACGTTTTTCGCACAAAGTTACCCCCAAGCGTATGTTTCATGTTGGTTTTCGTATTTTTTTCAAAGCCAAAAATATCGAAAAATTAAAACAAAACTCGTGTTTAGCATTATTTTTCCATAAGAAAAAACAACTTAACATTGATTAAATGTACTGTACTGAGGACGAAAAACAATGCGCTTTCGCGCAAAAACACGCAAATACATAAACGACGCCTTAACTAATACAGCTGATCCACGGTAGCAGCCGAAATTATAGTCGTCAACGATGTTTTCTACCATGTATCGAATTCACGCAACACGAGCGACATCTGCAATAACATAGTGAAAATAATGCCATATACCTATTGTACCCTCATACCTATTTATGGTCTTTTTAAGGGTTTGTACAGCGTCTGAGCCCATGAGAAATTGCTCGTGCTCACCGTCCAACAGAACAAACCGTTAGCCTTCCACCATGACCGTCACTGTTGTTTGCTGAATTCAGCAGTGCTTTTTTGCATCAAGCAGAGAATTGGGAACTAACTACAGGTAATCTTCGATACAACGTACCCTCGTTATAACGTACCCTCGATATAGCGTCACTCGATATAACGTACATTTTTCCTCGATATAACGTACAAAATTTTTAATTTATTTTTCAAGTCCAAATTTTTTTTTCAATTACGCATGTATTTCACAATTTAAGAATTCAATATGTTACACACCATCTTAAAACGTACTAATTGGGCTTCCAATGAGCATGTTAGCAATTGGCTACTTCATTGAAGGCTACGAAAGCGATTTTTTCAATTTAATTTGCGGATGATCGTAATTTATTAAAACCAAACATGTATCTCAATAAATAATACAAGATCAGTAAGCTCTAAGCGGAATCTGATTCTCTGGGCCGAATGACAATGCTTAAGTTTCATGGCATACTGTGCCACAAAAAATAGCATGTCTAGTGCCAGTGGTTAGCGGATTGAAATATATTTTCAGAAAATCAATCAATCTTTTGAATCGTGGATACAAGTGGATTTTTATAGTCTATTCTAATGATGAAAGTTCATAAATTGCTTTTATTTGATGTGGCGCAGACGTATTCCCACACTTTATAAGCCCAGACAGAATAATAATGACTAATGACTTAATAATTAGGAAAAGAGTCAGAATAAGAATATTTGCAATAAATTTAATTCTTATAAGCAAATAAAAATTAAATGCGGCATCCTTTTTATAGAACCACTATAGTTTTCTTATGAGAAAATTTGTTTCACACTGCTAGGTAGGTTAGATTTTCAAAATTAGTTACGCGTTATCAACATTCTATAAAATAAAGTACCATGAACAACAGTTCTGTGAGCATTTTTCATGCTTCGATATAACGTACAATTCGATATAACGTACAATTTTTAAACCGAAATGTACGTTATATCGAAGTTTACCTGTAAACCCTAACATTTATAAACAAATATAAAACAAAATTTACTACACCTTTACCGTTTCACAAGAGCAAATACAAACAAAATTTATAGGGAAATATGAATGATCATAACGAACAGTGGTGAGCATTACGGTACATAAACAATACACTCTACGGAGTTATGGTACAAAAGTAGGTATTTTCCATCTAGTGCCAAGTTGATACGATGTTGGCTTATACTTTAGAGTGTTGGTACCTCAGACTCCATCTTAGTTCAATTGCGTTCATAAGCAAAAAGCTTCACACAAGGAGGCTACTTAGGACAATTGATCTTTAGTTTATTCGTCAATGATCTATGCCACCATGGCAAAAAAGCTGAACGCTAAACTGTGCGGCAAATCCGTTTCCGAGAAGGTTGGCAATGCACAGTGTTCTAAAATGCCGTTTATGTGCTCAAAATTAATAGCGTCCAAACTGTTCACATTAGAAGTATAGATTGTTCGGGAAATTTGTTATCTTTGTGATTGCGCTTCTACAGAAATACAAGGCTCAGTAATTAATTCAGTCATATAAGTGAAATACAAAATTTATGAAAATTGTTGCTAACCTTTGTTGGCATTTCCTCCACTTTACAGTAATTACTAATTAAACCTAATTTATATTTAACGATTCGCACTTCACTGTTACACGAATTTCCCACGTTCCGTACTTTTATCTAGTTTATGATCAAACCTCACAATTTCTGTTTATTGCATGTAGTCTATGTAATTTATCATCAAAACCTGCGTACTGCCGTGTTCGTAGATGCTTCATTTTATACCATTGCGATGGTATTTTGTTTTGAAAATAACACTCGGAGAGTTCCAGTTCGAATAAAAAATTTGGGAAAGTAAAAAGCTAGTACTTTTAATATCTTATGATGTTATGATCCTTAACGGGTTATTTAAGGTGTAAGTAACCATAAAATTATCTGTAATATCTCTTAAAATTCAACAGATTGAAATCTATTTCGAACCACAAAAATACGTATTATAATACAGCAAACAACTTTACGAAAGATACAAGGAACGTAAGAAAACTTCGAATAAAGTTACCAAGAAAAACCTGCTTTTAAGGGTTCCATATAAAATAACCCATATCTTGAGAACTGTTGAAGCTAGATACACAATGTCTTCAGCAATTTCGTTTGCAATATCACAAACTACAACTTTATTGAAGACATGAAGCCTCTATCTAAATTACAAAATAATAAAAATAAATTTTGTATTTCACTTATAGGTGAATTAATCACTGAACCGTGTATTCCTATAGAAGCGCATTCAAAAAGGCAACAACTTCTCCGAACAAACTATACATATAAATTAATTTGGGCATGAAAATAGTATTTTAAAACACTGTGCAATATAAGCAAGTAAACAACCTAACAGTATCCCAAAACAACAAAAAAACAAGAACCCGGGTCTATTATCTGTATGGCCTGGTTCTGCAGAAACTCGATGCATATGTCTGGATAGACGATGAAACTTAGGGGCCATACACAAATGACGTAGCCTTTTTTCGGCGATTTTTACCCCTCCCTCCCCCTCGTAGCATTTTGTCACAAAATTCTAACCTCCCACTTGTAAATAACGTAGCATTTCTCAATCCCCCCCCCCCCAATAAAAGTTCTCTCAGATAAAAATGCTACAGCTGCCAATGATTCTCAGAAGCAGAAGTTCAACTAAATTACTAAATTTTGGTTGGTTGAAACCGAAGAGAAAATTTAATTCAACTATTAAGCTAAGTCTACTAGTTAGCAAGATTTGCTAACTAATGTAGCAAATTAAATCGGAATACAAAATCTTTTCGTTTTTTTGCGAGTTTACAATTCCCCGAATCGAAAAACTTACCACATGAAAAATCACGTGAAAAGTAACTTGTGTGAATTTAAATTTATTTTTCTTAGAAATGGAGGAACATAAATTCTTTTCTCTAATCAATGGGTTTTAAGGCACGTCAACAAAAAATTAAGCATAATGCTACGTCGCGTATCTTCTGACCCTACCCTCTCCCTTGTCACACTTCGTCACAAATTTGGTATACCCTCCCTACCACTATAAATGCTACGTCATTTATGCATGGTCCCTTATGTGAAAGCCGATTTAAAATAAATTTTGGGGTTGACAATACTACTGCTCGCGGTTTCTAGTGGATGATTTTCGCGGATAAATTATCAATAAAAAATTATGATTTGGCAAGCAAATTGTTCATGTAGCAAGAAAATCAGTATTTTTGCTACGGATAAGACTAATAATTCGGAAGTATATAAAAGGGTCCGAAAAGTAATTTCACCCTTCATTGAATTCCATGATGCTCAAGTTACGCTATGGCCAGATCTAGCCAGCAGCCATAACAGCAAGGATTTGCTGCAATGGTGGAACGAAAGAGCTAAATTCACAAAATTGTCCCCAGTTCTGTCCAAAAAAGGCATATTGGAACATATTGAAGTGGAAACTGAAAATGAAGGGAGCAGTCACTAGTGACGAAAAATTAGTGGAATTAGTTTACCAAAATGATGTGCTGTTGGGCAGCAAGTGCGAGAATTTATTCAGAATAACGATGAAATAATTGTTTCTGTTATTGATTTGTTTGACGTGTGCTAAATTGGAATCCTTCTGGCATATTACTTTGGGACTGCGATATCGAGAATATTCCTGATTTATGAGCACTTTTCAACAGAAAAGCCCAGCTTTTGCTGTTGTAACAGAATGTTTATACTATTGATTTCAGACTCAATTACAAATGATTATAAAATGTGGTATTTCAGAAACTGTAACATGAACTATGAATTAAATTTACGGATGTAAAATAAAAGTTTTCATATAATAATTAAGCGTTTAGTAAATTGCTGATTAGTTGGTTACTATATAATTTCAGATTTTTCTCATCAGTACCTATATTTGTAACAAAAAAATGCAAATGTTCTTGAAATTGCTCTAATTGAAAGGAGTATTGTATGTTTTATCAGTTTTGGACATAATTAATCTCTTTTGCGAAAAATCAGTAGATTGGTTTAGTACACAAATTGTCTAATTCTCTGATAATTGTCTAGACATTTGCCTCAAAGTATCTACTATAGCTGGTAGTTTTGCACTTCATTGATTACAATGAATCCTGTATCGTGAAATAAGTCAATCTTTAAAATCGGTGGTCCAGTCTGCTCTAACTCGCCAGATAAGAGTAGTGAAAGCACACTAAGCAACAGATTTAAGGTTTTGATTACTTGTACATTTTGCGAAGACAAAGATCAATATGTCATATTCCTGCTACGTGCAACTGCACCGTAGTGGTTGATGTTAAGTATTGACGTCTGTTCGCCGATACTAAAGAAACTGATACTGATTTAAAATTAGTAAGAACTTCTTCCTGTCCTTAGAGGCGTTTCGAGTGACGACTAAGTGACAAACCCGACCAATAATTACTAAGTCCTTGTTATTGCTCACATCTAGCTACTAGTACGCCAGATCAGGAATCAGTGCTGAAGACAGAATGCATATCAAGAAAGCCTTGCGCAATTGCTTCTAAAAATCATTTAGTACTATCAAAATCAACAAATAGTTTTCAACGACATTGTTTAAAACACCACTGTTTCCCGACCAGTGTAATGGCTGCCCCTAATACCTAAGAGATGAATTTTGATTGTGAAATTAACATAGATTAAAAAGATTGTTAATGTGATAATCATGTGCTCTATATCTATATATTTTGATATCATAGTTCAACGGTAGCTTAGGAGCTTTGAACGTTCAAAATCATTTGTTGGTCAGATTGTTTATGCGTTACAAATATTCTGATCAATAAAGCATGTTTAATGTCTCATTTACTTTGGAATGGTATCTTACATTTTAACAGGAAATTTGTTTTTTAATGCGGCTCTTTAATTCTGCGTTTTTGTACGCTTTTCGTGCCGCGGTGGATGCAATTCGTGAAGATACCAATTTTAAAATATTTTGTTCCAAATCGATGTACGTTCTTCTATAGATAAAGACCAACCGATACCGAACCCAGACGCGGAGCAACAAACTAATGATGTCGACACCAGAGCTTAAAATTCTCATACCTATTCAATGAACGACGAAATTCAGAGAATTCATTTTCGTCCTTTCCCTGCCTCATTCGTCGCTAACTGCATGAAAAAATAAAACAATAAAGGCGATGTCCCCTCCTCTCTCGATTCTATGAAAACGAGTAGCAGCAGCAGCGACTTTCGTTTTCCTATGAGAATCTCATTCATTAAATGAAATTAATGCAATGTCCATCTAATAATGCAACTAGAACATAGTTAAAATGAGAAATATGCACACCGATCAGGCTTCCGTCTTACAATACCATCATTAGCTCGCAAATCTACAGAATCGAGCATCGACAAATAAATATCATTGCTAGTGTATGTTCGTTTCCCCAGCAGTAAGTTCAATATCGAATGTACCAATATCATTCTGAATGGCAGCCCTAAGTTTGCGCCGCTAAAACAACAAAAATGATCGATAAAAAATTGAAAAACGATCCATAAAAAAGTTGTCCATGTTCCATAAAACAAAACTGAAAATCCATAAAAAAGTGTGAATGATCCATAAAAAAGGGTGATTTGATCCATAGATTTTGTAAAATTGAACCATAAAATCGTCTCAAAAGAGCACTAAAATAGTAATAAAAGAGCAATTAAAATGAAACAATGCTCCATAAAAATATTGGAAATGTTCCATAAAATGATACATTTTGCGCCATAAATTAACTGACATTGATCCATAGAATATTAACAATGTACATTAAAACACGTCGATATGTTCCATAATATCGACAAAAGTGTTCCACGGTATTACAAAATGGAGCAATAAAATGTCAGAAAAAGTTCCATAAATTTGATGAAAATGTTTGCTAAATAATTTTTCTTGGTCCATAGAAGATGTAAAAATGAACATTAGAAATGATTCATATATCGAACGTTAAATTATGGTTCATGGATATTTACAAAACGATCCATAAGAAAATAAAATGCTAAACGATCCATTAATATGCGCTTATGCACCAGAAAAATTAAATTTAATGAATTCATGCGAAATTGCTATTCGAACTAATAATAAAGTTTATTACATTTGGTTGTAATGTCAAACTACAACAAACAATGCATACATTATAGTTAAACTTCAGCTTCCGTACCCAACTAGTCAGCTAACTGACCTTAGCTAACCTGAAATCATTATGGCAACTCTTTAAACGTCAGGGTATTTATGATATTAGGGACCATTCATAAATTACGTAACGCAAAAATTGCCCAAAATTGACCCCCCCCTCCCCCTATGTAACAAATTGTCACAAATTTTTCCATCCCCCCCTCCCCTGTTACGTAACAAATTCCAAGAAAAAATATTTTTTCTTCGATGAAAACATGTTACGTAACGATCTAGTTAACACCCCCTCCCCCCTATGTCACAACTTGTCACAACTTGTCGTACCCCCTCCCCCCCTAAAAGCGTTACGTAATTTATGAATGGTCCCTTAGAGCGCTGAGTGTTATTAGACCACCTATACAGGCTAGCATGAGTCGCAAATACTATCTGAATAACTATCTGTAGCGAAAACGGACACTTTATACACGAACACTGACTAATGTGGCTACGCCACATCGCTTTCTTGTGCACTGTCCGACTTCGCTGCCGCTCAGTCGGCTTTTAACTAGCTATAGCCCCTATGTTTAAGTAAACCGGGCAAACGAGAGGACCACAGGTTTGCCTGCAATTCCAGCTACGGGTTAATCAATGCATCGTCAAACGGATCCTCAGCGGCTTTGCGCCGCTTCGGATCCTTGGCCTCGAATATGCGGCCAAGCCGCATCACACTAGCTCCCAGTATAAGCTCACTTGTTAAAACACTGTCACTGTTATGAGAATTATTAAGCACAACTTATTTTTTAAGTTTACCATAAAATTTCGCATGAATTCATTAAATTTATTTTTTCTAATGCATAAGCACATATTAATGGGTCGTTTTACATTTTCTTTGCTTATGGATAGTTTTGTAAATATCCATGTACCATAATTTCGTTCGATATATGAATCATTTCTAATGTTCATTTTTACATCTTCTATGGACCAAGAAAAATTATTTAGCAAACATTTTCATCAAATTTATGGAACTTTTTCTGACATTTTATTGCTCCATTTTGTAATACCGTGGAACATTTTTGTCGATATTATGGAACATATCGACGTGTTTTAATGTACATTGTTAATATTCTATGGATCAATGTCAGTTAATTTATGGCGCAAAATGTATCATTTTATGGAACATTTCCAATATTTATGTGGGGCATTGGTTCATTTTAATTGCTCTTTTATTACTATTTTAGTGCTCTTTTGAGACCATTTTATGGTTCAATTTTACATAATCTATGGATCAAATCACCCTTTTTTATGGATAATTCACACAGTTTTATGGATTTTCAGTTTTGTTTTGTGGAACATTGACAACTTTTTTATGGATCGTTTTACAATTCTTTATGGATTATTTTAAATATTTTATATGCAAAAGTACATTTTCCCATTCTGAATCTCAAAGCGAAAACGAGCGTGTGGAGCGAATAATGAAAACGCTTTGCTACATGCTTGCTTTGTCCTAGCCTGTTGTCTCATTTTCGATTTCGCAAAGTGCTAGTGGTATGGAAAGAAGCTTCGTTCTTTCGTCATTTTCGCCTGATTTTGGCAAATGGAAAAAACATTTTCCGACTCTGGTCGACACACATGGAATAATGGAAGTCAATCCGAACCTTGAAAATCAGGGATAGCCAATTTAGCCGCATCGTTCCAAAAAAATTTGTTATTGTTTGTTGGTATTTAGACTGCTCTCTTATCACGAGCGCCATTTCGCATGATAGGACGTAGCTGTTTGGTGAATTTGGCTCTTTCGGTGCATTATAGACATTATTTGGTTCTAAACATACAAAACGTCACAGACGTAGTGAGAAGAGGCCAAATCTGGCCAGAACAGAAAGAGTACATTATGATTGCACTAAAATCATTTCTGTAAACAATCTTCCTGGACTATATTCGTGGTACCTTCCCATTGGTACAAAGTTATACTGGTTTATCCACTGTTGCGGATGACCTGCCAAATCAAATATTTTTGGGAAACTTGTGCTTTTTTATCGTTCATAATTACTTTGCTATCTCATTTCGTTGCATAGCTCTGTAGAAAAACTTGTCACAAAGATGGTTGAAGTCTTCTAAGTCCTAAGTTTTGTCATCCATTACCACGCTGGAAAATTTAATCAAGCATCCAAGAGTTTTTTTTCGAACAAGTGTTTAGCTGTCATATTCATTATCGTCATTACCTTGAATGATTTCATTCCTCAATGATGCTTCGAATTATGCACAAACACATTTGATATTTATATTTTCCTAGCAATAGCGCGGACAGGAAGCTCTGGCTTTCTTCTGAATGTTTGTCTCACTGCCGAACTTGCTTGGTCGTTTCTTAAGATTGTTTTTGCATTTTTTATTTGTAGCTATTGCTAATCGAGTATTAGACGATTTAGAAACACTGTGTAGTGTGTATAGAACTTAGCAGAGCTTTTTTGAACTATTCTAATTAGATATTTTTTGTTAGGACTACACAAAATAACTTTTTTAACAGATACTTCTTTCAATTCTATTTTTGGTTATATTTTTAGATAGAACAGACATACGTCCATATATAGGGGAAATATTTTTTGTTGTTGAGCATTTCAAGAGATCTATGTGTTTTAAATTTTTATTCCGTTCAGTGCCACGGAAGTTATACATACCGTATTAATACCACATAACAGATCGACATTTTGAAATGGGCCTTAACATTGACATGTTCCATTAGGAGTCAAATATGTCCCCACCAAAAAGTAAAACTGTAGGGTAAAGTTAGTTTCCTGTTTGTAACGCACGAGTTTTCAACTACACTCTATAAAGGCATGTATAGAAAGTCTGGCAGCACATATCACTGAACAAGCAGTTCTCTCTCTGATCGCAGTTTCTCAAAGGCGAAGCAATCATTAAATTTTTCGAACGTGAGTTCGTTATTCTTCCAAATTGGCACTCATAATATACCTCATACAAAGTGCATTTCACTTCTGAGTGTCCAATGTGGATTGGACAATATGAGACAAATAACAACAACTGCTCTGTCGCCTTTTGTGTTTACCTGTACTGCGTAATTCTACTGTTGAGTATATCATTTGAATCCCTTAATTACCGGAAGAATTTCTGGAGGCATTTTGATTCTCAAGTTTTCTATATAGATTTATCTAAAATTTTGCATGGTTTCAAAAAACCGCTACTTATTTTTATTCAGTATCGGTATTTTGGTGCCAATATATGGGTTGGTATTCTCCTGCTTTTCAATACCGTTATTACCGGTGCCAAAATTTAATTATTGAGAGAGAGAAAATAATCTACAAATTGGGTGATATATCGTCGCTGTTGTGCTATCTTATGACAAGCGCCATTTTGCACATTTCGAGAAAAACGATTTTTAAAGTTTGAGATTGAATATCTTGCAATTGGTAAATAGTAGAAACAATTCAGAGAATACAATTGATGCTTCTGTCTATTCTGTATTAATCTCTCAAATATTATGAAGATCGGTTGACTATATTACGAGTTTTTACCAAACATGTAAACAAAAGTCGCACTCATACGTGTCATAGGTGTGTGTGTATTGATGACAAGATTTGTATGGCGTGTCATAATCGTGCTTGGAAAATTTTCCATAGAAAAAAATCATCAATTATTAACTTTTATTTATATCTTTGGCTTTATTTTGTCTATAAACAATCGGTGAGATGCATTTTAAAGGAAATGAGTCAGTGAAACTAGAAAAAAAAAAAATGATTTTTGGATACAGTGTTGCCAAATATGCTATATTTCCAGTTTAAAACTAAAATTGCTTTTTTCTCACATTTCGTGTATTTTTATTTTGAAAATGATTTTGCCATTGTGTTTCTCAGACATGTTTACATAGAAAAGCATCTAATCCATCAAGATAACTCATGCCAATGCCCAGACACAGTCATTTTAAGCAAATATCACAGAATTTCTCAAGCACGTTTCTCGCTATATCTCAGTAACCAAGTAGGATGCCGAAATTCCGAAAACGCCATTTTGTAGAGATTTTTTAGACAAACAATATGGCATATTTAACTCAGTTTACCCCAAAATGGCGTTTGTCATAAGATAGCACAACATCGACGATATATGTTGATATGTTCGTACATATGCTGCTCATGAATTTGAATCCTGACGTTTTCTCGAACACGGGAAGTTAATTCCATTTGCTCCTACTCATCGACTTGTTTATGCCGAACAGTCGCCTTCAATATCTTACCAGTAAAGACCATGTATAGAAAGATACGATCGGATTGGTAGCTCTATCTTATTAGATGGTTTCGCCGGGAACCGTTATCGTTGGTGATAGAGGACTATGATTTCCAAGAAATCATTGCTAAAGCTTTTCTTTCCCTTTAATATTAGCATTACAGATTTTACAGCAACGGTTTATGCATGTTTCGTCTAATCTTTCACATCATCCTCTCTTGTTGTTAGAGCGTAGATCTTAACTTATTGAAATTTTGCTACATGCATACTACCATGGTGATAGAAATCACGCACGCGTTTCCTAAACACACTAAAATACATCATTGGCACGATCCTCCGCCTCACTCTCTCCATGCTAATTCTATTACATATATTATTGAGATCGCTGTTAATTGTTCCTTCTTGTAGCACCCATTAGACAGACATGTTGTCTACGCTACACCAACCAGCTGATTTCTGTCCACCCAAATCCAAAGAGCATTTCCTGCACGAAATCGTTCTCCATGTAGTACTCTCAGACCGACTGCATTCAATTAGCAACTACCACAGATACGGGCTACTGAACCAAAGTTCCCCCGTTCCCTATTGCAAGGACAAGTAAACTCGAACATATCACGTTCATATTCCCCATTCTGGCATGCTCGGTAAACAGACAGTACACTAGAGGTGTTCGGTCACTGCTTCCTTTATTGTGTTCATCTGAAGCATGCAGGGCGGTCGCGTTGTGCACGCATCAACTGCATCAGCAACCAGAACCACCGACCGGGCAGGGGTGAGAAGAAACACGCCAAGAGTTGCACTGTCACGGTCATAACCTTTCGCCGTCAGTTGCCGTGGAAAGGCACACGACTATCATACGCCGGCTGTCATTTTTTCCCCTCAAATAGCGTTGGTAGTTCGGTGTGTTGGTTGGCCGACAGGTAGTAATGGGTTCGAGCGTTGCAACGAAGTTTACGTTTTCCAAACAATTGAAAAAAGTAGTTTATAAAAGACAGTTTCTTAAATTCGCAAAGATCAACTTCAATCGCGGGACGCAGTATCTACACAAAAGAAAATAATAACAAAGATGAAATTACAGCAACCATTAAGATTGTTAATGTGGCTTTCTCTCGTTGAGTACAGCGCACGAAAAACATAAATGTTGGCAACGGGTCACAGCTTGTATCTTGGTTGAAAACACACGGTCAATGTACCTACTATACGTGAAACTGACTCAGATTCGCTATTCGTAACACACGCATATACTTGCAGCTTGTTACTGTTTGTCGATTCAAGATGGTTTTCTTTTCGAGGAGAATGCACATGTGCACCTCTAAGTGGAGCGGAGTGCTCGTCCACTAAACTAGACCAATGCTAGTCTTCTGTGTCACAAGCGGCACGCGTTAACATACAGGTGTTACAAATTTTAATGAAATAACACGTTGTCGAAATCGTAGATCAGTGTCTTAACGTAATAGTGAAAATATCCGTTGTTTGTCGTTATTTTGTACCGTTTCCGATCTAAAAATAAGGATGAGCAATAATTTAATTGGTTGAATATGGCATTTAATAACACAGATGGATGCTAGCTTTTCTGAAAATTATGAACATTTCGGGAAGCCAACCGGAATTCAGGAATAATAAACTTTCATCGAAAGAGATTTACAACAATATATCCAATGCAGCCTGAAATATGAACAAAAATCTACATCATGTTTAGCTGCTGTAATTTTTAGTAATTAATTGCACAATCTCGGGCGTTTTGATGATAAGCCTCGACAGAAAGCTGTTGAAGTCAACACGAACAGAGCGTTGCTCGAGTGTTACAGTACTTGCAGGAAAAAAACAATTTGGAAAGTTCACAGTACCCAAAAAAGTATCCCTTTAGACATAATTAAGTATTTTTATTTGTGACGGGATGTTGTTTATTTATTTTTTACAAAATGGAAACATTCTGTATAATATACTACAATGCTATACTCTCCCGATTGCTAAGAAAAGTGATAAAGAGGAATTCCACAGAGATCCGTCCGAAAATCTCTAAAATCGTGACCGAACATCTTCGATTCTGATGAAACTTACCCGGAGCCCGGGGCCATTCTCTACTATAGAGGACAAACCATTTTCCACAATCAATGAGATTATTTTACCACAAGAGAATTTTTTTACAAATGTTTTCGCATACAACATTTTCCAACAAAAACTTGTTCGATTACTCTATTTTATTCAGCAAACTATCTGAAAAAGAGTAAGAGGGACTGAATACTTCTGCACGAAAAAATATACACCGATAAAAAAATTTTTTTCGAGAGTTGTCCTACTGGTTCTCGGAAGGGCTCCCCGTCAGAATCACACACTACAATTGTGGACGGCAACGTCGCCCATTAAAAACACTGCTTAAGGCTAAATGCAGAGGGCCGTGATTCTGAATGTGATATTCTTGATACGGTTCAGATATGTGCGGGCGTAGAGATTTAGCGATTACGTGTATCATCGCGAAGGGCTCGAGCATTTGTACGTTAACGTGTTCAATCGCGTGTGCGTTTGTATGTTGCGCGTGCTAACGTGTTTGTAACTTCGCGTGTAGAAATTCGATTTTATAACCGTGTACTTTTCGCATATTTGCGTGTGTGAACTGTGAATCTGGTACTTAATTTTCGGTGTACGGTTTAGATTCTAGAAGAAAGTAAGGTCTTCCATATCACTAGAGTTTCCGGTCATGTCGCCATGGAACATGTTATCTAGTGGATATGAGCTCGATTTTTTACTTGGTCCAACTGAATGTATGGACCTAAACTGCTAGGACGGAAGGAAATAATTTCCGGGCGTGATCGATTTATGATCGCGCGAACACGGACGTTTGTAGGTCTGCGCTTGAGACCACGTTTGAAACTTCGTAAGTGCTCAAACATTTATTTTATTACCGGGGTGTTATCAAGTTTGCGCGATCGTGAGTGCGTGTTCGATCGCGAAAAGCTTAAGCGTTCGTATGTTAACGTGTTTGTCGCGTGTGCTCGCGTGTTCAAAGCTCGATTTTGTAACCGTGTGGCCATTCACATATTCGCGTGCGTTCTTGGATGGTCACGCGGGCCGTCATTCTGATATTTAGTTTACGGTGTATTCACATTCTGACAAGGAGTGGGTTACCCCATACCACTGAAGTTCCCGGTCATGTCGCCATAGAACGTGTTGTCTAGTGGATATGAGAGCTTTCAATTTTTAATTGGTTTAATTGATGGCATGGACCTAGTCTGTTGATACCAAAGATAGAAAGCGCGGCGCGGGAGTTGTTAGGTTCGCGCTTGGGACCGTTTGAAAATTTATGAGCGCTGAGACGTTCACCTGATCACCGAGATTATCATTTTTTCTGAGATCGCCTGTAGGTGCCGTGGATGGTCGCGAAGGGCTCAAACATTTGTACGTTAACGGGCTTAGCCTTATCAAAGATAGAAAAAACAAGTTGAATTAAAAAAAATTCAAGGTTATTGGAGTTATGGTCCATCTCCCGAAGCGTGTTTTTGGCAGAGGTTTGCGGTGAACGCTCTCCAAGCCGAACCGCTCGACTGAAATCCAAAAACTAAAAAGAATATTGAAGAGAAATGTTATGTGGTGTACTTAAACGGATCGGTTTCCCAATAAAAAAATTTCTTGCATAAAAAACAAGTTGACCAAAAAATTAAGTTTTGTGGTGTTCAAAATTTTAAACAAAAATTCATTGCAAATAATCAAAAAAATTTGATGAAAAAGGAACCGTTCAAGTACACGAGAAAATAAATACAAACCATAAAAAAAGTTTTTGAAAATCGAATGACTAGTTTTTGAGTTATCACGTTCACCGCAACGGTACTTTTCAATAAACTCCATTCCGAGATAATTGCGTTTTAAGTTTGGTGTTAACTTCATTCGTGGAAGAACCAGCGCGCTGCAAGCGACTGTAATTTAAAATCTAGCGCTCCGATCTGGATGAAATTTTGCACAGATATTTTCAAAAGTATGTACTATCAGAACATTCTTTAAAAAAATTCAATTTTTTGAGTTTCAACTTTGTATATAACCTGGGTCGGTTATATACAACTTTCCAATGGAATTCTTGATTAATCAAAATATACTTAGTTGCTAAATTAGACAATATCTTCTCACAAACTGAGTTTTATTGGATTCTGATATGATTATGACTTTCATTGGTTTATTTTTGGATCAAAATACACTGAAAAAAAATCAGTTTGGACAAGGAAAAGATCTTTTCAAATAACTTTTTTTTCTTGCAAGTGCCCAACTTGAGTTTTGACGGTGGGTAGGTAACATAATTACCTATCTTGGAACAAAATTTCATCCAAATAAAAGATGTTTTTTTTGTAAATCGACTTTAAAATTTTAAAATCGATTTTTTTCAGTGTAGGAGTCGATGCAAAAATTTTTCAAAAATTCGTCTAATTTTGTGAAAATCACTCCTACATCATTTTTTGTAGGATTTGTCATTTTTAGACTATGCAGGTGTTATAAATCAGTTATGCCCTTCTGATCGGGTGGCTTAGTTAAAAAATGGTAAAGTTTGATTCTTTTTAAAAGACAGTCTAGATCATTTTTGGAAAAACAAAGTATGCAAAGTGGCCTTTTGAGACAAAGTCTTCATGTACATAAAGTTTCATCAAAATCTGAGAGGGTGCTGCATACTCTGAATACGATTTAGCGGGGAATTCGTCCAAAGTGAATTTTGACATTTTGTTTTTGATCCCTAATCATATGTTTGTCGAGAACTATATGTATAGTTGATCCATACATTCATTGTTTTCTCCATGATGCAATTACATTTGAAATATTTCGTTTCTTTTAAGGGTTTTATTGACCACAAACAAAAAAACTAAAAAAGGGTTCGATTTGTTAATTAAATTTTTTAACAATTTTTTTTTTGTTTTTTTTTCAGGACGTTTATTTTTTTCGCACCGAACTATTCATTTCGTTTAGCTTATTCTCGGGTAGTTTTGCTGTACAAAATACGGCAATCGAACCTTTTTTTTATTGAAAGTAATGCTTGTAAAAAATTCTACGCCCTTTTTAAAAATTGCTCTTGTGTCAAAATGTTGTAATTGTCAGAGAAAACACAACTGCAAAGTTTTGTTCGAATTGGCGAGGGTCCTGTTTTAAGAGCGGCCGCTAGAATCCTTCTAAACGGTCATCAAAGTAGCTTTTAGCACTTTAATCATTTGAATCTGATTTTTGTAGGGTGCCTATGTAGACTGAATAGTCAGGCGAATTATTTATATTTGAAATGAATTGTACTCTAAATTGATGAAATACCGATTTTGTGGTGCTTTTTGGGAACGCTGTCCTTTAAATAATTGCGAAAATCTACGAAAAATCATATTACTACTTTCGTTTATTAGGTAGGGGAACCCGGGGCTATTCGGCCCTACCTAAGAATATCGCCCTTTTAGGTGGATAGATGTGAAAGAATTTATCAGTTAAAGATCCTAATTGTAAGTTTGAAACCTCAGTTACATTTTGGAGCTTTAAACATTTACTTGCACCGCTCCATGGCAGCGCTAGGCGACGATTTGCAAAACTACGTTTTTCCATCCTTTTACAATGTAATTCTGATCTCGCTACGGGGCAATTCAGACGTCATTTTTTTTTAGTTTTTATTACATTGGAATTAGGTTTACCTATGAAATCTTCATTGGAGAAACTCCAAAAAATTAATGTGAATAGTTACAGCTGTCGATTGGCGCATCATATATTTTCTTTGCTGTGGTGTGTGCAATCGTGTACGCAGCCGCAAGCCGCAGAATGGTGGTTGATGAAATAGGGGGTCCGAAGGTACGCTCATTACGTACAAAAGTTGTGAGCATCTTGAAAATATCTGTGTTTTCACCCAAACAAAAATCAGTCCATAAAATAGCAGCCTCAAGTTTTTCAAAATACCTGGAATTATTTTTTAAAATTTATCAACAACTTGAATATTTCGAAAGGGATTCGAACCCCCAAGATTCCCTGTCTGGATCCGCCCCTGGCACGCGTACTTTATTATTATTCTAATTACTAGAAAGAAAAGCAAGCAGGTTTATCACGAATACGATAAGAACCTAATTTAGTATACAAACAATTGTGGGTTGAATGCCGTGTTCCCCCAACAATTCTGTAAGTCCCGGGCGCTGGGAATATTCCAGAATAAAAGTTCCATCGGTTCCTCGGAAAAGGCTAACTCGATTTTAAAAAGCTTAATCTCATATGGAAGGTACAACATCTCCCAAGACTACTGATGAAGTCGCTCAAATCAGACCTATGGAATTTTTAAGTGTCAAAAGTCTTAAAAAAACTTATGCAACGAACTCCACATAAATCGCCAAGAATTCAACAACCGATTCTATCTCTATCGATTGTAACGTTTCAAATGCAATCGATTCAGAAAGCAATCTGTATTAGCCTTTCCATGAGACATTTGATTGACAATTCACAAGTGGGTCCATCCTTCTGCGAACAGGAGGAAAAAACCGTCCGACGAACGTTTAACGTTAATCATATTCGTTTGATATTAGAGACTGAATCGACGATTTTGTCGGACGTCGAGTCCACCCGAGAAGCGTCATAGCCAAAAAAGAGTAGAAATGTCTCATGGAATGGAAAGTCACTAATCAAATCTCGCACTAACTTAGGGCCAAGTTAGACGATGTATCTAATTAGCATTAGTTAGACACTAAATTAGCACTAGTTGGACACTAAACACGAAAGTCACACGATAAATGTGAACTTACTTATTTTTTATTAACGTGACTCGAAGACTTTTTTATTCGTTATGAACTGTGAACGCCTAGAGCAACTGGCTACTGGATTAAACCAATTTCCAGTGAAACGCCAACTTTCTGAAGGAAATTGTAAAATTTCAATCAATTCGTCGCCGGATTACCTCACATATGGGAAGTCGTATAGCGATGCGTTTTTTCTCGACGAAGTCGCCTTGCGTTCTATGCACCGTGGCTTTGTCATTTTCAAGGTCTTCGCAATTACCGTTTTTTTGACGAAAAAGTTCAGCTCCGCACAAAACATTCGACCTCATTTTGCGCGAATTTGGAATCAAAACTGTAGCAAATTTACTGCGTATAAAGTCAATAGATCAATATATAATCATATGCTTAGTTTCAACCGTTGTTTATGTAGACTACATCTTGTAGGCTCGTGAACAAGAATTCCAATCGAATAGCTTATTCAAAATTTCTCCGAATTATTTCTTAGAAACATATCCATCGTAACTAGGTCTAATATTCCTGAATGTATCCCTAAAATGCTTGTTAAAGGTCTTCAAGCATTAGGCTCTGTTTGCTCACGACGATTGCACTTCGAATATTCGCTAGCTTATGCAAGCACACGGTTGCGATTTTCTATTGTACATATTCCTGTTTCTAATCAGTCCATGCATGGCAACATAATTACACACTTCCATTGAAACAACAAACCTCCACCGGGGGGTTGTCGTCTTCACTAAACACCTGTTCGTTAATTGCATAGTACAACCTTACAGCCATGAAAGAATCACCATTTTATTGCTAAACAAAAACATTAGAGCACCAGCCGGGGCCAGCACTATTTTTTCTCCGTATTCACCCATTTTGTCCGTCGCGTGTACTTCTAGATATAGCTACTTACTATCATAACCGAAAGCCAATCAGTTTCACCACCGCGTAATAATGCCGGTTGCATCGAAAGCACGCGATAATATTATTAATAAATAGTACCACCACCGTCAGCATATTTGCACATCTGACTGCAGTTTGACGAAGCGTGCCAACTGTTGGTTGCAACTGCTCCTAATTAAATACCACGACGAAAGCATACACAAACACACATCGTCGGTGGTGAATCGTCGGCAAAAGAATCTTGGCGAGCTCGATGCTGGCGGTGCACAGGAATTATTACATGTTCTATTCCCCCCGGTAATGACCCGAAGCTCGCAATTACTTACACGGTCGGCGGCTTAACATACTGGTGGCGATGGGGATACGATTGCTCCCAGTGAGCAACACACTGAATGCTGCTGGTTCAGGTTCAGTTATAATTGCAGCTTCCACCGCAGTAGGGATGTAACACATTTGCTGATTGCTCCTAATTCACTGGTTCCACCGTAATTTTTTTTTTCGCTGGGTTTGTTGTTCATTAAATTCATCGTTTCCCGTGTAGCTTGAGGGATGACCTTCACTGATGTGATAGTTGATAAGTTTATCCTCATCTACCATGCGTTTATCGCTACGCCCGAGATCATTATAGTTACTAAGCTGTAGGTTAAGAACTGTAAATAATGTCAATAATTCCCTAATGTTTGTTTGTATATTATTTTCTTTCTCTTTTTCCCGTCTCTTCATATCAAATATCACAACAACACAAACACACACATGAAATCAATCACGTAAATGTACAATTCAAAATCATCCCAAAATCCGTCCGTTCCGCCCGCCGATCTGTACAGGTGATATCGGCTTTCTACGATCAGAGCGGTTCGCTGGTGATGGGCCCCCGCACCGGAACGCCCATGCGATTGGTCAGCCCAGCGCCGCCGGTGCTGGTTCCACCGGGTGGACCGCGAGCTCCACAGGCACCGCCGGCCATCTATCCACCGCAGCCGCAGACGGCCCAGCAGAACATGTACTCCGCACAGAACGGATCCAACGTTGGAGGTAACGCATTGTTTACACTGTTGTAATTTTGCTATTACTAAGTACTACTAGGCATTAGAGGTTATGGAAAGTGTTGGTTGCAGTGCATCAGTAGAGTTGGTTGACTAGTTCGATTGCCAAATACCGATGCGGGAGGGGTTAACATATTAATAGCTATTTAACGATGACAGTGATGCAATTGTAAGTAAGAGATCATTTTCATGTTTAAATTCTCTGGTCCTGTAATTATTGTATCAAGCTAGGGGTCTTTCTAACATCTACTTTAGTGCTGTTTGTGATTGAATGCGAATCAAGATCAATCAAAAAAAATAGGTTGTATACCGATGAAAATATTTGTGCACCGTTACATTTTTACCCATCGAAATATAGCTTCAATGTATGCACAACAGATAATACATTTGAGAAATGGTAGACTAGTACATACAAATATTTTATAGCAGAATGCAAGGCAACGCCAGGTTGTAAAGGAGAAGTCACAAAGATATTGATACTTATTTTTGTGAGATCGTTAGGACCTCAATTATCATTTGATGCGTTGCATTACGCAAGCACAGTATAATTCGTAGATTTCCAACTGATGACTCTCATTCCCACATAGACTACTTGAGAAATAATGTTTGGAAATAACAATTGATCAAGTCCAAGCGAGAACTTGGCTTGAGGGCCACGACAGTAGAAATAATGTATCGTTACTTGGAATATTTGGACGGAAGTATTAACACAGACAAACAGACATAACTGTTTGAACCATTATTCAAAATTTATTGCCACTAGCGCTACCTATCGTCATTCCTGCTCAACGTTGTATTCACCCCATCAAAGAAAGCGACGCTGCGCTAGTTGGCATTGACAGATAGAAGATTCGTAATGAAAAAAGTTACAGGTACGTGTGTTAGCCATCATAACGAGAACGTTACGTATACCACATCTACTTTCCAAAATAAACTAGATAGAGGAACTGATCATGGTGCAGCAACAATATGATATCGAATCGATTTAATTCAATGAATAAGTGATTATTGTTCTCATCGCTGGAGTTCCTCATTGTCGCGTTGCATTCCTGTCTGAAGCCAATATTGCATGTGTTATTCAATCTTATTTGTGTAATGCTCAAACTAACGCAAGATATTGTAGTTTTTATTCACTGCGGATAAATTAGGACTGATATTGTCGGAAGCCGTGATTTCTCCCATAATATGGTAGTTATTGAAGTGATTATGGAATTCTCCAACACCTATCATCAGTACAACCCACTTTACTGTTTACAAAGCAACAGTAATCGAAACATAAAATGTAGAACTAATTTTCAGCCAACCTTATTCAAGCAAGTTAATAAAAAAGCGTTGTTTATTCTTTTCATTTTCGGTAAAATTCACTTCGCCTAATAATCATCGTATTAAAGTGTAAAAAATGACATCAAGCAATAAATCGTTTCAATGCTGCCAGATGTAAGCCTCACACTGATCGAGACTAATTGTTTCAACCGTGTTTTCACATTCTGTCGGTTAAGACAATGGAACTTCTCAAATCTTTGTTTGCACACAGTTAGGTACTTGAAACCCTATGCAATGCAATACGCTGCTCGAAATCATACTTGCATTTTTCATCTTATAGATAAGATATCCCGGAATCCAAACGATTTTCCGTGTGAAACCGAATGATTTTCATATTTTCATAACATAGACTCGTACCTTCAACCAATTTAGTTATTTACCAGGCTACTATATACAAGCTTCTAAAGATGAGTAGTGGCGCCATCATACTGAGTGCGGCGTTCCTGCACACCAACTTGTTTGTAAAATAACTGTTTTCAATATGAGCGATGGTGTATTTTAGAGTGTTATGTCTGTTTGTCTGTGGTATTAATGTGGTACTTACATAACGGAATGCCCCGATTCAGTGACATTCCCATAAGTACCATCGATTGGGTGGTGGGTAGGTATTTTTTCGCCAGGATTTACTTGAAGCAAGCGATAAACAACCGATCGCGGATGTAGCGTCCATCTGGTAGCCACGTCGGTCTGTCAGATACTGATGAAATGCAATCCGTTGAATAAAAAAAATGTCGCTTTATTAGTGGAAAAAAATATTGAATTTAAAAATCTGATATTCATCAATCCTAATTTTTGAAAAGATAGTTGAGGCCCAAGATGCAGGATTTGACACAAAATACGACTGAGAATATAATTTTGTGTTGTAGAAACTTTGTATTTACTTATGTCGGAACAGTTTACTGATTGATTAGAATAAATATACACAGCATGAAGTAACAAGTTACTTTACGCTTGTCCGGACATGCCGTAGACTCAGGTGATTCGCATTTTTAATGCCAAGAGATCTTGACTCCTACGGTAGCAGACAAAAGGTTAAGTCGCCGGTGAGCTCTAAGCTTGCATATATGATCCTTCCACGCTTTTCTAAACTTTCTCCCTTCAACTCCTTGCTCTCCATTGAGTACTATGGCTCCTAATATTGAAAAATATGCTTCACCTTCCAGTCCCTTGCTAATTAAATGCCGTAACAACTGTTGACATATATCTTTGGATACAGTGAATCAATTTTAAATAAAAAAAACTGTTATATTTAGGGAAATAGTTGCGCTATCAAATGAATATGAAGAAATAGGGGTTCAAGTGGCCAATCCGAAGAGATTGCCGGAAATGTACTGCTCAGCTCGTATTTTCAAAAGAAATCCATATCTGATTTTGATGTTTATGAATGAAAACGGGTGAAAACTTCAATTTTTTTCTCTTGAAATCATACAGGAACGATCCAATTACTTTAGCACACATTATCGCTTACCTTGCCGGATGTTAGGTTACCGGAAACTCCGGAGTTCGGTTTCGGAGGACCAGTTCAGATTTAGAGACCATTCCTATCGTGCGACACATCAAATCACATTTTCTCGACGAAATATGGCTGACGGAAGAGCAAGGAGACCATTTTGGACACACATGGCCATTTCAAAATTAGTTCCGGATCTCCGGTGCCCGGTTCTGGAGGACCAGTTCAGATTTAAAGCCCATTCCTATCACGCGACATATCAAATCACACTTTCTCGACAAGATAAGATTGTCGGAAGAACAAAGAGACCATTTTGGGCAGACATGGCAATTTCAACATCAGTTCCGGAACGCCGATGTCCGGTTCCGGAGGACCAGTTCAGATTTCCATCATGCGACATGTCAAATCACACTTTCTGGATTAAATCAGTCTGACGGAAGAACAAAGATATAATTTTGGACACATATGGCCATTTCAACATTCCGGAACTCTAGCGTCCGGTTCCGGAGAATCAATTTCAATTTTGAGGTCATTGCCATCATGCAATATATCAAACCACTCTTCCTCGACGAAATTAGTTTGACAGAAGAGCAAGGAGGCCATTTTGGACACATATGACTATTTCAACATTAGTTTTGGAACTCCGCTGTCCGGTGCCGGAGGACCAGTGCTGATTTAGAGGTCATTTCTATCATGCGATACGTCAAATCACACTTTCTCTACAAAATAAGATTGAGGGAAAAGCAAAGAGGTTTGATTTGATGTGCCGCATGATAGAAATGATCTCTAAATCGGAATTGGCTCTCCAGAACCGGACACTAGAGTTCCGGGATGAATATTGAAATGGCCATATGTATCAAAAATGACATCTTTGCTCTTCCATCAGTATTATTTCGTCGAGGAAGTGTGATTCGATATGCCACATGACGGGAATGTCCTCTATCAAAATTACATGTTTACTCTTCCATTAGTCTTATTTCATCGATAAAGTATGATTTGACGTGTCGCATGATGAATATCTGAACTGATTCTCCGAAACCGGACACCGGTGTTCCGCAAATTATAATGGCCATGTGTGTCCAAAATGGCCTCGTTGCTCTTCCATCAGTCTTATCTTGTCGAGAAAATGTGATGATTTCCATCCGTCAGACTGATTTAATCGAGAAAAAGTGACTTGACATGTCGCATGATGATCCTCCGGAACCGGACACCGCTGTTCCTGAACTAAATTTGAAATGACCATGGGGTCCAAAATGGTATCTTTGCTCTTCCGTCAGTCTTATCTTGTCGAGAAAGTGTGATTTGATGTGTCGCATGATAGGTATGGGCTTAAAATCTGAACTGGTCCTCCGGAACCGGGCACCTGTGTTCCGGAACTAATGTTGAAATGGCCATGTCTGGCCAAAATGGTCTCTTTGCTCTTCCGCCAGTCTTATCTTGTCGAGAAAGTGTGTGTCGCATGATAGGAATAGCCTCTAAATCTGAACTGGTCCTCCGGAACCGGACACCGGTGTTCCGGAACTGATGTTGAAATGGCCATGTGTATCCAAAATGGCCCTCGTGCTCTTCCGTCAGTCTTATTTCATCAAAAAAATGTTATTTGATGTGTCGCATGAGAGAAATGACCTCTAAATCTGAACTGGTCCTCCGGCACCGGACTTCGGTGTTCCGGAACTAATGTTGAAATGACCATGTCTGCCCAAAATGGCCTCTTTGCTTTTCCGACAGTCTTATCTTGTCGAGAAAGTTTGATTTGATATGCCGCATGATAAGAATGGGCTTTAAATCTGAACTGGTCCTCCAGAACCGGGCACCGGAGTTTCGGAACTAATTTTGAAATGGCCATCTGTGTCCAAAATGGCCTCCTTGCTCTTCCGTCAGTCTTATTTCGTCGAGAAAATGTTATTTGATGTGTCGCACGATAGGAATTGTCTCTAAATCTGAGCTGGTCCTCCGGAACCGGACTCCGGAGTTTCCGGTAACCTAACATCCGGCAAGGTAAGCGATAATGTGTGCTAAAGCAAAAAAACATCAAAATCAGATATGGATTTCTTTTGAAAATACGAGCTGTACAGTACATTTCTGGCAATCTCTTCGCATTGGCCACTTGTAGCCCTATTTCTCCATATTCATTTGATGGTGCAAGTATTCCCCTTAATATAACAGTTTTTTGATTGAAAATTGATTCATTGTATCAAAGGATATAACCAAAAATATGTAACAAAGTCGTCCCGGTGTTTTAGGGGGTTAAATGAGACTCTACCAAAGGCGTCAGAAGACTACGCTACGGTCCTGTTAGTCCAGAATAAACAACAAAAAAGACAAAGACTTCATATTTCAACAAAAATAACGAAAAATTTTGCAAACTCTTTCCGCTCCTTTTCCCAGTTTCATAAGAACAAGGGAAACGGAAATGTGATCATGGTCAGTAAAACAGGCCGCCTTTTTAAAGCTGGAGAAAAGATCGTAGAGTAAGCTAGATCAAGTATCGTCGAGAACCTCATGCCATATCATGAAAATTTAAGTCTCCTCGATGCCGGGAGGAGTTCCGAAATATCACAAAGTTGCCGGTTCCCAACCTAGGTCTAATCAATCCTGCATTAAATTGAATCTCTGATTAAATTTCACATGATTTTTGGTGTTCCTGGAAGTAATGAAAACTGTTTCTTCTGAATTGACCGAGTGTTGTTTGCTTCGGATTTGTAGCAGAGCTTTTGTTTGCTGGTGTATTTGGCGGTCTTTCTAAAGAGAAAAAAATATTGTTACGAAGACTCATTTGCTTGTAATTAGTGTAATACATACTGCATACATGATGCGCGGCATGAACAACCGAAGAAGAAGAAGACGCAAAGCAGTCTCGCCAAAAGGTCATCCGACACTGGTTTGAAGGTTCGGTGCGATTGTCACTCAAAATCTTCGCTCACTGGAGCAAGGGGTCATTGAAACAGACAATCCCGTCATTCAGTAGATCATCCACGCATGCCAAGTTCGAATCGATAACTACACCATAGATCTCAACTTTATGAGCTGGCATGTAAACGCGTTAGTTCTTCGTGAAAGTCTTGTCGCCAGTAATGCTTTTGACAAAATATCACAATCCTTAGCTTATCTAGGCGAACTTTCGAGATATCTGGCACAGCTGCATATCTCTGCGTTTTGCGTAATATTAGAATCCTTCGCGGAGTATCTTTGATCCGAGTGAGGATCGGGTACGGTAGAACCCAGTTCATTATGTTTGATTTTAAATGGAAGCTCGGATTTTTGACGACGAATCTTGTTCAACATTCATTTTAGGATCATTTAGGTCAATTGAGGAGTACACTTAACCCATTATTGCCCAACTTATTTTTCATGCGCATCATAAATTGAGTTTTCGGATCGGATCGGATCGGAAAAAAATGTAAAATTATTTTTGTACTCAAAGTAGCTGATATAAGAAGAAACCACCACCTACAGTGAAAATTTCAGATTGATCGATATATTGGTTCTTGAGATATCGTGATCGCCGCGAATGAACTTTTCAATAAATACAACTCCGAGATAATCGCGTTTTACTGTCGGAGCCGCGAGTCAACGGTCTAGCGTATCGAACACTACGCACTGCCTACGAGTGGTCAATGGGTAGCGGTCTATGAATAGCTGTAACTCAAGTTGTAGTATTCCGATTTTAATTGAATTGAAAATTGAATGAAAACAAAACATATACGCCGGATTGACCACTCTTAACGTATTCTGCAAGAGTATATGGACAATATTAACTCATTGATAATGTCTGTTCTGCGTTATTGCTTGAGTAATAGGAGCTATTCTTGGCACCTACTATATATTAGGTTCTTTACTGGCACAGTTAACCTCACTTTTCTTGACAGTTCGCTTGTACTGTTTACATGGATTTAGAAAAATTTGTGGACGACTAGATTCGCTCGAAGAAAATTGTAAAGAATTTTTCTAACTCCATGTAAACAGTACAAGCGAACTGTCAAAAATGAACACTCAGGTTATTTGTGACGTCAGCGTAAAGTATTCAATAGTTGGTTGGGCAATAATGGGTTGATCAATGGTAGAGTGCCAATATTTATCGTCTTCCTAAAATCTCAAATCAGACACACCTCAAAAGTATTGGTACCACGAAAAAAGTTCCAAAATTTGAGCGCAATAAAAAAACAATGTCATGAAGCGTCGAGATTTGGTGTAATGTTGAAAAAATGTCTTCATGCAGTTCTAAGACATTTGTCATAGAAAATAAATTAAAAGCAGCCTTTTCAAGCCCCAGTATCAACTCAAATCCAGAATTTTCCATGTTTCATAAAAACCTTAAAACTAAATTTGGGGGGGGGGGCAGTAGATCTCGACATTTTATTACATCCTAAGCCATTTAGCATAAAAAATCGAATTCAATTTCTGAATATTCCAAGGGTCCTTTTGTGTTTTGCACAGGTGGAAATTTTTGCGCTTTGGCCATTTTGCGCCCACCCCTTAATCGCGTCCGATTGAGCTAAACTTTTTTTGTTGAGGTGCGGCCGGTTATAAAATTCGATGATCACCTGTTTTCCATACATGCCATTGGAACTCTAATATACAGTCGTCTGAATAGATGCCCCCTCCGTCGCCTTCAAACACCTAGCGTCAACTGATTTCCTAAATATACAGTAAAAGATTTGTGGCTTTTACATGACGTGAACGACGGTCAAACATGAATTAAGTAGGGAGTAGGTGGGCCATTTCCATGTACACCAATTATTATTTGAAGGTCGAACTAAAAAAGAAAGCCAAAGTAGACACGAGAACTGACATACAAGTAAAGTTTTCAAAGTGTGTAAGAAATAAAACTGTCATTTTGAAATGCCATCAGCAAGTAGCAACTTGCCACTTGCGGGCGCTACGGTCGGCCGGCAAACTCTATATGGGCGTTGCGTACAAACATGAATACAATGGTAATTCATGCATGCGAACCTGTACGCGAGGGTGATTTCCAACGTATTTTCATTACATAGGTTTTTTAGGAAAATCCGTTCTACCTTATATGTCTATTCTCTGTGCCAAAGAGGCGCCTAACTGAGACTCCGCCTGACTGTGTCAGAGATTCGCATAACACAGTAAGGGTAAAACCCAAAATGCTCCGTGTGTGACTGGCATATTTTGGACCCTCCAGTCATCAAGTCCTCGATGCGGAACTACACCTTGACTTAGGGACTTCTACTTTCAGTCGCCTCTTACGACATGGGAGCAGGAACCCAGTGGCTTAATTCTTGGCCGGATACTACACGGCCTCTGGGCAAATTCGCCTCTACACATCGAAATTTGATAATCGAAACCCAGGAAACCATCAACCGAGAGTCTCAGCAAAAATTCGGCAAAATCATAGGCGAAAAAAAAATTTCGGTGTACAGAGCGAACGTTTCGCTGCGTAGTGCAGCACTTCCAAGGCTCCGTTCGCCACTGATAATATTTTAAACCCCCTTAAAAATTTTAACCATAGCGCGTGACACTATGGAATCGGGGTTCCCTGTTTGGAGGATTTTTACTACCGGAAGAGATTGTCCGTGGTGCAATTCTTAGCAGGTTGAAACAACCACTACCGACACAACACGGCTTGTCTAGGTTGCTCAGAGAAAAAAGCTGACATTGAAGGACATTAAAACGTTGGTTATAAGGTAAATAAATGAAATCAGGTCATTCCCATCCAAAACAAGGTTTATTTTGGTTAATGAAAAACTATGAACGATAAGAAAGAATCATTTTTCGATTCCGAAAATTGTAAAAATATGTAGAAATAATGCGGTTAAAATAGTGCAGGTGAGAGAAGAATATGGTCTGGTCCTAAACTAATTGAAACATTTTCTGATCTTCATTCGATATCCCCTACAATTGCCTTCTTCGTTGATACGTTCCTATTATACTCAAACCATATTGTCCAACCATTTTAAACACTCGCGTGTCCCAATTCCCGCCCCAAGTGGTCTGCGTTTTGAGAACAACAGTTCCACGAATGTGTCGATGCACAAACAGCATCCGATAAGCAAATGCTAAAGTCGGTCAAACCTCCACAGTATGAGTCTCGATTTTGCTTTGTTCATTCCGTTGAAATGCGAATAAGAGAACACTGGCACACACACTGGATAAAGAGGAGATCAGTGTTCCAGTTTCTCCAATATCATTATCGTTGCAGTTTTTTTCTCTTTCGCGATTCGCGCAATGCAATGAACGGGCGGCTAAGAAAGATGCAATCTTTGAAAAATGCAGTTAGTTTCTCCCCTTCCCGTGCTAGTCCTTCTTTGGCGTCTTCTGTACCCGTGGACTCGTGAGGATGGTGTAGACAAGCATCATGGGCCCTCCCGAGTACAGGAGTAACCGAACGCGCCAGTCAAGTATAATCAAGTAATTGATGCCCTCAATACCTGCTATCCGTGGTTCGCCAGTGAAACGGGCGTTGATGTCTATGTCGAGATCGTCACAGATTGGTTGTGTACCGGTCGATACGTTATGATGAATCAGCATAAGTGCAAAGATCCGGTTATATGCCCTGTTTTGTTGAATGTTCAATCATGGTATAGCTTTAATTGGGATGAAAGTTTCTTTATCATATTGATTAAAGTCAAACGATTGATACCTGCTCACTACGGCTAAAGACATACTCAATGTATGGTGCTTCGCTTGTGATTGAAATTAGTCATTAATGTTCCCTTTATTTAGTCTAGTTCAACCACATAGAAAGACACTATAGTGACCTGAAACTTACTTTTACGGGTATGTAATTGGATACGAGTTTTTACATCGCTATATAAATTCAATACTAGCAGTTAACGTATCTGTAATAGAACTTTCTACTAAATAGTTGGCTCTCGATAATGACAGTGTATATATTGAATACGGTGGGTTGTGGTTTTGATGACTGAAATGAATTCGCAATCGCGACACAAAACATTCCGGCCCGTCTACTTTTTATGGTGCCACTTAAGAAATGGGTTGTCGCTCGAATGGAGCCATGTAAACTTGAATCGGCCATTAGTTATTTAAAGGCGAGTGTTTCTAGTCAACCACCCTCTTACATGTATTTCCATTTTCAGCTCATAGTCAAGGTATAATTAGATTGCGGCGATTTCTCAAAATCACTGTAACGTGAAATAAAGAAGGTTACAGTCTTTATCCAAAGGTTTCTAATCCAAGCTGATGACGTAAGCATGCGGCTAGAGCATAAACAACTTTTCGTTAGTCCCTCTTTTTGGGGCTTCCATTGCTGAATCTAAATCGTAGAATAATTGTAGAGTTGGCATAAAAAACCGGCATCAAAACAACCAATAATACCTGAAGTTAAAAATTCAAGATGAAACTTCAATAATCGTCGATAACGCTGCTCAGTGTTTCAATTTTCGGATTGAACCACTCTTGCGCCACGCAATCTTCTTGTTATCGCATTGTTTATTATCTTTCCTCCGATATCGACGCTTTTCTGTGTTTCAGCGACAACAACGTCAACAGAAAGCATGACATAATAATCAATTATTTTTCAACCATTCGATTAAAACCGATGTTTCTCTTTCAAGAAACAAACTCGATGAACCGATCAACCATGATGTTAGGTTTCACTGAAACAAGATCATAACCTGCAACACAGTTCCATATCACAGTCTCTAACCCAACCCATTTCTGGCTACTTTTGACAGGTCTTGCTTTGAGCACATCGTCACTGACAGCACGGAGGGACTCGTTCGATCGTAACACTTCAGCCTTCAGTCCGTCACTGGACTACACATCGGCATCTACCAATGCCGTAGTAAGCAATGCTGCCGCAGCGGCTGCAGCTGCAGCCCGCAAATGGCCCGTCGGAGCTGGTAGCTACGGATTAAGTGCGGTAACTTCAGCCAGCCCTCTGGGTACCTGCATAACTCCTCCGCCGGTGTCGGGATTGGGAGCGCTGGTGACCAGTCGTGCCCCGGGAGCGGAGACCAAGTATCGTCAGGTGAATCAGCTAGCTCCTGGTATTTCAGCGAACGCTATGTTCGGTTCGAATAGTTCGCTGTTTTCGAAACTGCCCGGGTCGGTAGTACGACCTACGGCGGCAGCTGCGGCTGCTGTAGCTGCCGTGGCGGCCGCTGCTCCCGGGCTGGATCGTCCTCCGGGACGTTCGCGATTGTTGGAAGACTTCCGAAATCAGCGCTATCCCAATCTACAGTTGCGCGATCTCACCAACCACATCGTAGAATTCTCCCAGGATCAGCATGGTTCGCGATTTATCCAGCAAAAGCTTGAACGGGCGACTGCTGCGGAGAAACAGTTGGTTTTCAATGAAATTTTAGGCGCTGCGTACAGCCTAATGACGGACGTGTTTGGTAATTATGTAATTCAGAAATTCTTTGAATTCGGATCTCCCGAGCAGAAACAAGCGCTAGCCCAACAGGTTAGGGGTCACGTCCTCCCGCTAGCACTGCAGATGTATGGTTGCAGAGTTATTCAAAAGGCCCTTGAAAGCATTCCTGCCGAGCAGCAGCAGGAAATCGTCCGCGAGCTCGATGGCCACGTGCTGAAATGCGTCAAGGATCAGAATGGAAATCACGTGGTTCAAAAGTGCATCGAGTGTGTTGAACCTAACGCGTTGCAGTTTATCATCGACGCATTCCGCAACCAGGTTTACTCATTGAGCACACATCCATACGGATGCCGGGTTATTCAGAGGATACTGGAACACTGCACCACAGAACAGACGGCACCGATTCTGGCCGAGCTGCATGCAAATACCGAACAGTTAATCCAGGATCAGTATGGCAATTACGTCATTCAACATGTGTTGGGTAAGGATTAGGCTGGCAAAAGTAAATGCTGGTGTAGTGCTAATTTATGTTATTTTTTATTTTTCAGAACACGGCAAGCCAGAGGACAAATCGGTGTTGATTGCTGCCGTGCGAGGAAAGGTGCTGATTCTGTCACAGCACAAATTCGCTTCCAATGTGGTTGAGAAGTGTGTCACACACGCCACGAGAGCCGAGCGAGCGTTGCTGATTGAGGAGGTGTGCTCGTTTAATGATGCGTAAGTAGCTTTTATCTTCTTTCGGCACCTTTCAAGTCAGAAGTGTGACTTTTGGCTGGGGAAAGGGTTTATTACTGTTACTGGCGGACTTTCAATCGAGATTGGGTAGGGTTCTTGCGTTTGAGGAATTTATGTCTTTGCAGGAATGGTCAAGTCGGTATCAATTAATGTTTGACTTCAATTGGTTCGCATATTATGATTTTTTACTTTTCTCACAGAAAAAAGATTTTGAGCAAAGCTTGCATATTAACTTTGCAAAAGGGCTAACAGAAGTTGTAAATAAACTCTTGGTTTATTGATTTCACTTAATTCGTTATCACAATAAAGCAAAAAACTTTTGCTATTTCTACGAAGCGTAACGTTGATTACAATATATTTCTCATGAAATTCCAATCCAATTCTGCAGCTGAATAATGATGGCTCTTTTAATATTGAAATGTACTATTATTTGTAATTTCAAGTAATAGTATTCCTCATAGGAAGAGTTCCGAATCCGAAGGAAAATCTGATTGTGATTCCTGAAGAACAGGCGAGATCCTTGAAGGTAGCATCGAATCGCTCACTGCGAAAACGATCCATGTTTGGACACATTTTCAGCCATATTCTCTATTACGACGGATCGCTTTTTCGAACGAATTTGATCTGCATTCCCAATAACGGGAGCCTACTTCGATCGAACCAGATTCGTTCGAAAATCTGATCCGTCGTAATGCAGAACAAGGCTGTCTGTCTTCTTTTAAACATGAGTTGTTATTCCGCTTTCAAACTATTATGTCGATCAATTGAAAAAATAATTTGGTTTGCCTTACTTTGCCTTCGAATTCTGATGTGATGATGATCCTGAATAAAGTCACGAAATCATTCACTTCAATTATGATCATCACTGTATCGCCGAAGAACTCGTTTTCACTTTATAGTCAGAAAACCAGACCTTCTGAGTACGGCTACCCGAGACATCACTCGAGATCAGTCTGTTGCTCTAGATGTCCACATATGTTGTGTTAACTGTTTGGTATCAGTATGTACCTTGTGCCAACTTGATGTAAGTTTGTATTTATCGTCTAGTTGGCCCTAAGTTGGTGTCAAGTAATAACGAGTAGAAATGAATCACTGAAATTTCATCTTGGTTTTGTCAATACTTCCATGATTTAATGAACGATTTTCATCCTGTTATCTACCAATCTCGAAAGCCGTTGGTAGCTTTGGTTGTGAAACTCCGATAGTCGAGTAGTGATTCCTAAACAAGTCCAATAAAACTCCAAGATCTTTGATCACGCTGGCTCGCTTATGCCGATACCCACCGATTTTATATATTCAGCCAATATGAGTGTTTTCCGCGTCAATAAGATGACACAATATTTCTACATAAGGGCTATCTCACATCAAATTGCATTACAGAAAAAAACACTATGGAAAATTGCCTAGTAGACCGATCGTTTTCAAACTTCCAGACAGTAAAATGGAGTCCATTAGTAAGCTTTTGGCCTAGTTATTTCAACCAAATTCAATGCCAGAACGCTACGCTCGCACCTTACGCTTAACTCCATTCATTAGGTTCTGTAGAACATCTGACTACAGCTTCTTCTGTACGAGAACCCTTTTTTTCTTCATGTTTTGCTCAGATATGACTTCCCTGGGATCCTTCCGTAGTGTCTGCTTCATAATGGCCCAGTATTTTCGGTAGGCCTTAGTTTCGGTGCGTTGGGTGGGGGTGCACAGTGGTCGCAATGGTACCAAAACGTGCGTTTAATTAATGGTGCTCTAGGAGTTGATTTTAGCGATTTGGTGTGTTAGAAACACTTTTTCAGAATGGAAGCCCCCTTCTTTTGATGTATACTGAATTGTGATTAATCCACCTAAAAGTGAGATAGAAAATTTATTTCCACTAACTTTTAAGATAGAGGGATGATGTCAATGACAAAGTTATAGTAAATTCTACTGCGAGAAAACTTGTTGAACATGCAAACTCTCCAAAATGTAATGGTGTTGAGATAAAGCACGTTGTTTGTGGGAGGTACCCAAAAAACCATTTTTTCATTATAACTTTTTTCTGAGATTTTTGCTATTCTTCAGATGTTCTATGAAGTTGTTGAAATTAAGTAATTTCAGATATTTGTCGAAGACGTCAACATTTTTTATTTCAAAACTTAAGAGTTATTAAATAATGTCGCTTTAAAATACCGCCATTTTGAATGACAATTACTAAGAGATGTGGAAATATGTGGAAGACATTTCGATTCTATGAGAAAGACAGTGACAAGTACTATAAGAAAAAATACTACTTACAACGGGCATCCACAGGCCTGTATACAAAAAATACTTTCCGGCAATGTATGTTTTGCATTTTGTAAAAAATAAGAACGACTTTTTCAGCATAAATTTTTTAGCGATTTTTTTTCTATGTGTCGAATATTCTAAAAAATCATTGAGAGTAATAAATACACATATAAATCGTGAACTTTGAGTTTCTGTTATCTGAAACTATTCATAAATTAACAGGATTTGGAAAGTGAACACTAGAGACGTCTAAAAAGGTTTACTGTATTTTCATGAGTATGAACCATAGCAATGAGTATTAGATATCATTTTCACGAAATGACTGTGTAGTCAGAGTTGCTACTTAGGATCCGACATGCCAGAAAATCTTTAGAAAAATATTTTCACCTATATATTACATCTCTGTCAAATTTTAACCCTCAAAAAGGCAAGGGGTCTCAAAGACTCGGCTAATTACAGTTCCCTAGTTTCATTGAATTTGTAATTCGAAATACAAATGACCGAGCGTTTTCGGGCTTTCGATTCTCTCACTGGTAAAACGACGGCTCTTGGTTTCATTGGGTCCTTAAAGCGATGCTTTATGAAGTCACAATTTTCGCTTGCCTTTTTGAGGGTTAATTTCAAATATTTAATCATTCAATGCGTGCTTGCAAAATAATTATTGACAATTCCGGCCACGTAATCGTTTCATGAAATTGGCATATAGGGTAGACGAGCCCTTATCCATCTAATTAGTCGGGATGTCACAATATTTCGTTGATAACTCGACATAGAGTGACTGGATTGCGCTTAAGTAAGTATCACTATCTTTCCTTCGTTCCTAAGAAACAGTACAGTTAACTTTTTGAGCTAATGCGTTGAATAGAGATAGCAAATACTTCTCTAACTAATGAGTTCCAATGGGTGGGATGAATAGAGGAGCTAAGATGAATTAGGGCGCGGTAACGCTAATACTGTTTGTAATGGTTTTTATTCTTGTAAAGACAGCCAAAAATTTTTGCGCATTTTTTAGTTGATCACTTTTGTTGTTGTGCTAGTTTAGGAATAATTCGTAAGTTGGAGACTACAGAGCTGAGAGTTTTGGATTCATATGTGTACTTTGACATTTCCAAAGATTTTTTAGAATATTCGTAGAATAGAATAACACATAGAAACAATTGCTATAAAAAGTTATGCTTAAAATGTCGTAATTATTTTGTTACAAAATGAAAAACATGCACTGCCGGAAAGTAATTTTTATATACAGGCCGGTGGATGCCCGTTGTAAGTAGTATTTTTTCTTATAGTACTTGTCACTGTCTTTCTCATAGAATCGAAATGTCTTCCACATATTTCCACATCTCTTTGTAATTGTCATTCAAAATGGCGGTATTTTTAACACATTTTTTTTAATAACTCTTAAGTTTTGAAATAAAAAATGTTGACGTCTTCGACAAATATCTGCAATTTCTTAATTTCAACAACTTCATAGAACATTTGAAGAGTTGCAAAAATCTCAGAAAAAAGTTATAATAAAAAAATGATGTTTTGGGTGCCTCCCACAAACAATGTGCTTCATCTCAACACCATTACATTTTGGAGAGTTTGCATGTTCAACAAGTTTTCTTGCAGTAGAATTTACTATAACTTTGTCATTGACATCGTGCCTCTATCTTAAAAGTTAGTGGAAATAAATTTTCTATCTCACTTTTAGGTGGATTAATCACAATTCAGTATACATCAAAAGAAGGGGGCTTCCATTCTGTAAAAGTGTTTCTAACACACCAAATCGCTAAAATCAACTCCTAGAGCACCATTAATTAAACGCACGTTTTGGTACCATTGCGACCACTGTGGGGTGGGGTCATGTTCTCGTGTATGAAAGTAACCCCGTTGGCTTTGCACCACACCAAGACAACACTTGAATAAAAGCACGAAGCTAGAACCGGCCAGATGATCGTAGGGCACTCGTATTTCTTTAACAAAGGAAGCAGATGCTTCTGTAGATACCTGTTGAGGTAGATCTCTCCGTTTACAGTGCCGTAGTCACGAGCGGCGTAGTCCGTTTGCCACATGAGCAGATCGCTTGCCAAATCGTGTATTTACTGGCAAACTTTGAATGTTTCTGCTTCCTTACTTCCTTCGGGACATCAAACTTATGCTGCGTGGTGAAGAACTGCAGCCTCAGAAGCTGTAGGAAGTCCACGATCATTCAAGAATACAAGCTACATGATCATAAAATCGAAATTATACACTCCAAGTCACATACACGCGACAAACACGTTAACATACAAATTCTTGATACTTCGCGACCATCCACGGTACCTACACCCGCGATCTCGCAAACATAAAATCCCTGTGATAAAGTGAACGTCTCAGCGCTTATAAATTTTCAAACGCGGTTTCAAGCGTGAACCTAAAAACTCCCATACTTACACGATCATGAATCGGTCACTTCCGGAAGTTTCTATCCTTGGTATCAGCAGACTAGGTCCATGCTTTCAATTGGACCAATTAAAAAAAGAAAGATCTCATATTCACTGGACAACACGTTTTGTGGCGACATGACCGTGAACTCTAGTGATATAGAGTAACTCATTCCCTGTCAGAATGTGATCCGTACGCCGAAAACTAAATATCAGAACGAAGGTCCGCGTGGCCATCCAAGAACACACGCGAAAATGTGATTGGCCACAGGGTTACGAAATCGAATCTATTCACGCAAAGTAACATACACGCGAGCACACGCGACAAACACGTTAACATACAAACGCTTAAGCCCTTCGCGATCAACAACGCACACCTACGCCCGCGATCGCGCAAGCTTGATAACACCCAGGTAATAAGTTGAACGTTTTAGCACTTACGAAGTTTCAAACGCGGTCTCAAACCAGTCAAAAAATAAAGCTCATATTCACTAGATAACACCTTCCATAGCGACATGACTGGGAACTCTAGTGATATGGAAGATCTCACTTTCTTCTAGCATCTGAGCCGCACACCAAAAGTTAAGTGTTAGATTCAAAGTCCGCGCGAGATCATCCAAGAACACACGCGAAGATGCGACAGGCACACGGTTATAAAATATAATTTATACACACGAAGTTATTTACACGTTGGCACACGCGATTGAACACGTTAACGTACAAATGCTCGAGCCCTTCGTGATGATACACGCGATCACGAAGTCTACTTCCGCACATATCTGAACCGTAAAATAAATATCACATTCAGAACCGTGGCCCGCTGCAATTAAAGCAGTGTTTTAGTGCGCGACATTGTCTGTCTCGTCTGCAATTGTAGTATGTGATTCTGACGGGGAGCCCTTCTGGGAACCTAGCTCTACAGCTCCAGTAGGACAACCTTCGAAAATAAAGATTTCAAAATTATGCGTAATGACCATTATGACAAAAAGTAGTTAAGCTAAACGACATTATGCCAAATGATCAAGACTTCAAAAATATAAAGCATATCACAGGAAAATATAACAAGAAGACGCAGCAACGCTATAAAAAAGATCATACGAACATTGTACCCAAACACAGACAATCATACATCTGCCCATATCAACTGATAAACACGTATTAGTACTCCCAAACATACAAACGCACGAGCACACTCAAACAAACGTTCATACGGAGGCACATCCAAATCCTAAATAACTGATTCCAAAACTCTTCCCTCTTCCAGCGGATTGCACGTGATGATGAAGGACCAGTACGCGAACTATGTGGTACAGAAGATGATCGACGTATCGGAACCGACGCAGCGCAAGGTGCTACTGCACAAGATACGTCCGCACATGAACTCGCTGAAAAAGTACACCTACGGTAAGCACATCATTGCCAAGCTGGACAAGTTCTCCCTCAAGACACCCAACACGATCGGCGGTAGTGGTGGTGCCGGGGGAGCTGCTGGAGGAGTAGTAGTGGTAGGAGCTGGTACAGTTCCGAACAACGTTGGGTCCGGTTTGGTTGATGTTGGTAATGGAACGAATGGAACCAATGCAGCTGTTATCGTTGGTCAGCAGATAGCTACCGCAAACGGGGGGCCCGGTAGCACAAGCAATGGCGTTGTGGTTAGTAACAGTAACAATGTAGGAGTTACGAATCTGGGCCCCATCGGACCGCCTCCCACCAATGGGGTGATGTAAGTTGAGTCTGGTGAATTGTATTTTTTATTCAATTCAGTATAAAGGAAGAGGGAAGCTCTGTCCTACGATATATGAGATACATTAGTAATGCGCCGCCACTTTTCCGGGGAAGCGCGAATCTGCCCTGTAATCTGCTTCGAGAATGTGCCTTCGATCGACGGAGGAAATGCACAGAGGATCTTTTCGTATACAAAAACGGAACATCTGTAAATATTGTTTTATATTCGGAGATTTTTTTCTCTCTTGCAAAGCTTTTGTTAGGTTAACGATTGCTTTTTTAAGTGGCAGGGTCAGAACCGAAAGACTTTGAGTATTTAGGAACAAACTATTGTTATTCGAACGATGTACACACTATCTCCCCGATCAGCTATTAAGTTATTCTATAGACAGACGGATCTCAGTCCTAAGATATAGAACAAAACGAAGAAGAAAAAAAACCGTTATCGGTTTTGTTTAGGAACAACAGTTCCATATGCCGTGTATGATTTTAGGGATAAACATACTGTATTTTTAGAATGAAATATTCTCCGCGATAGAAGCGCATTCCGAGAGAGATTACCCGCATGATATGAAGCATCCTCACAGTTTTATTTTAGCAAACACCACACAAGCCATAGAACACAATGGATTGCTTAGTAGCAGCCGGAGTTACAATTTTCAAAACCAGAGATTATTGTGTCAGAAAGTTTTATCTAATAATTTTATCCACACGCAAACACAACCAAACAAATTTCGCAGTTAATTTAATATATCAGGATTAGAGTCAGATTCAGGATAACATTTTTTTTCCGGTGACGAACAATAGCAGTATCAGAACAAACAAGCAGAGCGCTTAGAGCTTTTCGAACTATTGTTGATTAGAAGATTCTCAGAAGAGAGTTTGATGATGTATGAAACTCCTATTGTGTAGAATTTATTGCACTCATATAGATTTAAATTAGCGACGCATTGTAAGGGGAAAAGTGGATGGGGGAATCATTATCGTTAATATTTTAGGTGTACCTTGTATTGTAATCAAAGTCTTAACTATAGTTATAGATGAATTGGTAGGTGGCTGATGGAAACAGTTTGAATGTGTAAAAATCACTTATAAATAGTAGTTTATTGGTAGACCTCGTTTTTACTAGCACGCCAGCAGAGTGTAGAGATCCCCACTCCGGATCGCTTAAAGTCGCCGTACGCTCGATAGTAGAAGAACCGTAAGTTAAGTGAAAAATTGAGATTTGTATCATTTGTATTATTTGGCGCACTTGTATAAAAGATAACGTATTAACAAAAAATGCAATAGCGAACACACACACTTGTTTTTTGTACTGGCGGCATACTGTTTTCAGTGGTTACAAAAGATTATCCGGTAGTGATAGGTTTTAGTCAGAGCTACAAGAGAGGCTCCTTCATCGAAACCAATGCCGTCTGCATAGGTAACTGCCGACGACGGTGACATGGAACTTGGGTGAGATAAAAACCAATCCGAGCTTCGCCTTTTGTTTTTATCTACCATGAAACCTGGGCGTTGTGCGAATGGTGTGTTATTTTCAATGTTTCCAATTCTGAGCAATTCTCTTCGATAGGTGAAATTTCTTAAAAAACATTCGAAGAGGCTTTTGCATTCGATAGAAATAAGTCGTAAACCGGGGTGATCGGGATAGAAGACTAATAATTCACCACTGATTACAAGTGAATGCTACACGACCGATCGCTTATCCCTTTGAATGGAATCGCGTGGAAGTCGTTTGTAGAGTTGGGATTGCTTGGTACTTTCGTTCGACCAAGTAAGATGAAAATAACGTCGCTAGTAATTTTCAATTTCGAGGGGCACCCATTTACGTTATAGTAGGCGCCAGTGATTAAGAAGAAAATAAAAAGTTTTAACCACTTTATTTAAACTCAATAGTCTGCTGTCATGTTGTCATGATCAAATAAATGAGCGAATCTTCATTTTAAAACAGAAAAATGAAACAAACAGTATAAACTACTAAGCCGATCAAACGGTTGAACGTTTTCCATCTGGAAAACAGGAAAACATCAGAAAATGTTAGAATAATGAGGCAACAAAATATCGGTTAGTTATTTTATTAATAGAAAACAAGCTGGCATAGGGATCATTTTTTCGGAGAGTTTGAATAAGTCAACCACGCACCGCCACAGATGGAGCTGTGGTGCACATAGGGCGTTCTAACACGAGGAGTTAAAACTTACAAATTAAATCGGTAATTGTATTGGTAATAATCAGACAAAATACTACTTCAGGATTACGTTATCGCTGTGACGGATCGAAGGGAACTTACCCGAAACCGTCGTCAGGGTTTTAGAGTTCTCCCGGGACTGCTCTCTATCAATCTCGATTTTCTCCGAAATTTCGGCTATTTTCTATTTATGAGTTTTTCTTGTTTCAAAATTGAACCAGGAAAAAAAACTAATCTTATCCTAGCTAAACATTAAATGATCAGAAAATTTACTTGAAGTAAGTAAGATAAAGATAAACAAGGGCTGCTTCGGTTAGAAGATGTTTTGACACACGTAATAGTGAATATTAAGCTATTGTTGATCGAAAGTCATTGACATTGACGCCAGAGCAGTTGGTGAGTTTTTAAAACTTTCCTCAAACTCTACTACTTAAGCATTTATAGAACAAGTAACAGCTAATATCATTTCAAGGCCTGACATAACAAAGATATGAGGACCTCTGTGAACATATGTTTTTTTTTTAAACGATAACAAAAACACGATCAATCACAAGAATTGGTAATGCAAAAGCGTTACAATGAGACCCCGAACCATGATAGCATTTATTACGCAACAGGTACAGTTGAAAGTAAACGAAAGTTTTCCACTCCAATATTTGACGGTAGTGTTAAAAGCAGAATGATATAACAAGTAAGAGAAAATGATAAAAGATTCGAAAATTTGAATATATCTTATCTATATACTACATACAGTAACAGACACAAAATAAAACTAGTAGTGTAATACTTGCGGCGAGTTCCCTGTTTCACAAGCATTAATTTCCTGTCAATTTTTCATGTAATGGTAAAAAAATACTAGCGTAAGCCAGTGTAAGAATGAAAAAAAAACTGTCCACACAAAACACTCATGGAAAAGTATAGTAGCAAAACGACACGTGTGGTTCCGTCGTAGTAGTGGTTTAATGTACTCAATGTGTCCACTTAGTAGGCCAAACCATACAGCGAACAATTTTCATTTCGATACAGGTTCGGTCTTTAACACGTTGGAAATTAGTTGCTCCGCCGAAGCGCAATGAGTGTTAGCTATCTAAGAAACCACAGGGTGAGAGTGTTGGAGGAACGAAAAGAACATAATAAATAGCATCTATTTTCACTAGAACCTCAAAAAGTAAAATGAAAATAAAAAATACATACATCGCGTTTTCGCAGAACACAATATGCAATTCTTTCGCAAAGAATTGTTATTAAACAAACCGTTGCTGCTACTGCTGCCGTGGTGGTGGTAGGTTGTAGGAAGAAAGGTGTACATTAATTTCATAGACATTGAGCTCTAGGGATCATTGCATAAACTAATCTTTGCGGAAATCAAATTTATGGCAAAAATAGGGTGAAAATTATTTAGTGTCTTCTTTTAATTTTTTTTCACTGATTGTGACTGATTGTGAGAGAAGAAAGATACCTCGCTTTTGCGAGCATTCAATTGTTGATTGTTATAATGTAAAGAATGGATGCTCACTAAATATATGATACTAATGGACGATCAAAAGGGTTTCTTCAATGGAATGAAGACATATTGAGGATGAGTGAGTATCTTTCTACTTATTGATGTGCTCGGTGCCGTTGATAGTGCCAAACTCAACAAAAATTCGCGCTCGTAAATTGGGTGCTGTTGTGTCTGACATCATTGGTATACCAACTCGAGTAAAAAGTCCACGCAAGATTTTTCTGGTGGACCTCCGGTCACTTGGAGAATGAGTCCACTGTGATGAAGCAATATTCGCCTTCGATGGGAAAAGCAAAATCTATTTGAATGCGCTTCCATGGGAGTGTTGCTTTCGACCATGGCACAAGAGCAGTGCAATGAGGGGACCGGGAAACGGAAAAGCAATGCTGACACGCCTTCACGCAATCAACCATGTCAACCAATATCCATAGAGGGCAAGTAGACATAGCATCATTCGCCACATGCCTGGATGTCCACGATTAAACTGTTTTCGATGCTGCGATGGAATAACGAGTCATTCAGCAAAAAAGAATACACCACAGTAAGTGAATCCTGCCTGGAGTGGAATCGCGTAAGCTCTGGATCAACGGATTTTGACGATGGCCAGCCGTCTTGTATGTACAGGAAGACTACGAAGCACTGGATCAGCGCTGGGTACTCTATGCTACGACACTGAAACTGAAAGGCGAGATATAACCGGTATCTGCGGCTACTGACCTTACATCTTTTTCGAAGGCGATGCTCACAATGACGTAATCCTCTTCTGGCTTAACATGCTGGTTGATTAGACGGGATAACACGTCAGCGTCGCCAAACTTGTCGGTTGGCACGTCCTCGATGTCGGAATCGTACAATAGGTTGAGGGCGAAACGTTTTAACCGGTTTTGCCGTATACACCGGTATGCCTTTCCTAGAACCAAAATCATTTGAAGCGAGCGGGGCGTGGTCAGTTTGCAGAAGGAATCTCGGATGGAGACAAAATGTTAGAATCGCTCGAACGCTTGTTGGCACTCCAGATTCCAGACTAACTTTATCTTCAACTTCTGCAAGTTGTCGAGCGGATAGCGCAACTGTTGTATGTTGGGTACAAACTTCCCCATAATAATTGATCGCCCCAAGGTAAGAGCGAACACCTAAAACGTCAGTGGGAGGAGATATCTGGGTTATTGCTGAAGCTGTAGTTTTCGATTCGGTAAAGCCCAAATTTGAACCCGGTGAAGAACCGCTCTCTTAATTCGGTCGGGCTCCTTTTGTATCTCATCACCAACGATGACGTCATCGAGATAACCATAAGTGCCCTTAAACCTCAAAAAAAAGCTGAAATTGTGACTTCAACATGCATCGCTCCTAAGAGCCAATGAAATCAAAAGCCTCTTTTTGTCGTTTTATCTGAGAGAGAATCGAAAGCCTGAAAACACTTGATCATTCGTATTTCAAATTACAAGTTCATTGAAACTGGAGAACTGTAACTAGCCGGGCCTCTGAGACCCGTTGCCTTTTTGAGGGTTAAGGCCGGCTAGCATGGTATAGATGAGCTACTGATAAGCACCTGATGCTACCAGTACATCAGGTAGAAGGCGGTTGTAGTGATAGAGATCACGGTGCGTGTTAATTGACAGCCATTGACGGTACTGTTCTTCGATTTCTACCTACAGAAAAGTGTCCGAAAGCTAAATCTGGCTTTGCTACATCAGGTGCATGAACTGCACGATGAGCGGATCCTGCTACTGGTGGAATCTGCTCCCTGTCAATATCATGTGTAATATTACCATGCTCCGTTTCCTAAGCTGGAGGGACGGAATTTTGAGGTTACTTTTCGTGAATCGGAATTTCACCCACTATTCGCTTGTATCACTGTTGTAACATGGTGCGTCGGGCAGACCGGGAGTCTTCTCGTTAACAAATTCAGAGACAGTCGCATACAGGCTACATAAAATACTTTAATTACGGACTGTTAAAACAAAGAGCACGTGCTCAAACGGGCTGAAAAACTGATGGACTGATTTCCGCTTGTGGTGGTATCTCGAAGTGAAAGCAAGGCTGCCACTAGAAAGGCTAGCACAGAGAGTGGCAGATGGCAGGCCAGAGTTGTCATCGCTCCAGTTTAGTTGCAATACTTATCGTACGATGATAGCTGAAAATAAAACATTTTGCAACACTAAAGACTATATTTCCGGAATCTGGATCTATGGTACAAACTGGGTGTGATGAAAAAGATTATCCTAGTATTGCAAAAAAGTTCAAAAGTCGTATATTGCTCTTCAGTGTATTTATCCTTATGAGTGAGCACAAAAACCATGCCAGCTCTTAAGAAGAGCTCCTGCGTTTTCGCTTAGTAGTAAAAGGATCAAACAAATTGAAAATAATTCAGATCTGGTCCAAAAGTCGATACAGTTAAAAAATCAAAATCCTAACAAAATCTTGCCGTCATCATTTTAGTTCCCGCAACCAACCACCATCAACTCGCAGTAGCTATCATAATTTAGCTTAATTTAGGTTAGCTTTAATTTATTCCTTAGAAGACGTATTTTTCTCTGTACTACTAACAGCACTAGCATAGAGCATCCTCTCTTCGCTAGTTTTGGAACTGAAACAGTTAGTCGGCTTTTATGCGAATGTCTTCTTTTCTCATACTAATTAGCTCAGTAAGGTTCCAAATGCTCTTTCTTGCAGACGCATAGGTAATTTTTTTTTTTTAAGTTAGACATACTACACGGTCTCAAGTGCACGGAATACTTGATGAGGGACGCTCTTTTCGCTGCTAGAATCTCTCGGTCTCGATGAACTGCACACCTATAGGGCTTCGGATTCGTAACCCACTAGAGAAGACGCCCGACGCTGCTCATCAACTGTTTAGTGCACTGGGACTTGCCACTATATGGCGAATGATTTTAGGATAATTTTCTTTTCCGCATTTCGGTTTCAGGTTAAGCGATAGAAGAATGCAGTAATTATTTTTTGTGGTAGGAATCAGTACTAGTGTAGAATTTTCTAACAGTAATATAACTAAAACCGACACCTAAAAACAGTGGAATTAGTAAAAAAAAGGCAAACATAAATTTAAATGACCCGGATGTGGACGAAGATAATGTTGTATATCGCTGTACAAAATTTATATAGTTATTTTATACTGAACAAAGGCAAACCAGAATGGAACTTTTAGCAAATCAGCTTAAAACACGCGAACACTGCAACTATTTTTAACTGTACATTAGAACACTTGTAGAAATTGAAAATATAAAATAACATCGCCTCCTCCATCGTTTGTAATTTAAAAAAAAAACAACAGTTACTGAACTTCGGACAGGTTGTAGAAATTTCGTTTTTAAAAACATCCCTGTGTTGTTTTTAGGTGGAATCGAGTCACTTTTGCACAGTTGACTCGATGCATTGCATCTAGCAGTGTCTACTTGGATTGGGACTTTTTCACCTATGATGGAGAAGATCGATCCGAGTAGATGTAAATAACCCGTGTAATATTAGTTCGAATTAATAAGAAAGTAACTTTCCAGTGGTATCTTGATACAAAGCGCGCAAGAATATTTTCAATATGTCCTTGGAAGGGGGTTAATCACCTCTCTTTTTCCACGCACGATCGATCATATGGTATAGCGAGACGGCGCGGAGTCGTGTAACTGTATAGGAACGCAATTTGTTATTTGTTTTCTCTATGGAATCTATTGTACGCACCGGGTCCGAGACCCGGCATTGTAATGAAACAACGCTAAAATATTGTCATTGAAGAAGCAATCTCAGCGAATGGGAGCACTATTTAAAAACACGCAACAATCTACTAGCAGAGAGAACAGTTCGTAAACAGCCCGTGAGATCGAAACGTGTAAAAATGTAATGAAAATAATTGTAATATGTTTGTAAATCGGACTTTTTCTATAAATATATTTTTATCAAAGCAAAACCACGCGCGAATCTGTAAAGACAAGTCATCAACATACGAAAAAAGTAATCATCCAGCGTTAAGGCAAAAATCGTGATATGTACAGAGAAAAGTTTTTTTTACTAACCCGACGAAGATAACAATACAAAAAGCATCATAAACCAACTCAATCTGGAACAAAAAGAGAACAAAAAACCCGGTCCGGTTTTGTATAAAGAACTATTCGAACCATGCACTGTAGCCATTTGAGAGTATTTATTTAACACTTGTCTACTGAAACATAACGTAACACACATAAACACTCACTCATATTCGAAACCGGAATCAGTACAGTCTCGTCAGTGAAAGAATGTAATTTTGTTGTGTCTACCACATATTTTCGACTAGAGAGGAAAAACGATCTGTGATTAAATTCTTCTTTTTCTTTTACGAATTTTGTTTGTTTTCATATTTTATAGAAAAAGAAGAAAAACAACCAACTTTGAACATAGTGCGATCATCCGACCGCTGTAAAATGTGTACAATTTTATAAATAGGATATTTTAAAAATTGACCGAATGAAATTATTGAAAAATGTTTCCGCCTTCAGGGATCCATAGGACGAACAAAATTAAAAGAAGCAGGAAAACCGAGCAAGTGAAATTTTTATCAATACTCATGTGTCGTTGATGTTTATTTTATGCGAACATCGTTCTTTAGAATGCATTTTCCAGGAAGCGAAAGTATTTTTGTACAGGAATAAAAAAACGCAATTTTTATACGCGCAAAACACACACAGGGTTCGGACTTGAGAATTTTGCTTTGTAAAATAAACATGTAAATTTATTTCACAATCTCACTGATTTGTAATTAAACAACCAGAAACTTATGGCGAACTGCAGAAGAAGACTCAACCTACGCAAGGGCAAACTGTACATTTTTGTGAAAATATCATCTGTACAAATGTAACCAACACACATACACACAGACAAACTAGCGAACGAAACGACCCCCTTTGGGAAAGATTGCTACTTTTCCAACAACAACAAAAAAAAACGCTAATGTGCGAAACAAACCAAGTAAAAATCAATGACAATATTTTTGATTTTCATTCCGCTTTAAGCAACACCGTCTTTGCATTTGTGGTCAAGAATTTTTTTTTGTTGGTACACTCTTCGGCTCCCGCTAGCGCTTTAGTGTACACTTAGGTGATTTTTTGACGATTCTAGGCATAATGAGCTCTAAAATGAAATAGCAGCGGTGTACATAAATAATCACGATGATGGGATAAGCAACCTCCCATCGATCTATGCATGGAGAAGAACAAATTTAAACATTCTAGTAAAGTAGTAGGACACGTAAAAAACTGCCACCACTTGCAAGTATAAATGTATTAGGGAAAGAAGCGTGAAACAGTAGCATTTGGCAAACCAGTGAACAAAATTAAGTGTGCTGAACAACGAGCGATTTTCTATCTCCAAAGTTATGGATAGGGGAAAAGGTACGAAAAAATATATCGTCAGGTTGCGCATCTCGGTTGCTACTACACATACTACAGATACTATCATTGATTCCTCTATTTTTTGTAGAAAAAGGTTACTGTTGGTACCACACACTCATAAAAGTAGCAGTTTTCCTGCTTTAAACAGGCTTGTTTACTCGCCTTTACGCATTATTGTCCCATGTATAATTAGAACATGTGGCGATTAAGCGTAGAACGGCAGTTTAGTGCATGCACTTTTCTCATCTCTTACATGCTAGTTTCCAACCAGACCGAGGATTACCATGTGATGATCTTCGGTATTCAAAGATTGAATGTTCTTCAAACAGTAATAAGCAGTCAGTTCAGTATGCTTTCTGCGACTGTAAGGGCGAAGGACAGCCGGAGACAAACAAGCCTGAATTCAAATTTAACGCTTCATTTACTAACAGTTTCGGAACACTTGTATCAACCAATAGAAAAAAAAGGCGCATTGATTGAGTATGCAGAACAGCGCGAGTGTAGTATAGCTTTGATAGGTAAAACAAAATAGCAAACAAGTGCGGATCTTTTTTTTTGTTTTATTTCTAAACGGATGGACTTTTTCCGGTACGAGGAATTTGACGCGCGTGGTTGGCAAAATGGCCAATCAAAAAAAAAAAAAAACAATAAAGTGAGGCGATGGTTAAAATTTTATTTAGTTAATACGTGAAAACAGAAACAGATGCAGATAAAAACTACTCCCAGCTGACAAACGTAAGAAAAACAGACAGAGAAAATAAACATTGAGATTTTCCAATTTTAGCTTTAGTTTCAATAGTTTTATCAGTAAGCATTTCGCAATTCATGCTGCTCCGTTTTATTTTCAAACACTTGTAAACAATGTAGGTATTTTTCACTTATATCCTTGAACGCAAGGTAATGTAGTTTATAGCGATAAATCAAACAGAGAATAGACTTGTGCATCATTTTGTTTGCTCATTATTTTCCTCCATTTGTATGTTTCTGTAATCATCATGAAAGGCGTTTCAAAACGCACCTCTCCTCTACTATATTATAATCATTTTTACTATCATTATAATAATGAATAAATACTACTTTTCTGATGTAAGCAAAAAACCGTACAGGTTGTAAACTGAGGACAGCTTAATTTATTTTATGTTTCTTACTACAGTTGGAACACTGTCAATGCCAGTTGGTGGAAGGAGTAGAGAAAACAGTGAAGGTATGAGGAGAATGGAGAAATAATTAAAAAAAACAATGCTATATGTATAATTTTTGGAGAAATACTTTGAAATAAAGCCCTATAAATAATGCATTATATATGAAAGTAATATTAATAATGATGCAACTATAAATATTATACTATTATCAAGTAAATATAAATTTTCTGTAATATTGAACTTAGTATGTGTTGATTGTCATCCGAAAACTTTTCCTAAAATATTGCACATTTAACGCCAAATTGGACTATCGCATAAATGTCCACAACACCAATCCTATTCTGCGCGGTGTGTGACGAGCGATGACAAAGCTCACTTCGCTCTAAGTTTTTTTCACTTGTATAGGACTCTCACGTCATCCAAAGTGACTGATTCTACAGAGCGACTGAAATGGAGTCGTTTTATCCTGAGCGGGACCATGAGACGTTTCCGCACATTTCTCCATCGCATTCTCGTTACAGGTCAGTGTATCGCCATGCACTCTACTGTTCCTCTAGATTTCCAAACGCATTAGTTGTTTTTTGAAGTCTTGGCTACGTTTCGTAACACCACCCTTCGATAACTGGTCCACTCTAGTAAATCCCGTCAATTCGTCGGTTACCTGACAAATATAGAAGCATCCAGCTACATAGTCTATAGCATTTTCGGATTTGGTCATCGTAAAACGTGGTAAAACGATCGTCAAGCTCAGATTCAACTGCGTTGAAAATAGTTTCATTGATGTACTCTGCCCTACATCCACAATATCGTTGCAGGTTAGCCGTAAGTAGGAGATCATTTACTTCTTCTGCAGAAGAAGCGCAACAGTATTCCAATCACTAACTTGTTTTTTGATTGTTTATTTGATTATTTGCGTTAGTTTGAAGGTTCCAATTTCTATGTTTTACATTTGAAATTTCGTAAAACATGAGGGTTACAGATTGAATTTTTTTTTAATTAACTAAGAAATTTTTAGTGGGTGAATGGAGAACAATGAGTCTAGTTATGTAAAGTTTGCAAACTAGGCTCGACGGAACTATCCAAGTCAGTCTTGGATATCGTATACATTTGGAATAATATCAGATGTTGCTTCAAGCTGTTCTCAACCCATATTCGGCAGTTTTCACGCCGCTACCCGCGTTACGGCTTGGTAATGCCAAACTGGTTTCGAAGGGGGTCAATTAAGGTCTTCATGGTCACATCATTAGCGTTTCTGCGCTAAAATCGACAGAAAACATTAGTTGATTGAAGGATTAGGGAATATGTTTAATGTCATTTTCGCTTCAGATAGTTGATATTTGAGCCAGTAGGGACCAATCATAAATTACGTAACGCTTTTATGGGGGTAGTGGGTACGAGAAAGTGTGGTATGTTGTGACATAAGGGGTAGGGGGGTGGTAAGCTAGAACGTTATGTAACATGTTTTTACTGAGGAAAACATTTTATTTTGAGGAATTTGTTACGTAATTGGGGAGGGGGGGGGGGGGGGTATAGATAAATTTGTGACCATTTTTTACATGGAAGGAGGGGGAGTCAATTTTGAGCAATTTTTGCGTTACAAAATTTATGAACGGTTCCTAGAACTTGAGAGTTTGATATACGAGCTCCGACGGAAATTGAGGATTCGATAAAAGAAATCTCTTCTATGAGACGATCGACCGACGGCGTCGAAATGCCGGAAGAGATGAGCAGTGGTAAGCGACTTTAACAAGAGGGAGACACTTACTACCATTGAAATTAAATCTGTAAGTAGCACTAACAAAACTTTAATTTCAGGAGCTGTACGGGATGGCACTGGGTCTGTGGCCTTCGACTGGCATGGTCCATTCTCATCGGTTCGGAAGTTTTCTTGGCTGGTTGGTAGATATGTGCTCCTACTTGCAAGTTGATCAATTCGCTTGGATGGGAGGCATGTGGATCCTGATGGTTGTCGACTCTTTTGACCATGGGTATGGGGCTAGTTTAGGAGTGGAGTACAGGACTCGAGGGGCAAGCACTAGCAGGTTTGAGTGCGTCGTATTGAAAATACCAACGTATTTTGAATATAATTAAAGTAAGTAATGGAAATATTTAAAAATACTTCTGTTGTACTTAATGAGGTACTCAATCTAATTAATGTCGATGTATACGTACTTAAAGTATTTAAAGTACATCTTGACGGTAATAAAAATATTTTGCGCATTTAAAGTACGAAGGCGCTGTACTTAATATCGTTTCAGTAATTAAAGAACAATGAATTTGATGCGTACTTTTTTAAAATTTTGCGGTACTTAATGTACTTTATGGCTCTTAATGGTACTTAATGTAACTAATTATCTAAGACTTTTGGCACTGCGTGGTATTGAAGATTTAATGCTTGCCCCTCGGCAGGACTAGCACCTGGGAGATAGTTAATTGTTCAGGACTTTCTTATGATTATTAAACTCCCCCATTGGCTCTCAGAAATTATAAGCAGCCCTTTCGAGTCGAACCAGGCGGATGAATATTTCTTATGTCCTTTATGGCCAGAGATTTTTTTTGTGAAACCCTGAAATGCCTCGGCTAGCTACTCAGCATAATGATGGTAGAGGAAAATTGAGGACTTTCCTGGTTCATAATGTAATGAATACGTATATTGACTAGAATAGGGATTATAGAGAATTCTGTTATAGAGATGATACAGCATAGTTGTAGGAAAAAGTGTTCACGAGTAAGAACTAATACTGCTAACGTATGCGGAATAAAATTTGGACAAAATTCAAAAGGCAATTTTTTTGTAGAAAACCCTTTATTAAATGTTCTCTCTATATGAAAACATATGTCAGCTTTTTAACTTAATGTAGAAAAAAAATTGAGCTCATTCGAGAAGCTTTACGACAGTTTGCAGGAACTTTTTGCAAAGGAGTCGAAAAAATTGATGTTAGCATATTTTTAATTTCTTTCTTAATTTTGATTATCATTTTTGTTAGTTTTAGGTCGAAAATTATGAGGATTTACTCTCTGCTTCATATTATCCCCGAAAAATCTCATTTGGACGGAGTTGTGGTACATTTGGAGGGATATCAGCCTTTTGTACAAAATATATACCATAATCCTCCAATGCGCCAAAAATTTTTTTTGGCTTAAGAGCTAAGTTCCAGATTGGGCGTTCGCTGCCATTTTGTTCACATGGTATCTCCTAGTGGGTCGAAATTGACACTGGATATTTGAAATGAGTGTGCCTAGAGTATGACGTTTAGTATGGTGCTTTGCGCAGGGTTGCTTTTTTGTTTTAATGCTGGAAGCGTTGTCCAAATTTCATTTCGCATACGTTAGTATGTTTACCGTATCAATTAATAATCGATTGATCCGTTTCGGACCGGACCGGAGCGGATTCAATGCGAAATTTGCCAATATGACGTAGACCCCAAGGCAATGGTAGGATAATTTATCATAGGATTACACAGACTAGGTGACACGACGTTACACGCTCTCAACTTGTGCCAAATAGTATGTATGTATGAATGCACGCCCGTATGTATTCCTGTATGCATGGATATGTATAGGAACAATGTATCCCTGAGCAACATGGAAGGACAGCCTCTTAGCCGTCAAAACGCTCATGGGAAGCCGGGTGCGCGGTCATAGGTACTTTACGACTGGTTTCCCGGATATTCCAGAATACGGTTCTGCGGATCAGACATTTTGGTGAATATTCCTGTCATGTCAAATCAAATTACAGCAGTGACCTAAAACGTGATTGCATTGTTCATGGATTATTAGGCTGTTATAATGTTATGTGCCGCATGACAGGCATATTCACCAAAAAAGTTTGGTCCGATGAACCGGATCACGGAATAACCGAAAACGGCCGTATAGTGTCCCCATGTGTTCGGACGACTTTAGACGTTAACGCCATGTTCATATATAAACAAACAGCTCTTATTTGATGTGTCACATGACAGGTCAGTTCTAATTTGATGTGTCACATGACAGGTAGCCGACTGTGAGAATAGGGTACCATATGTTTTTCGAGATATTGCAAATACACACACTTCCACCGTATTTTTGCTATTACTTTGTAGGTGTCGCAGTAGGTAATTGAGTTTTTCAGTAAAATGTCATCAGTCATGCTGAAGCATTTGGTTTTACCCTGGGACCCAGGTTTTACCGCCATCAGTTTCGTTTGTTTAGCATTTATCTGTCAGTTTCATTCCAATTGAGCACAAGATCGGTCATTGGCCCTCTTTCCAGAAGGATTCGGAGAGATTTTCTTCGGATTGAGTGCTTTTAACAGATCTCGTGCTCAATTGGAATGCCACTGACAGATAAATGGTAAACTAAAGATTGGCGTCTTTACGCAGAAAATATATGTAAGGGGCGCTACATGCTTGGGGTGGATATTTTGCGAATAAACTGTCAGATCAGTAGCAAATCTTCAAAAGTTTAAGTATTTTATGCATTTTTAAGAAAATTGGTCTTAGTTGTATAAAAAAATAAAAGTGAAGTGGAATAAAACTAATTTCCTTCAAGACGGTAATAGATTTATTATGCAAAATAGGGATAATATAGCATATTTTTAAATTTTTCTTTCTGAACCGGTATAAAACCACTTCGTACAAAGTTCTAATTCTTGCCAAAAGTGAATTTCTACTGATTATGCTTTTATTGGTTGTTTAAATATTCTTAACTCAGGCGGTTATGAACCCTAACCTAGAAGAGCACAATACAGTGGTGATTTGTTGGTTGGGCCACAGTCTATGTCCAACTAACGAATTTAATTCGCTAGTTGGACCGACTGACAAATGTCAAAAACTCTCCAAAGAAGACATTAGTAGTGTAAAAGGCTGTTAGATAAAGTCGATTTGACATGAGATTTTGACGTTCAGATGCTTTTTAGTTAGACAATGGTCCAACTAGCGGAGGCCCAACTAAAAAGCGGTCCAGTTAAAAAGTGTCCAACCAGCGATTCACGACTGTATACACATTTTGGAAGATTTCTTATGTTTAACTTGAGTGTATCTACTAAAAACTATTATCATTAACTTCCAAATTGTTTTTCTTCCCCTCTGAGTCTATTATTTACTATAATTGATGCGTATTTACAGAAAAACATTTGAAAGATTACATCAAATTACTTATCGTAGATATGAAAAAAGCACAAACATTCACCTTATCTTGTTTATGCTATTAATCTGTAGATGTCGCAATATGTAAATGAGCTTTGCAGCAAAATACCAATTGGCATTTTGCTGCAAAGCTCAACGAAAGACGATTTGGAAGTCAATGATGATAGTTTTTAGTAGATACACTTAAGTTAAACATAATTTTTTTCGAAAATGTGTATTCTGTGCTTCTAGTTTAGGGTTCACAACCACCCGATTTAAGAATATTTAAACAACCCATCAAAGCATAACAAATATATGATCACCTTTGGCAAGAATTAGCTTCATTTCGAGTATACACAACTTTGTACGAAGTGGTTTTATACCGATTAAGAAAGAAAAAATTTAAAATATGCTACAGTATCTCTCTTTTGCATAATAAATCTATTGCCATCTTGAAGGAAATTAGTTTTCTTCCACTTCACTTTCAGTTTTTTATGCAAATATGACCAATTTTCTTAAAAAAAATGCAGCGTCAGCGTTTTTAGTTTTAACTCCAAAGGTTTTACTATTGGCATCTTTGCGCAGAAAATGTATGTAGGGGGCGCTACATGCTTGGGTGGATGTTTTGCGAATAAACTGTCAGATCAGTAGCAAATCTTTAAAAGTTTGCGTATTTTTTCATTTTGAAGAAAATTGGCCTTAGTTGTATGAAAAATGAAAGTGAAGTGGAAGAAAACTAATTTCCTTCAAGATGGTAATAGATTTATTATGCAAAACAGGGATAATATAGCATATTTTTAAATTTTTCTTTCTGAACCGGTATAAAACCACTTCGTACAAGGTAGTGTATGTTCGAAATGAGAGCCAATTCTTGCCAAAATCAATTTATACTGGTTATGATTTGATTGGTTGTTTAAATATTTAAATTGTATATGTTATGAAACCTAACCTAGAAGCACAATATACACATTTTCGAAGATTTCTTATATTTAACTTGAATGTATCTACTAAAAACCACAGAGAACAGACGTCCATCTTCAGCATTCAACTTGTGTAAAATGTCTAACGGTTTCGAAGGTAGTTGGGATATCCAAACCAGGTGCGCTACTGTCGTCATGTTTTTTGTGGCTATGAGTTTGACTGAATTGACAGCGGTTATTCCTCTACCCAGTCAAACTAGTCCGGAACCGGTTCGGACTTTCAGTATGAATTCCAGCTCAAATGCATGAACCGATAGTCGGAATCGGTTGTTTTCTTTGAGCAAGATTCCATACTGACTGAATTATATTCAGGATTTCGAGCCGGTTCCGGAATGGATTTGACGGATAGTTAGTATAAGTTGGTTTGGCGGCGCTAGCGTTTATCGTATATTAATTCAAATGTTTACACACGTTTTTTAAATATTTTTGTTTGAGCATGGATGTCTGTTCTCTGTGTAAAAACTATTATCATTAACTTCCAAATTGTTTTCTTCCCCTCTGAGTCCATTATTTTACTATAATTGATGCGTATTTACGGAAAACATTAAAATATTACATCAAATTCTTTACTTATCGTGGATATGAAAAACGCACAAACATCCACCTTATCTTGTTTATGCTATTAATCTGTAGATGTCGCAACAGGTAATTGAGCTTTGCAGCAAAATGCCAATCGCCACTCTCCACTAGATGGTTCTTGTGTTTGACATGTACTTTTGGTGGCTTTTTCACTCAAGGTCTAATCGTTAGCTGCAGGGTTGCCAGACCTACTGACTTTTTGTTTAATTACAGATTCACAGACGACAGGGATGAAACACTACCCCTACGACCGCTTGGCTTCGATATCGTCCAATGAAGGACGTTCGTTGGACCAACGTTAGACGACGTCCAAATAACCGTTCAACAGACGTCCTTCGTTGGTCCGTGTTGGACGATTTTAAAACATTTTTTGAGCTTCTTAGTGGGTACAGATTTTTCAATATTAGATTTATTCCAGTACCACGAGAAACTGGAAGTACTCCGGAGCAAACAGAATAAATGGAATACATCGTTCTTGTATTGTCTTCTTCGCTTTTTTCTACTTCTGGTAGCAAACCGGAGTAAAAAGAAGCAAATGTGTTTTGCTCTTGTTTGCTCCGAAGTTCCGTGTACTGGGACAAATTTATTATAACTACAGATTTTCATTGATTTTGGGCACAACACACACTATCATTCTTTTTTCATTCGGATTTGGTCTGAAATTGCACGGGTGATGATGTCTATTATCGGTTCAATTATTAATGTCATTTTAGCTTGAGGCGAAACTGAGTCAGGTTCTAACTCCAATTGCTGTCCAAAATATTTTTAATGTATGAACTGAGAGCAGTAGTTTTGGGATCAACCTAAAAGGACATAAAATATCTATTTTTAACTTTATTTAAAATGCGTCATTTGTTTTCCTATTCTAGAATATTTTGCAATACTGCGCCAAACACTACATTTTTTGAACAAAATACGAACAACCGATAAACTTCTGAGTTTTATACTGATATTGTGGAAGTCGATCTGGTTACCCTGACTAGCTGCCCTATCTGCGCCAGCATCACAAAACGTCAAAACGAAGCGTTTTGCTGGACTGGTTTTGATATTTCGTTTTATTTTGATGAGAAATCGATTGATGCAGCGAAATTAGTGATAAAATTAACTAATAGGTATTGAATAGTTATTATCTCGCCGGAATCCCGAATAATTTTAATACAGACATGGCAGGATTGGAATCGATGATTGTGGAGGACAAGCAGCAGCAACAGAAAACGGTTGACCGGGAAAAGGTACGTTCCTATTTTCTGTCTTAGGTGAATATATAAGGAGAATTTTCTGGAAGGCATCTGCTGCAAATACTAATAGTTTTGTTTTAATTTATTTAATCATGAATGAATGAATGAGAAACTTCTTTCAATATATACAAGCAACAACGTTTTTATCCAAAGTTTTGGAAACAAGCAGTCATTCATTTGATTTGAGAATTTGCTTCATTTTTTTCTAGCTTAATTTGATCGAAAATAATGTCTAAATCAGAATATCTTGCAATGGTCACATTTTTGTTTTTTCATTCACTTTATTATAGGTCAGCATAAAATAGATTACAATACACGCAGAAAAAAATATTTGTAGGTCCAATAAAATTATTGTTCGGGAGACAAATTTATTCTTCAATAAAAAGATTTTGTAGTTTATTGTTTCCTTTGTTAAAAATGTAAAGCCATTTTTCCTTGACCTGAAAAATAGTCTTTACTGCCAGGTTAACACTAATAAAATTACAGATTACTAAAAGGAACTAAAATTTAATAATTATTTTATTGAAATTACAACAAAATTATTGAAATTTAAACTGCTTTTACTGAAAGCAAAAGTTCTAATAAAAGAATGTTTTCGGACCAATAAGTTTGTTGGTTGTTACTTCAACAGTAAATTATTGGATTCTGCTAAAAAAAATATAAAAATGCTTAATTTTTCTGCGTGTAGAAATGTGATCAACCTATTCTCATTGGTACCAATTTATTACCATTTCGTTTTAGACCTGCCCGCTGCTGCTGCGGGTGTTCTGTTCGACCGGACGGCATCACTCGGCCAACGAGTATAATCACGGTAACGTTCCTTCGAACGAACTGCAAATATACACCTGGATGGACGCAACACTGCGAGAGCTGACTACGCTGGTACGGGACGTGAATCCGGAAACTCGACGTAAAGGAACGTATTTTGATTTCGCCATTGTCTCTCCGGATCGCAGCTCTCAGTTCCGGATGCGTGAGATCGGGGTCACTTGTTCCGGTCAGAAGGGAGCCGATGATTCGAAAACGTTGACTCATGCCAAGTTCACTATCGGGGATTACATGGACATCAACATTACCCCTCCGAACCGTATGCCACCATCAACAAGACGACCTCGGCCCTACTAGGGGCGGCTAAGGCCCGGATTACGCTGGGCCGCTGGCCCGACGGACGGGTGGAATAAATGATCGTGAACCCGAAACAATTTTTTCAAAAGGGAATAATTTTTCCTTCTTTTTTATTAGAAATCTTAAGTCGTACAAGTAAAATAAATACAATCCTAATGACGAACGCAGCAGCTAGTGAATTTTTGATGAGAAATTTTTAATAGATGAATAGTATTTCGTCGGTTAGGATTTTCTAAGAAGTCTTAGTTTCTATTGAACTGCGGCTGGCTGGGTCGTTTCGTTTTGCCAGCGTTGCGAATCTCTTCTTCCAATTCTTCCTCGTTCTCTTCGTCCCGCTTGTTCGGATCGCACAGGATGCCGGTTTCGTAGCTGTATTCGCGTTTTTCGCCATCAGGATCGACGTATCCGTAGCTACCGCTGAAAGATAATAATTATTGGCATTAGTCAACGTGCGATAGCTTGGGTAACTTAATTTTGTCGTGAAATATATTGGAATTTAAGAGAGTCATGAATATATTTACATAGAAAAGGAACGAATTTAACATAACCAAATCGAAAAGGATGGTAGAAAGATATTTTTCTCATTCAAACCACCGCGCTAAAAATATCAGCACGAAAACCGAGCCTACCGGGTAACGCAATCAATGCCAATGGTTTCCTCCTTGAACGAACCGTCATCATTCTCAAAGCCCCAGGTGATGGAACCGTCCTCGTGTTCCTCGCGCCATTTTCTCAAAATCTGTGCTACTGGCTTACGTCGGCGCTCGTCCTCCGCTTGTTGTCTGCTGTGTGGTCGTTCTTCGTCGTGGGCTTGCTGGTGACGTGCCGGGGCTGGCCTGGAGATGACCTGTTGTGGTGCCGGGCGGTACTGCTTTGGAGCGGGAACAGGTGCCGATGGACGCTCCGATGATACGGCGAAACGTTGCGCATTGGTTGAGACATCCTTATCCGTCGAGAAGAATCGCTCCGGAATCTGAGCCCGGGGAATCGGGGCTGGTCTGTTCTCCTGTGAGTTGAAGCGGGAAAGGATGTTCTGTTGAATTTCACGTTCGTCTAAATCTTCGGGGATGGAGTGCTGTTGGGGAGTGGGTGAGGTGTGGATAATCGAAATGAATGGTTGGGAGTTTTCGTGTTCTCCGTGGTCTTCGGTAACGGGTTTAGGTTCTGGCGCTAGAAACTTGGGGGTAGAAATGGGTATCGAATTTGGTATCACAGGACGGATCGAACCCGGCCGACGCACTCGCAGCACTGGGCCCGGATGGGAAAGCACTCGTTCCTCACGAACCGGCACGCCACGTACTACTGGCAGGGGGATGGCTCCGGGGATGTTGATCCGGGGTGGTGCTGGTCCATACTGGGCATCGGTCAGCGATAGGAGCCCTACGAGAGGGATCTGTAATGAGATATGAGAATGGATAAATATAGAATGTTTTTCAATAAGTGCATTAGATCAGCACACAGATGGGTAGGGGATAGTAATCGGTCATATTGGATTTTAGCGAGTTACAACACGTTGAAAAGTATTTTTCCAGGTAACTCGAAACCCATTCATTTCTATCATCTGTCAAATTAAACTGCAATAACCAGTGACTTTATTCACTCTAATTCACGATATTTATCGCTTTTTTAGTTCGCGGTAATATGATTCATTCTTGTTGCGTAGAATCCATCAGAACAATCTATCCTCAAGGAAATCATCAAGGATCTCTATTCTTTTCTTTATTTATCAAAGACCTCTGAAATGAAGTCTGGGAAATAGTTTTATGCTGTACTAAAGACATAATTCAATGCACACCGGATTCTGTTTTCACACGCACATTTTTGGACCGTTTTTTGCACGGTTTTGCAAAATAACACCATGTATAAATACCTATTTCGATATACCAGTTCAATTATACGATTATCCCGTGAAAAAAACCGTGCCAAAAAATCCGTGTTGTTTCGAGAAACCGTGTAAGCAAATCCGTGTTATTTCGAGAAACCGTGCAAAAAAAACCGAGTGATTTGAGAAACCATGAAAAATATTTTCCAATAGAATTTTGTAAAGGCAGCTGAAAATAAATGGCATTGGATATTTTCAATGCACATGGGGGTCTGCCAATGTGTCAAAATCGTGCATTTTTCTTTTTTAGAATGAGTTTTTAACCGAAATAGTAGTTATGGTAGTTGAAAATTAATAATGTTCGACAGTTTCAATGCACATGGGTGTTCCCCAATGTGCTAAAATAATAGTAGCTCTTGACATTTTAAATGCACAAGAAGGTCCATAAATGTATCAAAATGATACTTTTTTTAGGGCCTTGATTGCAGCCTGACTATCGGAGCAGAAGTTTATAACTCTGTCAGACAAACTCAGTTGAAGGGCCGATTGTATCCCGCACATAATCGCAAAGATTTCTGCGTGGAATAAAGTACAGTATCTACCTAGTGAATGAGATTGTTCCAATATCATTTCACGACAGTAGACACCAGCACCAGCACGTCCCTCCATCAGAGAACCGTCAGTGTAACAGACCACTTGCGTTTGTTGTTGTCTTTCCATATAGCCAGACAACCACTCCTCTCGAGAGGGAATCTTCACATGGAATGTCCTGTAAGAAAAACTACATGTAAGTGAAATATCGCTGGGAGCAAGAATATCTTGCTACCCCATGTAACCATTTGTGACCACAATTGACTGGTAGCAAGATCAACATGGTTACTGTTCCAAAGCCCAGTAACCTGCAGTCTGTATGCACATGATAGTGCTTCTTGTTTGAGGTGTATGTGTAATGGTTAGATATTTAGAAGTGCCTCAAGAGCAACTCCGACCGTGGTGAAAGCACCAGTCAACGCCATGAGCGCCATTTTTTGCAGATGGTTTAGCTTTGACTGGGCTGTCAGCACCTCGCCCCTCTGCCACCACATAAGGCATCCGTATGACAGTATTGGACGTACAATTGCCGTGTAAATCCAATAGATTTATTTAGGTTTGAGACCCCAGGTCTTTCCAAAAGTTCGTCTGTAGTGCCCGAAGGCCATGCATGCTTTCTTAACTCTCAACTCAATGTGAGCAGACCAATTCAGTTTGGAATCCAATATAACTCCAACGAATTTGACTTGATCTGCACACAGTAGCTCAGAATCAAAGAACTGCAAGGGACGAACCCCGGTTGTTATTCGCTTCTTCGTGAAAAGAACCATTGAAGTTTTGTTTGGGTTAACTGATAATTTAACTTGTCTACACCACTGCTCGATAGCTTTTAATGCTTGTTTCATTAAGTCAAAGATTGTTCCGATGCAAAATCCAGTAATTAGTATCAGCAAACCCGTAGGTTGAAAATCCAAGCTCATTGAGTTTCTGCAACATGCCGTCAGCTACCAAGTTCCATAACAAAGGTGACAGAACGCCGCCCTGAGGACAACCACAAATACTCAACTTCCGTATCTCAGCCTGTCGCAGTGACGAGCAAAGTTTGCGGTTACTAAGCATTGCGTTTATCCAACCCGAGATACATGCAGGTATCCCATGACCGCGCGTCACTTCCAGAATAGACTGGAAGGACACATTATCAAAAGCACCCTCAATATCTAGGAATACACCCAAGCTAGATTGCTTGAGCGAGAAGGCTTTCTCAATGTTGTAAACAACATCGTGAAGCAGAGTGATCGTTGATTTCCCACACTGATATGCATGTTGCATTTTGTGCAGTGGATATTCAACTAAACTAACGTTCCTGATGTGATGATCGATTATCCGTTCCAAAGTTTTCAGAAGAAAAAAACTTAAGCTGATAGGCCTAAACTCTTGGCTTCTTCATAGCTTGAGCGCCCCCCTTTGGGTGTAAATCTAACAGTTATTTGTCGCCATGCTTTCGGGATATACCCGGTAGCAAGACTGGAAAGCATAATCTTTTTCAAGACATGTTTAAGAATATCAAATCCCTTTTTCAGTAGCACGGGAAGTATTCCATCTTTTCCGGGTGATTTGTAAGGAGCAAAGCTGTCAACTGCCCTCTTGACCAATTCAGTGGAAACCAATGTGCATGCTAACGCCCACGAGTCCGAATCACCAGAATGAGATCTGTGAACATTGTTCAACTCCGGATCGATACAATCTGGAAAGTGTGTGTCGAAGAGACAATTAAGAACATCTTTTTCGTCCGTCACATAAACACCATCTCTGGTTTTTAAGGAGTTCATCTGAAAATCATTCGATTTGGAGAGAATTTTATGTAACCTGCTAGCCTCGTTCAGACTAGAGACATTAGTGCATAGGCTTTGCCAGCCAGCCCGTTCTGCAGATCAAAGACATTTCTTATATTCACTACGAGCTGACCTGAAATCCCTAGAGTCATCACGCTGACGGCGGTTCCAAGCTCTGCTCATAACTTTCTTCATTCTTTCAAGCTCAGCCCTCCACCAAGGGGTTCCCCTAGTCGATTTAACAGTACGAAGTGGACAAGCTTCTTCGTAGGATGCTAATATGAATGAGTTTGTCGTATCCACGACGTCATCTAAGTCGTCTAGTTGACTAATTGTTGGAAAATATCCATGAAATTTAGTCGCCAAGTTTTCCAAAACGAGGTCCCAGTTTGTAGATTTAGGATTACGATATGTCACCACATTGAAGGTGACATCAAAATGATTGTAAAATATATATTTATGATCGGATAGAGACGGTTCAGTTTCATTTGGAACCTGTCAATTTCCCAGCTCATGCAAAATTCTATCAGAGCAAAGTGTTATATCTAACACCTCCTCCCTCCCATACCTCGCAAAAGTTGGTCGGTTTCCCACAATCAGAATATGGAGATTTGTATTACTTATGTACTCCATCAGCTCAGAGCCTCTCAGATTGATGTCTGAGCTGCCCCAAATGATGTGATGAGCATTCGCATCATTGCCGATAATGAGCGGAAGCCCATTTCTGCTACAATATGATACAACGCTTTTGAAATCATCAGAAGGAAATGACTCGTTATGCGGTAGATATGCTGAACAATATATATGTTTTGTCTATGTTTCCGACAGTCAGTGTAACTGTGATAACACAAACACCGCGAGTTGTGAGCTCCGATATGAGACACGCTTCAATAGCCTTATTTGCAAGAATGCAAGCACGAGGCATTTCACGTGGGTTAGTCATGCCTGTCTTGTTGTAAGCAATGAAGGCAGTGTTAAGTAACTTTCCAAAATAGAAGTTTCCTTTATGGAAATACGGTTCTTGAGCCAATGCTATGGAAGCTTTACCTTCCTGCATGAGTCGAGATAAATTCATAGTTGCTGTACGTTTATGCTGGAGATTGATTTGTGCTATTCTAACCGTTGTTGATTAGAGAACTGTACATTTCATTTTCAACATAAATTGCACAACAACTAGAGGACACCAAGCGAGTTGGGATGTTAACGCATATAGCGAGCCATATCAGGTTTAAATGGGACATGATCATTTGATTCTCACGATTTGCGGAGAAAATAACGGTTCATTGTGCCAGAGATTCGCATAACACAGTAAGGGCAAAACCCAAAATGCTCCGTGCGCGACTGGCATATTTTAGACCCTCCAGTCATTAAGTCCTCGGCACGGAACTACACCTTGACTTAGGGTCTCCTACTTGGCTGGATACCACACGGCCTCTGGGCAGGTTCATCTGTACACATCGAAATTTGATAATCGAAACTCAGCAAAACTTCACCGAACTACCATCAGCCGAGAGTCTCAGCAAACCCCCAGCCAACAAAAATTCGGCAAAATTAAGCGGATCATCGGTGAAAAAACTTCGGTGCGTAGAGTGAACGTTCCGCTGCGTAATGCAACATACTGGGGAGTTCGCCCAACTCTTCCCAAGCTCCGTTCGCCATTGAGAATATTTTAAACCCCCTCAACAATTTTACCCATAGCACGGGTCGCATGACACTATGGAATTGGGGTTCCCTGTTTGGTGGGTTTTTACCACTGGAACAGGTAGTCCGTAGTGTAATTCTTAGCCGGTTGAACAACCACCTCCGACACTACACGGCTTATCTAGGCTGTTCGTAGAAAAAAGCTGACATTGAAGGACAACTTCCATAGATGGCCGAACAGCCGGCAGTCTTAGTTTTCCAGTTTTAGGGAATAAAGTATTCGCGAGTAAGGCCCATACTGTTAGCATCTTTCATCATATTTTTAAATAGTCGATTGATCCGATTCAGACCTATAAGACGAAAAAGGAGAATAGGAATAAGACAAAAGCGGTTTCAATTTTAAATTTGTTTAGTATAGAGATCGACAACTCAAACGCGCTGGAAGGAGAACATTTTTTAGGAGTAGACAAACTAGAGGTCCTCACACTTTTCAAGACAGACATGCGTAAAATTTAAATTTAATGGTTAATTGGCAGACAGTCGCCGAAAGGTCTAATTTTCTTCTATCCAAAAATATTACAAAATCGAAAATCGGCTGAAAATGACAACATAGCTAATTTCGTTTTGCCGAAAGTCCGAGAAAATGTTTATTTTTGCTCTAAATAAAGATTTTGTGTAGGGGAACATGGGGAGACCTGATCAAGCGCAAAATTCTAATTTTTGCTATGGCGTCTTCTATTCGATTCTTAAATTTTTTTCAAAAATATTTTTATACTTGTTGCGATCCCTTAAGGTAATTTTAAAAGTTTGGAATGAAAAATCCTTTCCTTACAGAAAATATTACGTAATTAATAAATTTGCATTAAATGATGTAATTTTTTTATCAAACTTTGTATGGACATATCTACTCGACTACTAATAACTATTAATGCACTAATATACCTCCTTAATCCTTATGAAGCAGTGAAATGATTTTACATAAATTGGAACATTGGAATAGTTACTACTAGAATTTGCATGACATTGAACGCAATAAAGGGCGAACACGAAATTATTGCGACACGGAAAATGTCATGCCAATTTTCTTATAATGTTTAAAATCAAACCAAAATTTTAGGGTAGTTTTATACATATATTTACTTCAAAAATCAAAAGAAAAGTTAATCGATGGAGCCTTGAGTGTAAAATTGAACGCATTTTCGCTTGATGCCCTCCATCAAAGTCTTTACAGTGTCATCCGACACCAGTTTCTCAGTTTTTGTCCGTTTTCTTAACATGTTCTTCTCGTCTTTGACTGTCTTCTTGCTCTTCCGAAGTTCCCGCTTTATCATTGCCCAGTACTGCTCCACCGGGCGCAGCTCCGGACAGTTTGGCGGATTCATGTCTTTTGGAACAAAATGGACAGAATTGGCCTCATACCACTCCAGGACACTTTTAGAATAGTGGCATGATGCCAAATCTGGCCAAAATAGCGGAGCTTCGTCGTGCTGCTGCAAGAACGGCAAAAGGCGCTTCTCGAGGCACTCAGATTTGTAGATCTCGCCATTTACTGTGCCCTTTGTCACGAAAGGCTCACTCCTCAGTCCGCAAGGGCAGATGGCCTGCCAAATGAGATATTTGGAGGCGAACTTCGACATTTTCTTCTTCTTAAATTTGTCGTCTTCATAGAACTTGCTCTTGCCGGTGAAAAACTTCAACCCCGGAATTTGCTTAAAATCGGCTTTTATATACGTTTCGTCGTCCATCACACAGCAGCCATATTTTGTCAGCATCTTCTCGTAGAGCTTCCGTGCCCGAGTTTTAGCCGTCGATTGTTGCCGCTCATCGCGGTTTGGGAAGCTCTGTACCTTGTATGTATGTAGTCCAGCGCTCTTCTTTGCATTCTGGACGTAGCTCTGCGACATGCCGATCTTTTAGCCGAATCACGGCTTGAGACGTTGGGATTTGCTTTAATCATCCGCTTCACCTTTTCCGCTGTCTTTTTGTTCTCCGGTCCCCGTTTTCTTCCAGTTCCTTTGCCGTGGTCCAACGTCAACCGCTCCTGGAACCGCTTCACCACTCTGGAGACGGTTGAATGGTGAATGTTCAACATTTTTCCCAACTGCCGGTGCGACAGATCAGGAAATTCCAGGTGTTTGGAAAGAATTTGTTCTCTTGACTCGCGTTGGTTCACCTCCATTTTCGTTGAATCGAAAAACACGACTTGACAGTAAGTAAACAATACACATCAATGAGAAAGTGTGCAAAATTTGGTTGATTTTTACCCAATGGTAAAAAAGTTATGCCCTGTTGAATGTGTCGCAATAATTTCGTGTTCGCCCTTTAACTAATGTTGGGGAGACTTGACCAAGATTTTATGGGGAGATTTGACCAAGTGGCAATTAGCTGAAGAAAGATGCAAAATTCTTGATACAGTAAGATTCCGTTTTGGCACGTTCCGTTTTTGGCAACAAATGGGTTCCGTTTTTGGCAACATTTTCGTTGTACATAATAAGTCTTTTAAAAATGTGCAATTGATATTTGTTTATCAATTGATATCACATTTGACTTTATTTCTAAACATTGGAGTCATGTTAACCCTCAAAGGCGCAAATCATTTTTTTTTTAAATTTTGTTGTTATCTCATAGTTTCACTAAATTACTGTGATTCGCAATGTGGTTTTAAAACATCGTTATGCATTTAAGGGCTACCTATATTTTAGACTATACGTGTTGTATTTATTGATCACAATAAGTAAAGAGTTGTATTATTTATGTATAATATAACTGGTAATAGTGTAACTAGTGTCTGACGGAATCAATTTTTATAGTAAGACCCAGAGTCTGTGCACTTTAAGAGTCAAGTACAGAGGAATGCGCTACACTGCATAATAAGACTAGTTCTGGAGTAAATTTTCAATTGAACCTTAGTTACATTGCGAGCCTCTTTCTCTTTGGATTATTACGACGTCAATACAAAACTTGGCACTAAATTTTCAGCACATATCGAAAGCTATGGTCGCGTCCCAAAGCCGTATTTAGGAATACAAAACTGATGGCCCCCAACTAGTTTGGTGTATCTTTGTGATGTCTTTGGCAAGGTTGAGGTGTTCAAAGTATCGACTGTTTAGTTGTGTGAAGTTGAATTGAAGCAAGTTTGCTGAATAAACAAAGCTTCTACAATGGTTAATTTGTTATGATTTCTTTTAAAGATTTAAGGTAGGGTGGCTCTTGAAAAATAGGGTTGCTTATATTATCTTTTGATGTGTTAATTTCTCGCAAATTCATTGTTCTAGAAATTTTTGGATCTTTTATGGAACACATTTTCACCGTAGTACTGATGTTTCAGTCCCTTTTGTATGGACAGTTGCAAGTGATTTTTACAACAAAAATAGTTTCCTTCAAACCTAATTATCTTCAAACATTGCAATTTAATTTTCAATCTATCAATATCATCTGGAAGATCGACGATTGGTTAGTTATAGAGAATAAAATTTATTTATTTTTCAAAAGAGCTATGTTTTTTAAACCAAATTATTCATTAATATTCACGAAAGAAAAAATAACAATCCCAAGAGCGAATGTCGTGATAACATTTATCACTCTTTAAAGCTTTTTTTTTCTATTATTGTACATTTTTGAAGAATTAGGAATAAATCATTTATTTCTAGATATAATTTTCATAAAAAAACTATTAAAACTCATTTTCTCGAGTATTTTTTTAAAATGTCATGTAGCGCCATCTACATAAGTTATAAAGTATAAATGTCTTCAGTATATGTGTTAAAAATATCAAATAACTTTGCCTAAGAAAGTTTTTTGATAGAACACCTCTGTCAAAAGATAGAACTGATCTAGATCAGTTTCTACTTATCTAGATCAAAACCAAAGTTGTCAAAATAATGATCATTTCAATCTACTTTGCTAAAGACGCTAATCCTCCGGGATATATACCCAGGGCGCTAGAGGTTTTGAGCGTCGAAAGTAGCACTCTCCCCACTCTACGACGTCTGAATTTGATAAAAACATGAATAAAATTGAATTTGCTTATTTTTTCTTTCATCTCATTCCATTTGACATATGATTAAAAATCCTTGAAACATTTTTGAAATCGTGAATTGAAACTTTACTTTAAAAATATGGTTCCATTTTTGGCACGGTTCCGGTTTTGGCAACTGAAAAAAATAAAATTGTTGCCAAAACGGAATCCTACTGTACTATCAAAGAGGTAGTGAATAAAGGAAAAGACCGCGACCGAAACTCGCCAGTTTTATAAGAATTACAAAATTGAGTTTGTTTATATGTTCCGAAACATCGCGACTCCAAAACCAGTTCCATCCGTTTATCATGAAATTAGTGTTAAATCAGTCGAATTGTTCTTGTTCGTAGTGAGATTATACCGTCAAGTCGCCAGTCGCCGTGCGTGCTTCATCCACCGTGCAGTTTCAAAACCACGAAATTTATGGAACTAGTTCCCTAAAAACCACAAATCCTATCACTTTATCGTTTTATTGAAACATTCTAAATGAAGTTGAATATAAATTTTAAATACACGGTTGATGGATCCCTTCATGTATAGTTAATGGTGCATAGAACGGTGACTGGTGACTGAGACATGTTCTAAACACATGTCCTGAACTCCTAATTTTCGTTTTGTTGCTACTAGTTTTATATTATTTCCAAATTGTGACGTATTATAATAATATTTTCACGGTGACTATGACAGCGATTATCATTCTGATAAAAAATAGGGCTTGAAGTCACGCCAAATCTGCTTAAACGCATCGTGACTGGTGACTTATCGGTACTCTGTTTCGCCGCAAGCTATATGCATTAAGAAAACCCTGTAGGAAACCGCCAGCATAACGATCCGTTGCGATCATTTTCTCGATTTCTTCGATTTTTTTTCATTTTGAGTATAGAGGCTTCAACCTTAGGGTCTTTCGGATCTTTTTCAGATTAGAAAAATTTCAAACCAAACTTATGAGAGTTGGGAATCGAACACATGTTAGATGCGTACAAGGCAATCGACTGACGAACTAAACTATGCCCGCTTCATTCAATAAAGTTGTTTGAAATAGCATTCTCGAAAACTTCGCTGAAAACATTAAATCTGGAATAATTTTTAATAGCACATTTTTTATAATTACTTCTAGGAGGATTGGCTGCCAAAATTATTTTATTGGATGAGGTGTTGCTTTACATTGTAAAATTCTTTCACGATACTAAACATCCAAAGTTGACAGTTTTGAAATAATTGGATCGGGGCCGGAAAAAAAGGTTTTCGAGCATTAATTTTACTTTTCTTCACTATTAAAGCTCTAGAACGAGTCCTCGTATACAAAAAAGTATTTCGCCGTTCAATTCAACATTCAACGGCCACGCCACTGCGGCAGCAACGTTGCCGAATTAAAAGGTCAAGCTCTGCAACGGGATGAAGAAAAATAATTTTGTTTTGATAATCAAAATCGGAAAATAATACACTCAAAAAGCACCCCGTGCTCCTCTACGGGGCTACCAGTGCGTAAGATATGTCTACAGTTTAGATATCACACAATAAATATGAAATTAGTTGTCATTCTCTGAACGCATAACCTAAAACAAAACGGTCCACATAACCGTGAACATGTAATAAATTATGTATACATCTATCGTTGAACAGAGAGTGCATGGAAACCCACTTCGGAAACACTACTCAACACGAATCGCCTGCAACAAATAATTGAATAATGGTAGTGTTATTTTACAATCAGTTCACTTTTCGGAAAATAGCCCTCGCCAGCCGAGCCCGACAAGCGACACGAGAACAAATTGTGAAACGTATATGATATGAAACAAAGTAAAAAAACTCAACTAGTAACCAAATTTCCGCGATGGTCAAGTGTAGACAAAATTGAGCTTTAATATTCCCATGTTGTTAAAATCAGTGCGCATATTTTGCAGGTAGGCCGACGCGGGTGACTGCGAAATTGCATAATATAAAATTTCCACGGGCCAGCTGCTATCGAATGCGCGTCCGGCCTGGCGGAGGTGTGTTTATGATGCAGTTCGCGAACTGCAGTATTGCAATTGCAACTAACTTGGATACTTTCGTTTTTACCACCTTTCCCCCAACGGCACTCGATCAAAATTAGCCTAGGCTCGGTTTAAGTTTGCTGCAATTTTCAACTGCTTGACAATTTGCTGAGTCGGAAAAAAATGGTAATTGTAAAACTGTTCGGATTTGCTTAGATGGGTGTTCGCGTTTAAAAATAGCACCATAAATAGAAAGCACGCTTCAATTGGCTTCGAATTGCGATTTGCTTGTACATAACATATACCTATGTGCATATTTTATGTGTAATTTCGGAGAATAGCGATGAATTGCGATCAATGCCGGCTCAATTTCACCTTTTTGATGCAGCGAGGAGCGTGCATCTGCGGAAACGAAGTCACGCGCTGTCAACACGTTTAACGAAAACAAAAAATCCGTGCCCACTTCGCGAGATGAATTTTAAGTGATTAGGCTATTGTCTGTTTCAATAGTCACTTCGCTCAACAATAGATCAGTAAAAATTGAGCGCATAAATTTCGCCTATTTGAAATTAAACCACTTTCGACGATTTACTGAGTAAAGTGAGACAAAACTAGATACTAAAATGGAATCAATTAGCGATTTTGGTGATCTTTTGTGATACAGTAAAATGTGGAAACATTTTTGAACATACTGGAAGTAACTTTTTTTTAGAACAAGTACATTCGACTAAAAAAAATTAAAAAGTTTTAATTGTTGAATTTTTTTAATGATATTTATAAAAAATGTTGTTAACTTGATTATTTCGACTTTGGTTAAATTTTGACAAATTCAAAAATATCGTTACAATTAATCGGTATTTTCGTAAGATTAGGCAATTCAACTGCATAATTTTGTGACGTCTCGAAAGAAAACAAAGTTACGTAGGAAAGCTACAATTGGTCGGTGTTAAGTCAGACCGGACTAAGTTGCAAAACATAAAAAATGAGAAAATGATAGCACTGGGTAAAGAATTTCTTCAGCTACATTCGACTTTCAAGAAACGAAACGAGACGAGATTTGAAAAATGAATCGATAAACAAGAATTATGACAAAAATAAATTTCCAATTATAACGTAAAAGATGCTACGATTCAAAGTTTAAACTCGATTTTCTCGAAATCAATATATTGTCACTTAGTCCGGGCTGACAACACCGACCAATTTAGCCTTGAATATGTTCATATTCATTTAAGGGGTCAAACAACGTTGTACTCGGTATGCACCTCATTGCGGGTAATACGAACTTTTCTCCTTCAAAACCAATGAGGATACCTTCTACAATATGCAATGTCTATACACAATACCTTTATAAAACATTCTCTGAAATTAAATATTTAACTGTTATGTTATTTTAACACATTCAGAAATTGTATCGGTACATATTGAGCTCGGTGTAAACCAATCTACAGCGAACAATTCGACATCAACATTTCATAAGGCATTATATACAATATGCTCATGTTGAGAAAATGGCGTCTGAAAAATTACGTACATTATATTCCCATTTCGTCGCGGTTGTGCTATCTTATGACAAACGCCATTTTGGGGTAAACTGAGTTAGATATGCAACATTACTAATCTGAAAATTCTCTACAAAATGGCGTTCTCAGAATTTTGAAATTTTGCTTGGTTACTGAGGTATAGCGAAAAAAGTGATGAGAAATTGTCAGTTTTTTGCTTCAAATCACTGTATCTTGGGATTCGCTTAAGTAATGTAGAAGTTTTAGATGTTTTTATATGTAAAAATGTCTGAGGAACACAATACACTATGGTCCCAAAGCTGTATTTAGGAAGACAAAACTGTTTGCGCCTAAACTGTTGGTTTTAGATATGTAGTATCTTCGGTAAACTTTCTTAGAACTTTCTTGCAGATTTTTTTACAAATCTCGACAAACATATGATTACTGCCTAAAAGCCAACTGTCAAAATCCACTTTGAATGGAAATTCCAGACAAGCCATTACTAGTCGAACATAGTTCAAAACAGTTTATGAAAGAGAAAAGTTTTCTCTTTCATTTAATACCAGCATCTGTGATTGGCGTGTAATGGTTTGTCCGGAATTTCCATTCAAAGTGGATTTTGACAGTTGGCTTTTAGGCCGTAATCATATGTTTGTCGAGAAATGTTGAATTAGAGTGGTCCTTGTGGTTACGGTGTTCAACGTATCAACTTCTTAGATATGTAAAATTCAGCTATATAATATTCTACAAAGTTATAAATCAATCAAATTGAAGCAACTTTTCTGATGAAACTATGTGGCTATCTCTAATGGTTCATGTGCTATGATTTTGCAATATTTAAGGTAGGGTGGCTCTTTAAAAATTGTTTTTTTATTAATATCTTTTTATGTGTTAATTTCTCGCTGATACTTTGTTCTAGAGGTTTTTAGAACTTTTGTAAATACACATTTTTGCCGAAGCAATGAAGTTTCTATCTCTTTTGTTTGCATAGTTACAGACGATTTTCAAAACAAAAATGTGTTTTTCAAAGCTATATATCTTCCAACATTGCAAATGGATTTTCAATATTTTAATTTCATTTGAAAGATCGAAACTTTTCTAGTTTTTGGTGAAAAAACTGCGGGAGCGTTATTTCTGTAAAAAAAATATTATTTTTGAAAATAGTGTATTTTTCAACAAAAATCGTTCATAACTTTTCAAATAGACGAGATAATAACTTTGTTACTTCCGCAAAAATATTCGCCAGACAAAGTTCTAAAAGTGCTGCAAACAAAGTATTTACGATAAATTAATGTCTGAAGTGACAAATGAGAAATAGTGATTTTAAGGGGTCACGTTTTCATCGCTCAATCTCTTATGGTAAAATCAATTGAGAAATGTGTGTGATAATACCAAAAGTCACAGAAAATCTATTGAATATGTGACACTTTTTGAAAACACAACATTCTACCGTACAACTACTTGTTAGCGTGAATTTACAATAGTGTTAATAGCGTACTATAGTAAACTCTAAATAAAAGTTATCTATTACTTGGCCAATAAAGCAACCGTCATCATGCATTATATAGATGCTAGAAAATCATGCTTTATGAGTTATTTTACCAGTTCGCGGTTAGCGATTTTCAAACCTCTTACTTTTATTTATTTTGAAGTAACTAAAAATTGTTAATCTTTCCTCAACTTACCCACAGCAGTCATTATAGTCGATAATTAATTTATAGTTTCAAACATTGCATAAATGTTGACAAAGCATACAATAATTTCAGCTGCTATGAATAACAAACTCGTTTCAAGATTTTATTTTAAGATAACAAGACGTAAACTAAAGCATTTTCTTTTTAGCGCTCGTTTTGAGCACTAGTCCAAACCAAAAAGGATTTAATTAAGTGAGCATAGATAATTTTTGTTGGCCGATTTAGAAAAAAAACGATAATTTGCAGATAACACTACTGTAAATCCACTGTACCATTTAGATGTACGGTAGACTGTTCTTTCAAAAACGTTTACAAATCCAACAGAATTGCCATGACATTCGGCATTATCACACACAATGACTATTTCTCAGTTGATTTTACCATTAGAGATTGAGCGATGAAAACGTGACCCCTTAAAATCACTATTTCTCATTTGTCACTTCAGACATTGATTTATCGTAAATACTTTGTTTGCAGCACTTTTAGAACTTTGTCTAACGAATATTTTTGCTGAAGTAACAAAGTTATTATCTCATCTATTTGAAAAGTTATGGACGATTTTTGTTGAAAAATACACCATTTTCAAAAATTAATATTTTTTTTTACAGAAATAACGCTTCCACGGTTTTTCACCAAAAAGGTTTCGATCTTTCAAATGAAATTAAAATGTTGAAAATCCATTTGCAATGTTGGAAGATATATAGCTTTGAAAAAAAAACCATTTTTGTTTTGAATATTGCCTGTATCTATGCAAACAAAGGAGGTAGAAACTTCATTGCTTCGGCAAAAATGTGTATTTACAAAAGTTCTAAAAACCTCTAGAACAAAGTATTGGCGAGAAATTAACACATAAAAAGATATTAATAGAAAACCAATTTTTAAAGAGCCACCTTACCTTAAATATTGCAAAATCATAGCACATGAACCATTAGAGATAGCTACATAGTTTCTTCAGAAAAGTTGCTTCAATTTGATTGATTTATGACTTTGCAGAACATTAAATAGCTGCATTTTACATATCTAAGAAGTTGATACGTTGAACATCGTAACCAGAAGGACCACCCTAATTCAACATTTGTAAAAAAAATTATGCAACGTTTATTTTGATCCCTTTCTCGGTGTTGGGAAGTTTTTGTACCCTTTTCAACTATAGTCTTTTTCATTAAGAAAAGGGCCCATAAACAATTTTTTTCCGTTTTGTTGTTTAGTGTATAGGAACCGTTAATTTTTGAGGGGAAGTGAAAGAGAACATAAACAAAACAAGTTATTTTGCTTATGTGCCTTTTCGATAATCTATTATTTCGCCAACAGCCAGGCTTCAGAATTGGCTTATTAAAGGTGTGTATAAAGCTTTGTTAGTGTCGATTTGAAGTAAGTATTAACCGGAATTGTTTACGTTTTGTTTGTGGGCCTATTTGAAATGTTTTCGTCGAATTCAATAAACTATTAAAAGAAGCCAGAATGTCTTCTTAATTTATTTTCAAATATTAAACTGACACCCTTCTCGAGATAGTTTCAATGTTAAATTTATTAAACACCTAATACTGATAAGTAGGATATAAAACAAATCAAATTCTAAAAGCTTCACTTAAATCGTGCTACAAAATATTATGCAATCGCTTGGTGTATCTATCTCAAGCGCTTTCGCTTTTCTGATCAAGCTAATAAAATTTCACTTTCTAATTACGTCTGCTTGTTTTGCATCTAAACAAGCCCTGCCAGATGCATACTATGCATATGTACACAAACGTGATTTTTTCTCCGGTACCATAACAAACACAGCATTCAAACCAGTTCCTGTACGGTCCAAGGTTACCGCACCGGAACATCTTCGATCAGCGGCCTATTGCGAATGCATCCGAGCCAGCCGGCAGTGAGTTCAAATGCCTATGCATGCAACAGGGGCGGATTCAGAAAAAAACTTTATTTAATGAAAATCAGTGAAAAATTTGGTTTGAAAATCAAGATTAAAAAAAATGTGCTATGTTAATTACTTAGTTACAGTTTTACATGACGATATTCATTTACAATTTCTCAACAAGTTGAATATTTCGGAGGGGGTCAAGACCGCCAGAACCCCCTTCCCTGTATCCGTCCCTGGTACACTGTGTGCAGAGATTGAAAAATAACAATTTCAAGTTTACGGTCCATAGGCATCTTGATCGTGGAAAAATAGCTAGGCCTGTTCTCCTCATTCCGTTCGGTCCATAACACGTTGTAAATGTGGCAAATCTAACATCTGTGAAGATCGGCAGTGTATCATGCAGGACTCGATTAAATAATGCTGAGATTGCGAGAGATGCGAAGCATTTAGTTATCTCATTTGCAAATAATTGGCAGATAATGTGCAGTGTAAAATGTACTGAATACAATTTTGTGGTCATCATTTTCAATTTCACGCTTAATAGAGCGCGATTGAATTTCATCTTATTATAAAGAAATATCAGACCCGACTGTTCTGATTTCCAAAAGCATTAACTGGTGACGAACGGGTTTGGAAATAAGCCACAATAAGCACCCATTTCGGAACAATGACATGAACAAGGGGAATAACTAGCTCCGCTGATTTTCATTTGTGTATCACTTGCATTAAAAATAAGAGACAATGTGCAGATGGATGTGGAAAAGAAATATAAACGATGTTAAAGCAACAACTTTTCATTAATATCTGTATTAATTCTCGGAAGGACTCTCCGTCAGAATCCCTCACTGTTACCCACTAAACCACTGCTTAAGGCCAATTGCAGCGGGTCATGATTCTGAATATGATATTTATTGTACTGTGCGGGCGTAGGGACTTCGCGATCGCGTGTATCATCGCGAAGGGCTCGAGCGTTTGTATGTTAATGTGTTCGATCGCGTGTGCGTTTGTATGTCGCGTATGCTAACGTGTATGTAACTTTGCGTGTATAAATTCTATTTTATAACCTTGTGTCTTCCGCATATTCGCGTGTGTTTTTGGATGATCGCGCGCGTCCCGTGAATTTGATACTAAATTTTCGATGTACGGTTCAGATGCTAGAAGAAAGCGAGTTCATCCATATCACTAGAGTTCCCGGACATGTCGCCATGGAACGTGTTTTCCAGTGGATATGAGAGCTTTTTTTAATTGGTCCAATTGAAGGCATGGACCTAGACTTCTGGTATCGAGGATAGAGACTTCCGGCAGTGACCGATTCATGACTGCGCGAGCGCAGGAGTTTGTATGACTTCGTGTGTGTTAATTTGATTTTATAATTGTGCGTTCATTCGCATATTCGCGTATGTTTTTAGATGATTGCGCGCAGACCGTGAATCTTATACTTAATGTTCAATGCACGGTTCAGATGCTAGAAGAGAATGAGTTCTCCCATATCACTAGAGTTCCCGGTCATGTCGTCATGAGATTTTTTTGATTGGTCCAACTGAAGGCACGATTCTAGGCTGCTAGGATCTAGGGTAGAGACTTCTGGACGTGACCGATTCGTGATCGTGCGATTGGTGGGTTAATGCTTGAGACAGCGTTTGTAAAGTTATAAATCCTGTAACATTCACTAAAATACAGGGGTGTTTTAATGTTGCCGAGATCGCGGGCGTAAGTATGATTGCAATTATATGTTCGCGTTTGGGATCAGGTTTGTGTTATCGCGGCTCATTTGTACGTTTGGAATGCGAGAGATTGTGAGTGTAGATGAGAGAATATACAATTTATTGTGTGAGTGAGTGTTAGTATGAAGATATAATTTATTAAGGACGGGAACGACCACTCTGTTTGTAGATTCAAAGATGGCTTTTTGTTTTCGGGTTTCAATCGCAAACAAATTATTTTGCGTTAAAATCAACGTTTCAAAGAGAGTATCCCTTCATCTTCAGGGCAAAACGACTACAAATATTTTCCTTGTCAAGTAGGGTGTATCATTTGGACAGTGTCCACAAGCGGCTGCTCTACAACACAAGCTTCCCGTGCACATCGAAACCACATTGACTGTTCAATACTCTACATCAAAAACAGACCAATAGAAGAAAAGAACACATGTAACATGCAATCAAACTACTTGAACTCGTCTAAATGTCAGCAATAATGCTTATTTACCATTTAAGACAATTGTATTCTGTTAGAACTTTTTCATGCTATACTGAGTGGGAAGGGATGGTTCACGTGCGTCGGTAAATTAATCGTTTCATAATTTATCCAATCCGATATTCCCGAATGAATCGAATCGAATGCACGAATTGAACACCGGCAAAAAGTGACCAACGAATCCTAGGAAGCGTAACCCATTATTGATTTATTTATTTATTTATTTATTTTCTCATTTTTCATCTGTTGGTCTACATGAAATTTAATGTTGTTTGTGTATGGGAAAAGCCCATTTCAAGTTTCAGAAGCAGACCTCGAATGCGTGTAAAAACTCGTAATCTTTTCGTACGGTTCAACAATTACAATGATCCCACATTACAAATTAACAAAATTACATACAAGGTATGTACAATAACATTACAGAAATATTTTAACATAATCTTATAAGCTAAATCAATCTCCTAAGTCTATTCTTGAAAACATAAACATAGAAACATAAAAATCGAAATGGTCATTCACACTATTGAAAACATTACATTATGAGTTCGTTGTACCGTACTCGATGCGCTGAAAGTCGAGTCTTAAAAGGTTAAAAGATCAACGGTTTCTGGGGGGTACGTTGATGTTGATTTGTGAGAGAATATCTGGGGCATCCATTTGGCCAGTCAATACCGCTCTGAATGTATTTTGCCTTTTTGCCAGAGTGTCCATATTGAGCAGACGACAGCGATCGATGTATGGTGGTAGCTCTGCTGGGTTACACCACGACAAAGTTCTAAGAGCAAAGCGGATGAATCTTGCTTGTACTGCTTCAATTCTGTTAGTCCAAATGCTCGTACAAGAACACCAAATGGCTACGAAAGCTTCCAGGACAGACCGAACAAGTGAAAATTACAATGCCCGCAGACAAGATGGATCAGTAAACCCGTTGGCGATTCTTATTAGGAAGCCATGGTTTCTATTTGCCTGTGTTATAACGTGAGAGTAATGGTTTCTGAATGTCAGTTGCGAGTCCAAGATGTACTGTACAAGGTCTCTGACAATTGACACTCTCTCTAGCAATTGGCCGGCAATGTTGTAGCTCCAGAGAATTGGATTTTTTCTGCGCGTGAAAGATATTACAGGGCATTTGGATAGACTGAGAGCCAACAAGTTACGATTACACCATTTACAGAAAACATCTAGATGTCGCTGAAGTTCGATACAGTCCTCTATTGACCGCACAATGAGAAAGAGTTTGAGATCATCAGCGTATATAAGTTTGCACCCTGGGGATATAACATAGTAAACGTCATTGAAGAATAAAGAAAAAAGCAACGGTCCGAGATTGCTCCCTTGAGGTACACCCGACAAGTTGATGAAGCTATATGAAGCGAGATATGATTTAAGCCACCCTGTAAGATTTGATGGAGCACCCAACCGCTCGTTCTTTGCCAGAAGAAGAAAGTGGTCTACACGATCAAAAGCAGCTTAAGATCAGTAAATTGAGCTAGATTGGTGGTTGTTGATCTGCCTGCAAAAAAACCATGTTGGTCCTTCGATATGTATGCTTTGGTCTCACGAAAGAGCATATTTCCTACTAGGATCTCAAACAACTTTGATCCAGCGCAGAACGAGGTTATGACACGATAGCCCGAAACATTTTGCTTATCACCTTTTTTTAAAAACGGGAAAAATTACTGATTTTTTCCATAAATGTGCACAATGCGCTTGCGCATCTTTTTAGTATAATGGAAGGAATCCCATCTGGCCCCACCGATGTAGAGGACTTTAACTTGCTTATGGCAGCTAGAATGTCTTCGTCAGTATATTGAATGTTTACAAAATTTATTACATCGCGAGGAACATCTTGAAGACTACAGTCCACCTGAGTTGAGTTAGCCGATTCATTTTTAAACACACTCGAGAAATGTTTTGCGAACAAGTTACAGATGCCGCTGGGAGTATTAGACGTTTCATTTGCGTGGGACATACTGGAAGGAAGCCCACTTTCTTTACGTTTCCCATTTACAAAGGACCAAAACTGTTTTGGAATTCGTTTTAGGTTGGATTGGGTTTGTGCTACGTGTCTTGAGTAGAGAAAGCGATTATATGTTTTGCAGTTGTTACTGGCTAGAGTGAACTCCCTTTTTGTTATGGGGTTTCGTCGAGTAGTGTAATGTCGAAGCGCAGCTGCTCGCAATCTTTTCAGTTTACGTAGCCGGTTGTTGGACCATGCTGGTTTTGTTCGGGGACGAGGTGCATGCACATGTATACTGAAAAGCTGTTTTGGTACCAGTGAAAGTTTTTCTACGGCAACATCTACATTGATCGCGAAAATCAAGAAAGTCTTCCAGTCGATTGTTTATAGTGAGTTATGAAGTCTAGAGCAGTCAGTCTTCAAAAGTTGAACTCCCTCATATCCTCCATCTCGTCATAGAGAATCAGGACAACTAAAGGCTCGAGTGCTTCTGAAACGGTGCAGTTCATTGAAGCTTCTTCATTTATAAACAGGAGGTCCAGGATTCGATTTCGCCTATTATTCACTGTAGACATTTGTCGCATGTTCAGTACAGACATTCCGTCCAGTAAGGTAGTACTCGCCTTCGAAAAGGTTGATTCAGAAGGGTCTGGGAAAGCATACCCGGAGAGGAGCTCTTCCAAAGAAGTCCAGGTTGGTTGTAATCACCAAATAGTAGATGTACCATGTTGGGTTCAATGGAAGTTGCCATGTCAAGTGCGGAGTCTATGTGCTTCTGAATAATTTTTACATCACTAGCGGAATCGGGGGGAACATATACAATACCCACACATAGATATAGGGACCACGAATACTTACCCAGAGTTGTTCGAGATTGTGAGTGTCATTTTTGTGTTTGGATGACAGTCGGTTGGAGACTGCAATGAGCACACCACCACCACTATTAGGATCGCGATCATTACGATATACCGAGTACCTTGAGCCAAATAATTGGAGCGAGTTGATTTGATCATTCAGCCAGTCGCTCAAAAACACTGCTTTTGTTAAAGCATTCAGCCACGTTTCACGATCAACATCCGAAGCAGCGACGAGCAGCTCATCAATTTTTGTGCGTAGCCCTCTCATATTCTGATAGTAGATTTTAAGATGTCCCTGCAAGTTTCCTCCTGACGGTTGAACGGCGGTAGATCGAGTGGTGGTGGAAGCAAACGCCTGTAATTGGGGTGGGTTTTCAACAGAGGCAGCATCTGTATGTTCTACTTCGGAACACACTTAATTTAAATTACTGGGTACAGTAAAATTTTGCTGGGGTTTTGAACAGCAAACCGTTCGGTAATCAATTCAGTAAAACAATTTGGTACCGAACTCTCCGCAATCCGTTCTATGCAAACGTCAAAAAACACTGGTCAGTCAGCAGTTTCCTCTGAAAATGGCGACTTGACAGATGATTTGCTGTACCTGTTTTGCAAGTTTTTGACGAGGTTCGGTAACGTTGGTACAATTTTGACGAACAATCAGTCAGTATTTTACTGGATAATGTTTATGTACCGAAAAAAACAGAAGAGCTGATAAATTCAGTGAAAAATATTGCGGGTTTCAGTAAATTATTCGAAAAATTACTGAAAATCGCTAAAAAATGAAAACTATTCTGCAAATTTTTAAACAATTTGCTGACAGCTCCTTAAAAATATCACTTTACTGCGCAAGTCGTCAAAAGAAATTACTGAACAGGTTTGAGCTGGGTTAGTGTGAAGGACATATACATTTACACTTAATTTGAATTATCCAGTTCAGTAAAATTTTACTGGGCTTTTGAACAGCAAACCGTTCGGTAATCAATTCAGTAAAACAAACTGTTTACCGAACTCTTCGCAATCCGATCTATCCAAACGTCCAAAAATACTGGTCAGTCAGCAGTTTCCTCTGAAAATGGCGACTTGATAGATGATTTTCTGTATCTGTTTTGTAAGTTTTTGACGAGGTTCGGTAATGTTGGTACAATTTTGCCGAACAATAAGTCAGTATTTTACTGGTTAATGCTCATGTACCGAAAAAAACAGAAGTACTGATAAATTCAGTGCAAAACTTTGCGGGTTTCGGAAAATTATTCGAACAATTACTGAAAATCACTAAAAAAAATCTTTACCTCAATTTTTTAAGCAATTTGCTGACAGCTCCGTAAAAATATCACTGTGCAAGTCGTCGAAAGAAATTACTGAACAACTTTTGGCTGGTTTAGTGTAAATTTATTGTATTCACCTGAGAAAATAGATACAGGAATTCCACGCCCTTCGACTTGGTCTGACTTGTTTAGAGCGTTGTTATCTGACCGAAAAAGGTCGTTGTCGTGTCGTTCAAGTTCTGTGGTAGACGGATGGGTGTCGGTGACGGAGTCGACCTTATTACGTCTGTTAGCAGGCTGCAATAGTGGATCAAACTCAGGGTGCGCAGTATCTCGAGTAGCTTCGTGAGGACATATAGCCCCTTGGCTTTACCTGACCGGGAAAGGTCGCCACCATAACTTCCAAGTTCCATGGCAAACAGATGGGAGTCGGTGATGGAGTCAAGCTGATACCGTTCGTTGGCAAACTGCAATTTCATACCTCCTATCAGCAAAACGAGCAACAACAAATATTTCACTGTAAGTTAAGCGATTCGAAATTCTCAAAAAAAATCGTATGATATGCTGAAACTCAGCAAAATGTCATTCTTTCACTGATCGATGGGTTGATGCGACTTCAAGGCAACACAATACTCTGCCGACAATTGACTTTGTCGTAGTCAATAAACACTTCAGCGTAACTCGGTCGGTCAGCATCTGATCCGTACTACGAAATCGTCTGGAAGAATCCCCTGCTGATCCGAGGAGGACCACCTGACGTCTCAGTTCATGACGTCTCTTGATGAAGGCTGTCCGAGTCCGTAATCGATGTCGTTGATCTCTTGTTTACCAGAAGCTAATATTTAGTTAATATGTTTCTTCCCCTTATTCTAATTTTTCACTCTCACTCCCCTGTGTCTGATACGGTTGCTGCGACACCGATGTTGGAGCTTTTCCCATCCTGAATATCTTTTCGAAGCGAAAATAGCCCTCCCTGGGTTTTCCAAGTTAATTTCAAAATAAAATAATTTCGTGAAAAAATACCCAAATGTTCCATTACTCATGAAAAATAGCTCTCATTGATCCCTCTAATCTTATTACAATTCAATCATTCTAGTATATCTAGTATATATCTAGAATAATTAATTTCTTCGATCCTCTTTTTTATTAAAAATGGCAATTTGTATTAATGTTTAACAAAATAGTTCTAATTGACCCCCCCCCCCCCTTCATCTCATAATAAAATTTAATTACCCCTAGTTAATTACCCCTAATTTTTCCTAGTCTAAGATCCCCTAGTTTCAAGAAATTTAAATTGTAGTATAAAGAAATTGGTACCTTCCAGTTAACGTGGAAAAGTTTCATTTAAAATATTTTGCCTATATACGCGTTCTTAGACTCTCTTTCTGCCCGATCTGTCGTATCCGTTTCTTGGTTGATATTGATTATAAAAAAACAACAGACAAATTCAAACTCACCGCCAAATCGCTCCTACTAAAATTATGCAATGAGCTTCTCCCGTCTCGTCGTGAATGTAGGTTTTTTGTTGCATACTGATGTGGGGCGAGGTGTTCGATTAATTAGGCCTACACTAAATGCTTGCCTTCGAAGACTAAACTCAGTACCGGAATTCTATTTTAGGCGTATAAAAAGAAGGTAGAGTGCAACTGATCGCACGAATCGAGAAAAAAGTCATAAGCCATATTTAACTGTGCCACTAATTAATATCCACCCCAGTTATTCGTGGTATGCCAATACATCGTGCCTTTCTGCGCTAAAAATCAAGTAGGGTACAAGAGCTTCTGTTTTTCTCACTCTTCATATAAATCTAATCCATTTGAATCTATTATTTAGGTCAGCGACTGTTATCTTTGCTCAACTTAAAGAGTCAAACGTAGAATTAAACGCTCGATTAAAATTTCCCCCAAATACTAGTATTTCACATTTGTCTCATCAGTATTGTCATTTTACTGCTATTTAGAAATGAAGTAAAATATTGGAACCGATTCAAATGCAACCCGTTGATTGTAGGTCGAATGGTCTAAAGATAGTGTGACACCCTCACTAATAAGAATAATAAGTGATCATCTACCCTAGTTCGAACAGATCACACAACCATGCTGGACTCTGTCCAAGTAACCAATTTCATACCTATTACGTAATCGTTAATCATTATCAATTTGCAGTAAAACGACGGTTGCATTCCATTCACGCCCCGAAACGTCATGGCTTGCATCGAGCGGTGATTTAAAAGCGGCCGGTTTATGTCCAACAAGTTGTGTCTTACGGGAAATGGTCGCGTATGGCGCTGCTGCGCCGGTTGTAAACTACCTCTAGTCATTGAAATTAAAAATTAAAAATCCTGCCCACGTGTGTTCGCCTAAAACACGCACGACACACCGGTATTGGACCGGTAAGTGCGCGCACTTTGACGAAGGCGCACTTTCGTAACGGTTCATTGACTGCTGCACTGAATGCATATCTTCATGCGGCTATCACGGATAAAAAGTAAAACAATACACAGTAAAGTGTACTTAGCTATACGGTATCCAATCACACAAATAGGAAATCTATGTTTGGCTGGTCGGGTGTCCAAGTCAAGTTAAGACCATGTCGGAAATGTGTTAGATTTGTGCACGTATGTGGTCGGCTATCATGGGAAAGTATTCGAGGTTAATTTAAAAACGATTAGCTTTTGGAAAATTCGATCATCGGGCCATAGAAGCTTTATGCAAGTAGCGTGCAATGAAACACAGACAATCGGTTGTGTAGGTGGATCGCCGAAGTATAATAATTTAAAATTTGAAAGTAGGTACGTGGAAACGTGTAGTTCTGGCGATTCGCAAAAAGAAGTTATCCTATATGATACAGTTATGAAAGTGGGCACAATTATTCTTAACATTGAAACAGTCGGTTGTATCTTAGACAAAGAGAAGTAGTTAATATTAAAACCTGATCAACAGTGAACGATTGAGACCAGGAGCGGATCCAGAAAAAAAAATTCGGGATCCGAAATTGATTTTGGAATGAACATTGTACAATACGTTATGCGTGAAAACCTCATTTAATGAAAATCAGTTTTGGTGGTCAAATTCGGTTTGAAGTGATTTTAAACTTGAAACTAACATAAAATTCAAACTAATTCAAAATTTCTCAACAAGTTGAAAATTTTCGGAGGGAGTCTGGACCCCCAGGATCCTCCCTATGGATCCACCACTGATTGAGAGGTTGAAAACCTTTATAAAAAATCGAATGAAGAGGATTGCTTTATCTGAAAAGAAAACTCCTTGAGACAATTTTTCCGAATTTTGATAGATGGAAATTGGTTAAAAGTACATAGAAGACCCGTTTTTATCAGCCCCCGATTTTATCGTTCTTTTTACCTATTTTGTCAACCAGATAGGGTTATAAGGTTATGTCTTGGGATTGAAGAAGAACATTATTACAACTTCGGTTTATGGAAAAGAAATAAACAAATATGTTTTGTTATTGTTCCCATTTAGTCAACCCAAAATTAGCCAAGGGGGCTGATAAAAACAAGTCTTGGCTGTACCTGCGTTTCAAAGCGCACCTCGTCTACGAAGATGAGTGACAACTTTGAGCTCGATTATTTTGAAAGCACTATTATACTCCTGCGCATGAGAGCAGAGCCTTGCAAGTAGTACATTAAGTAAGTCAGCAACCCTGTGCTGCAAATCTCTTATGAAAAATGTCTAACCCTATGTGCGGGGTCGGGACTCGAACCCAGGTGCGCTGCACACAAGGCAATCAATTTACCAACTACGCTGCGCCCACTCCTTAGGAGTAAGACAAATTCATTGCCTACAACTTCGTCGAAGAGTACAAATCAATCTAACTTTGATAGGAAAGTCTGAGTCAGTTTTGCATAGGGGTAAACAGCGCAAATGGCGGTGTATCAGTAGTCGATTTCCACGAACCGCTACTGAGTTCGGCTCCACTATCTAAAATGTTTTTTTTGCTTTGAAATATTCTAGATACCCAGTTTTGAAGTAAAACTATTAAGAAACTCCAAAAATTGCACTTTTTAGGAAGCTTGAATGGCTATGCCGCTCTTATAATCCAACAATTGTTCAAACTCACTCACCAAATTGCTCCATTTAGATCTTCAGAAAAAATAATGCTGAAAAAATCAAAGACAAAGGAGCACTTCAACAGGCAATAATTGGGTGATTAAATGAGAAAAAAATCTCAGTCGATTCTCACGGTAAAGATGGACAAGTCTGTCTATGCCAGGAGACATGCTGTGAACTCGAGTGATTCGTAGTTATGCTGCCAAAGCGCGACCCTCATTAGCAGAAGACAAAAGTTAAGCCCGTAAGATATTAAGCCTGTTCTAATGACCCTGCCACTTCTAGTTTTCCGATTTGTATACTTCACATCCTTACTCTTACTTGAGTACTATGGCTCTAATTTTCATAACTTTCCCTACCCAGTAATCTCTAGCTAATTTAATGTATAGTAGATTTAAAAAAAGCATGCACTCTAGCACCATCTAGTGGCATAATCCATAAACGCGTACACCGCCTGGTTGGTCCACTGTGCAACATTGCCGAAGTCACTGTTCCGATAAGAAATCAGATACTTGAGATGTAGATCAAAAAATGATACTAGCTTACTAGCACCGCCTAGTGGTAGACCACCGCACTATAGGGCATGCCATCTCGTAGGTTTTGATTCTCTGAACAACTTTGCCGGAGATACAAATGGGCTATAAAATCAGAAACTGGAGATACATTTGCTAGAAAAAATGCCCATGGCTACACAATTCCAACATAATCATTAACCCATTCAAAATGTCATAATCTACTGCCCAAATTTGTAGCAAGCATTGTCCAAAATGATCAGGCTTTCGAGGTATTCTGAAGTGAAGCAATAAAACTTTACTGCAACATCAAAAATCAACGCTTGTTCATTTTTTGACAGTTCACTTGTACTCTTTACATGGACCTTCTTTGCAATTTGCTTCGAGCGAATCGAATTCTCCATAAAATTTTTCGAAGTCCATGTAAACAGCAGTAGTGAGCTGTCAAAAAGTAAGTTTATCTGTATCTGTAAAGAACTCGATTAAATAACTTTCGAAAAAAGTGAGGATAATTGTTACAGTGCTGCGAGCTTGTTTACAAAATGTTAGATTTTAAAAACGAGCTCGACGGCGCCGATGGTTGGGTGGTAAGCGTGACCGCCACCCACCCCAGTTGGTCTGGGTTCAATCCCAGTCGAAGTCGTTGAGATTTTTCAGAGGTGAGAAAATCTGAGGTCACGCCTTCCTTCGGAAGGGAAGTAAAGCCGTTGGTCCCCGGTCCATGAGTAGTTGATGGGTCGATATCAAATCCAGATAGTGGGAGTGTCACCTCTCTGGCGTCGGTGTTTGGCCTCGTAGCGGAAATAGGCCGACGGAAAATAAACAGAATTGGAAGAAGTAGAAGAAGAAAACGAGCTGAACCCAGTTTTTCGTACAGTGGTGGATTCACAAATTGTTCCTATAAGCACGCTCTCCGATTTGTCAAAAAATGAGATAAAGCAGTTTCGTGCGATGTTCTATTGAATAGAAGCAAAGCGAAAAGAGATTATAACTACTAGAGGTCGCATGCCGCTGTTAACACTGATGGTTTATTATCTCGCTTTTACATATGCTAGGCCCATTAGTTTGAGACGTATAGAGCTCTATGCAAATCATTTCACTCACACTACTTGGTGGTTTGTTTTCCTCAAGCTGTCATATGTGAAGCAGTCGGTCATTTTAAATATTTGAAATTGCATTTATGATAGTGTTTAAATATTCTACAATACCAGTTAGTCAGGATCCACCATGCAAATAGTCCAATCGAAAATGTTCGATTTGTTTTCCTCCACCTACTAGAGTCTGTGTATTATAGAGTCCCGTACAGAGGAATACGCAACACCTCCTAAAAAAATTTCCCCTTAACTTTGAGTGACTTCAACCTAGTTACACAATAAATTAATACGGAGTGAATTTAAAACCTACCGTTTCGTGGCTTATAGCACTTTATTCATAATACTATTCCATTAATTTATGTTTATTTTACGTTGTTACAAAAAAGTATAATAAACTGAATACAGGGTCCAGTTTGGCCACTTGAAATATTTCGCCATATTTTTCTAAACACTAATACTTTTCTTGCATGTTCTCCGAAATAAGAATGTTTGTTTACTTTGCACGATAGGTAGCCATCTGTCTGTTCGATAGGTGGATTTGGCTTCACTCTGTTCGAGCCTTTAACATAAACAACGCCTTTGCAACCTACCAGAATACTGTGACAGGTGGAGGAAAACAAATCGTTAAACACACTAAGAGCCGATTTCTTCACCCTCACTTAGCGCTTAAACCAGGTTTAAACGTACTGGTAAACCTGGTTTAAAAGTTAAGCGAGGGTGAAGAAATTGGCCCTAATACAGTTACAGATTGTCAAGTACTGTTGCCTCGGGTACACACAGGTCAAAGTAATGGGATACAATATGCTAGAGCGAGATCCTATGCTTCAGTCCGTGAATACATGGAGACAGTAGCTCTTTGTTCCCTCTTGTAGTTATAATCTGTTTTCAACACCCGAAATTCATGAAAATATTAAAGAGATGGCGCTGCTTCGGTGGTGTCTAAAAACTAGAAAACTGTCCATACATTCTACCCAATACTTTCCACCAAGAGAAAAGATGAAACTCTTTCTTTCACAACTCTTTGTTTCACTCGTTTTGGCAGCAGATTCCCAACTCATCGCAATCGGAATGTTTTCATTTAGAATTTAAGCGCAAATGTAACACTGATTCATTCAGGATGGGTTATTGCATTCGGTTGGAATTCCATCGTTAATCACCCCATATTCCGAATCTCATTCTGGATATAATTTACTGAGATGAGGTTATTTTATGGTGCGGACATCTAGGGTAACCAATCAATTTTGGACCCCTAGAGGAAGTGAAATAACGTGAACGTCAAAAATATTTGCTTGCCTATGTTTTTTAATGCAACACATGCACGAGTCTGTTCCAAAATTACTGTTTTTGAAAGAAAACTATCAATGGATGTTTTATACGTTGACATAAACTCGAAAATGACATTTCTTCACAGCATGATTTTTTCATATTTCGGACCCTTCCACACTAATTTGGACAGTGTTCCAAGCATGTTTTGGACACACTGAATGTGACTGAATATATTTTAGAAACAGTGAAGTTTTTTCTACTAAACTGACCTACTGATTCGTTCTCTTTACAGTATATTTAATGCATGAAAGAAGAACATAAGCAAATCAGTGACTGCCAATCAAAAATGGTATATTAATCTTTATATGGAAGGCTGACTGCATGAAGTATTTTTTTAGTTCTATTATTTTGAGAAATAGAAAAACTTTCGGTACAATTAGGTTACTGCAGACTTAACAAAGCAGCATTAAATGTTATGCAAAAGAGTTAATAATATATTTAGTGTAACAATTCATCTGTAGCAGTATTATGGAGTAACATCCTCAAGTGGATGATAAATCAAGGTTCAAAGTTCGTCAGGAATCTTCTTGTACTAGGGGAATTATGGTTAAAACCGACACCTTAAGCTTAACACTTTTTCTAAGTTGCCACAAAACCAATAAAATTATAATTTTAATGCACAATTCTTCTTCAGAAAATTCTTAACAAGACTTAATTTTTTCAGCGTTTCGAAAAATAAATTTCATTAAAAATTATTGGTTGTAAAACTTGGAAAACAAAGTGACTTTTTGTAGGCACTGCGGGTAACACCGACACCCTATAGGGGTAAGATCGACACCCCCTTTAATTTATTTTCTCTCCGCTGTATTAAAATCTTTATCTTTATTAAAAATTAGATATATGCGTGATTAATAAAATGTGAGTATGTATGATGCAAATATGTGCTTTTTATTGCTTCATCATGTAGTGAGGGGAAGAAAGTTCGAAAGCGTAGTACTATAAATAAGAGTATTTTATGCTATAGGATTATTTATTGATATGAGTATTTCCAAATAATCCTTGCGCACATCATTGCAATCTCCAGTGTCATTTTTTTCGTAAGAGAAGATTTGCAAGCGTTCTACGTTCTGCTAATTGGATTCATTCACTTATAACTGACACACACACTTCTTAGTAAAACTATCTGTTTCAGATTTGATTTTTCGGACTCTGATCATCAACGATCTATTGGGGTATACATAATATCATTGTCTCATTGTGATAAAGTTCGTCTATGACAAACCAAGAGAACACTAGAAATTCGGTTTGATGAGCTTTTTGCAGAAATAGCAATAGCTTCGATAGAATCAGATAAGCAAAAATTCCAATTTTTGATTTTTAAAGAGACTTATAAGAAATAAACACAATAAAAGTATTTCTGTGTATTTCAGCTATTACTATAGTGTGCTAATAGTGTAATTGAAGTGTCATAAAGATCCCCAGCCTTTTGTAATGAATCGCAAGTAAACACAACCATCTTAACAGTGTGTCGGTTTTACCCTAACGAAATGGTGTCGGTTTTACCCCAACAGCGCACATTTTTTTATAAAAGCAATTAAAAATATTGAATTTCTCAAACTCATCTTCAATGCACCTAGTTGATCATAGGAAAGGCCGATAATAATAGGTACTGAAGAATGGGGTGATTTGAAAAGCTTTTGTTCGGTTAAAACCTTAAAATCTACCAACGAAATTTTACATCCAGACGAGTATGAACGCTGCTGTCGTATGTTTTGTTTATTTTTATGACATTCGGCGCACTAACGTAAATCCAATTTTCTTCAAATGCTCTACATAAACGTACTAATAATAATGTATCATTATGAAATGAATAAAAATTTGATTTCTACGAAAAGTTGTGGGGTGTCGGTTTTACCCACAATTCCCCTAAATATTAATTTTTAATTCTTTTGTTTACGAGGCGGTTTCTTGTTATTCTTTCTAAGCTCAGTTTTTCTTTGTTTCGCTTCCTTTACTTTCCTTTTTTCTTCAGTTTTCGCCTTGTGGTATTCAACTGTTCCGCGCAATGTTAAAACAGTAGGACTACGTCGCTTGAATCGTGATGTTCCTGTTCGTGTGAGTGTTTCAGGCGATTCTAGGAATTCAGCAAGCACACTATTATTATCAATATTTAGCTGTGATATGTCTCTTAGATTTGTAAACATATAGCTCGTCGAATTCAACAAATTCGAACTACAAATGTTCTTCAACATAGATTTCAGAAGTCTCCTCTTTGGTTATATTGTGGTCTTCAATGAAATGTTCCTCAATCGTTTGATTTTCGACATCCATTGGTTTGAACATTTTTAAATAATTTGACCAAAAAGAGTAGGCGACCTACCGTTACGAAATTTTTCACTTTTTGATTATTCTAACTCGATAAACAAAGCTGTCAAGAAAGAAAATCGAGGGGTGTCCAAAATAAGTTGATATCAATTTTTAAGACATATTGTGGACACCATTTATTTAAGATTTTTTCAAACACGTAACATGCATAATACCAAATCAGACAAACTAATTAAATCGATAAAAAATATTATAATTGTACATTTAAATCCAATTTGAAAACGTATAATTTCCACCGGTTCCTCTTGGCTATCGTTGAAACATGAAACGTTTTCGGTGATATTTTTGAAAACTGTGGATTCTGTTTAATTTTAAACAATTAGAGATGAACTAATGATATTGAAACTTAATAGACAACCCAAGGAATGTAATTGCTGCATCAAACCAAACAAATGCAGAGAAATTTGGCAGTGTAGGAGGCAAATACATTAACAGGGTCCAAAATATGTAGGGGTCCAAATTAGGTTGGTTACCCTATGTCGTCATAAAGAAGCTCTTGTTTCAGTGTATTGCCGCAAGATGTTCAAAATATGGAAAAAGCGTACCCTATCATATAAGGTAAGCAGAAACGACATAAATTACTCAATTGGTAAAAGTCTAAGACATTACAAGACGTGATAATCGGATTCTTATTTTCCCTTCGACATTCTTCTTTTCGCATATTTTCACCCTGCCAAAATCTTCCAAACAGTGTTTCTATATTTATTAATGAAAATAGATTCCTGTTAATTTATTTTATGCATGCAATATTTTGTATCTTGAAGCCTTTATATTGATGATAAGCACCGTTTTTTCATGTCATGGGTGTTTGGTAAGGTTTTAAGAAGCCATTTTCTGATAAACTTTAAATTTTGGATTGGTTGGTATTGTTTTTGCTCAAATTAATCAACCACATATACGGCAAATGTGTGGTAGATACTTGTTCTGCATTGCCGCACAATTTTTGTTCCATTTAATCATTTTTACTCTTTTAGCGATAATAACTTTATTTGTCAAAAGTAATTTCAATATTTTACTACTAAATTAGCAACACTGCCAAACATCATTTCGCCATCCTTGCAGTAACATTGCGTAAGGTGCAAAAGTCAGAACCAACCAATCAGGAGCTGGAACAGACTGAAGTAAAATTGGAACAAAACCGACTTCCCCCCTATTGTCATGTCTTGTCTTAGGTCAAACTCAAAATACAGAAGTTTATTCTGTCACTCGTTTTGGGGTAAAGCTCGTATGTTCGAAAATGCTACTGTATACACTCAATATGTTTGTTCAAGCGATTTTTTTTGCACGGTATTTTTTTACGCGGTTTTTTACGCGGATTTTGGAATTTACGCGGTTTTCATTTACGCGGATTTTGAAATTTACGTGGTTTTCATTTACACGGATTTTGAAATTTACGCGGTTTTCATTTACGCGGCGTGTATTCCCCGCGTAAAAAAACCTGAGTGTATACTTTAAAAGGATTACGAAAAAATACTGAATATTGCCAAGTTCACAGTCGTTTCGACTCCAAGCTTCATTGACCGCCGCCTTTCCTACACTAAGGCAAAACAAATAGTGAAATTCATACACTCAAACAAAAAATGCAGCGAATTTCATAGTAATATTGTATAATTTTTAGCCACAAGTAGCACGTATGTAAATCATAAGATTATCTTACGAAACAGCATTTATTTGGTTAAATCGGATTGCTATGATTTCATGTTCCATAAGGCATATTTGAATTATCATAAGACAATATTATACATTTCTCTTATGTTCATGAGAATCATAAGATGCTCGTATGAAACTCGAATGACTGGCATATGCAATAACTTATAAAATGTTAAGGTAATCATAAAATTCGTATGTTTTTCATATTAATATTATAAAAACATAGTTTTGTTACTTTTCTAGTCATCATAAGATGAATCTTATGAAATTCGCTATGCATTTTGCCTTAGTGTAAAATTCATCTTATGATGACTAGAAAAGTAGAAAAACTATGTTTTCATAAGATAAATATGAAAAACATACGACTTGTATGATTACCTTAACATTTTATAAGTTATTGCACATGCCAGTCGTTCGAATTTCATACGAGAATCTTATGATTCTCATAAACATAAGAGAAATGTATAATATTGTCTTATGATAATTCACAGATGCCTTATGGAACATGAAATCATAGCAAACCGATTTGGCCAAATAAATGCCGTTTCATAAGATAATCTCATAATTAACATACGTGCTACTTGTGGCTAAAAATTATACGATATTCCTATAAAATTCGCTGTATTTTTTGCCTGAGTGTATGAAATTGGCTGTATTTTTTGCCTGAGTGTATTTGTCTAACAATGTTTTTTAAAGTTTTTTGGTGACTTTAATTTTATTCTAGACAAAGATGTCAAATGGTGCTAAGTGAACATGAGAGCTTTTCTTTGTTTACTCTCTTCAGTTAAGAACTCTGCCGCTTTTTCGCTGGCTTTTTAAAATGCTAGTAAAAAGTATAGTCTTTCGATAAGTACTAAAACATTATTAGAAAGAGAGGCTCTCATTTACGCTTAGGACAATTTATCATGTTTTATTAGAATCCTAGCTAGCTTATTTGGCAGGTGTCCTTGGCCTCTTACAGGTACGGTAGTAATGGTTAAAATCGACGCAGCAAGCTTGTTTTTTTCTGATTTACTACAAAATCAATAAAATTATGTTTTCTATGCAGAATTTTTGCCTAGAAGGTCTAATTTTGTTAGCCCTTCAAAAAAATAATTTCCTTAACAATTATTGGTTGCAAAAACTTGGAGAAAGCGGCATCTTTTTCAACTTTTTTCTCTGCAATTATTTTTATTTTAAATGATAAGTGCATGTGTGCGATATTGTAAATATGCGTATATGAGTATGTGCGATGTAAACGGGGTATACAAAAGACCATTGTTTAATTGTGATACTAGTTATCTAGGACAAACCAAGAGAACACTAGAAAATTGGTTTGAGGCGCATATTGCAGAAGTAGCAAAAGATTCGACGATTTTCGATTTTAGAAGTGACTGATCAGAAATAAACACAATAAAAGCGTATATGTGTATGTCTGCTATTAAAAAATGTAATAATAGTGTAATGAAAATTTCAAAAAGGTACCTAGCCATTCGTAATAAATCACAAATATACGTAAGCATCTGAAAAGCGTATCGGTCTTACCCCAACCAAAGGGTATCGGTTTTACCCCAACAGAGATTTTTTCCAAAAAATATTGAATAGCTCAAACTCATCTTAAACACACCTTATGATATGAAAAGCAGATAAGAATGTGTACTAGAACAATCTGAAAAGCTTTTGTTCGATCAAAACATCCTGATGGGAATGAATGGTTGTATGTTTTGTTTATTTTTATTACATTCGACGTACTAATGTAAATTTAATGTGTTTTCAAATCCTCTATATAATCGTACTAATAATAACCTGTTATTATAAAATGAATGACGAGCAAATTCGTGGCGTGTCGATTCTACCCTTAATTTTCCTACAGCTCATCTTTTTACATAGTTCTCTGTAATTGCGTGTAATAATCTATCCAATCTTTGCTTCAAAGTAAAAGTTCAAAATGATGCAATAAAAAAACTCGTTTGATCACAAACGAAAGGACATATCGAAATTAGAGCGGCAATCTGGTTCGTTTCCTATCAATCGTGCAACAACACTTTTTTGTAACTAAACTACAGACGTTCACCCCGTCTCTGTATCATTTCAACAGGCACGGCCTGTTGACCAAGAAAAGTGAATGTGCCTGAGGTAGATTCAAAATTATTCTAATAGTAATAACAACAATTTTTACGACAGCCTTCTCCAATCTACTCCAAACCAGTTCAGAAGTCCTTTATCGTAACAATTTGAGAGAAAAATTGAAACTATGTGGTGTAGGTTCCAGCCTAACTAAAAAGCTAAGCGCAACAGTGAAACAGGGTGGAGTCTCTATGATTAAATCTAGGTGCAACAATATGTCTTCGCGTATTTGAGTAGGAGGTTTTGAACATTGTCACATAAATGCAATGTAATGAATATTTGGAAAGCGTCTTTAGTAAAAAAACAAATAAAAAACAATATTTCAAAAGGGATAATTATTTATCTACCACATGACACAATTATCATTAACAGAGGCCTTTGATAAATTTGGCACGGTTTGTCTGCATTTTTGGACAAGTTGAATTTTGTCTGACCTACTTCACAAGATGTGAACTGACAAGGTGGAGCTAAAATTTGCCCCTTTTTTGGTAGCAGTTACCAGGTACAGTTTGTTGCAGGATTACAACAGTCATGTCTGCTTTCCTCGAGAGTAGTTGCTACTGTTGAAATCATAACTAGTTGAACTGGTTCTACCAGTGTTCAATTTTTACTAGCTAGTAATCAACGAGTGCAGGGCGGCAATCTATCCTTGAGATTATTCACAATCTTTTGCTTGTCTCCTCACCGTTACCGCATTTGAGATCCAGACAAGGTAACGTTCATGCAATGTTGTTCAAAATAACTCTTTTCCACATGGAGACAGTAAGTTAAGTTCTTTCAATAAGTCATTATTATTTGTATCACGAGCAAGTTATTCTTAGTTCCATAAATCACAATTTTTGCACCACTGTTATTAAATTTAGTATTTCCCTAGGGATCAGATATTTATCGCTGGAACACATTTATTATCTTCAAAAGATCACCTACCAGCAATATTAAACTCTTCATCGCTTGTTCTCCTGACCTCGGCGACGATTATCGTATGGGGTTATAAACCGGGGTCCACTGACACTGCTCCAGATCACTATCTTCGCTTCGCTCAAGTCACACGCGACGAACCCGATCGAACTGTATATCCTTGAGAGTGATGTTGTGACAATCTATGGGCGTGTTTCGCGAATCACGAGTGCAGACGATAGTGAAAGTAGTTCCCGGGATGTAGGTACAAACAGCACACCAAGATTGGTCCGTTCGATGAGACACTCAGAAAACAAATAAGCAGCTGTGGACCACAACGCGTGGGTCTTATACTCGGGTGTGTTTTTGCCCCCGGTGTGCCGCGGCGTTTCTTTCTCTTTCTCGTTCGAGCTCAGGTCTGAATCGATCGGCTCGACAACGCACGCGGGTCTAGCGGTAAATTGTCTATGCATGGCTCATACCCGGCAGGGTTGCCATGCGCCGTGAATGAAAAGCATACTGGACTTTGTATAGTAATTTGTGAGAAGCTCTTCCATTATATCGTTCCGTTTGGATCGATTTGTGCACGTGTTCATTGTCAGTTACATAAAGGAGTTCTTAATTCGAATTTATCAATAACTTGCTTGTTGTTGATCGTCATTTTCGGAAGGGAATTTGTCTAAAAATGCTAACGGTCACAGCCTATTAAACAGTTAACCGGCAAGTAGGCGTTATTCCTTAGCAGTCCAACTCGACAATTTGGCCGTTCAATCGACGACGCACGGAGCTCTTATGCTGTACGGTAATCATTGTGTTACTAAACATCCGTATTTGAGTAACAAGTAGATTTATTCGAGTCATTCTGGAAAACACCCCGAGTGTTAAGATAGGAGTTTTTTTTCATTTAAAAATAAAAAAAATCTCCGTATAATCCACTAGTTCAAAGAAACTTAAAATGTAAAATAATAAAATTGGGACCACCAAACTAACGCAAACTGGATGGAATACTATTCGACTATTCCAAAGGTCCTCCAAAGGTTCCAGTAATGGATGGCAGTAGATCACAAGTCAGGAGCTCAACAAAAACCGGAAACAATGAGTAAAATACTGACGGAGCGCTGATTATGTATTTTAAGCGCAATCTGCTCATTTCGACGCGATATTTGGCCAAAAAAAATTATGTTGCGTCCAGCAACAATCCGGATTGGAAAGGTACAGTTGCAGAACTTCCCAAATCGGGATGAATACCATCATAATATTGCCGAAACGCGCTTCCGAAAACTCTGCTCGATTTGTCCCCAGCGGTGGACCTAGCCTACTATACGGGCCAGCCAGTAAGTGGTGAGGTCTTTCCAGTGATTCCGAGTGGAGCGTAGCTTCGGTTCATTAGCGCCCCAACGACCCACTGTTAGCTATTTGTCGTGCTCTATTCGCTCTAATCCCTGGCGGTGGATCTAGTCTGCTCACGAGCTATCCAATGTCGAAGTCGGTCCGGCGATTCCGGTGAAGCCTGACGTCCGGTTCACTGGTGCTCCGTCGACCCGAACCCGATACAGGTATACCTCGATTTAACATACTCACGATTTAACATACCCTCGATTTAACATATTTCGATTTAACGTAATTTTTACCTCGATTTAACATACATGCAATTTTTTTTTAATGTCAATGTTACTAAAACGAAATGTTAAGAATCAATATCAATTTTATTCTATGATCCATTTCTAATGCTTAAAGAAACATAATTTATTTTCGTTTTTTCGCTAGATTTTGTTTAAGATTCTGAGATACAAAAACATTCTTATTTTGATACCGCACGAAAAAATGAATACACGAATTTATGGTTCAAGTAATTTCCTGATAATAGTTTTATGGGTTTTTATGTGTAAGCTAAAAATAGAGAACTGGAAAGATATGGTTAATGGAAGGTATAGGGCGGTGACGAGATATTGGCGGACGGTGAGTCCCACTAATTGGCATTGGGGCTGTAGCGGTTATTATGGAACTGTTGGAAATTTGTAATGAAGTCAAGACAGTTCCTCGCACCCAACTAGAGCTTGAAGGAACGTAAGCTCGATTCCTGCTAAAGATAATATCTTTTCTCAGGTTGTATTGAACAGGTGAATTTCTCAGTGCATGTGGACATTTAAAAAAAAAACTTCGTTGTGGATCGACTCCTCTTGCAAAAAAAGATGCAATAGGCGATAATGATGGAAGACACAAGTCTTCCTTCAATGTACGACTGCTGGTAAGCTCACGGTGTTTATTTATCAATACCGGTGCCGGTCGTTACTTAATGTAAACAGAGGAAGCACACAAAAGCAATGTTAGTACGACACTGATTGTGATTATATTCTTTATATATCACTGCGTATTCTGTATATCTGTATATATTACTCTCAACAACTGCAACGGGTAGAGAATAGCCGTTAGTAGAAATTGGGATTCGAATAAACTGTACTGGCATTTGCGTACGATTTAATATGATCGAAGACTGTATACTTGGCCCCCAGGAGTACCATAATAAATGTTCATGTTTAAATAGAAATCTTGGAGATAGATCCAATAAATAAAAAAGGAGATAGATCCAAAAAAATGAAAAGATTTCCGTCTCTGTCGCCTGTTACAACGTGGGAGCAGGAAACCAGTGGATCAATTCTTGGCTTTAGACATCCCATACTACGCGGCTACTTTGGAGATCTATAATAGTGACATCAACATTCTAGTGAATTCCATCTCCTCGTCGTACATAAGGATTAAACAATTTTTGTAAATATTTTTGTATTGTAATTAAAAAGTCTCATTCATTCTGATGGGTTCGACTTTTAAACTGAGGTATTGTATCTGTCGTGCACAAAATGATTTAATCCAACTTTTTCCTTTAGGAGAACTATAGCGCTACAATGGCTGGATTTGGTTGTTTTTTCTGCCAGTAGAACTCCTGTACTTACAAAGCTTCGTAATTAGTCGTTTGCTCGTAAACTCAAGTAGTGTTCTCTTTTTGAATTCTGCGATTATCTGTCGGACAGGTTGGTCTACCAAGATAAAGATGAGACAAAATAGAAACACAAATTTTCTTACTTACTAAAATTAGGCATTGTGCTCTTCATGCACACTATGGTTAATCCAACATTGTTGATGTTAGAAAAAATCTCGTGAAAAAATTAACTAATACTGCACTGCTAATAACACTATTCTTATAAGTTATTCTGAATTTGCGACGAACTTTACGAAATGAATATCTGTTAGAATTGGCGAATACTTGGCAAGGTTAAGATAAATAATTTGTTTATGTTCAGAAGAGCAATCTAATTATTTAATTGTGAATATGTGGTTTCTATGTCACTGTTAGGTGGATACAATCAGTAATATCCTCGAAAATATTTCGTGTGATGAATAAAAAAAAAATAATTCTATTCGAAAACAAATATTTCTTTTGTTTTTCGATTTTACATAAAATTCGATTTAACGTACATGATTGAATCGGAAAATGTATGTTAAATCGAGGTATACCTGTACTACGTTGCATACTATTCAACTGGTACCCGGCGGGGGACCTAGTCTACACCGACGAAGAGTTCCCCGACGGCGAAATTTCTCCCGAAATCCGATTTGTGGTTTCACAGCGGCTTCTAGCCGATGGCGCTACTGTGTTGGTCCCTTCGCCACTTGCTCTGCAGCTCGGAGAGTATATTCGAAACTGCTCCCAGCACAGCATCCCAGATAATGACAGGAAGTGGCACATCTCTTCGACGCTCTTATCAACTGTCACACCAGATATACATTCCGTTCGCACTTTCAGGATGACCCTTTCCAGAAGATTACCAAGAGTATCCAGCAGGATCTTCAATCTATCCGGGATATAGCTATCATCCAGACATATCTGTAGAACTCTCCTTAATATATCCAGAAACGCCAGGATTGCGGTCTTCAGTAGCACGTTGGGGATACCGTCCGGTTCGGGAGCTTTACTCGCTTTCAGCCCTTTTGCCACTATAAGGAGTTCGCCGTTGGAGACTTGATTGTTACCAGCATTTCCACCGTCTGCATTGACGTACGGTGTAGATGGTCATGTGATTATGTCGTGCTTCTGGAAAAACCGTCCAGGATAATTTTCATTTTGTCCGCGCACATTTCGACTGGCGTCGTTGGACCCTTGATCCTGGCGAACACGACACGACAACCATTGTTCCAGGGGTTAGCGTCTACTTCTCTGCACAAGAATTGTATCCCTAGTCTTAAAACACCTGCGAATTTTCTCATAAATATTTGTTCCCCCTTTTGTGTACCAAACTATATTGTTAGTTTTAAGATAACTGTAAATATTTCCTAAAAATTATTACTATTGAATTCCTTGTTTTAAAATTTTTTCATAAAATAATCTTTCGCCCCCTCTCTTGTATATAGAATCTTATTTCTAGTCTTAAGATAGCTGTAAAATTTTTCTTTTTTAAAAAAATATTTCAACATTGTAACCTCCTAGTTTTAAAGTATACAAAATGTAAAAACAAAAGAATTTGGCACCGCCAAGCTAACGCATTTGTGCCTATCAAATAAACGAAATGAATAAAAAAAAAAATACTTCTCTGCACAGCTCCTAGTTCCTCGGCTCCATTTTCCTCGGAATTGTTACATCACATGCCCTCGATACTGTTTCCAAAAGTTCATCGTCATTCGGAATAGGAGTGAAGCTGTCAACATGAAGTGCTTCCACAAAAAGGTCCTTGTCGAATTCCTTTATTTTACACTTCCGCTAGCCAGGCCTCACTATCCGCGTCACAATACAATACCGCGGAATAATGGTGTAGTGGATCGCTGTGTGTACTGCTTACTAACTCGCCAATTCATGTTATCCCTCGGCGAAGGACTGCAGAATGTTATGCCGATGATGGATTCCCGACAGTAACCAGCTTCGTCAGGGCTTCCAACAAGCTGTAACATCTTGCGTTGGTCAATACACTTCCCAAGCGTTAAAATCTCCTTTATAACAACCGGCACACGTCCGAATAACAACCGGCACTCGTCCGAATAAAGTCGATTAATGCGTCCAGTATCCGATTGTGCTACTCTGGTGTCCATCGTGGGGGAGCATAACAGCTATACAGACGAATACGCTGTTGATCCTGGTAATCAAGAAACCTTTGTGTGTGCTATCAGCTACTGGCGATGCCAGATTGTCGCGTCATTAAACCCGTAGATTGGATCTACACCCAAGAATGAACGTATTCCAAATAGTATTTTTCACCACATTTAGGGATTCTGCGTTGCGTTTCGTTGTGATTTTGGTGGATGGCACATTGATTTCATCACGTTTAACTCCTGATTATCTGATACGAGTTGCTTAGGAACTGGTAAGTAGGAAGTCATACCAATCCGACCCACAATGAAACCTCATCAGCATGATAGTCACCGTTGTTGCTTGCCGCCCAACAGTGGCGGATCTTCGTAAAAAGTCTGACAAAATGTAAAATGTTGCCTAATTTGGCTGATACTCACAAATTAAGCTAATTCTGAGGTGCTGAGCTCATTTTTGATGTCAAAAGTCATGAAATATTCACTTAATTTTTCCATATAGTGTCATTGAACCTTTGTTATGACTATGATCTCTTTGTTATGGTAGATTTTCCGTAACTGTTCACCAATATCATTAAAAATGAAGAACACTACTTTAAATCCATTGTATAATGTATTGATTTAATCACAGACTAACAGACACAACACTCGAAAACAATGCTTTGTCCGCTTTAACGGTCATTTTAAATATATTTGTAGTTGGGACTGTGGCCGCATTAGGACTTTTGGCGCCACTGACTTATGAACAAACATATGGGGGATAGACCACTAGGGAAAAATTGTTCCCAAGCTTAAGGGATAACCCATCAGCAAATGAATGTTTGGGACCGTGAATAAAAGGTGGAGCTAGTGTTCTGGGAAAATTTCTGGATCAATATTTTTTAAAGAAATTTCCTCATAGTGTTACGTCTGTTAGTCTGTGGTTTAATGTAGATTCTCAAATTATCTTGCACAAAACACCATGCGTCTTCATATCAGTAACAAAACTTTAAAATTTCCCTTAACCCGTTTGCGCACCGAGGCGCAAAACGAGACCATTAAATTAGAAAAGTAGAGGTATTTTCCCATATAATGTATAATATTTGGCCGTTTCGAACTGTTTCGCCTGATTGTACATAATTAATCGAAAAAGTCATAGTTCCAAACAAACTTAGTGAATATATTATAATCACAAACCAAGTTCTTTTGTTTCACTACAAAATGAAACTAGTTATGCTGAAATCGGACCAAAATCAGAAGAACAACATGCATTTTAAGTTAACATAGAAATTGTGGTTTCGGAAATGAATATTATTAAAAAGCCTGGACATCGCTACGTTTAAACTGTTATTAAAAATCGTGTTCTTATGCCATGATGATAAAATTTTGAATATGTATATATAGCACAGAAGCACGATAATTCATCACACTTCCAAATTTGTCACGGAATTGGTGGTTTGGAAGAGTATAAGGTCTAGGATCCGCTCCAAACAAACGATGTGACCTGCAAAACATAGTTTATTATCTATTTGCTTAGTTAATCTTCGAGTACTCGATTGCCCAACAAAGAAAAGATCTGGTTTAGTTTTTGAGGTTTTCTTAAACTCTGGGTAGCCGGCTACCGAGAGTATCATATATTTTCTAAACAAAGGCTTTTTAAACTCCGCGCAGTCGACCGTGAGAGTATATATCCGTGTATTCAGAATATCGAAACAAATTAGACTATACATGAGAGAAAACCAAAAGTCATAGCTCTGGTTCGCTGATGAGAATGCGTAGCAAACCAGAGCTTCAGTGCTTGTCTTCCGAGACATTACTCGGAACAATTTTGGTGCTAGTTTAGATTTATCATCTAATTGGCACCAAGATGGTGATAGGTACTGATGAGGAGAATCCGAAACGGTTAAAACTAGTTTTAAGTTAGGTAAACAACTATTTTTCGCATAGCTTTAAAACAAATTATTCTGATATTACAGTAAGTGATAAATATTTTCTACTTCGTATAAACAATAAATTTCACATTTTATTCAAGGTAGTCTCTGAAGCTTACAATCAAAAAATTTATTGAAAAGAACAGACTTGAGGAAATTTCTTGAATATTGTATTATAATTCGAAATATTGCATTTGTGTACACGAAAAAAAAATGTTCTCAAAATCGTGACTAAAGTGCCATGAATTCTGGAACAATCACGTTTTTTCGTTACGAAAACAGGACCATGACCAAAAATCATGGCTTTTATAACTATGTTCAATTTCCCTTCAGTAACGCCCGTATAACGCTTTCATTAGTGGAAATATTTGTTTTGTTTTGTGAACTTTAGTCACGGTTTCCGCCAAGTTATTTCTAATTCGATTCGCAGTACGCGAACTAGTTCACAATGTTATTCATAAAACGAAAGGTTGACTCATGATTTTTTTCATAGATTTAGGAACATTAGTTCAAAAAACACGAATTTCGCGCCAAATCGTATTCAGAGTTGGCAGCACCCTCTCGGATTCTAATGAAACTTTCTGTACATAAAGACTTTGTCACAAAAAGCCACTTTTCATATTTTGTTTTTCCAAAAATGATCTAGACTGTCTTTTGAAATGGGCCAAACATTTTTTACCAATTTTTTTCAAATGGCTATAAAAATGACAAATCCTACAAAACATGTTATAGGAGTAGTTTTACAAAATTAGTCAAATTTTCGAACAAAAATATTGAAAAAATTCTTCATTGACTCCTACACTGAAAAAATCGATTTTAAAAATTTAAAGTCGATTTACAAGAACAAAACCATTTTTGATTTGGATGAAATTTTGTTCCAAGATAGATAATTATGTTCCCTACCTACCGTCAAGTTTTTCAAACTGATTTTTTTTCTTCAGTGTATTTCTATCGAAAACTAAACCAATGAAAGTCATAATCATCTCAGAATCCAATAAAACTTAGTTTGTGAGAAGATATTGTGTAACTTAGCAACTAAGCATATTTTTATTAAGGGGTTAACTACTTTTTCATTTTTCATAAAATCGATTTTTTTATTACTTTATCTGAAAGTACAACTCCTTGCGAATGTTTTCCCAAATTTGTATAAAGATCCGAGAAATAGATCGAAAGTTACAGCGCTTCCAAGCGCGGTTCGTCTACCAAGAGCAGTGGTATTTTGAAATTTTAAACTCGATTATCTCGAAATGTCGTTTTACTAAAAATGATTGCCGGAAAACTACTCAATCAATTTTCTTAATTTTTATTTCAATTGATCGTAATTATTTTTTCTCGCACTTTCACGATTCCTTTTTTATTCATAAATTTTTGTTTTATGGACAAGAATTTTTTAATACAATTTTTAGAGCTTAAAACAGCGATTTTTTACTAACAACGTTCTTGAATGCAGGAAAAAATATCATTTATTCAACTAATCGTTAAGGTATAAGGAATACTTATATACTAATGGATTTTTTTGAGTTTTAGGATTTTAGACCCTGATCACCGCAAACCTCTTAAATAAAAAGAATTTCGGGGAAAAAGTCATAACTTCTCCAATTATCAATTTATTTTTATAAGCTTTTGCTTGTTTATTTTACTGAAAAATATACTACCAAAATATTATAAGTTTGATATAATGAAATCATTTATTCAAAAATTTGACTAATGATGTGAAAATTACTCCAACAACATTTTTGTAGGGTTTGTCATTTTTAGACTATAGCCATTCGAAAAAAATGGTAAACAAAGTTTGCACCTTTTCAAAAGACAGTTTAGATATTTTTTGGAAAAACAAAGTATGCAAAGTGGCTTTTTGTGACAAACTTCTCATGTACAAAAAATTTCATTAAAATCTGAGAGGGTGCTGCCAACATTTGTTCGAGTTGGCGCGAAATTCGTCAAGATCAAAATATTCTTGTTTTTTTCGTGAACTGTTTTACGTAATATGAGTCTTATTTTATGATCCAGTTCATATTGTCACGCTATTCCGAGTAAAAAACCGTAAGTAACCAAAAAATAATTGATCACTATAAGGCGAAGAGAATTTACGAATACCTTAGTTTTATCAAAGGTATTCGTAAATTCTCTGATATCATGAGTTACATTACTCTTTGAAAGTAGGCTCTAAAATTAAATATCATGACAACATGAACAGTAATTACGAAAATCGTGACTAAGATCCTGAAATCATGCACACAAATCACACAAATAGTGACAAAACTATCGAAAATCGTGGCTAAGATCCTGAAATCATGAACATGAACTAAAATATCACGATAACGGGAATAGAAATTACGAACATCGCGACTTAAATCTTGAAATCGTGAGCTTTAATCCCGCTAACGTCATGAGAATTCACAAGAGCGATAAGCTCTTGAAATCATGAACAATGTTTGACTGTCGACTGTGTATTTCCAAATCATGAACAAGAATCACAACAAAAACTAAACATGTCCAGGGAACAACAACAGTAACCCAACTAAAAAATCTTGAAAGTTTGAGCGAATTCTATACATTTCTTTTATAAGAAATGTAACATTCTAATGTAACGCCATGTATATATTCAGGGCGAACTGGTTGTTAGAAAACACAAATAGTTTCATTAAAACGAGGTTTATTATTCACAATTTTAGGAACTTGGTTTTCGTAAATGGTTCAGTTCACGAAATCGTGAGCTTTTGTTCCTAAATTTATGAACGGATTTTTTTCCGTATAGCCTTCAACATTATCAGCAACTTTGCCGAAGACACCAAGTCCCTTACTAATTTTGAAGAAATATTTCTCCATAATTACTGCTAGGATTGTATTTGCATTCTTTGACTTCATTGACATATTATAATAAAAGGCATCTTTTAGACTAATTTTGCTTCTGAACTTTCACTAATTTATCTAACTTACATTATATTTAAGCATTTTCGAAAACTCAACGATTTTCATTGAAACAACCCCCCCCCCCCAATGGAAATTTCTGGTTACACCACTGTGCAACCACATTTAGGCAGATTAATTTTCTCTTCTCTACGATAGGTATATTTATTGGATTAAAAACCAACACGTAAGATAAACAAATAGTATGATAGCGTGAAATGTTATAAATTAAGGAAAATATTTCTAATTCTTCATATCGGGTGGTTTGTAAAATACGCGTATACGAGCGATAACAACGATCATTGACGGGAAACACAAGGTATTGATAACCTGATGCACGGGCTTCTTTGCAATACCGGAACTTGAAATTACATTGATAAATGCTTACGAGCCGAATTTTCAGTATACATTGACCCGTTATCATCAATACTAGTTCATTTAAAGTTGTATTGGAACTGATATCTGATTAACTATTCATTTTTGCCCTTCACATATAGAAAGGCTATGCAAGATAAATTCTCGGTTCTCATGGTAAAGAGGAACACGTCTGTCTTTACCGGGAGACATGTTGGTAGAGTTGATTGATTCGTAGTTATGCTGTCTAAGCTCGACTCCTGCCAACAGAAGACAAAAGATTAGTCCGTAAGATTTTAAGCCTGTTTCTAATGACCCTGCCACTTCTAGTTTTCCGATCTGTATATTTCACATCCTTGCTCTCACTTGAGTACTATGCCTCTAAATTTTCATAACTTTCACTACTCAGTAATCTCTAGCTAATTGAATGTCGTTAAAATGTAAAAAAGAAAATGTAACTACATATTAGTCGAAATAAAAAAAGAACAAAAAGAAATAAAAATTGTTTTTTTTCGAAGGTTATTGATGAGGAGACTATCTATTTGTTGAATATAGAGTTCCAAGAGTACATAACGCTCTTGGTCTGAAAAGCTTTAAATAACCACTCCAGAATACAAACTCAAACGCGTGACTACGTTTAAAATTACTTGTGGATAAAACGTTCAATGAACTAATGCATAAATCTATACGTGAGGGTATCCTTAATAAATAAAATAAATAATAATTAATAAATAATTAATCAACTGATACTATCTTTAAATGATCCACTGTTTGTGCACTATAGTTATACAACATCGGTGGCAACCCGGTCGAACTGCATCCGATTTCTGATTGCACAGCAACTTGATTGACTTCGGTTCGGCGCTCTGGAATGCTTAAAGTTATAAAAACAGCCCTTAACCAGACAAGATTCGATCCGGATCAGCATCAACATTGTCTGCAGAGGAAAAGTAGTGCTCGCAATAGGTAAGAATGATTCATGAAAAATGCATAGATTCTTAAGCTGGGGCGAAGTGCAAATTGCTTGTGTGTATAATACTGCATGCGCTGATTGTGCTAGCTCGTTTACACTCGAAGGTATGATGTTTAGTGAAATTAAGACTTAAGTGATTCGTATTATAGATCTCATAGTCTAGTCTGGGCCAGTCATGGGTGCGGTGTATTATGCATGCTCCATCATATGACCTGGCGTCCTCGCAACTCTCTGATTCAATTTGAATAATTGGATTAAGAGTTTAACTCAACTTCAGTTTTCCTTATAGTTCGTACATTTAAAACTACGACAACTCTTCCTTGAATCAATAATCAAGTTTACTTCCTGTGTCGAGTTTGGCTAGGTTAGTTGATATTGTGTGGTTTAGTTCGTCCTCAGACGCGTCCTGAATTACGAAAGCGGCAATAGGATTGGTTTTCTTCCAAATTTTTCTCTTTATGGATAAGTATAGGATGATTCATATAATAATATGTTGTCTTCATCCGGTGGAGCACGTGCATTGGCCTAAATTTTTTCCCTTCCTCAGAAGATCTGCATTAGAATATGCTTGGTTGGTAAATTTATTTATTAAATGATGATACAATCAATTGAATGAAATAAACAAGATCCGTAATGGAAATGTGGCTACTTTTAGATTGGGTGTAATCTTGGACCAAAACTACAGCTTGTGTGTTTGAATGTAGTGCAAAGCTGAAGATGAATAGACAAATAATATAATTTTTTATTCATGCTCGTTCAATTGCGATATTCCATGGCAATTTCGGATACGGTAACAAAAAAAGAAAGAAATAATATATGTAAAGAGATTTATATCATAACGATAAAGAGGTAAAAGAAATTCACAAACTAAATTCACGATGTATTAACCTTTTCCTTTTTAGTCAAATCGATATGACACCTTCATTGAACTGCATAAGCCCGATCGTGCATGTCTACACGTAATCACTCTCAACTACACACTTTTACTCTATAACGCTAGAGACAATTTACATCTTTATCACCTAATCTCGACCAGTATTCGAGAACTCTAGGTCAAGCTATTAATGGAGAAAAATCACGATTGCACTTTATGTGTGCATTTTTATCTTCCAGTCCACAATCGCGCTCGAAAAAAAAAACAACTTAAATTAAAAAATGAGCTTAACTCCATATATCACGTTTGCCGCCTAACACTACCTGTTTGCGTGGAACATATTTACATCCTTCCTACACTAACATCACCTGCCTTCAACAATCAATGTCTACTGCTCAATCGAGTGATATATTGTCTGCATACCTGGTTAATAGTATTGTTTATTGGACGCCTTCGTAACGCTTTTCCCTCACCCTTCTTTGAATCAATAATAGTCCATCAACGGTATAAGGTGCGATATTCAAAACACATCAACGTCTGGCGTCGCAACAATGTACATATAATGCTTGTTAATATTAAAATTTTCTTGTACTCTTTCATCAATCGGATTTTTATATGCCGACTTAAGCATATCAGGTGAGCTTTTAGGCCACCCGTCCTCACCAAGCAAAGCTGACCGGGGTGGTCAGTCCGGCACGTTACGCTTTCGGTTTCACAGAAATATGCTTTCGTTCTGAGCGAATCCAATGTTGGTCAGTCCGGTTTCGGTTTTGTCCCTTGGGTAGTGTTTTTCAATCCGCCTGAAAGTAGATAGATGCGTTACACAGATTTTCATATGGTAGGTAAACTCCTAAAAGTACACATGTGATGCAAACCATGTATACACCACTGGAGGTACATAATATATAGAAATCAAGGGTGCGCCGGTCAACACGATAATTTGGATGTACAGGTGTACCTCGATAGTATGTACACTTGCACTTAATTTAGCGTACCTGCTATCGAAACATATTTAGTACTAAACCAAACTAAATCTTATTTTTCAGACCTTATGATGAGCGAAGCTTTGTATAATTAATAATGTCTTACTGAATAAATCTACATATTAGTTATTAACTACTCTACTAAACAGTTTGAAAAAAAATTCCATGTTTGCAATCCATAATTGTTGAAAATTTCTGAGGAAACTATTATCTTCGTTTCAAATAGTTCTGTAAAATTTGCAGCATTTTTCAAAACATCGGAAAAATTTAATTAAATTCATAAAAATTGTTCGAATTACAGTAGAAATTCTCCTAACTTCCTAACTTTATTTTTAGATTGAATAGTACCTATTTCAATATTTCTTTTGACATTCTTGAACGTCGTCTATGATGAACTTCCCAAAAATTCTTGAAACATCCAGGAAGCTTGTACGAGTTTCATAAAGATTGTTAGATTTGAAGAAATTTAAATTTTTTTCTGAATTTTGAAAAACTTTGTTGATGTTTAGATAATGTCTTTGAAATTTTGAGATCATTCAAACTCTGAAAACCTTATATGTCTTCGACAAAGTTTTAGAAATGCTCATAGTGAAGAATTTTATTGAAGAACTTGAGCTTGTAGGACTAAAGGTTATCGATTTATAAGGCGTTTTCTATGGCTAGCCCCTTAAATCTAGTTTTTTTTTTAATTTAACTTCTTTCATTGTGACTTTTCGTGCAAACTATGTTCAAGGCAAATGTGTAGGTATCAAAGCTACATAATTTTGTCGAAGACTGTATGTAAAAATAGTCATTAGTTTCAAAGTTATTGAGGATTTTTGCATTTTTTACACCAACTTCAACTACGTATAAGAAAGAAAGGTGCAAGCCAAAATGCACGAACAGACACTTTTTTAACTGTCTAAACTATGCACAATAAAGCTTAGAACGTTTGGTGCGTGGTACTTACCCTAAGAACAGGGCCGGCGGAAAGCGTGGGTAGTATGGGTAGTACTACCCATACCGAAAATAACCGAGAGCGTAATTACCCACTCGAAATTTTTAACCATTTCAAAAAATTTAGATGCGCAACGCATGTATCTCGCACTACACACGTTTGAAAACATCGATGTACCACAATTCCATTTGCATAAACGAACGTGATTTAATGTGAATCTAATGTAAGCGTGTGCATTGCGAAAAGGAAAAAATCGTTACTAATGGACCCCTCACCCTATGCTTTCTACCCACTCGGGCGTAAAGTTTTTCGCCGCCCCTGCCTATGAATAGGCTAAGCTTACTTTATCTTGTTTTTTGACTTTTTCCAGAGTTAAGATAAATATTTTGCTTATGTTCAGAAGAAAAATTTATTTGTTTTGTTAAGAATATTTTGGTTTTATCTCATTGTTAGGTAGAAAAAATCAGTAATAAGCCGATTTTTAATAACGAAGACTGTTTTACGAAGCAAATCCCAAATAACAAACCCTTTTTCCTTATTAATTTTATCATCTGATCTTGTTGGTATTAATGAAATATTAACTGTTGAGTATTTAGTTTTAAGAAGGGAAAAAGTCAATTTGAATGTGAATGTGAATTCTTTTTAAATTGTTGTGAAGACTATATCTTATCAATTTGATAAACAGTACAATACAATAAAGGGCGAACATGAAAAAATTGCGACACCGAAAATGTCATGCAAATTTTCTTATAATGTTTAAAATCAAACCAAAATTTTAGGGTAGTTTTATACATATATTTACTTCAAAAAGAAAAAGAAAAGTTAATCGATGGAGCCTTGAGTGTAAAATTGAATGCATTTTCGCTTGATGCCCTCCATCAAAGTCTTTACAGTGTCATCCGGTACCAGTTTCTCAGTTTTTTTTTCCATTTTCTTAACATGTCCTTCTCGCCTTTGGCTGTCTTCTTGCTCTTCCGAAGTTCCCGCTTCATCATTGCCCAGTACTGCTCCACCGGGCGCAGCTCCGGACAGTTCGCGGATTCATGTCTTTTGGAACAAAATAAACAGAATTGGCCTCATACCACTCCAGGACACTTTTAGAATAGTGGCATGATGCCAAATAGCGGAGCTTCGTCGTGCTGCTGCAAGAACGGCAAAAGGCGCTTCTCGGGGCACTCAGATTTGTAGATCTCGCCATTTACTGTGCCCTTTGTCACGAAAGGCTCACTCCTCAGTCCGCAATAGCAGATGGCCTGACAAATGAGATATTTGGAGGCTAACTTCGACATTTTCTTCTTCTTAAATTTGTCGTCCACATAGAACTTGCTCTTGCCGGTGAAAAACTCCAACCCTAGAATTTGCTTAAAATCCGCTTTTATATATGTTTCGTCGTCCATCACACAGCAGCCATATTTTGTCAGCATCTTCTCGTAGAGCTTCCGTGCCCGAGTTTTAGCCGTCGATTGTTGCCGCTCATCGCGGTTTGGGAAGTTCTGTACCTTGTATGTATGTAGTCCAGCTCTCTTCTTTGCATTCTGGACGTAGCTCTGCGACATGCCGATCTTTTAAGCCAAATCACGGCTTGAGACGTTGGGATTTGCTTTAATCATCCGCTTCACCTTTGCCTCCGTCTTTTTGTTCTCCGGTCCCGGTTTTCTTCCAGCTCCTTTGCCGTGGTCCAACGTCAACCGCTCCTGGAACCGCTTCAACACTCTGGAGACGGTTGAATGGTGAATGTTCAACATTTTTCCCAACTGCCGGTGCGACAGGTCAGGAAATTCCAGGTGTTTGGAAAGAATTTGTTCTCTCGACTCGCGTTGGTTCACCTCCATTTTCGTTAAATCGAAAAACACGACTTCGAGTTTGACAGCATGTAAACAATACACATCAATGAGAAAGTGTGCAAAATTTGGTTGATTTTTACCCAATAGTAAAAAGGTTATGCCCTGTTGAATGTGTCGCAATAATGTCGTGTTCGCCCTTTACACTACAATAAAATACAAAACAAATTTTAAAAAATAACTAAAAATGAAAATTACAATACACTACAGAAAATAATAAGAATAATAATATTAAATCCAATTTCAGGAAATCAAAAACTCCTTTAGAGCCGGTTTTTCAAGGTAGTGGATGACACGCTGAAGGCGTCTCAGTTCATAACGTACGAATTTCCATTGTATTGTTTCAATCCTGGCTACCCATTTTGATTAATACGGACCAATACCATGGAGTTCTAGAATCGACCGTATCAATGCACAGTATAGTGAGCGGAGACAGAGGGTCGTAAAATTCATTGGAGATTTTGAACATGGATAATAGCGCAGCGCAATCGATGGAAATATAAGAGCAGGTTGATTACAGGTGCGACATTGTCATGTGTGTCCCAGATGAGGCCAAACTGATTGTAGTCTCTAAACAATAATGCGCAGTCATTACCTCCAATCCCGAGAAAAAAACAGAATCAATCGATTGGACATGGTTGTTTGTACTGACTAGGTCACGGTCACTCTTACGATCCGGTGGTAAATAAATTATACCGATGCTAACAAAACGGTCAGGTAGTTTCAGTTTAGCGAAAAGCTGACGAAAATGAATCCTATCATCTAACCAGGTCCCGGTGAGAACATTTATGTCGTAATGGGAAGAAGAGATTGCTAGGAAAACTTCATCAATTTTTGTGCGTAGGCCTCGGATGCTCTGGTAATAAATCGGCAGTTTACCATTCAACTTAGCGTCGAGGGCCAATTTCTCAAATCCCTCCCTATCATTCCAAAGATGATCGTCTGATTACCCGTACGCCTGGGAGTTGTCATTATTTGAGAGATAGGCAGTATCCTTTGAAGCTCCAGCAGGACATATACTGCTTCTTATGTTGAAAATTCACAGCGGTGGAAGAGTTGTGTTTATTAGCATACTGTAAGTGAAATTTATAAAGAGGGCTTGCAGCATCTTGTATTGCTTCTTGGTTTTACCAGACACAGAAGGAGCCGCCTGCTCGACAGGTAATCCGAAGTTGCTCACTGAGGGACATGAAGTTGGACAGACGAGTTTACCCGTGATAACTTGGCGCTACTGTTCACCACCAGATGGATTCTTTTCCGCAGCAATCCTAATTGGTCGTTGGATTTTTGAATTGATCACAAATTCACGAAAGTAGATGTTCTCCGGTCAAGTGTCTTTGGACAGAGCCTTATCCCTAGATAATTTGCTAATGCCAACTTTGAAGGTTATGAAGCTCAGAGATGAGAGATACTTGTCCTTAGGAACTAGCCGAACTATTATCGGTTGTATGCCTATCACATAAACGAAAATGAATATTATCGGTTGTAGCTGCTTCTTCAGACGGGTGCGCGACGTTAGGCATAAATACGTTAGGCATAAGTACGATAGGCATAATGGACGATTGGCATAGTATACGTTAGGCATAATGGACAATTGGCATAATGTACCTTAGGCATTATGGACGATAGGCATAATTCACAAAAAATATAAAAATAATCGCAAGGTTTTCTATATTGTAGAGATTTCAACCTTATGCTCATGTTTTCCTTGATGGCATCAAGAATATAATCATTGGACTGAATACTATGGGAGATAATCAATATAGAAGCAACAAATTCATCATTCTTTCATTCATGAACTGTTCTTCAAGATATATATTTTTTTCTTGGACAATGGACCATGCATATATGAAAGAACTAATCGAAGTTAATGTGCGTTAATGATACCTTAGCACAAATGAGATTGATTTTATTATTTTGTTTTAAATATTTATTTGAAGCAGTTAAAAGCCTCCTGGAGCTAGGTTTCATTCAAAATCTCTCTCCAACAGGCATAAAACCTCCTTATGTTTACAAACAGATTGAATCTATTTTAGTTAGGTGCAATTTATCGGTTGTGCGTCGAGTAATACACACAGGCTGTATATCCGTATGCCAAGCATTCGGTTTGCTTCGTTAATTTGAGCAAAGATTTCTTCAAGTATATACAGTAGAATAAAATTATGATTGAGTTTGATCAGCTTCTGTTAAATTCTGTTCTGAGTGATACTTCAATATGGTAATTTATGCCTAACGTCCATTATGCTTAACGTTTTTAGGCCTACCGTCCATTATGCCTTACGTACGTATGCCAAACGTTCGTATGCTTAACGTACTTATACCTAATGGGGTACACCCCTCCAGACAATCTTTCACAAGTGTAGAAACTTCATCATCCGTCATGCTGGGGAGCGGGCAATTCGGCATAAGGTCATTTGGCATAATTTTGAAATTGATTACACTGAAACTCATTTGACATAATGGACATTTGGTATAACGGTTATTTGGCATAACGGTCATTTGGCATAATTTTGACAATTGGTCACACTGAATGTCATTTGGCATGATTTATTTTACTTCCAGGATAACGGTCATTTGGCAAAAAGGCCATTTTGCATAACGGTCATTTGGTATAATTTCTAATTTTGCGTAAAGTGATGGTCATTTGGCATAACGAACATTTGGCATAATTTTGCTATATGATCTCCCTGTAGGTCATTTGGCATAACGGACATTATGTATAACGGTCATTTGCCATAATTGTGAAAATTGATCACACTGAAGATTATTTGGCATAACGGACATTTGGCATAACGGTCATTTAGTATAACGGACATTTGGCATTATTTTGAGAATTGATCACACTAAAGGTCATTTGGTATTATGGACATTTGGCACAACAGGCATTTGGCATTAAAGTTGGAAGTAGCGGTTTGGCGTCGACTTTTACGCGAGAGCTTTTATGACATCTTTTAAATTGTCTGTGTCATCCTTTAAAGATTTCAGGAAGCTGTCGTCGGGTATTGTATTATCTCAACAACGCGAATCCATTCTACGAAAATTATCATTTCAAAACAAGCTTGCACACCCGTTACACATCCATAATAAATTCCGTGGATGGTTCCCGGAACGACTCGATTATCTCGAATCCATCTTGACACATCATGTGGAACGAATTTCCGCAGTACCCACGACAAGTGATTCGCTCAGATTCATTAACGACTTTCAAGCAGTTGGAACAAGCCATCCCACTGAGAAGCCCAAAAAATTGTTGCAATATCGTTCAACACGGGTCCAACGATGGACGTCTGTTGAACGGTTATTTGGACGTCGTCCAACGTTGGTCCAACGAACGTTCTTCATTGGCCGATTTGGAAACCAATCGTTCTTAGAGCGATACTTTTGAGCGGAGAAATAACACCTACCGGGTATGGAATATATGCAGGAAAATTGAATAACTCCAACGGGTATGGCAACGTGCATCGATAGAAGCGAGCTTTTATGCAACGTTTGAGAAATCAGTTATCCACCAGAAGATGTCGCTTTTGTCAAAAAATTGAGTGTGACGTAGTGCGAAGTGATAACGTCAAGTATAAACTATCACTTTGACAAAACAACACTTGTAGATATCAGATATGATGCTGATTAAAGCCTCGAAGTTTCAAAGTACTCGCACAACCGATTAACGAAAAATCAAATAGGGTAAAGTGCCTATTTTTACCATACTAAGCATTGTAGCCCGAGAAATTAATGAATTAGTGAGGCACCCACTAATTCATTAATTTCTCGGGCTACAATCAATAGAATGCCTAAAAATTGACATCAACAGCTTTGCTTCGTTGTTAAGAACCAATATAATAAAACAAATACGCTGAAAACAGTAAAATTCTCGTGTTGGAGCGCAACAAAAACTCGAATTGAGTGCCCCTATTGTTGCGATACCATTTCACTCAATGCGATGAACAAAGATGGCAGACACTGCTCTAACCAATGGCTTCAAATGGGTATGGTGATAATAGAAACATAGCGAAAATGGGCTCATCACCCTATAACAAAAATAAAAGCGATGATTGTACAACAACGATTGTACAAACCCACTGAGAAGCCCAAAAAATGGTTTACAATTTATTCAACGCGGGTCCAACGATGGACGTATGTTGAACTGTTATTTGAACGTCATCCATCGTTATCCAACGAACGTCCTTCATTGGAAGCTTTTGAAACCAACCGTTCCTAAAGCTCTGTTGACGACCGGGGCAGTGTGGCCAGATAGAATTCCTTAATATCGGTAGACTCACTAGAAATTTGTCGGTTGATATAGGAATGCCGTGTTTTTTTTAAAGTACTGAAACACGCAAACGACAAATGACCTTTTGAAGAAATTGAGAATGGTGTTTAAATTATTGAACCATTCACCTATGAGATTTCAGACCTAACACGAATGGACAATAAATGTTGGTGCATAGGCAGTGCCCAAAATCAATGAAAATCGGTAGTTTTCGGTAGGAATAAGAAAATATCGAAAGCTTTCTCCTTGTCGTCTGCGAATCAGTAGGGAAGGCCAAAATCTGTAGGATTACCGATAAATCGGTAGGGTTGGCCACCCTAGACTGGGGTGTAGCAAACAGTGATGCCAGGTTAAAAAACACGACCAACTACCAATTTTATTGAAGAATCCCCGGTTTGGTTTCTAAATGGAGATTCCAGTGTATATACTAAGTCGTTTGAAATTTAGTTTCAAGTGTCAGGTATGCAGCAAATTTTCGATTCCCATCTTGATGTGTTTTGATGGATGTAATTGAAAATGATGTCATTTTACAGTACCTTTAGTGGGTCTGGTGTCATATCCGTATAGATTTTCTATTTCAACAAACAAACATTAACAATAATATTTCCGCCAATCACATGCTATTGTTCAATTGAATAAGCTTTTCATATTGGACACTAATTAGGTGCAACCTGTTCATATCGGGCACGATAGAGGTGATGGAATTTACTCAGACAGCCGTAACAATTACTTCTTAGTTTTACCATGCAGAACCGATTCACCGCACGCTCAACTTACCTCGTCTCATCGTCGGTGGACCGCGTGACAACACTGCTCACGATGCTGCCTCCACTGTCGCTCCCACTGCGCTCTCGTGGATGCTTCTTGCTGAGTTTATCCTTGAGCGCCAGAAGCGCCAATCCGCCAATGATACTGCATACCCCCATCACCGTTAGCGGTAGGTACTGGTCCGTGTGTTCCTGGAAGGTTGATGCAAAGAAAAAAAACATTATTCACACATTGAACTCAGAACCAATTCGAGCATGATTGCGTCGGAGTAAATTAAATGACAATCTTCCAGTCGTAATTAAGTTAAAGATTTTGTTCAATATCGTATGACGAAATGATGCATTCTTTCTATGAATTTGAAAGGGACAGTTTGGTAATAAGCGTGTGACACAAAAGGACAGGTTCGACATTAGTCCGTATGCTCGTTAGTAGCATAGCAATGAGGATATTGTTTCGATCTGATACAGAGTCAATGGGGAACAATTGAAATTAATTGCGTGAAACGAAATCGGTCCGAGGGATTACGGACGGCTGATTGCTTAGCAAACACGCGTAACATGCTCGATTACCGTACCTACAGCTCCGTTCGCTCATGGATTGCCGGAAACCCAGGTGTCTTAATATAGGTTATTCAGGGCTGTCTGGCTATGACTGACCGATGGCTTAGAGGTTGCACTGGATCAGGTATGTATAGGTACATTGAAGCAAGCTAATTAATTGAAAACTCGTTATATGCCACAGTTGGCTGTTTTGCATCGTTTGATAGAGCATGTGGACGTTATTTGTTATAGTCAGTAAGATATATATTTATTAATTTTGAACAATTTTAAAGTATGGTTTAGCCTAAACTTATACCTAATTCGAAAACTTACCAGCAACCACAGGTACGGCATAATGATGAGAGCGAGTCCAGCAGCAAAATTTCCAGCCCCGACGCCTAAATTTCGCATTGTTGTAGGATATTGATAGGCGGTGAACGTCGGAATGATTGCATTGCAGGCACCAACGGAGCATTTGACTAAAGACAAATTAAAGGAAAAAGAATCAAATTTAATGTAATTGCATTCAGTTATGCCCTTGGTCTCGGTTACTCGTTTGTCAACGCCCCGGGCAGGTCCGTGCGCATACGGGTAAGGCGAGGACAAACATTGCCGCCACCCGGGAGGTATGGACTAACTTCTAAGTCTTTTCAATCCCTGCGCAGAGAAAATTTTTAAACTGTGAGCCTTTTTGAAACATTTGACTCAAGTCCTTTTGAAGTCGGCTTGTGGTACGGTCTTACTGAATTCTGATATTCACAGAATTCTGGTGAAACCAGTTCCGACAGATTACGTGAGTAGTATGAGTAATACTATCTACATGAAAATAGCTGAGTGGGTAACCCACTCGAAATTTTGGAACGAATTGGAATTTTGAAATCTGTCACGCATCCCTGGCACATATTGCGTATATTTGAAAACATCAATTTATCACAATTCCCTTTGCACAAACACAGTGTTTCTTCTCCGTCTTAGCACCACTTCTTCTTACTTATCTGCTAACTGGTGCTGCAATCTTGCTTTTCTAACTACACTATATTACTCTGTTATCCATCAAGGATTTACCTCTGGATTCGATATCCTTTGTTGTAGGCCATTCAGCTTCAGTTTTGCACGATTACTTGAAAATCCCCGGCGGTGAATCTATCCCACTCCTACTAAGAGCTTCTTGTTGGTGGAATTTCTCCGGATACAGCTGTCCATTTTTATAAGCCATACGGCTCCCAGTTAACCGTTATGTGTCCGACGCGGTACCCAAGTACCTTTTTAGGTTTCAAATAATGAAATTCCCATGTTTTATCCATAGATGGAAATTGAAACTTTGTGACATCTTGGAACTTCACTAAGTCAAGCTTTTGGGTTAATAATATTGTTGACATAGTAAGGGAGGGAGTCTTGAGGGGTTCCTGAATTTTTACTACATAACAGGCCGACGTGGGTACTCGGGTACCCACAAAACTGAAATACCAATAACTAAGGTAATTTCCAACCGATTTTGATACTTTTGGGTGTTTTGTATTCGGGAACTCTCATCCACTTGTAGACTAGGTTAAAATAAATCGTGTTACTTCATTCGGTTTTCGGGAATCCGGATTTCCGGAAGCATGTGCTGGGATACTATTTGTGAGTTTCAATGGAATTCTAGCAATATGGCTATCAAAATTGTTGGGATTGCATCAGTAGGCTATATCTCGTGGTTTTGTAATCATTTGGTGATTTGACCCCGGAACGGACTTTCCAGAGCAGGTTCCCTTGGGGCCATGAGTGGCCATTCCATTCCGATTCCATTTTTCAAGCTGCCATAGGGTCCCGTAAAAAAGGACTTCTGTGACAATTTGAAGAGTTTTGATACTCATATTGCTAGGACATTATTAAAATATACAAATTATACCCTTGTACTGGTACATTACTATGGAAAATCCGGATTACCAAAAACCAGATCTATTCATCCGGTTCAGTTTGACAGAATCCAAAAGTGGACGAGTTCCTGAGTCCAAAACATCTAAAGTTGTCCAAATCAGTTAAAGGAAGCCATAGTTATGAGCATTTAAATTTGTGGGTACCCGGGTACCCTTGTTGGCCTGTTAAAGGTATTTTTTGTTGGACACATAACGGTTAAGGGCAAGATCTAATCGGATAGTTCCCAGAGTACCCATCAGCGTGGCCCGCTTGAGTTCCTTAATATCGGTAGACTCCAAAAACGTAGTGTTTACGTGGCATTGCAAAATACCGAAATATTGCAGCGACAAATGATACGTTGAAGAAATTGAAAAAATAACTCATAACTGTTGCACCATTAACAAATGTCCCGACCACCCGTGGTAGTTGAGACCAAACCCGAATAGAAAAATAGCTTGTGCCCACAATCATCAAAAATCGGTAGTTTTCGGTAGGAATATTAAAAAAATCGGTAGTTTTACCTCGGTCAACTGGGAGTCGGGGGTGAAACCGAAAATCGGTAGGACTACCGATAAATAGGTAGTTCTGGCTACCCTGAGTTTCAGCAACAAATCTACACTACTCCGACTGAATGATCTCCAGCGGCAGATTTTCGCCAGATATCTATTCCTGATTTTCTTAGACTCTATCTTTTTCGTTCGTTTATTCCTCAATAGGTGCTGTTGCGAGCTCGATGCTCGGTCTTCGTTGAACAACTGGACAGTAATGATTGTCGTTAATATCGGAACCTGTAGAGACGTGAACCGATTCAGAGATTCCAACCAACTAGAATTGCACCTTCATCTCCCGGTAGGGTTAGTGTTACGGCTCTACTGGTGGCATCCTACGAGTCCTCGTTTCGACACATGTCCGAAACAGTATCGATTCGCGCTGCTGCAAATCTATGACAGACGAATGTCCCAGTTGTGGTGAAATTTACACACTACGGACCGAAGGGTTACATAACGTGCCCGTTTGGATGTAAGTACTATCTGAAACAACTTTAACCAGACATGAATCGCTTCAGGTTACGTTTCCATAATAACTGTTCACCCAGATCGAGAAAAATCTGGAAATCGATCTATAGTTTTTCGCCGACTTCCAATTTATCAATTGCTCCACCACTAACCTGACCACCGTCTATTACTTGGCTCCTGTTTTCTTGGCATTGTAGTGTTTCTGTTAACTCTTCTGCATTCACGTATGTAGTGTCGTTCTTTGCGTGAAGTGCTTCCTCAAAGAAATCGTTGCCAAAAGCCATAAAATCTCACTGCCGTGCTTCGGCTCTCGCTCTCTCCATTGTCTCATTTTTTACCAGTGCCGTGCTGGATCATCACTATGCGCACGCTGTCTTCGTAAACTATTAAAAGCATTGCAAGGGGGGGGGGTCTCATTGTGCTTTCTTCGCACCTCTTTCTTTTGATCACGAATTTCCGCAGCTTTCTCGGAGCCTCACTTGATCCGTAAAATGGCACGACCTTTGAGTCATTTAGCTCTGGACTCTTCTCTTGCTGTTCTTCTCCATCCATTTAACTCCCGTTTGCGTAAGTCATTCAGCTCCCAGCCCTATCACGATGTGCTCGGATAGTTTCGGGCGGTGAACTCTCCTTACTTCGACTGAGAATTTCCCGAGGGACAAATTTTCTTCGAAACCCTCACCCGCTTTCTTAAACCATTTGGCTCCCAGCTTTATCAAGAATAGTATCTGGCGGTTAAACTACCCTACTCCGACTTAGAGTTCCCCGGCGACGGAATTTCTGTCGGTACCGATGTCTGTTTAGTGAGCCAATTAGCTCCCTGTCAATTAGAATCTACACTACTATTCATTTCTCGGCTATGGATTTATTCCGTTACCGATGCTTGTTTTCGTTAGCTCCCCGCTTTGTCCCGATCTACTCGTTCGAGACCCCATAGGTGGACCTAGCCTACTCAACGGGCCAGCTAGTAGGTGCCAAAGCCCCTACTGGCACCCCTACCACCCGCTGCTGACTACTGACGTTGACGCGATCTACTCGAATTAGTTCCCGGTGGTGGCCTACTCATAAGGTACCCGATAGGGTGTCAAGGTCGGTCCGGCGATTTCGGTGAAGCCTGAGGTCCGGTTCACTGGCGTCCCAACGACCCGAACCTGGTCGCGTACTACTCAACTACTACATCGTACTACATTGACTGAGAGTTCCCCAGCGGCGGAATTTCTCCCGAAATCTGATTTGTGGTTTCACGGCGGCTTAATAACCGACGGTGCCACTTTGTTTGTTCCTTCGCCGCTTTCTCTTCAGCTCGGAGAGCATATTCGTAACTACTCTGTTGACAGTATCCCAGATATGCTCGCCGTGGCATATCTCTTCGACGATATTGTCAACTGTCACACCAGACATACCCCTTAGAACTTCTTCGGGCATTCGAAGACCACGTATTCCGGCGTCTTTTGCACGTTCACACACTCCGGCCAAAGGGGTGACGAAGCATATCCAAACCGATACAGCTGCTTCCGGAAAGCATCCGTACCCGTACAAAAACTGCGTTAAATGGAAGTTCGCCTCTCCATGCTTCCTATGCATCCACACCGACATATTTGGGATGAGTCGGTGGGTCCACCTTCCTTTCTCTGCGATATCCCACTCTTGCTGCTACTTAGCCAAAAAGTCCGCTCTGACCTGTCTTCTTGCATTTCGTGTACTCCTCCGCTGGTAGCATTCCATGTTCTCAACAGAGTGATGCAGATGGGAATCATCCCGGCAATGACGCATACCACTTCCGTCGATATCGTTCTGTACGCGACACGAACAGCCATTAGGCGAAACGTGTTTGTCCGGTTCCGCTTTGAGTTCAGCGCTACAGCCCAGGCCGGTACGCCATACCTCAGTATTGAGTATGAGACACCCGCCAAGAGACGCCTCGTTCTGCATCTCGCTCCTCCGATGTTCGGCATGATCCTTACCAATACGTTAGTTGTACTCGCTGCCTTCTCATATACATAGGCGACATGGTTGTTGTAATTTAACCGTTCGTCAACCATCACTCTCAGGTACTTTAGCGCACCCATCGATGAAATTGAGTGTCCCCCGATGCTGATCGCGACACACTGATTTTTTTTTGGGTTCCTGATCAGCACTCCCTCCGTCTTGTGGTGAGCCAGCTGCAACTTGACATCAGACATCCAGGTTTCCACGATACCTATTGTCTCTGCCATCAACACTTTCACTTCTTCGAGAGTCTCACCGGTTGTCGTCATGACAACATCATCTGCAAAGCCTGGATAGTTACAGTGTTAACATTCCGTTGTACATTGTGTTCCAGAGCGTTAGGTCGAGTATGGAGCCCTGAGGTATTCTCTAATCGACCTCTGCTCCATGTTCTTCTCGTAGACCAGTACTCGGTTCTGAAAATAACTTTTCACTACGCAACGGTGATAGCCAACCAGTTGGCGCTGTCAAACGCGTTCTTCACGTCGATTGTTACCACGGAGCAGTAGCGACTACACCTTCTCCTTTGCTCCGATGCTTTCTCCGAGCTCGTCATGACTGTGTGAATGTCGTCAACCGTCGAGATCCCTATCTTCAATAAGAACTGCCTTTGCGAGAGTCCATTCTCACTTTCAGCGTAGTTAGTCAGCCTGTTGAGGATTACCCTTTTCAGAAGGATGCAGGAACTCCCGGTGGCTTCCCTGTGGTAGCAACACCAGGTTCTGGATCTTCCATTTATCCGTAAGGTAGCCTTCGTCCAGGCATTTCTGTAGAACTATCCTGAAAATGTCCAAAATCGCCACATTGGGGATACCTTCTGGACCGGGAGCTTCCTTCGTTTTCAGCTCTTTTGCCACTACAAGAAGCTCGGCGTGGGAGACTATATTGTCACCAGCATTTTCACCGTCTGCATCAACGTATGATGTTGGCGGCCATGTGGTTGGGTCGTGCTTCGGGCGAATACTTACCACGATAATCTTCAGTTTGTAAGCGCACATTTCAGCTGGCGTCATTGAACCCTTCATCTTGGCCATAACGACATGGTAAGCGTTAACCCAGAGGTTAGCATCTACTTCTCTGCACAGTTTCTTGTAGCAGGTGGATTTACTAAGCACTACCTCGTGTTTAAAAGCGGCGCTAGCCGCCCGGAATTTCACCTGACGCTCTTCTCTGACTGCTTCAGATCTTTCTCTCTGAAAGCGTTTTCTGGATTTTGGGCAGACAGCATGGAAGATGCTGAGCCTTTCATTCTACCAATACGCCGGTAGTTCCAAGGCTCCATTTTCTCGGAATGGTTACATCATACGCCCTCACTGATGTTTCCGACAGCTCATCGGCATTCGGAATTGGAGCGAGTCTGTTAGCATGGAATACTTCCACAAAAAGGTCCTTGTCGAAGTCCTCTATTTTCCACTTGCACTTGCCAGTCAGTATTACAGTGAAATTTCGCCGACCAATGGTGTAGTGGATCGCCTGGTGATCACTATGTGTGTACTGCTCACTCACGTGCCATTTGAGCCAATATATTCTGATTCCTGATTCCTGATGTGTGTACTGCTCACTAACTCGACAATTCATATTATCCTTCAGCGACGGACTAAAAAAATGATAAGTTGATGGATTCCCGACCGTCCTTTCGGAAAGTGCTAGCGAAACGTTCGTTGCACAGCCTTACATCCAGCTTCGCCAGGGCCTTCAACAAGTTATAACCTGTTGCGTTGTTCAGCCTGCTACCCCACACCATGACCCAAACGTTAAAATCTCCTTTTACAACCCGCGTTCGTCCGACTAACGGGTCGGTGAATGTGTCCAGTATACGATTGTACTGCTCGGGTGTTCCCTCTGGAGGAACATTACAGCTACATACGAATACGCCACTGGTGATCACGAAGCCTGTGTGCTATCCACCACCTCTTGGACATGATTGCCGCCATCTCTGCATCTCCACCCAGCTACCGTTATTGGGAGGAACACAATACAGCTTTACAATAATTGCAACTTCGCATTTCGTTTCTGTTATTAACTTCCACAACAATTACTGAGCAATGTCGCAATTAGTGTGATTAAGCTGAGTTATCTCCACCATCATTGGTTTGTCTTCGTTTTTTTTGTACTCTGTGATCCTTTCCGCTCTCCTTTGTGCCGAGTATGCACTTCGGTTGCTCTATGATGGCGCCGATGGTTGAGAGGGTAAGCGTGACCGCCACTCATTTCAGTTGCACTGGGATTAGTTCCAACTGAGTTCGTTGAGATTTTTCTGAGGGTCAAAATATCTGTGGTCACGTCTTCCTTAGGAAGGGAAGTAAAGCCGTTGGTCCCCAGTCTATTTACACCGACCATCCGACTTTGATCATACTAGTCGACCAGGTTATGGCTGCGGCTGGCGGTCAGCGTATCGCTACTGTCTGTGTGCCACTGTACGCCTTTCTCAACCTGATTGACATCTGTTCTTTCTCCAGGTTACATTGCCCTATAGCGCGCTCCTCACTTCGTCTTCAGTTCTGATCACGTCCAGATTCCTGCACTCGACCACTGCTTGCTGAACTAAAGCTTCCACATTCGCTTCTTCTTCCACCGCTTCTACTGCGAGTTCCCGATAGGTCGAGCTTCTGATCAATGGATCCTTCTTCAGCTCGAACAGCATCTCGCCTTTCTGAGTACGCCTGGCTCTAAATACGTTCTCCCCCAGCTCATTCTGCTTGGGATGCTCTATTACCTTTTTAAAGATCGCAGCATACGTCACGTCGTCGTTTGCTTTGACGACTAAAGCGTCTTCCTTATACCTCTCCTGACGTTTTCGAAGGTCTTCTTTCTTCTTTTCATCCTATTTTTTATGTTTTCCACCTCCCTTCTACGGTTTCTATGGTTTGTCATCCACTTTTCATTTGTTGGTTTTTTCGCTGTCCTTCACCGATCTTTGTGGGCTTCTGCGGTTCCTCGTCTCCTGGTGTTTCCCTCACTGTTTTCACTGAACGGGAGTACCGGTCACCATTTGGCGTCTCATGGGCTTCTTTGCGCGACCTCTTTGTCTTTTCGGTGTTTTCAGTTCTTAGCTCGACTTCGGCGGCTGTTACAAAAGATTTGATGCTGGATCTAGTAATTATCCACTAGATCGTGCCCTTGCTTTTCACAAATTCGTAGAACTTTTTGTCGATTTTTTGTCTCAACTTCATCACTATAGGTAACCCAGACTGATGGTCTTCGTTAACAGGACCTGTACCAGCAGTAGGTCCTTCAGTTGTACCTTAAGGCCTGTTTCTTACACGTAATCGCAAAGCTGTTCTACTGCGTTGGCGAATGTTTTAATTACTTTCAGATTTTTCTTACAGGCAGCTCTCTAGTGTGTTCCAGCAGACGATTCAGCAATTGCACGGGGCATCCAAAGGGTTGGCGGAGCTTCTCGGTAACACGAGGTACCGACTTGTTCACGTACAAGCTCGATTGCATCGCCTCTTAGCTATTATTGTCGATAACACCAAATCCGCACGCTTTAGACGAGGGCTTCGATTATTAATGGGAACCGGTCGGAAATGGTGCTGTTTGCGTTCCATTTATATAGTGTTTGACAAATGATACACAGTTGCCATTTGCTCCCGAAAGTCCTTTTCCGCACCAGTTTTGCTTGCTCGAAACAGCGCCACTTCTGCCAGCTCCATTTCCCTTCTGCGTAGCACCTGCTCACACTAAAACTATTTCTTTCTCATAGCAGCCTGAAGTTCCAATTGCTTCTCCCAGTGGCGTAGCAAGAAAATTTTTCGAGGTGGGGGGGGGGGTATGAATATTTTTGTATATATATAAAATTTTCAAAAACATTCTGAGCAAGAAAAAAAATGTACACAAACCAACACCCCGATCCGATACAACTAATCTTGCACGAAAACTGATCCCTCCCCGGCACACACTGGCAGGAGACCGGACAAAACCTAAGTTTCAGATATTTTTTATTTTTACTGGGTTTCCTATATATTGAGCTCAGCACCCCAAAATTACCTTAATATGTACTTTTCAGCCAGATTGGGCAACATTTTTAGTTTCGTCCGACTTTTATTCGAAGACCGGCCACTGTGCGGCATTACCTCGGGAAGAGATTTTTTGTGCACAGCACACACTCCTATCCAACTAGTTCTTTCAGTAGGGTTACAGCACCCATCGTTGACACACTACTAGTTTTCGACCATCCACACAACGTGGCAATTTCGGTATAGTAGTAGGAAGGCTAGCTGTGGGTCTAGAATTAGTGCTCTTCCCCTACTAGGACAATCTGGGCGGCAATCTTCAGACTGTCTAATTTATTGCGCCCTTCAGTTACCTTGTCCCATTATTAAGTGGTATTAACCACTTCCTCGTTGAGCTTCCAACTGGTTCGCAAACTACTCGGTTTAGTCCCCGACGATGGATCTAGTCTACTCCGACGAAGAGTTCCCCAGTGAGAGAAGTTCGAAAGCAAGCCAACCAGCCAGGTGCCGAGGTCAGTTCGGCGATTCCAGTAGAGTAGGGCGTCCGGTTTGCTAGAGCCCCGGCGCGAGTGGGGATATCTCGTCGCGGTCTACGCAGTCTAGTTCCCGGCGGTGAATCTGACTGTACGCTGACGGAGAGTTCACCAGCGAAAGAAGTTCTCCCGATACCGATTCTTATTTGGTTTCAGTGCCACAACTTCTTGAGCCCTTTGGCTCCGTGACCGGTGCCATTTAGCGCCGCAACTCCTTTAAGCTTTTTAGTTCTTTTCTTGGGCCATTTAGAATTACTTCCTTGATGAGCCAGCTCCTCGACATGTTCGCGAACTACTCGGTCTAGTCTCCGACGATGGACCTGACCTACTCCAACAGAGAGTTCCCCGGCGAGAGAAGTTCTCCCGAAACCGAGCCAATCAGCTAGATGCCGAGGTCAGTTTGGCGATTGCGGTGAAGCAGGGCATCCGATTCACTGGTGCCCCGATGACCCGTGACTGGTGGCGTCTCGTCGCGGTCTACTTACGTTGACGGAGAGTTTCCTAGCGAAAAAAGTTCTCCCAATATCGATTCTTCTTTTGTTTTCGCTATTTTTCTATCGGAACAAATGGTGGGGTGCCGTGGTCGGTTTGGCGATTCCGGATGGAGCACGACGTCCGGTTCGCTGGCGTTTCGACGATTCATACTCGGTGCTCTGTTGCAGTCTACTCGACTAGTCCTCAGCGGTGGATCTAGCTTATTCCTGCGGAGAGTTCCCTGGCGTTGATTGCTCTCCCGAAACCATTGCTCGATATTCATCACACCGTTTCCGCTATAAGACGGTAATGATCTATATCATAACTCTGTTTACTGCGTTCCACCTCTGTCGCTTGTCATGCTGTACGCTACATTATCCGGGTTGATATCCGGTCCTCCCGCTTTAAGTAGCTCCCTGCACGTCACTTCAAACATTAAAAGACCTCATGCTCCGGTGTCTCCTCGACGTTCTCACACTCCGGGCACAGTGGTGACGTTGTGAATCCGAACCGATGAAAATACTTCCTGGAACAGCCGTTGCTCGATAGGAGCTGTTTCTGGTGGAAGGTAATCTCTCCGTGCTTTCTATTGACCCACCTCGACAGGTTTGGATGAGCCAGTAGGCCCACTTTCCTTTCTCCGTATTGTCCCATTCCAGCTGCCACACCACATCGAATCGACTCTCATCATTTTCCTCACGTTTTTGACGTTTCAATGATTGTAGCACTTGATATCCTCCGCCAGGGCGATGCAGATGGGGATCATCTTGGTGATAACGCATAGTGCCTCCGGTACGCAAACGTAACTCGTACGATCACCAGCCGGCACATCCTGTTCAGCCTTCGGCAGTTCCACTTGGTTTTCAACGCCGCACCCCAGGCAGGGGCCCCATATCTCAGTATCGATGACGAAACACTAGATAATAGACCGACGTTTCGTAGGTGTAATCAGCGTGGTTGTTAAAGCTCAACCAGTTGTCGATTATCACTACCAATTGCTGCAGTGCACGCTTCGATGCAATCACATGCCCTTCAACGGCGATCTGTAGCTGCTGAACCGCTTTGCAGTTGCTGACCAACAACACATCCGTCTTGTAATGAGCTATTTGCAGCTTGCCCCCGTCCATCCAGCTCTCGATCGCATCTATTGTCTCCGTCACCGACAGCTCCATTTCTTCAAGTGTCTCACTCATCACCGTTAGTGACACGTCGTCCATGAAACACACGATTTTCGCTTTTCCGGGCAGCCGCAGTCTTAAGACCCTATCGTACATATCGTTGAGTTGGACAGAGAATGGAGCCCTGAGGAACGCCCGCTGCTACTCGTATTGCCTTATGCCTTTTGTTCGTCTGGTACAGTAGTACTCTACTCTGGAAGTAGCTCTTCAGGATCTGGCTCATTCTTCTGTGCAGCGCTGCGGCATTGGTCTATGCGATGCTGTATGGCCCGGGTACTCCCCTGAAATTGGCAGCAGCATCAGCTTCTGTACCTTCCTCATTTCGGGGAAATTTCCATCATCTAAGGACTTCAGCAGTAGCATCCTGAACATGTCCGGATATGCCAGGATTGCAGCTTTCAGCGCCGGTTGGAATTCCATTCGGAACGGAGGTTTTCTTTGATTTTAGTTACATCGACGCTTCTTTGAGCTCGTCGTTAGTCGCTTGCTACTCAGCTATGTTAACTTCTTCTTCTTCGCCGTACGGTGTCGGTGGCCAGGTAGTTGAATCGTATTTCGGGAAGAGACTCTCAACGATTATCTTTGTCTTACCTGGGCATATTTCTGTTGGTGTCGACGGGCCCTCATCTTCGCCATGACGACTCAGTACGGGTCCCCCAGGGATTGGCGTCTATTTTTCAGCACAGCTACTTATGGCTATTGGCTTGCGAAGCTAGATCTCCCGTTTTAAAGTCCCTAGCTCGTCGAAACGTCGCACAGAGGACTAACTAGAACAAATTCCTGGCCAATAACCAAAATATTTTTTTTCGATTTTCTCCTTCGTTGTATTTTTTTACATACCTAAAAACCTGCTGAATAACGTGGCAAAATTAGGAGTATGTCAAAAATTGGTAAAAGTTTTTTGTATAGATGAAAACTGGGGATATTTGAAAGGGTTTTTAATCATTTTAAATATATGTCCAGCAATATCGCTTTCTAGTGATGATGACTGTATTAAATAAGACAATATTATTACAAATGTAGTTGTACACAGCCATTTGTATAACTTTAGGCTAAATGCGACTGAAAATAGTAGTGTTGCTGTACATTGCCCCAACTTTTAAATATACGTTTTTTAAACATTTTATTCCAAACTTGAATGATAAAAAAGTTACATTATACGGCGAGATCCGCCAAAGTTGCTGAAACAGCATTACAAAACCAGATTCCCTTCCGATCTTGTCCGATCTACAAATTCCAAGCGATTTGAAAATATTGAAATTTTTAGTAATTTGAGGTACACCGAAATGCTGTAGAGCTAAGTACTATGTTTTTTTAAAATGAATCTCTATGAACATATGCACAGGCGTCCCTTTTCTTCCTCCTTTTCCACTGATCAACTGTTTGTGCAACTGGAAAAACAAATGTATTCGCAAAGATCAGCTCGAAATTACTAGTATTCGAAAGGATATAGAAAACAGACCTCTACACTGGTAGGTGGATGGTTCCAAAAACTAGTTCTAGAGAAAATTTTCAATAGGACGTAAGTAACATTGAGAGCCTCTCTTTGTTTACTTTCTCTTTCGTTTATTACGACGTCATTACAACACTTTGTACTAATTTTCCAGTACATATCGAAAGCCGACGGTTTTTACTACAATATTATGCAAAGAGTAGAGTAGTAAATGTTGAAATGGCCGAGTAATGAGCAGAAGAGAAAGACCTCAAAGAGAATCTCTCATTGTTACTCACGTCCTATTGAAAATTTTCTCTAGAGTTATTGTCTATTTTTTGTTCATATTAAGGCATAATAAAAGCAATAGCAGCAACAAATTGGCCAGGATTTGACCCTAGTTACTCCTCTGTGCGTCGCTTGCGCTCCTCTCTCACTCTCTAATCTTGCGCTCTGAGCCCGCCTTCTGGCTCTATAACAAGCAGCGTGTAGCGTACTGAGCTACTCATTTAACCAGTAAGCTGCATGCCGTCTACTGCATGCTGCATGGCTCCAATTTTCATTGTAACGTCACAAGCCGTCACAATCGTTCCTGTTATATCAGCCGCATCAACGTACTTGATTCCGCTGTTCGCCAAAGTGACTCAAGAAATATGTTTTTGTTAAAGACTTTCATCCTCCACTTTAGCTTGCCGGTTGTCCTTCTCCGTACTTCAGCAGGGTTCCATTGGCCGTTGCGATAGCGAATCGCCTGGTGGTTGCTATGGGGATACTTCTCGCACTCTCTCCAGTCCATGTTCGCCGTCAGTCAAGCCCTACAGAATGTGGCGAAATTTCTCTCGGTACCGATATCCATTTCGTGAACCAATAAGCTCCCAGTTTTGATACCAGGAGCCATTTAGCTCCTCCCATCGTCGCGATTTATTCGTTGTAGTTCTCGGCGGTTTAGCTAGCCTCCACAACGAGCCGACAGGTAGGTGTCGGGGTGTGCCGCCTAATTTCACTACAAGGAAATATTCTCACAAGATAACTTTTGTAAATGAAACTTTGAGAATTCCCTTTTACAATACCTCATATTTTTGCTGAACATATTTAATTTTTTCAAATAATTTCGGGGGGGGGGGGGGGATCCTCCTTAAACTCCCCCCCCCGCTACTACACAACTGGCATCTCCATGACAAGCATCTGTTTGTTCCGGTTCGTTTTATCTGCTGTTGATAGAGGGCTCACGTCCTTCTTGCTGCACTTTTTGGCTGCTGCCGAGCAAATATCACAACCACAGAACTATTGTTTGTTCTTATCGACAGCGTCAGTTAAGCGTGCGCTGGCATAGTTTAACTATATGATGTGTTAGTCGCATGTGCTCATTCCACCTGACTCCATCTTGTGGGTCATTATATCCCTTTCGTTGACGTCCGTTGCATCACCATGGCTACAGGGCAATCAGATGTTCTTCCGAGTTTCTTGCCCTTACAAGTAACGAATGTTAACTCTACGTTCTTAGGAATAGCTTCTTCACTGGTGGTATTGGCGGTTGAGTTTGGGGTACTTGACGTAGCTGTTTTTGGTTTGGGTACTAATGTTGGAGACTCGGATTTTTTTTTATTCAAATCGTTTATTTGATAAGGCACGTTGCGTTAGCTTAAAGGTGCCAATTTTGTTTTGTTTTACATTTTAAATTGCTTAAAACTAGGGGATTACATATTGAGTTTTCTTTAAAATGAAACTAATGCGATTTTATAGCTATCTTATATATCTACACAAGGGGATAATATTATTTTCGTAAGATTAGGGGGGTCATTTAGTTTTTGTGGCAATATGGTTTGACATTTTTATCAGTGAGATTATTGGAGCAAATAATGTTTAACTAAGGGGGACAATTTTTTACGACTAACTTAAAACTAGGAATAACTAGAGGGCATGATTGAATTTTGTAAAGATTCGTAATTATAGTTATTTTTGTGGGTAGTAGAGTTGGGCATTTCCAACGAGATTATATAATATAATAGTTAAAACTAGAAGAGACAAGAAGAGCTAAATGCTTCGTTAAAATATGGGGGGGGGGGGGTAGGGGTGTTACTTCTGGGTATAAGAGTCAGGGGAGGGAGGGTAGACAAAGATGGCAGGGAGAGAAAATTATTTCAGTTTCAGGCATCGTGAGATCAACGGATGGATTACAAACTCGGGTGGCCTTCATCAGGGGAATCATGTACTGGGACGCCGGGTGGTCCTCCTCAAGATGGCAGGGGTTTTTCCAGACGATTTCGTAGTACGGCTCAGATGTGGATCGGCTACATTTCGAGTTAAGCGTGTTATGTTCGTGCCGTAGGTCCCGTGTTTGTTGGCTCATTCGATACAGATGCTTTGATACAGGTGGAAGAGGGTTCTGAGAATAAGGAAAATAAGAAGGGGCAGTTAAACTTGTATATTGATGGTTTTCACAAAGGTGTATATAAGGGACATATAGAGGACATCGCGGCTTGCCAGCACATCTCGAACCGGGACGTTGGTTGGTCTTCCTCGGGCCCGCAGGGTATCCATTAGCCGAGACCTAGCGGAACTGTATTCGGTGCACGTCCAGACAATGTGATCGATGTCGTGATAGCCGTCGCCACAAGCGCAGATACCACTATCCACGAGCCCAATACGCCGGAGATGTGCATCCAGCGTGTAATGGTTTGCCATGAGTCGGGACATCACACGAATGAAGTCACGACCCACATCCATCCCCTTGAACCAAGGTTTCGTCGATACCTTAGGGATTATCGAATGTAGCCACCTTCCCAGCTCTCCACTGCTCCACGAAGTTTGCCAACTTTCGAGGGTTCTCTGATGAGTAATACTGAAAAATTCGCTGAAGCAAATTGGTCTTTCGTAAACGTCTCCTTCTAAGGCACCCACCTTAGCTAAGGAGTCTGCCTTCTCATTGCCCGGAATGGAGCAATGAGAAGGGACCCATACCAAGGTAATCTGGAAAGAGTTGTCAGATAAAGCACTCAGTAGCTCCCGTATTTTCCCCAAAAAATACGAAGAGTGCTTTCCATGTTTCATCGAGCGAATAGCGTCAATGGAACTGAGGCTATCCGAAACGATGAAGTAATGGCCTGCGGGTAATGTTTCAATGACTCCAAGGGTATACTGAATGGCAGCTAGTTCTGCGGCGTAAACTGAAGCAGGGTCACTGAGTTTGTAGGAGGCGGTGAACTTTTGATTGAAAATACCGAAGCCAGTGGATCCTTCGAGTTTTGATCCGTCAGTATAAAACATCTTAGAATAGTCGACTTCTCGGAATTTATTAAAAAAAATGTTTGGAACCACTTGTGGGCGTATGTGGTCCGGAATTCCACTAATCTCGTCTTTCATGGATGTGTCGAAGAAAACAGTAGATTCAGAAGTATTTATGAAATGCACACGGTTGGGATTGTAAGAAGAAGGATTAATATTTTGCGCCATGTAGTCAAAGTACAGGGACATAAAACGGGTCTGAGAATTGAGCTCAACAAGCCTTTCGAAATTTTCAATCACCAACGGGTTCAAGATATCGCATCGAATGAGCAATCGATATGAGAGTTCCCAAAATCGATTTTTCAGCGGGAGAACGCCTGACAGGACTTCGAGACTCATCGTATGGGTCGACTGCATGCACCCTAAGGCGATACGCAAACAACGATACTGAATTCTTTCGAGTTTGATGAAATGTATGTTCGCGGCGGATCGAAAGCAGAAGCATCCGTATTCCATTACCGACAGTATCGTTGTTTGATACAACCTAATTAGGTCTCCTGGGTGGGCACCCCACCACGTTCCGGTTATTGTACGAAGAAAGTTGATCCTTTGCTGGCATTTCTGTTTCAGATACCGAATATGGCATCCCCAAGTACCTTTCGAGTCGAACCAGACCCCTAGATATTTTACTGTGAAGACCTGAGCGATAGTTTGACCTATTAATTGAAGCTGTAGTTGTGCTGGTTCACGCTTCCTTGAAAATACAACTAGCTCAGTTTTCTCCGTGGAGAATTCGATACCCAGCTTAATAGCCCAAGCAGACAAATTGTCCAAGGTATTCTGTAATGGTCCTTGTAGATCGACAGCTTTGGGTCCCGTAACAGACACCACGCCATCGTCTGCAAGTTGACTTAACGTGCAGGAATTGTCAATACATTCATCAATGTCGTTGACGTAGAAATTGTATAACAGGGGGCTTAGACATGAGCCCTGGGGAAGGCCCATGTAGCTAAATCGTGATGTCGATAAGTCACCATGCGAAAAATGCATGTGCTTTTCCGACAACAAGTTTAGTAAAAAGTTGTTTAAAGTCGCTGAAAGACCATGCTGGTGCAGCTTCTCTGAAAGAATGTTGATCGAAACTGAATCAAAAGCCCCCTTAATATCTAGGAACACTGATGCCATCTGCTCTTTGCTAGCATAGGCCATTTGAATTTCAGTTGAGAGCAACGCAAGACAATCGTTCGTCCCTTTGCCTTTGCGAAAGCCAAATTGTGTATCTGACAATAAGCCATTTGCTTCGACCCAATTGTCGAGGCGGGATAGGATCATTTTCTCGAACAACTTCCGGATACAGGATAGCATTGCGATCGGACGGTACGAATTGTGGTCGGAGGCTGGTTTTCCTGGTTTTTGGATGGCGATGACCTTCACTTGTCTCCAATCGAGTGGGACAATGTTAGCCTCGAGAAACTTATTAAATAAGTTCAACAAGCGTCTCTTGGCAGAGTCAGGCAGATTCTTCAACAAGTTGAATTTGATTCTGTCTGGCCCCGGAACTTTATTGTTACACGACAAGAGAGCAAGTGAGAACTCCACCATCGAAAAAGGTGTTTCGTTCGCGCTATCGTGAGGAGACGCGGCGCGGTAAATCTTCTGTGCCGGGGCGGAATCCGGACAAACCTTCTTGGCGAAATCGAATATCCAACGGTTTGAATATTCCACGCTCTCATTAGTACTGTTTCGATTTCGCATACGTCGGGCTGTTCCCCAAAGAGTGCTCATCGATGTTTCTCTCGTTAATCCGTCGACGAACCGGCGCCAATAACCGCGTTTTTTGGCTTTCATCAAACTCTTCATTCGCTTGTCTAACGTCGCGTACTGTCGAAAACTGGCGGGTAACCCGTCGTTCCGGAAGGTCTTAAACGCGGCGGCCTTCTCTGCGTACACGTCTGAGCACTCTTTATCCCACCAGGGATTGGGAGAACGTTTTTGTATGTTCGCGCCGGGTACTGGCCTAGTCTGAGCTTGATTCGCGCTGTCGAGAATCAAGCCAGCCAAAAAGCTGTACTCTTCCTCCGGAGGAAGTTCTTGGGTAGATTCGATGTTGTCGGATATCGCGGCAGCATAGCTCTTCCAATCGATATTTCGTGTGAGGTCAATGGCCTTGAACCGTTATTGATTGAGACTACAATCGGCAGATGGTCGCTGCCGTGGGGATTAGGAATTACCTTCCACGTGCAATTTAACCGCAGCGATGTTGAGCAAAGGGACAAGTCTAAGGCGCTCGGGCGCGCTGGAGGAGCAGGAATCCGTGTCATTTCACCCGTGTTTAAAATTGTCAAATTGAAGTTATCGCAAAGATCCTGAATTAAGGAAGACCAGTTATCATCATAGAGGCAACCCCATGCTGTACCGTAAGAGTTAAAGTCTCCTAAAACTAGTCGCGGTGCTGGCAGGGATTCTAAGATGTCTTGTAGCCGTCGGTGCCCAACCGCGGTGTTGGGGGGAATATATATGGAAGCTATGCAAAGGCTTTTGCCTTTGGTTGTTACTTGACAAGCGACAACTTCAATACCTGTTATCGAGGGAAGGTTAATTCTGTAGAAGGAATAGCACTTTTTGATCCCCAAAAGCACTCCTCCATAGGGGGTGTCTCGATCCAGGCGAATAATATTAAAGTCGTGGAAGTTGAGATCGATGTCGGAAGTTAACCAAGTTTCACATAATGCAAATGCATCGCAACTCAAATTATTTATTAAAATTTTGAAGGAATCGATTTTCGGGATGATACTTCTGCAATTCCACTGTAGAACAGTGATCAAATCCGTGACCTCGTTCGATGAGTTAGCCATCGAAGGATACAATCGCTGAGAGGAGGGGCCATTTAGCAGTCAACTGCTTCAAAAATGTTCTCACTGTAGGGAGAAAAGCTAACATAAGACTTTTAATAGGATCAGTAATATTGAAAGTTTTTATTATCCACTCCACTATGTCCGAGAGTTTTATAATTCCAGTGCTGTGATTACTCTCGAACTGAAACAAAGGAACACTTGGGATTTTTGATGTTCCTGGAAGTGCTGGGAACTCCTTCTCTGAGCTTAATCCTCCGAGACCAGGAGCTAATTGCTTCGGTTTGGTTGCAACACTTCCAATAGATGTGACTTTCGGAGCCCCGTCAAGGGACACCTTCTGGCCTTTACAAGGAACTTTACGAGAGGAAATGTTCCTCCTCTTCCTATAAATTCTAGGCACCCTAGTAGATGTTCCCTCTTGTGGGTTACCAGCCTCGCCCTCGTCAGGAGGCAAGTGAGTATAGATGTTTGTTGAGGATGGTGGCGTAGCATTCTTTAACATTTCTGCGAAAGAATGTTTGGATCGTCCCGCAAGGGAACGTTTCAGTTTATCCCCGCGTAGTTTGTACGCGGGACATGCCGAGATATCATGCAGACTCTCCGCACAGTAAGGACACTTTTCGGCTTGCCTACTGCACGAATCATCTAGATGATTCTCTCCGCATTTTCCACAGCGGGCCTTATTGCTACAATGGGTGGCTGTGTGACCCAGTTGTTTACACTTTGTGCAATTCATGACCCGCGGCACAAACAGACGCACAGGCAGACGAACCCTGTGCAAGAGGACCGAACCGAACTGGCAAAATAACCTTGAATGCGGATTAACACTATTCTTTATCGCCTCACATAGCACTACGGACTAGAAAAAACAACCTCTGTCTCGATGGAGAGCTCGAAAACGAATGAGACTCGGATTTATTTCCGCTTTCTTCAACGGTATCTGAGCCGGTTTGTCTGTATTTTTTTCCATTTTTATTTCGTCTATGTAGTCACATTTTCTTTTTTTACATTTTAACGACATTCAATATGTTAGAGACTACTAGGGTAGGGAAAGTTATGCTCTATGGTACTCAAGTGAGAGCAAGGATGTGAAGTATAAGGTCATTAGAACAGGCTTCATACTTTACGGGCTTAACTTTTGTCTTCTGCTGATGGGGGTCGAGCTTAGACAGCATAACTACGAATCACTCAAGTCCATCAGCATGTCTCTTGGCAAAGACAGACTTGTCCCTCTTTACTGTGAGAACCAACAAAAGAAAAGCCACGCTAGATCACCACTGAAAACCTGTCGACGATTACCCAGTAATCTCTAACTAATTGAATGTCGCTAAATTGTCTGTAATGTTTCGTTAGTTTATATAACTGGCACGTATTTGCCTTTGATGTGTACAAAGAGTTCTCTGTGTAACTGTACTACCGCATTATCATTTTGTACTGCGTGGAAACATAAAATGGAATGGGTTGGTCCACCCGCATTTTTACAACAAACATGTCATTTGAAGTCCCTAGACAGTAGGTTTTCAATGTGTAATGGATTCCACTTCCCCGAAATACGACAGAAATCTTTTAATAGCGACTGTGCTGGTAGGTGGTGCCATGTAGTTTGACATCGATTTGTGAATCTTGAGTTTAGCGTTGTCACACTGAAGCATGTGTTTTTATGCGAAAAGAATCGCCTGGGCCAATTTGTTGAACGATATTGGCACTAAATGCTTAACATGGTCAAACTGGATAAAGGCGACTTCCATAAGCCTAAGCCCCAATTTCACCCCCATGAAATGTTCCTCTTTTCGAATGCTTGCTCTTATGCAAAAAGACCGGAAGTCGTTCGCCATCTTATTAGGACGAAGAAGCACGTTTTGCTGATGAGACTCGATTCATATTGATAAATCACCACAGCACGAATGAAAGTAACGGTTTCCTTTGTGCTTCAGACAATGCACACAAAACAAAAGTAACGGGTTTTTCGTTCGCTTTGCACTGACTCGGGCAGAAATAGAGGGCCCACTAAGTATCGTGACCGATTCCACAAGTTTGCTTGAAACAGGTTTGGCACGGTTTAAAAAGCCTAAATAAATAGGAAAATTCCAAAATGCGCTAAAAGAAAAATAAACAAAATAAAATAATTTTGAGCTTGTTCTAGCTACGACTACAGTCATTTAAAAAATCGTTGGATTATGTTTAAAAACAAAGATTCAAAGATTTCTTTAAATTTGAATATTGAGAATAATAAATACACTCATGAAAATAATAATTGATATTAAATCCAATATATATTTGAATAAAATCAGCAACTCACTATTCCACCCCTCTCCTTCCTACAGGAGCTTTTTCTGCGTACGGTCCTGCCTACCCACAGGGATCCTATTTAATGTGATTTTATTTTATTAGACGTGCTGCATGGCTAGCCTAAATTATCCCATCTGCCAAAGCCATAGAAGTAGTAGAGTCAGCTAACGAATCCCGAGCACACGCTACTTGACTGAGATTTTGCTGAGGTATGAAGTAACTAGCTAATTAATTAATTGGAATGGCAGGCAGAGTCACGTCTACCACAAGAAGAAGCAGATGGGAAAGTTTTCGGTTCAACTTCTGTATGCTGCACCTGAGTTAGCAGCGAACCCAAAATCTTCGCTCATACATTTTGTCGCCACATCCACCACCTCGGTAAGGTTAGATGAGGTTATACTGAAGGAGTTTTTTTTCCACGGTGGCTAGTTAATGGTAGGGTGCTGAAAAGGTTTCGATTCCATAAATTTATTATGCGCTATCTTGGACGTTGGTACGGAAACTTTAGTCAAAAGCCTTTTAGTCAATCCCAATAATATTGGCTACATAAAAAAGATAGTGATTATATGACCTTTGAGTAATTTGTACCGAACTTAAACAGGGCTAATATAAAGAATGAGATAATACACCGCCCTATCTCAAAGTCTACTTCAAAAGAACAACTGAAACTCACCTATCATAGCCAACGTGATAATCACCCAAAGATTTCCGTCCGGGACGAAATTCATCACAATGCACGAGATGCCGGCAACGACCATGTACAGGAATAAATTAACACGTAATCCGAGCTTCAGCACGACCACGATGCTCAGGCAGATTGCGATCGATTCAACGCCACCTGCAAGGACCTGCCGAGGGAGAGAGAAAAAGAGTAAGAAGTGGAAGAATAAAACACCGTGCTTAGTAATTCGGGGGATGTATCAAGGGAACAGTTACTGCTCATCGATTCGATGTGATTAGGTTTGATATAATCACAATTAATTAGTTTTGGGGTTAGCAGCATGTTTTTGGGTTGACACTAATTGAACAGCGATTGGTTATCTCTTGCTGAAATTGCACATAACATATTCCATCTGTGTTACGAAGGGAACATACTATACTGCATCTTTTGAATTTTGATTAGGTACATTTTTGATGTAATGGTTTTTCGCGCATCCATTGAAAGCCATTCCCTGCGAAACACGAATGACATACAAACACAGACATTGTTCCAATACGACGAGCTTAGACGATTGATATTCAAAGTTCGAGCGGTTTCTATATCTTTCAATTACACAAATGGTGAAAAGGATAGGATCCGCTGTCAACTTACCGTATTGAGATAAATGTCTCCCCCGAGATTGCTGAGATGCAACGTAATCCCGAAGTAGATCAGCACTATCCCGAACCAGATGACCAACATTAGGAGCGTCGTTCGGACAAACTTTCTCCGGAACAGATCGAATATTGACACGACATCTTTCTCGGTTTCGGAACCCGAAGCACTCAGCGTCTTTTCGTAATTCTGTGGCAGTTTGAAACCGTTCATGCTAGCGGCACCGTCGATGACACGCTTGAGTTCATCGATCCGACCCTTGGCCAGCAACCATCGGGGAGATTCTGGTAACCAGTACCAGATTAGCAGCAGCATCGCTCCAGGGGCACTGATAACGAACTGCATTGTTCTCCATTCGCGCGTGAAGAAAGCGATTCCTGCTGTCAGAATGTAGGATATTGCTACCGGCAGAATGTTCAGAATACCGATCACAGTTCGGTATTTTCCACTGACGAGTTCCACGACCAGCACGAAACTCACAACCGCGACAGACATCGATGCGAATCCGATGATGACGCGAAGGGCCATGTACATCTCCAAGGAGGTGACGAATCCCAGCAGAAAACCTGCGGAAAAACACGTAGATCGTTAGATTGGTGCCAGGTTCCATGTGTGTAGGTATTTTATTAGACTGATCATATCGTTGACACGTATCACACATTAGCCAAAATTGAACTTAAAGTTTGACACGGTAGTGTTTAGGGACATTAATTTCCAAAGCCGGATCAACAGTTCTCCACGATAATAATCTTCTCTTGATGAAGTTAATTGAAGGTTATTTTGGTTTTAAATTTTGGCTAAAGTTAGATGAATATTACCGGCAACCTTGAATGGAGTATGACACTTACTCATGTATGGTCACGACCGACGAGATCGCTATTGACGTTTGGTCGTTTTGCTACGGTTCTTTGTCCACAGCCTTAAAGTAGTAAGGTACGTGATTGAAAAGCATTTTTTTTGAAATGTCTAACTCTTAATTCACACAAAGTATGCGCAATTTTGCGATTAGTCTTGGGCAATATGGCACGTTTCGTTACACGACTGCTTTGGGAATTCTAGTCAGAGTTGCCGGTTCTGCCCAAACCAGAGTTAAAGTGGCGGTAAATTGAATTGATAAACAGTAAGGTATAATTTAATTTTCTACTCTCGTCGCACATATTCCGGTGTGTAGCGAATAATTCCTATTACAATGGTTGGGTGTAACGCGCTTTTTGTTGCAGCACACGATAATTTCAATGTGAGGATGGCTGACGAGAGACGGAAGATAAGGTAAAATTGACCGGCGGTCGCTGACGCCGGAGATATTGTCAATGTATACTTACTGAGATACGAAGTGATGAAAAATTTTATTGAGACGAGAGGTAATTGTTGGCTGTTTGAAATTTCCGTTAGTTTAGTCACCGCTGATTGCGGTGGGCTGTGACATGTGCTATGCTTTTACGACTACTCGAACGGTTTTAAGTAGTCTCGGGCCGTTAATCAGAGCCTTAATATTCAACAATAATTTTAATTAAACAATTTTTAGCGTTTATTACTTTGTTTCACCGATCGTTTCCGAGAAATTGTGTAAAACTAGAAAAACATCGTCGTGCGACCAGTCGATTGCGTATGTAAATCATAACATAGCAATCCCATAGCCTACAGGAACTGAATTGCTAGTCGCTTACACCGCAAGTGGTGTTTTAAGCGGTTAATAACGGTGAGTTTGAGGGAATCACGGTGTAATTAGTATCGCTTAAATACTCACTAATCGAATGCTTAGATATTCCTCTTTCATCTGAGAATAAATTTGAAACGCTCTATTTATTTTTTTAAGCACTTTGATGATTATTCTTGAAGATAGCGTTTCAATGAATAGTTCTTAGAAGATATCTTACTTTTAGAAGGAACAATTTCAAGACAAACAGTATCCTAGTCAAAAGAGCAATTTGCTGGTTAACGGGAGGTTATTTGCAAACTCGGATGCGCTACTTGCCCTTCAATTTGCCGGCAAAATGAGCGCAAATAGGGGGCGATATCAATTGCAACACCCGGGCCCCGTGGTGGTGGAGGAACGCTATGTGGGAATCTGAGCTGCAAGCAACCGGGCGGGTCATAGGTGGTGGATAATGTTTAGTCGCGATAGCAACTAGTTGTGATTCGCGACCCGAACCAGTAGCGGAGGCTGACTGCGGGTGGTGGTAGGACGAGGTAGTGGGCCCTACACGTTCTAGGCCTAAATACCACATGCCATAAAGCAGCCCTGACAAGGCGAGCCAGCGCCGCCTTTAAATAAGCGCTTAGCCCAAATCTCTCTCCTCCCGTGATCCTTAAGCATTACTGCAAGGTTGGCACAGGCCTAGCTAGCCGTCCATAAAAATAGCATGGAAGTTCAACAAGAAATTTCGGATGGACAAAATTGGCACAGACGTACGCAACGGAAACGGATAAGAGATTGGAAACTTGGGACATGGAACTGCAGGTCGCTTAAATTTATCGGGAGCACTCGCATACTTGCCGATATAGTGAAAGACCGCAAGTTCGACATTGTGGTGCTGCAGAAGGTGTGTTGGAAGGGGTGTACGGTGCGGGTCTTTCGCGGGAACCACACCATCTACCAGAGCTGCGGCAATACACACGAGCTTTTATGGTGGTGGGGGAGATGCAAAAGCGTGTGATCGGATGGTGGCCGGTCAGTGACAGAATGTGCAGGTTGAGGATCAAGGGCCGGTTCTTCAACATCAGCATAATTAACGTGTCCCCACCTCGGAAGTAGCAATGACGACAAGGACGAATTCTACGCGCAACTGGAGCGTGAATACGATCGCTGCCCAAGACATGGTGTCAAGATCGTCATCGGCGACCTTAATGCTCAGGTTGGCCAGGAGGTGGAATACAGACCGGTAATTGGAAGGTTCAGCGCCCACCAGCAGACGAACGAGAACGGCCTAAGACTAATCGATTTCGCCACCTCCAAGAACATGGCCATAAGGAGCATCTTCTTCCAGCACCTCCTCCTGCACTGATACACCTGGAGATCACCGCAACAAACAGAGACGCAAATTGATCATGTTCTGATTGATGGACGGCACTTCTCGGACATTATCGACGTAAGGACCTATCGGGGCGCTAACATCGACTCGGACCACTATCTGGTGATGGTTAAACTGCGTCCAAAACTATCCGTAGTGAACAGTGTAAGATAACGGCGCCCGCCGCGGTATAACCTGGACCGACTAAGGGAAACCAACGTCGACAACGACGCGCAGCATCTTTAAGCAGCACTGCCACCGGAGGAGGAGCTCATCGATGCTCCCCTTGAGGACTGCTGGACCAGGACTAAAGCAGCCATAAGCAGCACTGCGGAAAGCGTCCTGGGATACGTACAGAGGAGTCGACGGAACGATTGGTTCGATGGCGAGTGCCAAGAGATATTGGACGAGAAAAATGCAGCACGCGCAGCGATGTTGCTTCAAGTCACTCGTCAGAACGTGGAGTCATAGCGACGGAAGCGAAAACAGCAGACTCGTCTTTTTTAGGACAAAAAGCGCCGCCTGGAAAAGTCTGAGAGAGAGGAGATGGAGCTGCTGTATCGCTCTCAGGAAACGCGGACGTTGTTCAAGAAGCTGAATGACTCTCGCAATGGTTTTGTGCCGCGGGCTGAAATGTGTAGAGACAAGGAAGGTGGCATCTTGACAGACGAACGTGAGGTGTACAATGAGCATCTGAATAGTGCGCAGGCGGACAATCGGGCGTCCGAGGAGGACGATTATGTCAGTGTCGCAGCCGACTATGAATGAGGTTAACGAGGCTATTCAACAGCTCAAGAACAACCAGGTAGCTGGAAACGATGGTCTAGGAGCGGAACTCTCCAAGGTGGGTCCGGAGAAACTGACGGAAAGCATGCACCGAATAATCGAAAGAATCTGGGACAGAGAACAGCTACCGGAGGAGTGGAAGGAAGGGGTCATCACCCCGATATACAAGAAAGGCGACAAATTGGACTGTGAAAAATCAACGAACGACCAAATCTTTACTATACGGCAAATCCTTCGAAAATGCCGTGAATACCAGGTCCCGACACATCACCTGTTCATCGACTTTAAAGCCGCATATGACACTGTGGAGCTATGGAAAATGATGGACGAGAACGGCTTCCCTGGGAAGCTGACAAGACTGATTAAGGCTACGATGGATTGTGTAAGGTGCTGTGTCAAAATTTCGGGCGGCCTCTCGGGTCCGTTTGAAACACGCAGGGGACTAAGACAAGGCGATGGGTTGTCCTGCGTGCTGTTCAATATAGCGCTGGAAGGTGTAATGCGAAGAGCGGGGTTCAACATGCGGAGCACGATTTTCACGAGGTCCGGACAGTTTGTGTGCTTCGCTGACAACGTGGACATAATCGGTAGAAACCAGGAGACGGTAGCAGATCTGTATACCCGACTGAAGCGCGAAGCAGCACAAGTAGGACTGAAGATAAATGTGTCTAAGACGAAGTACATGCTGGCTGGCGGAACCGATCGCGATGGGGAACGCTTGGGCAATAGTATTACGATCGACGACGACGAGTTCGAGGTGGTTGATGAGTTCATCTATCTAGGCTCATTGGTGACTGCGGACAATAACACCAGCCGGGATATCAGAAGGCGTATTATCTCTGGAAGTCGTGCTTACTATGGGCTCCACAAAACTTTGAGATCCAGGAAGTTTCACCACCGCACGAAATGCGCCATGTACAACACACTGATTAGACCGGTGGTTCTCTACGGGCACAAAACGTGGACAATGCTCGAGGAGGATATGCAAGCACTCGAAGTCTTCGAAAGAAGGGTGCCGAGAACGATCTTCGGTGGTGTGCACGATGATGCCGTGTGGAGGAGAAGGATGAACCACGAATTTGCGCGACTCCATGGTGAGCCAAGTATCCGGAAAGTAGCTCAAGCTAGAAGGGTACGGAGGGCGGGGCATGTTGTGAGGATGCCGGATAACAACCCCACCAAGTTGGTTTTCACCTCCAACCCGGCAGGTTCAAGACGGAGAGGAGCGCAGCGTTCCCGGTGGCTGGACCAAATGGAGCAAAACCTGGCGAGTATCGGGCACCTGAGAGATTGGAGACAAGCAGCAACTGACCGAGTGACGTGGCGGAATATTGTGGAACAGATTAAATCATGTTAATATGATGTATAATCAGGAAATATAATATATCAATTGCAACATTTGGGCGGCCAGGTTACCCGCTAGCTATCCCCTCACGATAACGATAACGCGAACGAAACACCGTTTTCGATGGTGGAGCTCTCACTCGCTCTCTTATCATGTAACAATAAAGCTCCAGGGACAGACAAAATCCAATTCAAGTTGTTGAAGAATCTGTCAGACTCTGTCAAAAGACGCTTGTTGAATTTATTCAACAAGTTTCCTGAGGATAACATTGTTTCACACGATTGGAGACAAGTGAAGGTCATCGCCATCAAAAAACCAGGAAAACTAGCCTCCAATCACACTTCGTATCGACCGATTGCAATGCTATCCTGTATCCGGAAGTTATTTGAGAAAATGATCATTTCCCGCCTCGACAATTGGGTCGAAGCAAATGGCTTATTGTCAGATACACAAGTTGGCTTTCCCAAAGCAAAGGGACGAACGATTGTCTTGCGTTGCTTTCAACCGAAATTCAAATGTCCTATGCTAGCAAAGAGCAGATGGCAACAGTGTTCTTAGCTATTAAGGGGGCTTTTGATTCAGTTTCTATCCACATTCTTTCAGAGAAGCTGCACATGGATTTTCAGCAACTTAAAACAACTTTTTACTAGACTGCACATGCATTTTTCGCATGGTGACATCGACATCACGATTTAGTTACATGGGTCTTCCCCAGGGCTTATGTCTAAGCCCCCGTTATACAATTTCTACGTCAACTTCATTGATGAATGTCTTGACAATTCCTGCACGTTAAGGCAACTTGCAGACGATGGCATGGTTTCTGTAACGAGACCCAAAGCTGTCGATCTACAAGGACCATTACAGAATACCTTGGACACTTTGTCTGCTTGGGCTGTTAAGCTGGGTATTGAATTTTCCACGGAGAAAACTGAGCTAGTTGTATTTTCTAGGAAGCATGAACCAGTACAACTACAGCTTCTATTAATGAGTCAAAATATCGCACAGGTCTTCACAGTAAAATATCTGGGGGTCTGGTTCGACTCGAAAGGTACTTGGGGATGCCACCTAATGTATCTGAAACAGAAATGCCAACGAAGGATCAACTTTCTTCATATCGATTGCTCATTCAATGCGATATCTTGAACCCGGAGGTTATTGAAAATTTCGAAAGGCTTGTCGAGCTCCATCCTCAGACCCGTTTCATGTCCCCGTACTTTGACTACATGGCGCAGAATATTAATCCTTCTGCTTACAATCACAACCGTACCAATTTCTTTAATATTTTTGATTCTACTGTTTGCTTCGACACGTCCATGAAAGACGAGATTTGTGGAATTGCGGACCACATACGCCCGCAAAAGGTTCCAAACATGTTTTATAATAAATTCCGAGTAGTCGACTGTTCTAAGATGTTTTATACTAACGGATCAAACCTCGAAGGGTCCACTGGCTTCGATCAGTCAAAAAATCGCCGCTCGTTACAAACTCAGTGACCCTACTTCAATTTACGCCGCAGAACTAGCTGCTATTCAGCATACCTTTGGAGTCATTGACAAATTACCCGCAAACCATTCCCTACTAGCAATTTAGGTTTTATGGCACTCTTGAGGCCTTTCTGAAAAATTAATTTGCTCTGGTAGTGTGCTAGAAAACTAGAAAGGCTACTTGGATTACTTCATAGTCTCGGATAGCCTCAGTTCCATTGACGCTATCCGCTTGATAAAACATGGAAAGTTCTCCTCGTATTTTTGGGAAAAATACTGGAGCTACTTCGTGTTTTATCTGAGAATTTTTCCCAGATTACCTTGGTGTGGGTCCCTTCTCATTGCTCTATTCCGGCCAATGAGATGGCGGACTCTTTAATTAAGGTCGGTGCTCTATAAGGTGACATTTATGAAAGACCAATTTGCTTCAATGAATTTTTCAGTATTACTCATCAGAGAACCTTCGAAAGTTGGAAAACTTCGTGGAGGAAAAGTGAACTAGGATGGTGGCTATATTCGATAGTTCCTAAGGTATAGACGAAATTTTGGTTCAAAGCGATGGATGTGACACGTGACTTCATTCGTGTGTGGTCTCGAATCATGGCAAACCATTACACGCTGGATGCACATCTTCGGCGAATTGGGCTTGTGGATAGTGGTATCTGTTCTTGTGGCGACGGCTATCACGATATCGAGCACGTTGTCTGGGCGTGCACCGAGTACAGTTTTGCTAGGTCTCAGCTAATGGATACCCGAGGAAGTCCAACCAACTAGTTATCCCTACTTTTAAGATAATTGTAAAAATTGTCCCCTTACTTAAAAATTATTTGCTCCAATAATCTCCCTGCTAAAAATGTCAACCATTTGGCCATAACAACTAAATGACCCGCCCTAATCCTACGAAAATTATATACCCCTTTGTGTAGATATATAAAATAGCTATAAAATCTCCTTCGCCTTTAAGCTAACGCAAACGTGCCTTATCAAATAAACGAATTGAAAAAAAAACTGGTAATAACTAGTTTCACATCAAACATAGTATTGTCCCGAGCCGAATTTTATGCCCAGATGAAAATAAAATCTCTGCATTCAGCAATAAACTGAATAACATGAAATAATCGATTAGTTGTACCTGCAATTGCATTACAATACATTTTCAAGTTTATGTTTTAGTTTGGCCGCACTGCTGATTCTTTCCTGTGTGTTTGTTATGATTGTGGTAGTGAATCGAAAAAAAAATTGAGATAATGTGTAGCAGCATATTTCTCAATCACGTATTATAACACTAGGCTTTTGTAGTGAATTAATCAGAAATGAATTCTCCTACTAAAATAAAGGTATGTATCAATGCAATGTTTAATAATTGACGGCTCAGAGCACATACTTTTATTAAGCGCCGTTGCATTCTGTTCCGGTAACTATGTGAATGAAGCGAATTAGCAGATATTTCAAGAAAGTGATTTCATTTCAACTAAAAGTGGGGTTTAGAGGATAGTTCTAAATAGCAACAACAAATAAAGAATCTAATTTGAGCTTATTTTTGCACAACTGTTTTAGCCAAATAGATATTGTTATTATCCCATATGCGTGGTTCGTTTCTATTGCCGAAAGAGTCTGACTCTGACGAAGCGTCCGAAGGTACATCATTTGTTTTACCTAGAGGATCCAGGAAAAGAAAACAATCCTCTTTTCCCAAACTGCCAAGCAAGGGCCTTAAAATTTCTCCTCCAACAAATAAATTGCGGCCAAAGCTAAAGAATTCCGATGCAATACCGAAGCCAGTCCCTCCCGGTTTTGGTAATGTACAATCCAAACAGAACACCATTACTGGAAATAATAAAACTTCAACTTCCTCCGAGCCTCAACCAGGGACAGGTTTATTGAAATTTTCTGAAATTGTTGATTGGATTTTCAAAGCATTCAATATTTCTGAACCACTAAAAAGTATACTTTCAGCGTTCCTCCCAACAATTAGAACATTTTTAGAGCAGCTGATTGCTCAATGGCCCATCCTTGCAGCGATTGTATCTTTCAATGGGTAATTCACCTTCTACAATGAAAGATTCCATCACTGTTTTACAGTGGAATTGCAGAAGTATCATACCTAAAATTGACTCCTTAAAAATTTTGCTGCATAATTTGAAATGCGATGCTTTTGCTTTATGTGAAACATGGCTTACCTCAAACATTAATTTCAACTTGAATGAATTCAACATTATTCGTCTAGACCGAGACACCCCGTATGGAGGAGTGCTTCTAGGAATTAAAAAGTGCTATTCTTTCTATAGAATTAACATCCCCTTGTTTGCGGGCATTGAGGCTGTAGCTGTCCAAACGAATATTAAAGGCTATGTCTATCGCTTCTATATATATACCTCCCAAAGCTCAAATTGGACAACGTCAGATTTTTGAGGTAGTGGAATCCATGGCTGCTCCGCGGCTGATACTGGGAGACTTCAACTCGCACGGAGTATTGTGGGGTTCCCTCTTCAATGATAATCGATCCTCTTTGATATACAATGTTTGTGACGAGCTCAATATGACAGTTTTAAATACAGGCGAAGCAACACGCATTCCCAGACCACCCGCACGACCAAGTGCATTAGATCTATCTCTGTGCTCGACATCACTTCGGTTAGATTGCACGTGGAAGGTTGTACCTGATCCTCACGGTAGCGATCATTTGCCAGTCGTTATTTCAATTAACAGTGAATTAGGCCTCACGATTTCAATCAATGTCCCTTATGACTTGACGCGAAATATTGATTGGAAAAATACCAATCTTTAATTTCCACTTCTCTTGTTTCGACGGAAGAGCTACCACCTACCGAAGAATATGAGTTTCTAGCGGGTTTGATTATTGAAGCAGCAGAACAAACTCAAACGAAATGCAATCCTGGCATGATAATGAACAGCCGGCCTCCTAATCCCTGGTGGGACAAAGAGTGCTCGGATGCATATGGAGCTAAACAAGTTGCTTACAAAGAAATTATGAAACGGAAAGGGTGTACACGTGCAAACTTTGAAAATTATTCGATTTTACAAAACAAATTTGACAGTCTCCGTCGTGCCAAAAAGTCTAGTTATTGGAGACGTTTCGTTGATGGCTTGTCAAGAGAAACATCAATGAGTACTCTTTGGAACACAGCCAGAAGAATGAGGAATCGAAACGTAACTAATGAAAGCGAAGATTTTTCGAATCGCTGGATATTTAATTTTGCCAAGAAAGTTTGTCCAGATTCTGCTCCTGTGCAGAAAATCATTCGTGATGCTCCCACAAGTAACGATTCCATAGATTCGCCTTTGACAATGGTGGAATTTTCAATTGCACTCCTCTCATGCAACAATAATGCTCCGGGTCCAGACAGAATTAAATTCAACTTGGTGAAGAATCTGCCTGACCTAGCAAAAATACGCTTGTTGAATTTATTCAATAAGCTTCTTGAGCAGAACATAGTCCCGCACGACTGGAGACAAGTGAGAGTTATCGCCATTCCAAAACTGGGAAAACCAGCCTCCGACCATAACTCGTATCGACCGATTGCAATGCTATCCTGCATTAGGAAATTGTTGGAAAAAATTATCCTACGACGTCTCGACAATTGGGTTGAGGCGAACGGCTTGCTATCAGATACCCAGTTTGGTTTTCGGAGGGGAAAGGGAACGAATGATTGTCTGGCGCTACTTTCGTCAGAAATCCAACAAGCTTACGCAAAAAAGAACAAATGGCGTCTGTGTTCTTAGACATAAAAGGAGCATTCGACTCTGTTTCCATCGATGTTCTCTCAGAGAAAGTACATAAATGTGGTCTTTCACCAATATTAAATAATTATTTATACAACTTATTGTCAGAAAAGCACATGCATTTTTCATATGGCGATTTGGCAACATTCAGAATAAGTTACATGGGCCTCCCACAAGGTTCTTGTTTAAGCCCCCTTCTCTACAATTTTTACGTGAATGACATTGATAATTGTATTGTCAGCCCATGCACTCTAAGGCAACTGGCAGATGATGGCGTGGTTTCTGTTACAGGACCAAAAGCCATAAATTTACAACAACCACTGCAAGATAGTTTGGATAATTTATCAAGTTGGGCTTTGAAGTTAGGCATCGATTTCTCTACAGAGAAAACAGAGTTGGTTGTTTTTTCAAGGAAGCGTGATCCAGCTCAGCTTCAGCTTCAGTTGGTTGGTAGAACGATAGCCCAAGTCATGACCTTTAAATATCTCGGAATTTGGTTCGATTCTAAAGGTACATGGGGAGGCCACATTAGGTATCTGATAAAGAAGTGCCAACAAAGGATAAATTTTCTCCGAACAATAACCGGATCTTGGTGGGGTGCTCATCCAAGTGACGTGATAAGATTGTATCAAACAACGATACTTTCAGTAATGGAATATGGGTGCTTCTGTTTCCGTTCAGCTGCAAACACTCACATTATTAAATTGGAACGAATACAGTATCGTTGTTTACGAATCGCCTTAGGTTCCATGCAATCGACACATACGATGAGTCTTGAAGTTCTAGCGGGAGTTCTTCCCTTAAAAGATCGATTCTGGGATCTCTCCTCTCGTTTACTTATACGATGTGAGGTTATGAATCCACTTGTAATTGAAAATTTCGAAAGACTTGTCGAGCTTCAATCCCAAACCAGATTCATGACAGTGTACTTCAATCACATGTCACAAGAAATAACGCCTTCTAGTTATGTTCTGACATGTGTTAATATACTAGATACTACTCCCGATTCCACTTTATTTTTCGACACGTCCATGCAAGAGGAAATTCGTGGAATCCCGGATCACCAGCGCTCTCTGGAGATCCCTAAAATATTCATAAGTAAATACCAACACATTGACTGCCATAAAATGTTCTACACTGATGGGTCACGAATCAATGAGGCCACTGGCTTCGGTATTTTTAACAATAACACCTCGATCTCTTTCAAGCTTGCAGAACCTGCCTCCGTTTATACAGCCGAACTAGCAGCAGTTCACTATAGTCTGGAAATCATTGATACTTTACATCCGAGCCATTATTTCATCCTCACAGATAGCCTCAGCACAATTAAGGCACTACGCTCATTAAAGCTTGATAATCACGCTCCGTTCTTTTTGAAGAAGATACGAGAATACTTAACTAAATTAACAAATAAATCTTATCAAATTACCTTAGTGTGGATTCCCGCTCATTGCTCCATACCGGGTAATGAGAGAGCGGATAATTTAGCCAAAATAGGGACGCTGGATGGTGAATCTATGAAAGACCTATTGCCTTCAATGAATTTTATAGCGCTTCTCGTCAGAGGACGCTTACTAGTTGGCAAACATCATGGGACAATGGAGATCTGGGACGGTGGTTGCACTCAATTATCCCTAAAGTATCAACGAAGAGATGGTTCAAAGGGTTGGATGTAAGTCGAAACTTCATTCGTGTGATGTCTAGGCTCATGTCCAACCATTATACGTTGAATGCGCATCTCCGCCGTATTGGGATCGCAGAAGATATTCAATGTGCTTGCGGAGAGGGTTACGAAGACATTGAACATGTTGTTTGGTTTTGCACTGAATATCGTGAAGCCAGATCCCAATTAATAGACTCCTTACGAGCCAGAAGAAAACCACCCTATGTACCTGTTCGTGATATCCTCGCTTTACGAGATCTTACATACATGAGCCATATTTATCATTTCCTGAAAACAATAAATATTCAAATATAATTATCCCCACAATGTTTCTAGTTTTTTCCCTTGCTACCCACAAACAATTTAGATTTCCTCGCAGTTAGTTAAGTTAGATAAAACGATATAAATAAAGAAAAAAAATAAACAAAGATTACAAAAAACTATCAATAGGTTTACAATGAAATTCAAGAAAATAGAGTATAATTAAAATCATTCAAAATGATGATTATCCTCAGTGTTAGCATTAGAAAGTGAATTTTTTTTATAACGTGATAGTCTTTTTTTTATAACGTGATAGACCTTTGTAACATGTTATGTAAAAAAAACCCGGCGTAAAAAAGCTTTTGCAAATGCCGTGTCAAATAAACGTTTTATGAAAAAAAATATGCGTGGTTCGAAGGTAAGGTCACAATAGGCTCATAACAGATACATTACCCTATATTCCATCTAATGCTGTTAGACAGTCACCGCTCGATTGAAAGAAAGCTAAGTTTTTATTGGCAACTAAAATTTTCGAAGAATGTACAAATAGTGCATGCATACAATGCTTCGAAAAACTGTGCAGTCTCCGATGACAGCAACTAAGAAGTGAAGTTTGTTAACTTTTTCGTATTCCATATAGTCATTTTTTTATTTAAGCTAAATGAAAATTCATAAATTTGAGTTATTACGAATCTGTGAAAATTATTTTCTTTTTTGAGTTTAATTTATTATTTAAATGGACATCATTTATTTTTAACCAAGCTTCATGGTGCAATTTGGTCGCTGTATGGAGAATGTTTTATTGCCAATTCATACAGCCGTTTTTATTTGCATTCCAACCGACCACGAATCATAAACAATCGTTCTATTTTAATAAAAACACCTGCTTTGAAACAATTGTGTCATTCTCGGAATGCCATTGTTAGAACTAAATGTTGTGTCATTTGAATCACTAATGTTACTCGTGTCCTCTTTGTTTCAATTAGTTGTTGGTGTTGTGATAGTTCCTGTCACGATTTTTTGGTATCAGAATATCTACTAGTTATAGTACCAGAAATATAACTGTGAAGTTCGTTTCTCAATGGCAAATCTCGCTACAAAGATATATACATTGTGGAACAGAATAATAAATAAACTACGATATGGGTGCCCTCCGTCTTCTTGTCAACATCACGTTGCACGTGTCTCTCTACTGGTGCAACTAAGCAATTATCTCCCACACGCACAACCTCTAACGGTACACACACATATACCTAACAAATGAAACACACTCACCTGAAGCAGCTTGAATCAAAGCAAAACCCATCAGCGTGTGCCTTCGTCCGAATTGATCCGAAATCCATCCGCTTCCCACGCTGCCCATCGCGGCACCTGCCAGGAAGCACATCTCCACTATGCTGTTCATGTGTTCCCGATCGCACACCAGCCCGAACTCGCTAACAATCGTTTGGCCAAAGATGCTCGAATCGAACTCGTACCCAGCGCAACTGACCTGCCCCAACGAGGATGCATTGACCTTCAGGAAGTAATCGGTGAAGTTCAGCTCGGTCAACTGGCCGTAGGGAGCGTCTACGAGCGAACATCGACCTCCGCTGGGCTGCGTCAGGTTGCGCCACAGCTCGAGCGGGATCGTGCGGAGATGCGCGGGGCGGGCGCACCAGTAGTCGCGAATTGCGGCCTGTCAAAGGTGTTGAAAGAGAAGCAGAAAACAAAACAAAAACAAACTATTAATCATCGGGCACGGGGAAGCGAAATTGTTGCAATAAATAATATGTAGCCGCGAGCTAACAGACGGAAGCCGGTGAAACGACGACGGAAGCACAAATTGGATACCTGTGAGATGAGGTACGTATGGGTGGTGCGTTGTACAGAAGATCGGTTTGGACGATCGAACAGTCGAAAAGTATTGAATTGTGATCTAGGCGGAAGGCTGGGTTTGGTTTGGTAAGTTTGGAAATAATATTTAGTTTTATGTTGCATTACAACGATTCGTTTTTTTTTCTCGAACGAATGTGATTTGCATCCTCAATAACAACAGCAAAATCTAATGGGACTCGGATCCGTTCATTCGAACGTACCACATTCATTCGAAAAATCAACCCGTCGTAATGTAGAAATAAGCCTAATTATAGTAGCTTTGACACTATGATTTGGATTGCTATTTTTCTGGGTCAAGAATCTTTACGGAAACCACAAGTGAATGGTACGATAACTACTAGTAAGGGAATAGAAAATCATTTGAAAACGTCTGCATGCTTTCCAGCTGGCCGGCAATGCTGAAGTAGATACGCAAACAACCGTTTAACGCCCAGGTCGTACACTCGTAGAGGTTCTCGTTAAAATTCTCAGTCGTACCTACTGTCAACATTACCGGTACCGTTTTTATTATTCATTCAAAACAAATTGAAGGGGTATTGGGAGTAAGAAACTCATAGCACATATATATCAGTGCATTGTTTTTGTTACGTTTTGCTGACCATATGCTGCGCAACCGCATTATTTTTCTGTTTTTTTGTGAGTATTACTTTCAGTGCAATGCAATGTGGAAGGAAGTGATTAGGAAAGACATAGTTTAAGACTCGGACTTCCCCTGGAAATGTGCACCTTCATCGTGTACAAGTGCTACAAGCGCTCAACGGTTTCCAAGGTTCCACTAGGTGGTGTAAGCGACTCGCTCAATCACGGTGACATACCTTGTCATGACTTAGGTGGCAATCGACACTAGCAAAGGTGTCGCCGATCATTGTCCGCAGTAAAGTTTGTTAGTGTATAAATAATCAAGGGTGTTATTTTTTTTAATTGGCTGTAATAGGGGTGATTTTAGTTTACCTACGATTAAGATGATGGGTTTGTTTATAAGTTCATGTGTAGAAATACAAACAAGATTAAAACTTGTTCCAATATCAATAAAAGCTGTCTACGAATTTATTGCACCACATACGATTTCTTATAACTTACAAACTTGGCATAAAACAGCTAAGTTATGTAGAAATGCAGTTTATATTGTTTTGTTTACATCCTACACATTTTGGTCGGTAATTTATCTCAAAATGAAAGGTTTTTTTCAGCGCTCCACACAATTATAGTTTACATCCTCGTAATAGCCAATTGTTCTGTTTGCTGCAGCCAATACAGAGCCAAGAGCCAATAGAACGTTATCCTCAAAAATTTCTAAATGCTTCTTGAAATGCTTCCTTTTTTATCCCCAAATCAATCATGCATACTGTCGCGATGATTTGATACAACCCTGTTACAGGGTTTTTTCTTCTACAGTAGAAGAGAGTAAATATGTTCATACGTCTCCCAACCTTTGAACGGAACGGATCGTTATACTTATACACAGTGATGTTCGGTGTGTAAGTTTCAGTGAGTGAAGGTCATCCTTTGTTCGTTCGTTAGCTGCCGTTCTACTGGTGCCGGTAGTAAATCCAGTACATTGTTTTCGCTGGTGCGGAACAATCGACGTTGTTTGCAGATAAGTTTTGCTTTACTTTTTTCCCCGTTTGCTTTCTTTCCTTTTCCCTACTTTTACTCTACCTTGTAATCAAATAATAAGACACATTCCCGTTTATATGACGCTCTGCCCTCGTGCTTAAATGGCCGAGGGCGAAATACCATCTGATGTTATCATGGAAGTCCCTGATCCCCCTAACACTCGCATTGCTCCCCGTATAAAGCAGTACCCACAAGGTTCCTCTGGGCCATGGGTGGTATATTTTCGGACCGGAGAGAAACCGGTTAATATATTAAAACTTTCTCGAGACCTGACTGCTAACTACACGGCCGTAACTCAGATAACACGTGTTCGGGCAAACAAGATTCGAGTTTTAGTGAATGATCTCGGCCAGGCAAACGCGATTGCTTGCTGTGAGCGCTTTACGCAGGAATTTAAGGCGTACGTGTCTGCTATGGCCGTATAAATCGATGGGGTAGTGTCCGAACCGGGCCTGAAATGCGAAGAACTGTTGGAGCACGGGGTTGGCTGCTTTAAGGACCCCTCATTTCAACAGATTAAGATCTTGGAATGCAAACAGTTGTATACCGCAAACACCGAGGGAGGTAAGACTACCTGCTCTTTATCAGGCTCGCTTCGGGTGACATTCGCCGGGTCCTCTCTTCCCAACTACATCCTCCTTGATAAGGTTCGCCTACCTGTTCGCCTGTTTGTACCGCGGGTCATGAGCTGCAGCAATTGCAAGCAGTTGGGCCACACAGCCACATATTGTGGACATAAGAAACGATGCGGCAAATGCGAAGGAGAGCATGAGGATGACCCTTGCGGCAAAGGAACTGAAAAGTGTATTTGCTGCGGGGGCCCTTCGCATGCTCTTAAATCATGCCCTGCGTACAAGCAGCGCGGAGATAAAATTAAGCGCTCCCTTAACGAACGCTCGAGGCGCTCTTATACAGAAATGCTAAAGAATGCTTCGCCATCTATCCTGTCCGAAAATCCCTATGCTGATTTGCTGGCACTATGGCTAACGTTGAGCAAGAATCTGACGACCCACGAGAGGGAATATGTTTGGTTAGTCCAGGGGAATCCAGGAAGAGGAGAAATCTAGCCTCCCCTTGATTGCCTCGTAAGGGTGCCAAGGTGTCGTCCCCTCAGAGTGCGCCAACTACAATCAATAAATCCAACGGAAGTGATGCACTAAAGCCGAAGCAATTTGCTCCAGGACATGGAAATATCAATTCTAACAAGGAGTATCCACAACTTCCAGGGAAACAAAAAACCCCAAGTGTCCCCTTTTTTCCAACAGACACTCAGTCCAGTAACGGACTAATGAAATTTTCTGACATAGTGGACCAATCTGCTTCAACGAATTTTTTAGTATTTGTCGTCAGAGGACACTCAACAGTTGGTAAACCTCGTGGAGCAATGGTGAACTTGGACGATGGCTACATTCGATTATCCCAAAGGTATCAACGAAGCCTTGGTTCAGGGGGATGGATGTGGGTCGGTATTTTATTCGTGTAATGTCCCGACTTATGTCCAATCACTACACCTTGGATGCGTATTTGCGGCGTATTGGGCTTGCGGAAAGTAGTCTGTGCGCTTGTGACGAGGGCTATCACGACATTGAGCACGTTGTCTGGGTGTGCGCCGGGTATTTGGACGCCAGGTCTCAGTTAAAGGATTCCCTTCGGGCCCGAGGTAGACCACTCAATGTACCAGTCCGAGATATGCTGGCATAAAAACGATAAATATCCCAATTTAGCCCCTCTCATTTATTTCTCGTTTTTAGAAGTTTCCTCCTGCCTTGTGGAACCGATCAGCTCTAGTGTGCCACTATGTAACCGCCGTCGCCCTTACCACTACGCCTGCATAGAAGGAAACTGAAGCGAGAGCGACTCGAGGTCCGATGACTTTTGAAGGATTCCCCGCGGGTCCGAAGAATACTATCCGCCAATCCGGTACTCGACGACTTACTAGACTTGTTTCGCTGATCTCCCGTTTGAGCGAAAGTTGCAAGTTTTGCTCTTCTTTCCCTGTCCTTGATACAATTGCTGCTACACTGATATGGAAATAAGCCACCCTCTGAATATCTTGACCAAGCATAAGTCTTCGTTAAAAAAATCAAATTTGTATTCTGTATTCCTAGTTTTACGATAGTTGTTATTTTTACTCTTTATTGAAACTCTTGTCATCCATCTTGTAAATAGAATTGTATCCCTAGTTTAAAGATAACTGTGAAATTTCTCATAAATATTTGTTCCCCCTTTTGTGTACTAAACTATATTGTTAGTGTTAAGGTAACTGTAAAATATTTCGTAAAATACTATTACTCCCCCTCTTGTATATCAAACTGAATCCCTTGTTTTAAAATTTTTCATAAAAAAATCTTTTGGATAATTATATACCCAATTATACCCAATTTTGTTTTAATCCTCTCTTAATGTGTCTAAATCGTTTATCTATACTATTTGGCCACTTCGCAAGGTTTTGAGGGATAAATGGAGGCTTCTTTTGTACATAATAAGAGAAAGTTTAAATTTTTGTATATAATTAGACTGTCAGAAGCAGTGATGCTATGAAAAGTGAAATTTTCATCAATCTTCAGAGCATCAATCGGTTTTTGCTTAATAAATTTTTCCACAAGCATTTGATCGTTTTACAGTCTTCTAGACTTTGTTTCCTTGACAAATTTCCTATAAAAATCAGATATCTATTTTTAGGAGATAACGGGCGACTCTTGGAAGAATTAATGTGCAAAAAACAATTTTCCCATGCGAAATCCCATGTAAACTTCAAACCGTGGGCGCAAAAATATAGTTTTACCGATCGAGCTAAAAATTTGCAGAGTTGTTCTGGGGGCTAAATGGGACCCAAAAAGTTACTCGGAGCCTAATTTTATTTTTTTCATATAACCATGTCCCACTCTATTTACCAAGCATTATGGGATCAAAAGAAAAACGGTACATTGTGGTCGGAAAATCAAAAAAAAAAGTGGAATCAATTATTATTCGTTATAGAGTTATAGCGTCTTCGAAGAGTAGCTATATGGAACCTAGTGCTATATTTGGTTCAACCATAGTAGTTCGGTGTTCAGTCGCTAGGGCGCGATGTTTTCAACTTTTTAATAAAGTTAGATAGAAATACATTTCCTATCATTTCAAATATATCTTCTAAAGATGAAAATTTGTAGGTCCTGTATGTTTCGAGATAGAGCATGTTTGGTTAAGGATTTTACTTACAGATTCTATTTAAAAAAATGCGTCATATTTCAAAACTTGTAGGACTTACAGAAGATATACTTATAATTACCTTATATATAACTTTGTCGTAGACCTCATTTTTCTATCTCGGTCCATTAAAAAGCCCTCCTAGCGCTGGATGCCATTCAACAACTTTGCTAAAGAAACTATAATTCTAAAACGAAAGATAAAGAAAGGACGTGTGAATTGTAGGTTACCCGATTTTTTGGACGTTAGGTACCCTGGGGTTACCCCCCCTCCCCCCGAATTACGAAAATGCTCGTGAATTGCAAAGTTTTAAATGCAATGATCTTATTTTTTTTCTAGGCAACATGAGCTAATTTGGAAAAGCGGATTTTTTTTTTCCATTTCTTGTAAAAAATCTCTATTGGACGCCAGCCATTCAAGTATTATTGCAGTCTACTAATCCGTAGAATGAACATCGACCTCCATAAATGACTTTCTTCTCTCTCTCTCTCTCTCTCTCTCTCTCTCTTCATTCTCTAATGAATCCCAGTAAAAATTCTTAACTCAATATGAAAATTTTTAGTGTAATATTGCAACAGTCATTCATCAACTAATTTCAAAAGATTCGAAAGATTTAGCAAACCCGAAGCGTTTGTTTCGAATCCTGTTAAGTTCGCTGAAAAGAACATTCATTTCTAAGTTTTGGATTCTCCGTTCATGGTTTGGGGCTTTGAAATGAATATTTAGTACAACGAATTTCTCACCCAAAAAAGAAATAGATTTTTCGTGCGATGAAATAAATTATTCAGTGTCAGTCCAATCTTGTTCACGCAAGTGCTATTGCGCGTGGAGACTTTCTTTTCAAACAGGGAACCATTTGTTTGCTAGCTTTTTGCAGTTTGGGGAATCATTCACTTCTATCTTTTTATCGTTCACGTTCATATCATCATGGTTAAATTTTTCATTTTTCCTTGTCTTCTGCACTTATGAGCCATGAGTTTAATCTCGCCCTTATTTGTATTAGTTTTCGCGCTATACTATTTGGCTGTTTGTCTAGAGGTGCAGCTTTTGCAGTTGTCATTATGACCTGACCACAAGTTTGACCACCATTTGTATATCAGATGATAAAATTCAAGGCTGTGTTTTGGAGTTGATAGTGGATAAATGAACATCCGGTTGTGATGCATTCTTATCAGCATCTTCCACGTAAAATATGCCGCTTAAATACAATACAATTCATTCGCGAATTAGGCCAGTCTAAGTAATGTTACAATGCAGCTGTCAGTTTCCTCATTTATAGGTAAACACAGTTCTGTTGACTTAACGATGACGAAATTACTAGAAACAGAGCAGAATGAACACATCAGCTAGAATTTTTTTTACGAATTTTTATTCAATGGAAAATGCTAAATCTAATTTTCACCAAATCTTTCGAAAGCAAACGAGAAAAATTTCCCAGCCTATTTTGGGCAAAGCCATCAATATGGAGCACCTACAGAACTTTTGCGAAATTTTAAATAAAAATTCACTGTAGATTTGTCTGTCATATCATTCAGAGGAGCACATTATGCAACCAAAGTCAAAGCGCGACTTCTGCAAACATGCTTATATACAAAATATCAATCCTTGAGTGATGTGTGGTGTTTGAAAATAACGGACATAGTAGAGAGACTTTGTGAAATCTCCAATCACTTTTGCGTACCTGCAGCATGCGTATTTTTCTCGATTGCACACAGACTGCAAGTTAGGGGTCGGCCTGAGTTTGCTGACCTTGCTGACTTTATTTGATGAATGTGGGTATAGCGTAGTTGGTAAATCGGTTGACCTATACGCAAATCTTCTCGATTAAAATATTAACTTCGCACATAGAGTTGGAGATTTTTCTAGATCGAAAAGACAGGCAAAGAATCTTAAGGTTTAAATCTCTATAATAGAAATAAAAGACAATCTATCTTATCTCCATTCCGGCATTAGCGCTACATGTCTAGCCTAATGTAATCTGGAACAATTGGGTTTTAGGTAATCGATATTGACTGATATTGCATTGTATTGTAGTGTCTAAACGATCGTAAGAAACTTGTTTTTCGTCAATAAAACTTAATTTATTTTGCTTACTACGTGCAAGCTTTTTCAGTATCTATACCAGCTTGCAGGCGGTGAACGAAATACACTTCGGAAGACACAATTGTATGAAGTGTCTGAAGAATTATAAAGATAGCCCTATATTTGGAACAAGAAGTAGTGAAAATTGAAATACTTTTAAGCCAAGATGCTGATTTTCTACTCCTATACTTCTCATTTCAGTAATATTTTCGTATAAGTACCTACAATTGACAACTACGATTTATATAATTTTGATTTGATCCAACAATCTTTTATTCATTCTCCATTTTAATTGCTCTACGGATCACTAACCCAACCACTAAAGCATTCTATGAAGCGACTTACTAATTGACTTATAAAGCTACAGGCCTGACAGTGACATCGTGAAATCACCGCAGGAAATTGCGTCAGGAAAATCTTTCACTACACCCAGACGCCCCCGTGTGGAAACAGTTCTGGTTCGGGATCGTCGTCGCAGTTGACTAGCAACGATTTGGTATTCAAATGCAACTGAAGTTGTTTCAACTCTATTGCGTATTTGAATAGGAATCATTACCTTTTTTATTGCGAAGTAACGCATGTTACTTATACAAAAGCTATTAAAGTATCAATCATGAACTCGTTTTCAATCAGTGGTTTGAACTTGGGCAGCTTGGACAGGCCCCACATTCAATTCGCTGATCCTTGTGTCCGATTAAGCTGAAAAGTTTTGCAAACATATATTTTAACCGAAGGCGTGATTAACTGATCACTCCTCTCGACTTAAGTTCAATGCCACTTGCTATTTTCGTCGTTTACTACAACCATCAAGAGAATCATACTTCCGATCAGCCACGGACAGAGCCGGTCGTTCCAGGCAATCTACTCTCCGGCTCCGGTTGTTTGGTGTTTACTTTTTTTTATTTCAGGTGTGAGTAATTATACCACACCAACTAGTTAGTACAAAGTGCAGCTAAATGCTAAATAAAACAACGATTTATTCGTATAAGCATTTTTTGTGCGGTCTACTCGTAACTGGCGAAAGACATTAAAAAAGTGGAGCTAAACAGATCTAGCTAGGTCATCAGGTTTGGATCGTTGACTTTTTGCATTCACCCAGGCGAGCAACGAGTATCGTTTGTCGCGAATTTTGCACGGATGAAATCATACCGAAGCCATGAGAGAACCGGAAGTAAGAAACATTAGAGAGGGGTTGCTATGTAGGTACTGCAAGCAGGATGTTTGGAAATTATTAGTGACATTTTGCATGGCCATTATTCATTCGGAACATTAGTAATGTACTTAGGATGGATGGGAAAACACATTTTACTATGTGTTTCAGTAGGATTTTCAAGAATTCACCGGTTCTGATTCGGGGTCACGAGGTTGCATTGTGTATAATTACTCAACCTTGCGACCGTCGCTTAGGGAGCCTTTCCTGCAACTTTTGGAAGGTTAAGCTAATTCCGCTTCTCTACTTTGATTTTGGGAGTCTGACCTTTTTGGGTTATGAAGTTTTTTTCATTATCTTGGCATTACTTATCATTGCTGAACTTTACCTTCTTTGTTTGCTGTAAGACCATTGCTCGATTCTGGTCAGTGCTCAATCATACGATGACAACCTCAATTGAGTCCTATGTTATCACCCCAGGGCATCATCTAATATTTGTTTACAAACAGCACAAATCCAGAATCTTGGCAAATTACATCATGCCAATTATCTATAATCGCAATCGAAGACAGCCATTGGGGAAAATCATAGAATACTTTTCCTATCAAACTTGAGCAAATTATGCATAGATATGAACTGTTTGTTTTATTAGGAGCAGTGGCTACCCGTTTTCTGTCGATTACATGTTAGATGGCATGTCATTTAGCAACGGTAATGATGCTTCTTCTCAACAATTTATTGCTTTTTAATGAGCCTGTTTAAAGTGACCGGCATGCTCGTAATCGCCAATGTAATGACGTGCAGAGGAGTAAAACTGAGGTTTGATATATGCGGCATGGAGGTTTCCAGTAGCTATGCAGCACAGACAACTTGTAGGATTTTATTGCGGCAATATTGACGCATGAAGCTTGACGCCGACAGGTTCGCCACTCGGTCAGTGGAAGTTTTTCGAAGTTTGACTCTTTTTCATAGCTGTCCATGCCATTTAAATTAAATTCGAAATCTAGCGAAATTGTGCTATAAACTAATAACTGGAAACAATATGTAGAATTGTAGAATCTTCATTGTTTTCATGATATTGTATATTCGCAAATAGATGACCTTTTAATCTCACCAGTAGATTGCGAAGAATAGTGCGCATATATTAAATGTAACATAATCGCCAAGTCGTCAAAGCAAACTTAATGGTATTTCTATAAATAGCTTGGTTCAAATTGACAGCATTCCAGTCGAAAGCGTGGATGATTGACTGACGTGGGCGTGTAATTCGTGAAACAGTCCGTGTAGTATTCAGAACACTGATCGGCACATTGAGAATTCAATTATTGTGGATTAATATTTATATGTTTAATGACTGATTCCTTGTCTAAGGTCATGGATTGGATGAAACTTGGCACATATATTCAATATAAGAATTTTCATCGATTTCACTGTCGAACAGCAATTTTAAAGAATTTCAATATATAAATAAACTGTCTGAATTAGGGCTATTATTATCAGTAGTAGGTACAATTGGGCAATTCTTTACGAGATTATGTATTTAACAACTACAACTAGCAAAGACAGGGCGCCCATGTTGTTTGTGGACAACAACGTTTTTAAACAGATATAACTTTTGATTGAGGTGAGATATGCTCACAAAAACAAGTAAGGCTTATTAATGTGATTATTGCCTTTAATTTGAGTATTAACAGTTACATGGGTCAGCTCTAGAACTGAAGTTATTGCAAATAGTCTGATTGGATTCCGATTGAGCAGTGCTGCCAGGGACAGTTTACGTTGACGACGGAAAATGATTTTTCATTTATCTTCGTTATTGTGCAATATTATTGAAAACTGATAAAACTTATCAACTTAGACTGTCGTTGGCTACGTTCCCCACGTAATTGAACTATTGTAATTATTCTAGGAGAATTGTATTGAGCATTAGAAGGTAAAAATTGACCAGCTTCTAACACTGCCATGGAAGTACCTATCTTTATGAAAATAGGCTTTTCGTGTTTCTTAACCCCACCGTTTTCAAGGAAAAATAGTTTTGAAACCCTACATGCACTAGAAAAAAGTTGGGCATGAAAGGGTATCTAAGAAAACTGATGCCATCTACTCTTTGCTAGCATAGACCATTTGAATTTCTGTTGAGAGCAGCGCAAGATAATCGTTTGTCCCTTAACCTTTTACGGAGAACAATTTGTGTATTTGGCAGTAAACCATTTGTTTCAGTCCAATTGCCGAGGCGAAACAAGATCATTTTCTCGAACAGCTTTCGGATACAGGAAAGCATTGCAATCGGTCGATACGAGTTGTGGTCGGAGGCTGGTTTTTGGAGGGCGATGACCCACAAGAACTTTTTTAAATTAACCTTTGCGTCCCCGTGATACCTTTCACTCATCAATTTAGGTAATCAATTCGCTCTAGTTTTAGCAATTGTCAACGGATTTCAATCAAACCACTTGCAAACGATCGAGAATTTATTCAAGTTTCTTAGGCTGTATATGTTGGTCAGATCAGATAACCAGTTCCGGATTTATATGGGTCTGTCCAAGGGTCATTTTAGTTATTTTCTTTAACTTTTCAACGTCTAGCTATAAGTCTGGTATTATTATATCCCGTGCATAATCAAAACTTATATACAAACCCTTTTAAGTCTTTTTGAGATGGTAATGGCCACATCCGGGCATCCTGGAACCGGTTCCGGGGGACCTAATAAAACCGAAATCTTTACCAAAAGGTATATCAAATATTACAAATTTTCATGAAAAATACATAACGATGCAAATTGCATGCTCATAGACTATTCCTGGACCCTTTCGAAAGCATCCGGGACATCCAAGAACTGATTCCGAGAGATTTCCTGGAAGGGATTTCCGGAAACAGCAAGTCTTATCTATGAAAAAATTGAAAAAATATACCTGTCATGCGGCACATCAAATTATTTCACCGTGATGATGTATGAACAATGTAGGTTAGGTCATCTAGACATACGGGGATACTTTAGGACCGCATCCGGATATTCTGGAATCCGGTTCTTCGGAACAAATATTTTTGGTAAATATGCGTGTCATGCGGCACAGCAAATTACATTAGTTTGATGATGTATGCACTTTGCGATCACGTTGCATGTCATCCGGCCACAAGGGGACATTTTACGACCGGTTCCGGATGTTCCGGAATCCTGTTCTTTGGACCAAAATTTTTTGGTGAATATGCCTGTCATGCGGCATATCAAATTATGTCAGTTTTATGATCTATGAACATTGCGATCACGTTGTTTGTCATCCGGCCACAAGGGGACACTTTACGACCGGTTCCGGATGTTCCGGAATCCGGTTCCTCGGACCAAACATTTTCGGTGAATATGTCTGTCATGCGGCACATCGAATTCCGTCAGTTTTATGATCTATGAACATTGCGATCACGTTGTTCGTCATCCGGCCACAAGGGGACACTTTACGATCGGTTCCGGATGTTCTGGAATCCGGTTCTTCGGAACAAACATTTTCGGTGAATATGCCTGTCATGCGGCATATCAAATTACATCAGTTTGATCATCTATGAACATTGCGATCACGTTGAATGTCATCCGGACACAAGGGGACACTTTTCAACCCATTCCGGATGTTCTGGACTCAGGGTCTTCGGACCAAACATTTTTGCTGAATATGACTGTCATGCGGCACATCAAATTACATCAGTTTGATGAACTATGGACATTGCGATCACGCCGTATGTCATCCGGCCACAAGGGGACACTTTTCGACCGGTTCCGGAATTTGCGAAATCCGGGTCGTCGGACCAAACAGTTTTAGTAAATATGCCTGCCATGCGGCACATCAAATTCCATCAGATGATTTATGCACAATGCGATCACGTTGTATGTCAAGTGTCACAAAGAGACACTTTTCGACCGGTTCCGGATGTTCCGGAATTCGGTTCTTCAGACCAAAAAAAAAAGAGATGAGGGATTTAAGCCAGGAAAAAGACATCTAAACAGAAGTCGTCTGTTGCAACGGCAATACACCTGTTTTCAAGAAGCATGATACAGTACATAACATGCATTCAATGTAATCACTTGTTACAACCAGTAGCACTAGTGAGAAACTTTTTTTTAAGTCATCAGTTCACCAATTTTCGTAACTAACTACAAGAAAAATCAGTGTGTTTTTGAAATAATAAAACCAAATTAATGTTCTGCATATCAAGCTGATGTTATTTTATGTACCTCATGTCCAACATATTCACCAAAAATGTTTTATCCGCTGAACCGGATTCTGAAATAACCGGAACCGGTCGAACAGTATACTCGTGTGCCCAGATGAGCTAAATCGTGATTGTATTTCTCATAGATCATCAAGCTGATGTAATTTGATGTGCTGCATGACAGGTATATTCACCAAAAATGCTTGATCCAAAGAACCGGACCACGGAATAACCGGAACCGGTAATAAAATGTCGCAGCCTTGTGGCCAGATGACAAACATCGTGATCGCAAAGTTCATAGATCATAAAACTAACCTAATTTGATGTGCCGCATTTCTTGTCCCATCATGGGTTTGAAGATCCCTCGAGAGTTTACGAAAAGCTGACCGGGGTGAATCTTCGATATTTCTGTCACGGACGAATTTCGCTCCGTCAGAACTCAAGAAATCAGCAACAGGTTTTAAACAAATGTCTTTTGTCCGGAAAAAGATTAGGAGGATGGGTACAACTTCAGTCAAGGAGTTGATTTTCTTGCGATATCCAACTCGCCATACGATGTTATACTGCATGGACTGGGATGATCGACTTAGCAGTCTGAGAGTCACCGAACGAATGAACGAATTAGCTTCATTAAAAGGTGTTTCGTTAACTTCATCTTGACATATTTTTTCATCGTGGTTTTCGAAATCTTTCCCATCAGGGATCTGTGCCTCGGAAAAAAATAGCATAGGGTAAAGTGGGGTAAATCCGACCAAGTAAATGGTTTTGGTTGTAAAATGCACAATTTACATCGGATCAAGTCGTTTTATATACCAAATTAAAGGTTAGACTTCTGAGCAACTTTTCATGTATATTATTTTTTTCGCATCGTGGGAAAACTTTGAGATACAAGCGTTTTACGAAAACATTCATTTTTGCTGTTTTCAAAAATGGTGGGGTAAACCCGACCACCTATGTTTTTGTTTGATTTAGTACAGATATTACCCAAATTTTATGGTTTTTCAATGATAAATCAATCAATGTTATGTTATTGAATTGTAACATGAAGAAAATGGAATTAAATGTCAACCATGGAATGTCAAAATCACGAGCAGTAACACGTCAAAATTTTCCCATTTGCACCAGAGAAATTGCTCGACGAATACTATATTCATCACGTTTTTGTGTCTTTCGTTTGTAATTATGAACCATTGTGCAACAAAATACTAAATGATAACAATAAAAATATATTTCAATTTGATAAATAATCATTTTCTTAGCAAAAAATGCGGTCACATTTACCCCACTCTTTAGAGGTCGGATTTGCCCCACCGCGTCATTTTTCATTGCGAAGCAATTAAAAAAAATATGAAAAAAGTTGGACTAAATTCATCTATGCACTTTGTAGGACTTTAATCAAAGAATTTAAATTCACTTACATTTTTTATGATATCACTTTAACAATCAGAAATATCCTGTAGTCAGTTTGAGCATCTCAATTCTCAATGTAGACTAATAAAATCCTGTCATACCACCATTATGATTATTTTCGATGCTCTTCACGACAACATTGATATTAGTTCGCGTAGTGTTTCCGATTTTCGAAAACAGAGTGGGGGTCGGGTTTACCCAACGGTCGGATTTGCCACACCTTACCCTATATGATATGAAGAAAAATCTTTATTTCTAAAAATCTGCGAAATTTTAATCAAAATGACAAAATCTGTCATTTGTAAAACAGTATCTGCGACCAAAAATGTTAAAATAAATCTTTGACATCACAGAAAAATCGGTGAATGTGGTAACCCTGCTACCCACACCTCATTTTAAAGATGTCTGTGAGTAGCATCATGCATACTGTTTGATTATGACAATTGGCTCTTCAATTCCGAAAATGGCAGCAAAGCAAGCGTAGCAATGCAATGGAGCAAATTTTTGCTCGGGCATCGCGATAATCTGAACTACTCGCCCGCCAAATTTTCGAAATCGTTAAAAGTTGCCAAATCGGCTATCACCAACGTAACAAAAGTGTACGGAAAACGTTTGTTGACAGCCAGGAAAGACGGGATCGGAGAGAAATCGGAAGCCAGAAGCCGCAACAACGACAAAAAGAGTAACCAGCTGTTTCATACACGGAAACAAAAAACTACCTAAAATTGAGTTCCTTTGACTCAATCTCGTGGTATCGTGGGGGAACTTAAAATTAGGTAAACCGTGTTGAAGGTAGTTTCCATTTAATCACGGCAAAAATTACAACTCATTGATAGGTTTTTTATACTCAAATTTAAGTTGAATTTACCTAATTTTGAGTTCACCCCAAACAACTCAAAAGTAACTTCCCCCACGGAAGATCTCGACTGAGTCGAACCTCTCGTTTTGTTTTTGACAACACTAATAAGTGCGAAAGCGACGCACAACTCAAAAGTAAGTTAAAAGAACTTTTCTGCAGGTTGTTTTATTTAACCGTGTACTAAACCCCAGTCTCTCCGTCCGAGATGTCATTGGCAAGCCGAGAGTTTCGTCTTCAATCATGAATCGCGCTACAAAACGAGCCGAACTGTCAACTTACAACATGGTGATGTCACTAAATCGCTATCATAAACAAAACAAATTGGCCAGAGAATCCCGGAAGTCGTACATGAAGATGCTGACAAAGTTTGCTTGCGTGGTACAGGATAACGAACCCTACCTCAAGGCAGACTTTAAACAGCTTTCTGAACAGGCATATTATACGTCGAATGGAAGAGGAAAATTTGCAGAGATTTTTAAACACATTAGGCTGTCGAAGTTCGCAAAGAACTATCACGTATGACAGGCCATCTGTTCCTGTAGCTTGCAGAGCGAGTCTGGAAAAATGTTTGTTGCCTTTCCTCTAACAACACAATTGTTTTGTTGTATTTTGGCCAGATTTGTCATTTTGCAATTATGGAAAAAGGCCTTGGAGTGGTATGCCGCGAACAACGGCCAGGTGGTGTCCAATATATTGGGCAATCGTCAAGCGTAACCTCAATAAGACGCGAAAGACAGTTGCCAGCGAGATTCAGTTCAAGCCAAACTGGCGTTCTGCGGTGAGGAAAGTGACCAAGGATGTTTTGTAAACCTTAATGAAAGGAGTCAAATGAATGGTACGGCAATTCGCATTCGCCAAAAAGGAAGTTTGAGCGAATAGTTTATTTATTATGCATGAATTGAACTTGCAAAAGAAGCAAGATTTGATTTTTTATTTAAAAGTTTGACTGACAATTAGTGTGATTAAATTCCGATGGAGCAGTGCTGCCAGGGACAGTTTACATTGACGACGAAAAATGATTTTTTCATATATCTTCGTTATTATTCAATATTATTGAAAACTGATAAAACTCATCAAATTAGAGTGTCTTTGGCTACGCTTTCCACGTAAGTGGACTATTGTAAATATGCTAGGAGGATTGCTTTGAGCATTGAAAGGTAAAAATTGAGCAGCTTCTAGCACTGTGAGGGAAGCACCGATCTTTATGAAAAAAATACTTTTCTTGTTTCGTGACCCCACCGTTTTCAAGGAAAAATAGATTTGAAATCCTACGTGCACTAGAAAAAAGTTGGGCATGAAAGGGTTAATGGATTTTTAAGTACCTCCCGAAAGAACATCCTTGCTACGGGCCTGTACAGAAGTACTGAGATCGGCTTCTGTACGGGCTATCAAGCCTAAATTTCGTCTGAATCATGAAAGCTTATTCTAAATTTATCTCACAGTGTGATCTCCAATTCGTTTGTCTTCGTAGCGAGCCTAAAATCAAACTTCGTGATGAGTTAATCCAATGCGCAGAACTGTCAGATTGCTATCCAATATATGATTATGGGCTTCATTGATTGAACCACAGCAATGTTGTTTTTAGGCGATGAGGAGCTTTTCGGGATTTTGTTTGAACTGGTTCTGGAAAAGCCCGGTGAGTTTTTTCCTTGTGCGCAGTCCACCTTCACTGTGGTTTCATTCAATGCTATTTCAAATTTGCACTTAATAAATAGATTCATTGATTAGATAACTAGATGACAATGCAACACATGAGACCTACTCTCGTCAATGCCAAAAATATTCGCTGAAGATTTTAGGTTTTAGATACTTTCTTATCGATCCATAATCAATCTGTTCCATAACTAATCCATTAATATCGATTACAGATCGTATTTGAATAAGCAAACTCACGACGTGGAATAATTTGTTGTGTCATTATTAGCTGTGAATAAAATGAAAGAAATAATGTCATTGTTACACAACTCAATGCGGAACAATATGGTTTTGCCGAGACAAGCGGTTCTAATCAACCGAAACGCTCCGAACAGAGAAAGTGAGCGATCTAACTTCTTGTTAAAATTGTGCCGGCCCCTTCACCGACCCTGTCCCACTATAGGAACTATTTGGTCTACAAAACATCGCCTAGGTACACAGGTATAAAGCAAAACGTGCCTCAAGTTGAAGGTCATCCGCCGGATTGCAAAAGCTCTCACTTCGTTTCGACTGATTGGCTGATCGACTGCCTTATAACTTACGTTTTGTTTACGATCGCCAGTTCTTCAGGTTAATCATGAATCATGATCAATTAGTCGGTTGCAAGCTGCTTTGGTTCCGCGGCCACGCAATACTTGCCACGGATTGTTTTGATGATTTTCTCTTTATGGCTTTGAGCTCCGTGACATAGCGCTAGGGTATATGAGCTTGCAAAATGTTGGCTAAGCGTTCCTTTACAAGCCGATCTACGTTTACGGTTTTGCCTTTATGCAGAACAACTGAAAACAGTGGAATTCAATAGGCTGGAACGGTGCATATTTTAAAGGGGGTTACGTTATGTCTGTTCTCATTGTGTTTAGATTTGACTCGGAGTTTTTCAAGCGACAAGTCGGCAAGTGGAGAAAATGGCTAACGAATCGATATTGTCTATGCTTGTTTATGTTCGGTAGCAAGTTAAATGACCTGGAAAGGAATACTACTTCTAGAGCATGTCTTGCACTTTCGACCTTGCACCTACGGTTAGATTCAGCACCACCAGCAATGGTGTATTCAATGTGCCTGTTGAGTGTGCTCAACGAAATGGAAAGTGTCTTGATGATACAAGCCGTTATTATCTTGCTGTCAGATAATTCACATATTTTGAAGCAATGTCTGTAAACGTATATTTAAAATGTCTGTAAAAGGCTGTAGATTGTTGTTAAGTGCTAGTTACATTAAAGTCAAAAGATTCGCTTTAAAAACAGGTTGAAAAGAGAATATGATTTGCAATAGTGCAATTATTCGTTCACCGCAATTATTTTGTACATTTGTACATTTTAAGGCATGAAATTTAATCGGTTATTAAAAAATGTTAGGATTCAAAGGTTATTTCGCTTCAGGAAAATTATGAATTTTCAAATTTTAGTCTTTGTTTGCGAAAATTCTAATATTTTCAAACCATCCAATTTGGAATAATTTTTTACTTGCAGCCCTTTACAAGTGCGCGGAATATGTTTACCGGTGCAATCGTTTTATCCATTAAAAACAGCTATCAGCTATACTAATGACTTTTGCTATAATTAATATTCCCCGTTCTGCATGTTTACACTTTTGTACTGTCAACTGATAATAAACCAACAGCACACAGAAAAAATAATTACTTAAATTATGATTGAAAAATCAGTTTCACAAATGAATGCTAATTAATTAGGTCACAATAGTAAAGTTTTTACAACATTTCGCTGCGATACTTGATCTTCTATTTCGATAAAGTTATTTATTGATCAATATTTGGGGGTGGTAACCCGATCAGAACGACATAACAGAAAGCTATCAAATTTATATCTCATGTTGATATTTATTACTCACTGTGTTATTTTTGTGATTTCCCTATCAGCAAGGCAAGCAAACTTATATCAAGATTATATCTTCTGGTGATATCATTGAACTGCTAATATGATTTTAATGTACGCATATAACGATGATGTTATAATATAGTACATATTCTTTCGCAATTATCTTTGAACGCTAACTGTACACTGTAAAGCGGGCAAATGACCAGTTAGTTAAAGCCCCAATAAACAAACCAATCGATCAACTGTGAATGATAGTTATATTACACGAATGATCGTCTATTTGCTAATACGCTGAAGCCTCCTTTTATGCGTATTTATTCAACTTTTTAATGTAAATTTTCGAAGTTTTTATTGATTTCCTTTTATTTGCGTTTTCCGAATGGACATTCAAAGCTCCACGATTTTGAGAATAGATAAGTTTTAGATGAAAGTGGTCGGAAAACTTGAAAATAAGGTGTTTAACCCACTTGGTTGCATTTTGATTAAGAGATTACCTATTTTCTGATACACTCGTCTGACACGCAATTTCGAATATGTGGCTTATGATTTCAATGTTGAAACTTTTATTCAAAAAGTTTTGGAATCGCAAAATTATCAACAAGCTATTCTAAAGAATATAATTTTCAAATAAAACTTATTTTAAAGAAGATGCAGGAAGTATCAAGCACACCAAATGAAATAAAGAAACGCGGATTCAAATAAAAAAAAGCATTTTTTTAAACTATTTGTTATGGTTTAGTCAAATGATTCTATAAATAATTTCCTTTTAATTAACTGTGCATATTGCGAAAACGAATTTTCAGAACTCAAAAAACAGTTTGATATATACTGATTTCCACAATACCGTTATGAATTTTGAGGACCTTCGAGGATCTTCAGTCCGATTTCTCCAATTTATGCGGGGTTTTCATTAACAACCGAAATTTGTCCAGTTTGTGGGTATCTGATTTTGTGCGTTCTCCGAATTACCAAAGTATTTTTTTATTTAAACCCCCGCATAAAAATGTTTGAGTTTGAGATTGTTGTATCTTTTCATTCCACCTAATACAGTTTGACATTTATAATGAACTGACAATTACTTTGAATGCGCATATGTACTAACGTTTCTGTTGTATTCGATGGTGCTTCGTTCGTCTTAAAAAACATCGAACTAACAAATTTTCGTAATAATCAAGATACTTGATTCATTATGTAGAAAGTTAAAAAAAGGAATAATGCGAAAAAAGATTAATATTTGTGAGTATGCTGCATAAAGCTATCAATATTTCAAAATGGCTTAGAAATCTCTGAATAAATACGCATCCCAGTTGGTATTATTGTTTGCTGTTACAATTTAAATATGTGTTTTAAATAGTGCTTGAAATAGCTTAAAACTTTAATGTAAACAAAGTATTGAATAATTTACTCCTTAAAACTAAATAAAATTTAGAAAAGAAAATGTATTTTAGAAAACATGAAATATTCTAAAATTCGTAACACCGAAGAATCCTCAAATTTTATGATTATCTGTTATAATATTCTCAGTTGATAGATTGAACTTTTGTATAAAATTGTATTTCTGCGAATTTATTAGATGTGAGATAATTGTACTGGTTTGCTTAATCTTCCCCATACTGAAAATGCTAATAACAGAACCCCAAAAGCGACTTTACTTGAAATCTCAAAATGCAAGCCTCAAAACTCTGTATTTGTTTCATTGAATCTATTCGGAAACATAAGTAACATTTGTCGTATTCTCCGTAAAATAATGTAGGTAAATTATCCGCTAAATGTTACCATATCGCATCGACATTATTTCTAAAAATCGTGTAAATCATGTTAACGTGCAAGAGAAACGCCGAAGAGCACTATTCAGATTCTAAAAATAGCCCCACTTTCCTAATCTGAAAAGATATTATAAAGCTATTCAGTCTATCGTAATATAGGCAGCTGTAGTAGTGAGCAAAACTGTATGAAAACAAAGTGTATTATACAAGGAAAACAAACAGTCCTTAGGCTTTGGCATGGTTCAATGTGTGCGTTCTGGAAACATCTTCTGCATCTATAATCGTTTTGCCCTTGACGGATGCGTGGAATATTATGCTAACATTAAACATCAGTCGAAAACAACGTCGTTGGTTCATACAGGAAACTTTCCCCTCAAACTCGGAATACCCAGGTTCAAAGCGGCAATATCGACAAATAATAATCTGCGTGTCCATATAATCACTATAAAAATCAGCCAGCATGTATGCAATCATTTGTGGCAATGCTATAAAAGCTTTTGCTGCATGAAGCTTTTTGCTACCAAGCAAAAAGTGCCCTAATGTATGCTTAATTTTTCTCGTATTCTATTTTTAGACGTGCACGCTAAAATCGTTGATGTTATACAATAAGTAATACACGCTATGTTGGGTTTAATTATGCTATCTCACGTTGTTATGATCGTGTTATATTGCTATCAACGTTTGTTATAAATGTGATATTCGTAGAGAATTTTTTGTTAGAATTTTTGTTATTTTAACACCTAACGGTTTCTACTTTATAGCAAAATTTGATAGGATTTTTTTCGTAACAAAATATCAGCATGTGTTATAATTGTGTTATTTCCTTCTGATCGGGTAAGGGTTAATTCTGTTTTGGCGATACAGAGAGTGTTATTCATACGATTTTTACATAATAATTCCTTAATTGAACAATACTTCCTACTAATTTTCTTGGCAACATATTGAAAATTGAGTGAGTGACAGTGAATCTCCGGAGGCTCCTCGACGAAAACCTGTTCTGCAATGTATATCATAACTCAAAGTCGCCTGAAATTTTGCACAGTTTTTCTTGACATCATTATCCAGGTATCTCCAGGAGATTTTATTTAGCAGGTAGCACTTTGAAGCCAAAATTTCGATTTTTCTAATAAATCGGTTAACATGCTAATGTAAAAATAAATGTAACGAAATTTTGGTTAAAGGATCTTGAAGTTCCCTGGATAATGATGTGAAGAACCGAGTAAAATTTCAGAACGATTGGTTCTGGAGATTTTGAATTATGATGTTCACCGCATGTTTATGAGGTTCCTTTTGAAGATTCACTGGCAATCGCCCAACTTTTAATATTTAGCTGTTAAGGAAAATGTTGTTCAATGGTTGCATTATTGTATGGAAATTGAGTGAATAGATTAACACTCTCTGTATCGCCAAAAAATGATAACACACATAGAACACGGTAGAAAAGGGAAGAAATACTTGTATGGGGAAGAGGGGCTAAAACGCACCCCCTAAGGAAATATGATCATGACTTTGCTATAGAACATTAACAGGGAGAATTTAATTATTGATATCGTTTAGCCAACATTTTCCTCTGTAATCATAATCATAATCATTGCAAAAATTTCACAAATGAAGATTCCACGAGAAACCGGCCGACTGCAAAATATGACGATGGTCAATTCGTACGAAATTTTGCAGTTGTGTTCTGCATGTTTTTTTCTGCCATGGGCAATATTTTGATATGTGAGAATTTTTTTAAAAAGGGCGTAGACGTTTTCACGTGCATTATCAGAAAAAAATTGTGCTATTACTACATTTTATACTGCTAAACTGTCTGAGAACGAGTTACAGGAGTACATGTAGAACACTAGTTTAGGATTGTCGTTGGAGTTCCCATTGTTTTTGCGTCGGAGCATGTTTGTTTTGCTGTCGGTATATGTTTGATAAGGTATCGAAAGTCTCGCACGTAGAGAAATATGGCATGCTAGTAACCACAATCCGTTTGGTTGTACTTCAAATTAGTAAAATGTTGAGTTTGCCTATTTTCCCTTTGTCACGTTTATTCTGCTATGATTTTTATGCAGTTTTTATAAACCGCACAAGCAAATGAAAATTTATCAAAATTCAGTACAGGTTTAGACAAATTGTGCATTCTAATTAGTGAAAACACATCAGCCAAGAATGGCCATTGTTTTGCTGGCTAAAACAAACAAAAATGATTATGAAACAACGATAGAGGATTTTTTTGCTGTTTTTATTTGGCTCATTTGACAGCTATATCCTGGAATCAAAACAATGATGTTCGTACCACTTATTCCAGTGACAATCCTAATCTAGTGTTCTGTATCTACTGTTACAGAGAATGAATAATTCTATTGGTCACTGCTCAGTGACGTCATGTATCAAATATGACAGGTGGTGGTCCTGTTGATTACATTTTGAACTACGAGATTACTCGTATCCTCAAAATAATACATTGGGATGCATTTGAAATATATTGTGATGTATACATGTATACATCATGTTTTTGGAAGTATACAAATGTTCTCTGAAACGCCTTACAATTAAATTGTGCTATTCACTACTGTGGGAAAATGTATATGAAAGATCTAATAAGTGAACTAATTAATTGTTTATCAATTACTTCGAGTGTTTTCTGAATCGGCAGGTAGTTTTTGCGGTAAAATTTCTTGCGAATTAATTGTTAGCACTTAGCTTATTTTAATGGAATCCAAAACTGTTAAGTCCAAACTGTAAACAAAAGGACCAGTACTTGTCAAATTTGTGAGGTTAAGGCATTTCATACAATGGTCAATACGAAAAAAGATACACTGAAAAAAATGTTGTGTCATATTTTGAAGATCATTGCATGATGGATAACTTATTATTAAAGAAGTTTTTTTTACAATAACCTTACACATGTTTTTAATTTTCATACTAAGTGATATAGGAAACTGTAATTTTCTTAAAAAATATAAAGGGCGAACACGAAATTATTGCGACACCGAAAATGTCATGCCAATTTTCTTATAATATTTAAAATCAAACCATAATTTTAGGGTAGTTTTATACATATAGTTACTTCAAAAATCAAAAGAAAAGTTAATCGATGGAGCCTTGAGTGTAAAATTGAACGCATTTTCGCTTGATGCCCTCCTTCAAAGTCTTTACAGTGTCATCCGGTACCAGTTTCTCAGTTTTTTTCCATTTTCTTAACATGTCCTTCTCGTCTTTGACTGTCTTCTTGCTCTTCCGAAGTTCCCGCTTCATCATTGCCCAGTACTGCCCCACCTGGCGCAGCTCCGGACAGTTTGGCGGATTCATGTCCTTTGGAACAAAATGGACAGAATTGGCCTCATACCACTCCAGGACACTTTTAGAATAGTGGCATGATGCCAAATCTGGCCGAAATAGCGGAGCTTCGTCGTGCTGCTGCAAGAACGGCAAAAGGCGCCCCTCGAGGTACTCAGATTTGTAGATCTCGCCATTCACTGTGCCCTTTGTCACGAAAGGCTCACTTCTCAGTCCGCAAGAGCAGATGGCCTGCCAAATGAGATATTTGGAGGCGAACTTCGACATTTTCTTCTTCTTAAATTTGTCGTCCACATAGAACTTGCTCTTGCCGGTGAAAAACTCCAACCCCGGAATATGCTTAAAATCGGCTTTTATATACGTTTCGTCGTCCATCACACAGCAGCCATATTCTGTCGGCATCTTCTCGTAGAGCTTCCGTGCCCGAGTTTTAGCCGTCGATTGTTGCCGCTCATCGCGGTTTGGGAAGTTCTGTACCTTGTACAGTACAGTAGTCCATCTCTTTTCTTTGCATGCTGGACGTAGCTCTGCGACATGCCGATCTTTTTAGCCAAATCATGGTTTGAGACGTTGGGATTTGCTTTAATCATCCTCTTCACCTTTCCCTCCGTCTTTTTGTTCTCCGGTCCCGGTTTTCTTCCAGCTCCTTTGCCGTGGTCCAACGTCAACCGCTCCTGGAACCGCTTCAACACTCTGGAGACGGTTGAATGGTGAATATTCAACATTTTTCCCAACTGCCGGTGCGACAGGTCAGGAAATTCCAGGTGTTTGGAAAGAATTTGTTCTCTCGACTCGCGTTGGTTCACCTCCATTTTCGAGTTTGACAGCATGTAAACAATACACATCAATGAGAAAGTGTGCAAAATTTGGTTGATTTTTACCCAATGGTAAAAAAGTTATGCCCTGTTGAATGTGTCGCAATAATTTCGTGTTCGCCCTTTAATTCAAAGTATCATTTTGAATCAAAGTGCATCTAACAAAAATCTTCCAAAATGTGATAGTGGTCGAGATATTGGGAATTTTGCTTTAAAAAAAAGATTAATTCGTGCAGGTATGCCCTTTTTTAAAGTTATTCGCGTTTCCCTAATCATAAAATGTGAACAATCTAATGTTTATTGTTTTAAAGACGTAAAAAACCTTTTTCAGTGTATATGTATCATGCAGAAGCTTTCAATAAAAAAGTTTTCCTCACGAAAGCTTTTGACATATTTAAAAAAAATCATACTATTTGCAGTTAAAATTACAATTTTCTTTTTGAATATTCTAAACGCCATTTTTAATCAAAATGATCATCACAAAAAAAAATTCTAATTGTAGTAGTTCTCGAGATATTTTAAATTTCGTCTGAACAACACAATTATTTTGTTTTAGTACGACCTCTTAATAAGTTATTCGCGCTTCTCAATCAATTCCAATTGGTTTTCAAAAAGCCCGTAGCATTTCCTGTAACTTTCCCTTTGACATCAAGGCAATATTGTAAACCATTTCAAAACTCCGATCCAATGCCCGATTTTTCGTGAAATGGAATACCTTCTGATGGTGAAAATGCAGTTTGGGCTTAAGGAAGTCCCCTGTGTTCAGCATCATCATCTCCGCAATGCACTATTGGTATCATTCAGCATGTTAGTCTAAGCCGAAAGTTTAGTTTTGCGAAATTAGGTAAAACGTGTGGTTGAAAGTGAAAACGTTGCAACTATGATTACCGCGAATTTAGAAAATGATTATATAGAAATATTTCATCGCGTCTCCTGAGCTAATTGCAAAATGAATGTCGCTATACGGAGAAGTAGAATCCGTTACACCTGTTACTTGGAGAAACTTCTTCCCGGGTGTTCCCAACGGTATTCTTTGGGCGAGGATGCAAATTTTCGAAGTGCAAGCAATAAAAAATGTCTTTCTTCATGGGTGATTGAAAAAGGTAACCAAGCTATGCTATAATTTTCCAGTATTGACCATACGAGATATATGATGTTTTAATTGTATATGGATCATTAAAATTGCCTTATAAATGCATAAATGTTATTTGCTCTATTGATGATTATTTTGTAATGGTCAATAAATGTTAATCCCAAATCTTTAACTCTTCCGCACTTTTGTATCGCTTGATTTCCTACAGTGATTGAAATGTCAGGTGTATTTCGTTTCCTAACAAAAATTATTGCATTACATTTTTTTACGTTTAATTGCAGGAGGTTTTTGCCTCGCCAGAGATAAAACATATGTATTTCTTCCTGTAATATCTTTGTGTCTTGTTCGTTCCTATTTTTCTAAAATGAGCTTCATGTCGTCGGCATAGGTAGGAAATTTTATGTATTTGAGAATGAATGAAATGTCGTTCACGAATAAAATGAACAAAAGAGGGCCTAGATGGGAGCCTTGAGGAACTCTTGATGTGACTTGAGACGAATTTCGCACTAAATCGTATTCAGAATTGGCAGCACCCTATCAGATTTTAACGAAACTTTCTGGTCATCAAGACTTTATCACAAAAAACCACTTTGAATACTTTGTTTTTCCAAAAATGATCTCGATAGTATTTTGAAAAGGGTCAAACTTTTTTACCATTTTTTTTTTCAAATGGCTATAGTCTAAAAATGACAAATCCTACAAAAAATGTAGTAGGAGCGACTTTCACGAAATTAGTCAAATTTTTGAATAAAAATATTGAAAATATTCTTCATCGACTCCTACACTGAAAAAAATCGATTTTGAAAATTTAAAGTCGATTTACAAAAAAATCCCATCTTTGATTTGGATGAAATGATGTTCCAAGATAGGTAATTATGTTCCCTACCTACCGTCAAAAATTCAATTTGGGAACATTCAAGAAAAAAAAGTTAGTTGAAAGAACTTTCCCTTGTCCAAACTGAATTTTTTCAGCGTGTATTTATTTGGGGTTCATAGCCTACAGACCAGAACCCAGAATCCTGAGAAGAGAACACAGACTTCATAGCCCATAGAGTCCCGAGGAGAGAGACCAGAATCCAGAGTCGCGAGTTCTTAACCCAAAATACTGATGCGGGTGTAGAGTCCAGAATCCAGAGTTCAGTGTCGAGGATGCAGATTCCAGCGTCCATAGCGCAGCGATCAGAATCCAGAGGACTGAAGACAGTGCTCAGTTTTAAACCGTGCTTTGTATGATTTACTACCATCGCTGACGCATGTCTTCACTTGATTGTTAACCTAGGTCATGCTCCCCCGTTCAGCCTCCGTTACTGTCCGTTGCGTTGCACTAGTTGTTTTACGCGGAAACAAAATCGGCATACTTTTCCTTGCCAATGGAGTGCAATCCTATGTATAGTGTATAGTGCTTAAAACGGCAATAATCCCTAAAATGACATTCATATGATTTCGAGAACATTGCCTACATCTTTACTAACACGCATGCAAAGTGTATTATCTGCATCTTGATCCCTGTCAATCAGGAGCCGTTTCAATGTCCGTTGGCGATTCAGTTCTTGATTGACTGCGAATCGTCAATGGGTGCTTTGTTCTGGCCAGGAACAGGTGATCGTTCAATAGTAGACACAAGAAAAATCGTGTGCTCAGAACATCTATCGACAAATGTATGTATCCTTCCTGATTGCTGATTTGTAGATTATGTTTTCAGTTGGTTGCACAATCGTTTTGCGTTTCGTTTGATGTGGCGTGAAGATGTCTGGCCGGCGTGCAGCCAGCAGACTGTAGAAGGCTGTAAATAGATCGATAGATTGCTTTTAACAAGGACATTACCTCAGAGCGCACTGGTTCGGATGGTTTAGCAGGAAAGGGATTTAGTATTGCTCCTGCCTTACATTACAAATAGAGCAAACAGTATCAACTTAATTGGTCTGTACAGGTGCTCTCTTTTTTGGAAGCTAACCACTATTGAAAAAGGAAGTAACTGGTTCTGTAGAATTGATGGGCTGGGGCTAAAATTATTATCAGAAATCAGTGACTCCTAAGCGTAAGAAATTAATTAATTAATATCCCACTGCAGGTCTCTTGCCCTATAAATAACTATTATCTCAGTTTACTTAAAAACTTATATTCACCGTGCCTTTCATCGTTCGTACTATAGTCTAGTTCAAGTTCATCAACAATCCCTTTGTGTGGTATTTGCCTACGTACTATCTGGATTGAATTTGTATCTTGGTCCCTGGTCTAGTTTAGTATAGTTTGTAGTAGGTTTAACCATTGCCCTTTTCTGATTTTCTCAGCTCTGTCCCAGATGGTGGGACTATGAACAAATGGTTGATTGAAATAAAATCGTTTATGTGTACCTAGCAATCAATAGGCAAATCAGTACGTGCTAATAAAATGAATTCACTTACCGATCGCAACAACGTGCCGACTGCTGAATACCTACTTGTATTGTACTGTGTCTTTGATATTTCACGAATGCAGACCGGGGGACCTAATGAACTGTATTCTATTTGTTGTTGATGGAATAGCAACTCTATAGTTTTTTTTAATAGAGATAAATGATTTTTCCATTTTATATCCATCCATGGCTTGAACTAGAACCAATTGTGTGGGAGTTGATTGAGTCCTTATGACAACGATGAAAAGACATTTTATATCCGAACTCTGGGCATACATTGGGATTAGTTCAAACGGCAATTAGTCGCTCGAGTTCAAATGCATGAGGAATCCTATGGGACACCCTAACTTTGATTTTCCCCGGATACATTTCCGACCGTCCTTCGAAGTAGATATTAATGGAGAACAAGATGCCGTAAAGTCACGCGAAAATTAGCATAAGGTGTGAAGCTTGTCCAATTGTGCTTCTCTTTGCAATGTGCAATAGAAAATGGAATGCATTCAGGAATGGAATTATCCAATGAACCATATCCCACGATAGGTAGACGTTAGGTCTATACAAGCTGAAACGAAACACCTGTTCTCAGTGGAAACTAATCAACTAATGCAGCTAGCATTGCATTGTTGTTAGAAGCATTTTAGTTTGAAAATGATGGAGGTTTTGCTATGCTTACAAAACCACTTATAAACAATAAATCTGTCATGTTAAAATTTATTGGATTCTTCTAAAGCATTCTGTTTTTATTTAAAGGAGCCAGTGCTGAATAAGGTCTTTGAATTTATTTTCTAAGGATAGTTTCAAACTCTAACTCTGCTTTAATCTTTTATCAAGAATACTTTCAGTATGCTATAAATTGGTCTCATATATCCATGCGCAGCAGACCCGTGCACAAGGGGGTAATTTTGGGGGATCAACCTCTCCCCCATGAGGGTTTTGATTAACTTTTGGTTTTTTTAACTTTCTGATTAAGAATCAAATTATACTGCAAGCTTTTTTGGCATATAAAATGGAAACCAGTCGTTGAAGGATCCCTACACAGAGATGTTAGTCAGTATGTATATTTCTCCTTCTTGGAGAAAAGTTTGGGTAAAGGCCCAAAACCTTAAACTGAATTAGTTATTGGAGAGGTGTTTCGAGTTCCTCTCATCAGAATCCGACACTAACTTACTGACAGGATTAGGCTAGCGTCGGATTGACGCTTAGCAGCACAAATTGTGTATTCATTTTTGGGAGCTAGCGTCAATCTTACGCTTGCTTAGTCCTGTAACCAAGTTAATATCGAATTCTGCTAGCTTAGCTTAGCTTACGCCCGTGAGTTTCTCGTGATTGATCAAAGCCGGTTGAAATTGCATATTGGACCAATTGTATAATACTTAGGAATACTACATCATACTCAACGTGGAATCTAAAGAGACTAAGATTGTATTATGATATATACGGTAGATAGCCACGTCCATGCAGGTCGATTATGGGATGGGAAGGAATGTTAGTTCAACACTAGTGACTATTATGACCGAGGAATTCTCTGCATCATTCACAAGTGTCGCAGGATAGGATTGGTGTTAGTAAGTAGGGAAATTAATCAGGATATATCTTGGTAGATATTATGATTTAGCTAAGTACTCACGCGCTTTGTCTTTTTATTTTAGGTCAAAGTTTTCACGTGTGCGACCTCCAGTAGAAATATGAATGCCGTTCGAATAGGCAGTTTAATTTTTATTCTGTCGCAGGGCGTTACATAAAAGGACAAAGCCGCGTGGAATTTAATAAAGATATCTCTTCATCTATAGACAATATGATCTTAGTAATATGTACGAAAGTCGCTCGCAATCAATTTCCGAGAACACAATACGAGCAATTTGAACTCCGAACAGCCGACCATCGGGAGTATTGCTTCTTATTAACACTTCAATGATCATTTCCAAAGTTTGCAGTAAAAAGCAAGCACACAAAAGGTATAAACGTGAAGAAATTCTCTGCGAAATATTAATGACAAGTTGGCATCTCCACACTCCCTATCAGACACGTTTCCATAATTGGGTTAAATGCCAAATTGCAAACGACATGTTTATTATGCGTAATAAAAATAATAAACACAACGACAAGGGCTCTTGATCCATCGGCGGCCCAGAAGAAGAGTGAATGGAAGAAGAGCAATACTGGCAAAGACCGAGCACCATATGAGTGGTTCAAACTCGAAAGAGTGACGCAGAGTACTGCACTCGATAATTTTGAAGAAAGGGCCAGGAGTTCGATTTTACGAAGTTTTAGCTTCTGATAGCCCGACACTTTTCTGACAGAGTGAAGTTCTGGAGTGTTGAAATGTTTACCACTGATTAGTAAAGCAAAAGTAGTACAATGCTAGTGTCAGACTCTTAAAAGACCTCAAGAAATAACGTTTGGATGTATTCGTTAATGTAGATTTGTCAGTAGGCGGTTCCAGATTTAACACAGAATTTTGACACATCTACAGTGTGCTTGCCATACAAAAACTTTTTGTGCAATTCGACAGCTTCATCTTAGGCCAATTTAATAAATTTCATACATGAAAGTTTGTTACGGTTTTTAAACCAAAGCTTTGAAAGGTCTACCTCTTTTGAAAGGCAATAATCTTAGTATTTGAATGGAGATATTTTTGTTTCTATAAAAATACGGGAAAGTGGGGTACTGGGTCATTTTGGCCCCAAAATCCCCTGTTTTTAATGATTTTTCTGCTCCGTTATGCAAATCATACATATTTTGTAGTTTTTCTAATGTGAAAAAATCTCAAAAATCGAACGAAACCCTTTTGACCTTAGTCCGAATACGAGAAGTTGGGGTTAAATGGCTTTTTGTCATTCATATTAAATTTTATCATTTTCTCATGCATATATCTCTATTATTCTTCATTCAATTTTCATAAAATATAACTTGTTGAGCGTGTAATATTCTGAGGAATAAAGCAAAAATAAAAACGTTAGAGGTAAAATTCAGAAACATTAAACTTTTTGATATTTACTCTACAAATCTCATTTTTTTCATTATTTGTCCTAATACCTCTTCCCCTATTTTCTTGGAATGAAACTTTTCTCATGTGATCTCTAAGCATATTTTACACTAAAAGTAGTAAATTAAATAAAAAATTTGTTGTTAAATGAAGTTAAAATGTGAAATCGACACTATATGTCAGATAATTTAATGTTCCTGAATTTTACCGGTAACGAATCTATTTTTGTTATAATCCTAAGGATTTTTCACGTTCAACAAGGTATAGTTTATGAAAATTGAGTGAAGAATAATAGAGATATGTTCACGAGAAAATGATGAAGTTTAATATGAATGACAAAAGGCCATTTAACCCCATCTTCTCGCATTCGGACAAAGGTCAAAAAGGCTCCGATCGATTTTTGAGATTTTTTTACATTAGAAAAACTACAAAATATGTATGATTTGCATCACGGAGCAGAAAAATCATTAAAAATAGGGGATTTTGGGGCCAAAATGACCCAGTACCCCACTTTCCCGTATTTTCATAGAAACAAAATATCTCCATTCCAATACTAAGATTATTTTCTTTCAAAAGAGGTATAAATTGTAATTTTCTGATTGCTACTTCAAAAGTTATAGCATTTAGTGTATTTTTCCTTCATATTTTCCCATAGCACCAATTTAAAAAAATTTCAAGCGAAGTGGGTGGGGGTCTAAAATTGTCCAAATGATGTGAAATTTGGCATCTGAGCTTACTTTGACATTTGTCACAATATGAGAGGGGGGGCCTTTGAGAATTCAAAAAAAAAATTTTTGCAATGCCCTAGTGTACATGTATAAGATAGCTAAAAAATCTTCATAGTTTAATTTAAAAAAAATCATATGTATTCCCCTAGTTTTAAGAAATTTAAAATGTAAAACAAAACAAAATTGGCACCTTTAAGCTAACGCAAACATGCCTTATCAAATAAACGATTGAATAATAAAAAGTCTAGAGAAGTCAGTCTTGGACAAGTTGAACTCCCTAATATAGAAGTAGAGTATGATAAGTGTCTGAAGCAACTAACTGCCCAAATGATTCCGAAACGGTGCAGTTCATTGAAGCTTCTTCATTTATAAACAGGTCGAGGTCCACGATTCGATTCCGCCTATTACTCACTCTACACATTTGTGGCATGTTCAATACAGACATTCCGTCCAATAATGTAGTACTCGCCCTCGAAAAGGTTGAATCAGAAGGGTCTGGGAAGGCATACCCACAGGGGGTACACTTCAGGTTGGTTATAATCACCAAACAGTAGATGTGCCGTGTTGGGGTCAATGGAAGTTGCGTTAAGTGCGGAGTCTATGTGGTTCTGAATTACTTCTATATCAATAGCAGTATTGGGGCGAATATATACTACACCTACACAGATGTTGGTATCGGGACCACTCAGAGTTGGTCGAGATTGTCATGTTTGTGTTTGGATGAGAGTCGGTTGGAGACAGCAATGAGCACACCACCACCACGCTTTTTCCCTGCACTGCACATAGGAGTATTTGACCAAAAAAGTTGGCCGAAAGTCAAATTTGCAAAAACCGTTATCAGGATTATACTATATCACATTGTCCGCGCGAAGTTCAAACTTTTACAGATTGTTCTTTTGAAAATAATGGATAATTCTAGGCAAAATTCAGGTTTATTTGCTTGGGAAATGAAATTATAGTTTTAGCGCTCCAAAGTGCTTCGGCATCGGCTGATTCATTTCGAAACACAATTGAAGTAAAATATGTAGTTCTTTTCTGCAAGAAATGAAATCGATTCATAACTGAAAATAGAGAATAGCTTCAGTAAACTATTTAATTCGCCTTCTAGAAGGTTCCATCGCACGCTGGGTGTCCTGTTGAAACTTTGGAGCGTGTGTAGCAAACAAAAAATCCAAAATCTTAAGGAAACTGTTCTTGTTATTGAATGTCAAATGCAGTTCAGATCTGTCAGCGTAGTGCAGGTAATCCAGTTGATCCCAAGATTATGAAGGTTATTTCAAGGTGTTCAGGAAAGCCGTTGAAATCAATTACACTTTGAAAGTTGAGACTTGTAAAAAAATATTCTCCTGGAGAAGATTTTTCCATACTTGGTGAGGCGAACTTGACTAGAAGGCCAAATAAGATAACGCAAAAAGCTATCAAACATGCCTTTTCTGGTTATTACATCCTAAAATCTGCTAAATTTACTTCTTATTAACCGAAATCCTCAATAATGAAAATTGTAATACACCCATCCTTTGGAAATACAATATGTAAAAAATATCTTTTTAACATTTGTCAAATAAGGTCAGTCTGTGATTTCGGCCAGGTTTTTCAATCAAATACTCCTGTGTGTACTGTTAGGATCGCCATCGTTATGGTATACCGAGTACCTTGAGCCAAATAATTGAACAGAGTTAATTTGATCATTCAACCATGTTTCGGTTAAAACATTAACATCATGATCGACATCTGAAACAGCGACGAACAGCTCATCAATCTTTGTGTGTAGTCCTCTCACGTTCTAATGATAGATTTTAAGATACCCCTGAAAGCAGCCGCCTGACCGGTGTACGGTGCAAAATCGAACAGTGGTGGTGCAAGCAAACGCCACTAATTTGGTGGGTTTACAACGGGGGCAGCATCTGTATGTCCTACTTCCTGATCCTACCTGATGAATACAAGAGTTCCATGTTCTTCGAATCGGTCTGATTGTTAAGAGCGTTGAACTGGAAAAGCACGCTGTCTTGTCCCTCAAGTTTCGTGGTAGACAAATGGTTGTCGCTGATGGAGTCAAGCGGGTTCAGGGTGCGCAGTATCTCGAATAGTTTCGGGAGGACATATCCTGTCTTTAGCTTTACCTGACCTGACCTGAAGGAACTAACTACTAAGTCGTATGGAGGATATAAGGTGCGCCGGCAAGGTTAGTTGTTTTAGGGGGTTGCGGGGGCTGCGTCATCGAGCTGAGTTGAATCTTGAAAGTTGGAGCGAAGTCTATACAGGGTGTTTGATGCACTGTTAAGAACCTCTCGAGGGGTGAATGATTGTATAAATTGGGGAAAAATTGTTCTATACATAGCATCAAATATCAACCGTTAAAAAGTTATTGAAATTTTTGTGTAAAGAAACTTATTTGTCTTAAAATACCTCTAATTCAAAAAGTATACTTTGTATTTTAAATCTTTTAGTTCCGTTCGAAATTTGAAAATTTCCTATTGAATGGTGTTCTCATATCGTTCAGTTAATTAGTTTTAATTACTTTTTCGTTGTCAAGTAGGTAAAAGTTAATGTTTTTGCGTAGGTTTTTATTAATTTTCTCAAAATAATGAATTATGATCATAGCAATATCCATTACCCAAAAGTTGGATTTTAGAACGATTCATAATTTGTTCTTAAATATCATATTCCTATCTCTACTCATTCCTTTGTAATTTCATTACTAAATTTTCCCTGTAATCGACTCGCAAGTGCCTAAACAACTCTAATAAAAAAATGCTTTATATCCTTATTTCCAAGGTTTCATTGGAAAGCTGAGAAAATTTTCTGTTATTGTTTATGTAAAATGTTTCTTATTTAAGGATATCAAATGACTTTTTAGTAGAATAACTCCCGAGCATTTTCCGAGCAGTTTTGTAATTATTCTAATAATTATTCAACTAAAATTTCTCGTTACTATTGTTCATTTGGTGCCGTTTAACATTTTCTATAATTTATTTGACACTTTATGCATATCTCTTTTCATTTCGCTGCTGTTTAATAATTAGCACTGCATGACCCACAAATGTAGGGTGTTCGAAATCGTTGTTTTTGCATGTGATAATTTTGCGTCGAATGATTTGCATAAGAATGATTTTGCGTCGAAACAAAAAGAGATAATTTAATGGAGTCAAAGAAAGAATTGTAGAACTTGCTGAGATGCTGTGATGTTTATTATCCACTATTTTAGGAAAATAAACGAAAATGTTAATATAACACTAACTTTAAACTAATTTACTTGTAGAAGAATACTAAATTCACTTAACTGAAAGGTATTAATACATTTTTCTCTGCAAAGGTTTTCTGGCTTTTGAATGAAAAGAAAAAAAAAGTACAATAAGGTACATACTTTTTTAATTAGAGCTAGTATTAGTAAAATTGGGATAAAAATATCCAAGTTCAATAACCCAAACACATTAAAACACGAAAAGATATTGTGTATCATGTCAAAGAACAAATTATGAAGCTCTTCAAGTCTAACAATCTGAATTATTGAACGAATCGATCAAATCGATCAAAATTGTTAAATTTTAAATAAATTACCTTTCAAAGTTTACTTAAACTCATTAGATGAAATATGTGATGGCATCACTCAATGGAAAATTTTCTCACCTTCCCAATGTACTAAAAAGATTTGAAATACAATGTATATTTTTTGAGTTAGAGGTATTTTAGGATAAATATATTTTTAACTCAAAAAGTTCAATAACTTTGCAACGGTTGAGTTTTGATGGTATGTGTAGAACGATGTTTTTCTCCAAATATGACAGTCAATCACCTCTCGAGATTGTTAATCATGAACCAAACACGTTATAAAAAAAACTTGCGGTACGGATATTTTCTAATTTTTTTGGAAGCGCTAAGCGTGTATGTAAACAAAGAGCTTGAGAGTTTACTAGATTTAATTTTTTGATAGTACCAGCTCACGCTTAAAATGTGAAAATCGTTCAGTACAGCACAGAAAATCTTTCTAGATTGACACATATAAGATAATACCAGTATAAACCTGATGGGCATGTCATATTTCTTAATTAGGCAATCAAGAAGAAAAGTTACATCTTCCTAACATATCTAGATAAAATAGAGTTAGGACTATTATAAGGTCGATAAGGAAACAGATTTACTTCACAAAGGTGTCGTCGAACTTTTAGTGAACTCAGTTTGAACTTTTCAAGTTTGAACTCAACTGATTGAACCGATGAAGTTTTGTAGCATCATAATTTGTGACATCTTCAGCAGGTTTCCTCCATCCTCCTCCAATGGTCACCGACAGAATCCGTAGGCAATTTACTCACCAAACTGTAGTTTTTGCTGTTCGCTTTTCACGCTATGATTCATGTGCAGCCCAGTGACTTTCTTGACCACGTCCTTGACTTCGTACATACATGGTGAGGTGCATGTTATTGTTGTTCTTGAAATGGCATTTCGCATTTTCAAGTTCAGCAAGAAAAGTTTGATCGATTGAAGGTGAATAAACCCATCACCCGTTCTCCTACCCAAGTCTGTAAATATTGTTCTCGCCATCTAGAGTACTTGGATGCAATCTTGACCCGTGGAACTGATGTTTGGAGTGCTTAACATTTGTTCAACCTTCCTAAGGCATATTACTTTTTATGGCGACAATTATGCAATAAAAGTACCACCTGACCAAAACTAGGACCCCGTACCCTACCTAAACGAAAGTGAATTCTCTTTTTTGCCTATACATGTCAAACGTACGCCTGCCTGCCAAAATTATTAACATTGGTGCGATAATCACTTGAATAACAATCGCTCGCAGCATCGCGTCAGTAAGCCACGAGAGCAAATACGCATGGTTCAAGCGATCCAAATTGGGCTCGGACGATTGTGTGTGAATGAATATTTTTTCGTACGTTTCCTCTCGGCACAGTTTCGTAGCTCTTACACGATAGCCCCCTGACCTGGTATGGCTTACGCCGGAATCGTTCATTGGCCTGGAGGCAATATTCGCGCAGCTGTGACATATGTGGGTTCAATATAAAAATCGTGAGATCTCGGGTTGACCCGAGCGGTGGATGTCAAGATCGCTCGGGGTGAGAGAATGCTGATTTTTTTTGTATTATTTGCAAAACACGATCACTTAGGTTCGGTGCAAATTGTCTAGCAAAAACCGAAACGTTTAAACACTAAAAACTACGAGGACAGAAATTTGATTGACGCGAGTTTTTATGGCACCGTGTTTGAATGCTTCTATCTAGCTCATATGATAGCAGTATGAAGGTATTAGTACTGTGTTGGACTCTCCATTCATATATTAAGCTCTGTGATATTAAGTGCATCGTTCCGGTGGGCTGGCGCCATGAATTTTCGATAATGAGTTTGACTGCGTCAATACTGAATTTATATAAGATTTTTTTTTGTTTTAATAAGTTGTAACAATACTTATTACAAAATGCATTGCTCTCAAGGATAGAGAAGATTTCCTGTTGAACTCGAAACAGCACTATTACAGTATATGTACGTTGTCATAACGATAAACTTGATTCAAATAGTGTCTTCGTTTTTAGGAGCTTGCTTCAATGCGGCGCTAGCTTAGTCCTGGCTCTAAGTTGGTGTTGCCTTCTGATGAGACGAAGTCGAAATGCAAATACCAATACTAATTTATTTTTACGCCCTTCAGGCGAAAATTTGGTTTGTACTCAAATTTTTCTCCTCGGGATGAAATATAGCAAAGTGTCCAAAAAAGCCAAATTTGTCCAACTTGAATCTACATTTGTCCAATTGAATGAGATAAGTGCCTTACCTAGCTGTACAGCTGAACTGCTTGAAGTGCACTGGTTAAAACTAGAATCACCGTAAATAAATGCACTACTACTCTTGGGCACGAAAAACATTGAACTGTCATCGAAATTCTCCAGTTCTTCACTGTACACTGTTCACGTGCAAAATTTGAAACTCGAAAAGTGTGATCAGAGCCCTTGAGAAAGAAACATAATTAACAAAGATCGAGCAATTGCATCAATCGAAACCTCGGCACAGCTTTCACAAAGAGCCGTAATAAAATAATCGCGTTGAACGAAAAATATCTGCCTCAATGGAAAACGTGATTTTGGCGATTTGTCTCCATGGTCGGCACCGGTTGGTTCCGAAATTGCTCAAATTCGACCAATGTCGCAAAACGCTAGCAGTCAAACTCACCGGCCGGTTGAAAGAGATGGGGGCAAAGTCTAAATTTGTAATGATTTCGCTTCAGAGTGTAATTGACTGTTTCAAGTAAATTTAACGGTTCTAATGTGCACTAATCGCCAAATGAGCAAATCATTATGGATTGTTTTGAAAATTTGAGCACTATTCCAACTCAATTCGCGCGGGACGTTTCACCTTTCATGCAAGTGGACTAATTGCTGAACTTTACACAAAATATTCGATTTGATAGGTGTCAAAATTCTATATGTAGAATGTCTCAAAGTAGTCGCATAGTTTAGTGCAATGAGATGCAGGCTAAATTTCAAATTGAATGTCGAATGAGTTTGGAATAAGTTAGTAGAGATTTGCATTTATATTTTAGATACCCTCTAATAGAACACACATACAGTGACACAATCTCATTTTCGTGCACCGCTATGCGTAATGCTTATATGCATTTTACAAGTAAAAAATAAGTTTACGAGACATTTTATTTATATAGAAATAGTTTACTAGACAGCATAGGGAAGATACAATAATTATCTTTGTACTACAAATGCTCATTTTTTCAAAAATAATCATAATTCTAAAGATAGTCAAATATACACGCAATCTCATATTCGTACAGTACTCATATTTTTTCAAAAATCAATTGAAATTTCTATAATAAATATTCAATGTGGTAGCTTTTGTTTGAAATTATAGTTTTCAATCGTATTGGAATGCTGACCACTAGTTTTTGTGTGTATTTAACTTAAATTTTATCCCATTCTTCTAAATAGTAGTTTCTAAGATCATTCTCATTATAATCTGGATAGTTTCGCACTTTTTATTTAAATACTTCCATTTATTTTTCTAATAAGTTAATAAACGGGGTCCGCAGTGAAGAATCCATAACATTCAAACAATTATAAATTTACTCCAAATGTTTTTTGCATGCCTTATGCTTTAGGTTCTTCTCCTGATCGAACTTTCAATATCCACCATTTCTTAGTAAAAGTACCATTTTATGGAAGCTTTGCTTTAAAATTTATTTTAAGATATTCACATTAAAATACATATTCTGATCCATCATTCCATCAATGAAGACCATATTTCTAGCACTTCTAGTGGACATATAATACCCCATACAAAAAAGTCCACAGTCTCTGCGCTTGGTTGCTGTTATAAGGCTTTTACGTCCAGGTCTGAGTTCGATTTTCTCCACTCGAAACAACAGTCATTTGAGTCAAAGATGTTGAATTTTGGACTCGTAGACAAAGTTTACAATCTTTCCAATATTCCGAAAAAATGTTTCAATGTTGTTTAGTAAATAAAAAATCAATTCTTTGTGCTTCTCATTGATGAAAAGCTTCTTGCTCAGAACACAGGCATTGTAATTGTCCGTTCTCCATACATTACGAGCTGAACCAGGGCAGACTTATGCTTAAATGCCATGATTCAATGTATTTACCATGTATATAACATTAATTACTCGATCTTCCCAAATTGTTCTAATAAAAAATCGTTTATCCCTCATCGTGAATTGTTTACAGTTCAAGTTTTTCGCAATATCTGCTCTACATTTCGCCACAGCAAACTTTTTAATGACATATTAAATAGTTGGACGCAACCTTTGAACAATTTCAAAGATTTCATAATGTGATTTACCTTCATTTTGGTGAGTAATAATTAGTTTTCGTCCCATAATGGTAGTTAGTTTACTTTTTTTTAACCATTACGTTAATTTGAGGAAATTTCTTAAACTGGTGTAGAGGAAACTGTCCCAATGAACACTTTTCTGTAGTCATAAAATCTATTTTTCTGAGTAAAATAAAAAATAAAGAAATAAAAGGTCATAAATTAAAAATAATTGACTTTTCAAAAGTGTACGTAAATGAAATTGTGCCATTTTCACACCAATTAATGATTTTTATGTATAGTGTACGGAAACTAGCACATTTTAGATTACATATGATAAGAAAATGACAGATGATGATTCTACTACCACATTTACAAAACAATACCTGTATTAAATAGCGCAAACATTTATGAAACAATATTAAACATATACACTAGAGGTGTACGAATATGAGATTGTGTCACTATATAAATAAACATGTGTTCATAAGAATACACACCTTACTAGTCTATGTGTAGAAACTCCTACGATTTCCTACAATTTCGGTTCGATTCCGGCATGGTCCCTTCAACAAGCAGAATTTCTAAGCTTGCAGGATATCGTGACCTCTATCTGTTGGCCAAGTCAGCCTACCAGATACTGTTGATGCGTAGTCGAAAGGCAATACTATATATATGTACCTACTATCAAACCTAATAACAACCTTGCCATATTAAGTTATAACAGTTACTGTAAAGGAAAACCTTTTACATTTCTTCCAAAAGAAATATATAGGATTCGCTCAAACATTGAAAATCTTTTCCGAGGCCCTGAGGGCTGAGTCTCATATACTACTCGACTCAGCACGACCAATTGAGACAATGTCTGTATGTGTGTATGTAGTAGACCGACAACATTTTTGAACTTTTTTCGGAGCACTGTTAAATCGAGTGGTAATTAGCTCTAAAAACCGCATGCAAAATATGCGCATATTTATATATCTCTAGTTCACTCACAGTAGTTTAGAAGCTTCTATAGTAAAATATATGGAAAATCGGGAATAAAAAATCAAAATTCAATGAAAACTCCCACAGTTATTCTGCATACCTCATAGCTTCAGGTATTATAGCTTTTTAATAACGAACAACTTTGTTGAAAGTTGCACAATGATTGGAAGTTACCGGACAAAGTTATTAAAATTCAATATATATTCATTTCGTTTATTTGATAGGCACAAGTGCGTTAGGTTGGCGGTGCCAAATTCTTTTGTTTTTTACATTTCGGATATCTTAAAACTAGGAGGTTACAATGTTGAAATTTTTTTTATAAAAGAGAAAATTTTTACAGCTATCTTAAGACTAGAAATAAGATTCTATATACAAGAGAGGGGGCAAAAGTTTTTTATGAAAAATTTTAAAACAAGGAATTCAATAGTAATAGTTTTTTAGGAAATATTTACAGTGATCTTAAAACTAACAATATAGTTTGGTACACAAAACGGGGGAACAAATATTTATGGAAAAATTCACAGGTGTTTTAAAACTAGGAATACAATTCTATTTACAAGATGGGGGACAATAGTTTTAACAAATAGTAAAAATTACAACTATCTTAAAACTAGGAATACGGAATACAAATTTGATTTTTTATCGGAGACTTATGCTTGGTCATTTCCAAAATCGGTGTAGAAGTAGTTGTATCAAGGACAGGGGAGAAAAGGCGTAGATGGTGACCGGGAGAGAAGAGCAAAACTTGCAACTTTCGGGCAAACGGGAGATCAGCGAAACAAATTAGCGCCTCAGTCTAGTAGGTCGGATATGCGGATGGTATTCTTCGGACCCGCGGGGAATCCTTCAAAGGTTATCGGGCCTTGAGTCGCGAGTATTCACCATTAGCAGTTTGAGAATTGAGACATTTGTGCAGAAGCTTTTCCATTCACTTCGCTCAGAGGATCGAACGGAATTTCTGTATGCTTTGCAAGCCAACTTAAATGACTCCGACCCGTCCCTGTGCCTGCGATTCCAAGCTCTTCTACATAACTTTATGATTCGAAAAAGTTCGGTATTCCACCAAGGTGTTCCTCTAGAAGCACGTATAACTCGCAGTGGGTAAGGCTCTTGGTACGCTGCTGCTATGAGTGAGTTTGTTGTATCCACCACCTTATCCAAGTCACTTAGAGATTCAATCGTTGAAAAATACCTGTGAAACCTACTCACTAAGCCCCTTCGTAGAGGCCTCAGTTCGTAGATGTGGGATTACGATATGTGATGATACATTGCGAAAAGTTTAAATGATCAAAGACGATGTACTTATGATCAGATAACGACAGTTTGAGCGCGTTTGGTACGAGCTGCCCCAAATTTCACAACTGCCGATTATGAGGGGAAACCCATTTCTGCAACAGTATGATACAACCCTGTTGAAATCGTTAGAAGGTAATGGTTTATTAAGCCGATCAATAGACATATTTTTTGTTTATGTTATCAACAGTCGCATTGACTGTGACAGCACAAATATCGCGAGTTGTGAGGTCTGATATAAGACATGCGTCAATGGCACTATTCGCAAGTATACATGCACGAAGCATTTCACGTGGCTTTGTCATGCCAATTTTTGTTGAAAACTAGAAAGACGGGGTTAAGTAACTCTCCAATATAGAAGTTTCATTTACGGAAATATGGTTCTTGAACCAAAGCTATGGAAGCTTTTCCTTCTTGCACAAGGCGGGATAGATTCATAGTTGTCGTACGTTTATGCTGAAGATTAATTTGTGCTACTCTAATAATAGTCGATCAAAGCACAACACATTTCATCATCAGCACTTGTGTTACGGCAGCTAGAAGATACCAAACACGTTGGCTTATAATCGCCTATAGCGAACCCCGAAATGGGTATTAGGGACATGACCATCACTTGAATCCCACGATTTGCGAAGCAACAAACGTCCACTGTGTCAGAAATTCGCGTAACACAGCAAGGGTAAGACCCACGACACTTCGTGCGCGACTGACATATTTTAGCCCTGCCAGCCATTCAGCCCTCGGCACGGAAAAACATCTTGACTTGAGGACTCCTGTTTTCAGTCGCCTCTTACAACATGGGAGCAAGAACCCAGTGAACCAATTATTGGCGCAAGGAATAGGAACAAAACTGTAGAATTTCTGAGTGCCAGATATTGTTTTGGTGTTATTATACAGTTCTTCGAATTCTTCTGAAATTTTGTTTTACTGTTCAGTGGATATGTAGCAGAAATTTAATTTTGTGATATTTTTATCAGTGTTCAACTGCCCAGTTATATAACTACTGGGGAGTTATGGTATTGGTATGTTATGATATTTCCATTGTTGCGAGCAAGACTGGCGCTTTTTGCCATATGCTTGCGAGTGCCACCAATAGCATCGCAGGGTTTTTTTTCCATGGGATGTTTCAAAAAATGCCATTCTGCGCTTAACCCTCTGGCACTCGCGCTGTTGTATTTTGTGCAACACCTTCAGAAAATCTAGTGACAAGAAAAAGTTTTTTTCGAATAACTTTTTTTCCTTGAAAGTGCCTAAACTTAAATTTTTGACGGTAGATAGGGAACATAATTACCTATCTTGGAACAGAATTTCATTTAAATCAGAGATGGTTTTTTTGTAAATCGACTTTAAATTTAAAAAAAAAAATTTTCCAGTATTAGAGTCGATGAAGATTTTTTTTAATATTTTTATTTAAAAATTTGACCAATTTTGTGAATATCACTCCTACAACATTTTTATAGGATTTATAATTTTTAGACTACAGTTATTTGAAAATAATTGGTAAAAAAAGTTTGACCCTTTTCAAAAGACAGTCTAGATCGTTTTTGGAAAAACAAAGTATGCTAAGTGGCTTTTTGTGACAAAGTTCTCATGTGCAGAAAGTTTCATTAAAATCTGAGAGGGTGCTGCCAACATTTGTTCGAGTTGGCGCAAAATTCTTCAAATCAAGATTTTAAGGGTATATTAAATTTATCATACGTGGTTTTGTGTTGTATTTGACGAGATCGACATCCTTTAACAGACCACTTTAAAAGAAAATCCATTTTTTTATTTTGTAGCACCGTGTTATTCATAGCTCTTACAATATGAATTGACTGCAAGCTGGAGAAGTTTGCAATTAAAATTTTTATTTCATCTAAAAGTTACGAAAAAAACAAAAGTGGGATCAAGCGTACCCACGCTCCCTTATCTTTATTTATTGGGTTCCAAGTGCGACGTCATAGTCATAATCTTATTTCATGTATATATTCAATAGTTCATTTTCACATTGATAAACGCTCATTTTATTTATTTATCATTCCAGTTACAACTTGGACTAGATGTCGTGGGTCGCCAGCTTCTAGTCAAATATAAGAATACTCTCACTGATCACATAATTCTTCGGGAATAGGTTATTGCTGTCAACGTTCCTACATATCTGACAAGTGGTAATAATATTAACGCGCCCTTCTTGCACAAACCATCAGACAGTGCCTTAATAAGTACTGGAAATTGCGTTTTTCAAGCGGCTGGATCGTATCATTGGAAAGAGATTCTCTGCCCCTTCGGGATTGCGCATAAATGGCTCTGTTTATGGATCCGCTCCTTTTTGGCCCTTTATACAGCGATAATGTGAATGTCATTTGATAACGCAATTATATCTTTTCTGTTAAAAGCATCTGCTGCCACAGGAGTATTTCATGCAGATAATGGGTTCCTTATTCATCATCATCCTTCTCCAATTTGCTATATGGTCAAGGCTCCGAAAATGGCAACCACAGACGAAATTTTTTTTATCAAATTTTGCGTCAAACTGTTTGTTTTTCGTATGTATATAACCACTAATATTGAAAAATATGAATGCAGATCCCAGAAAAAAAATCCATGTCTGTCATTTTTAAAAGTTTGTTGATGCTACTTGCATGATCTGAAAATGACTAAAAGACTGTAAGGAGATAAAACCTATTTTAATCCACCTAGCGGTGCAATTGTGCCTTTCTCAATCATGAATCACGAGAATGTGTGCGTTGTTTATATTCATTAAAAACTTTTAAATGCATATATTACATTTTATTATTATACATCACATGACAACTATATACAGGAAAATAAAACATTATTCGAGTTCTAAAATTTTGAAAAAGAAAAAACAGCCACGGTAATATTGAACTGAAAAACCTATTTTAATCCACCTAGCGGTGCAATTGTGCCTTTCTCAATCATGAATCACGAGAATGTGTGCGTTGTTTATGTTCATTAAAAACTTTTAAATGCATATATTACATTTTATTATTATACATCACATGACAACTATATACGGGAAAATAAATCATTATTCGAGTTCTAAAATTTTGAAAAAGAAAAAACAGCCATGGTAATATTGAACTGAAAAAAAGGTGCGAAATCGGCAAAGTCCCAAAAAGTCGATCTTTATAAAAAAAATTTTTTCGAGATAACATAAAATCTCGACGTTTCATGTATTTTTAAGATGTTTGGCTTCAAAAATACGAATTCGATTTCTGAAATTTCATGGGGTCCCCCCTTTGAAAAAAAAAATTGAGTTCCGACTTATATGGGAATTTCATATGTGACCGGACGATTTAGTCTATAGTTCCGGAACCATATAAGCGATCCGTACGAAATTTTATAGACATCTGTGGGGATATTATAGCTATCATTTGGGACTAAGTTTGTGAAAATCGGCCAAACCATTTCCGGGAAACTGATGTGAGTTCGTAAATTTTGAAAGGTGGCCGCTTTTCCCGGGCACTTCCGGAACCATCTATGGTGGTCAATGTAGTCAACGAAAGTTTGGTTGGCCGTCGGTGACCGAGAACAGCAAATTTAAGTTGTTTGAGAGACATTTTAGCGAAATTTTTACCTTTTTTGCTTTCATCGGAGTATCGGTTTGAATCACAATTTGCTATGTGATCGCACGCCCAGGCCTGTAACTCCGGAACCGGAAGTCGGATCGGGATGAAATTAAATAGCCATTTACGGGGACGCAATACCTTTCATTTGAGACCAAGTTTAGCCGAATCGGTCTAGCCATCTCCGAGAAACCGATGTGACTGTTAGTCTGAATTTGGATACTTCCGCCGGTGCTTCCGGAACCGATGATGGTGGCCAATGTGACCAAAGAGACTTTGAATGGCTGTTAATGACCTAGTACTACAAATCGAAGCAGTTGTGGTCACATTTTGGAAAAATTTTCACCATTATACATTCATTGCAGAATTTCTTAAAATCGACATTTTCTGCGTGATCGTACTCATCACCCTGTAATTCCGGAACCGGAAGTCGGATCCATTAGAAATTCAATAGCAGCCTATGAGAACGTTGCACCTTTCATTTGGGACTAAGTTTGTAAAAATCGGTTCATCCATCTCTGAGAAAAGTGAGTGAGATTGTGTTCGCGTACACACACAGACGCACATACACACACATACATACACACACATACATACACACAGACATTTGCCGAACTCGACGAACTGAATCGAATGGTATATGTCACTCGGCCCTCCGGGCCTCCGTTAAAAAGTCGGTTTTCAGAGCAATTGCAATACCTTTCTATTGAGAAAGGCAAAAAGGTAAACAAAATCCATATTTTCAACTTTTTGCTTGCAACCACATTTTTCCATCGTAGTCTAATTTAAATTTGATGATATTGCTTGAAAAATTTAGATGAATATGGTTTATTGCTTATTTTCAGTTGTGAAGTAATGGAAACCAAATAACTTGTAACGTGACAGATCAAAAATTCGAAAAAGTTTTGTGGACCACACCAACAGCATGCATTCAATGTCTAACCTGCATTTTTTCTTACTACTTTGAGTCTACTTTTCGAAATTGTATTATGAATACCTTAAAGTTTAATTCATTTTTGAGAAAACACAGTTGATCTTATGTAACGTGACGGGTGTTTTCTGCTGTAAAGCAATTCCATCAAGTTTGATTCAATTACGTTAAGAATGGAACCTTCTTTGATTCTGATGAAACCTTTTACGTTGCATCTATATGGAAGACTAAGTATTTTGCAATATTAAACAAACAATTTTTATTCAAGAGTAATATTTAAAAAGGGCGTATGAGATCTTGAATGCACTGCTTGCAATATATATTGTTCGAAAATTCCCATTTGTGCAGTAAAACTATATGATAGCGAGTTCTACGGAATTAATTCTTTTGTGTGAATAGTTTTTGGTGAAATTTTTCAAAAAAAAAACAAGACAATGTTAAAAAATACAACAAAAATATTAAAAATACAAATATATTGTTAAAAAACAAAAAAAATAAAAATACGATTAAAGAAAAACAATGATTTTTTTTGTTGGCGAAAGCATAAAAACTGAAGAAACTGGAATTGCACTATTAGGTAGTTATTAGTAAGAAAGCATTTTTAACTTCAAGTTTTCTTCCAAATTTCTTAGTATTTGCCAGTCATAAATTTATTATACAATATTAATACTAAATATCATTTCGAAGCAAAATGCTCTTAAGAAAAAATTTCCGAAATATTTTGATTTTTTCAATATTTAGTAGTGAAAATACGCCCTTTTAATAAATTACTCCCAAATACCAACCGCAAAAAACATAACACGTTTAAAATTTAATTGCAAATAAAAAAAACTTTAAAATATAATTGCATCGTAGAGAAAATAACAATAAAAAGTTTTGACATATTTCAAAAATTCTTTTAATTTTGAATTTTTATTCAATTTTTTTTTTTGAATAATTTAGTTACAGAATGTATTTCAAAATGATGTTTCAATTCAAAATGATCATAAAAAATTATCCTTCAGAATGCAGATGTTTTTAAGTTATTTTAGATTTTCTTTCGACATAATGTCACTTCGTGAAATTACGACCTCTTCAAAAGTTATTCACGTTTGTTCATCAAAACCAATATGTTTTTTTTTTAAATTAACATGAAATTTCCCGTTAATATTCAGTTCCTAGATTAAGGATGATTTGTGTACCATTGTCTTGATATCCTTGCTTCAATCAAAATGCAGAACTGTAACGTGACAGATTCTGGTTGTAACTATTTAACAACTCAAAACAGTAACATGAAAAGTATGAAGGCTACAAATTCGACGCCCTCAGCAAAGTTTCTCGAAAAGAGCCTATTTTTTTCTAAAGACTGAAATGAGCTATTTCATTTGGTTTCGTAATTAATTTTCACGAAATATAAATAAATAAGTATATAATAAATAAGTCACTCTAAAAACACTCATTTCAGCAGAGGCTTCATTTCACAGATTATTTATTGTGAATATATCAAAACTTTTAATCCAGTAGTGTAGTCACAAATATTTTAGTCATTAAATTCTAGGTTTGGACCACTGTGCAATGGAATAAAAAAATTGATCAGTTTCTAGCATTACTAGGAAAGCACATAATTTGATCAAAGAAAGTTTTTTGTGGGTTTTGACCCCATCATTTATGCACTACAGTGTGTCCCACATTTATACGTTCACCCCGTTTTTTCAGGATAACTTTTTTTTTCTTTCGACCTAACTGCACCAAATTTTTAGTGTTTGTTTTGAAACTTTATCAACGATGCTTCTCGAAATTTGGAGGCTTTGATGCGTTTGGTTCGTTTGTTATGGCAGTTCAAGTGAAAAAGTGGTATCCCACATTTATACATTCACCCTACTATTTTTTGAATAACTTTTTTTCTATTCACAAAAACTGCTCCAGATTTTCAGCGTTTATTTTAAAACTTAATCAACGATTTTTCTCGAAGTTTGGAAACCCTGGTGCATCTTGTTTGTTTGTTTTGGCAATTTAAGTGAAAAATGTGTCCCTTCCGTTCACCCTATTTTCTCAGAATAACGTTTTTTTCATTGAAACGTACTGCACCAAATTTTCGAAGTTCATTTTAAAGCCTAATTTACAATGTTTCTCAAAATTTCGAAGCTTTGGTGCATTTCGTTCGTTTGTTATAGCAGTTTAAGTGAAAAAAGTTGTTCCTAAATTAATACATTCACTAAGAAAAAATATATTTTTCCTAAAAAATGCTTAATTTAAGTAATTATCCAATAATTATTAACACTTCATGTAGTAGTCAATCGAATTCCCATCATTTTTAAATACAAGTTTCATTTGCTTCGGCATTTAATTATAACTATGTTTTTTATATTTCTTGCTCAGAGGTTGGTTTAGAATGATTTGATTGCTTTCTTGAACTTTGCAACTGACGAATACTGCTTCGCGTTGTCATATACATCAAGAAACATCATACTCGAAACATTTTTAATCGGGATAACGTCCGGAGAAATCAATTTTTGAATGACCTCCGATATGTATGACAACGCAAAGAAGTAATCGTCAGTTGCAAAGTTCAAGAAAGTAATCAAATCATTCTAAAACAAGCTCAGAGCAAGAAATATAGAAAATCGTAATAATTAAATGCAAAAGCGAAGGAAACTTGTATTCAAAAATGATGGGAATTCGCTTGACTGATAAACGTAGTGTTGATTAATACCGGATATTTACTTGAGCAAAGCATTTTTGTGGGAACAACTATATTTTTCTTAGTGAACGTATAAAGGCAGGAAAAACTTTTTTCATTTACACTACTATAATAAACGAACGAAATGCACCAAAGCTTCGGAATTTTGAGAAACATCGTAAATTAGGCTTTAAAAAAACTGTAGAAATTTGGTGCAATAAGTTTCAAGGAAAAAACGTTATTCTGAGAAAATAGGGTGAACGGATACATTAAGGACAAATTTTTCACTTAAATTGCCATAACAAACGAACAAGATGCACCAAGGTTTTCAAACTTCGAGAAAAATCGTTGATTGAGTTTTAAAATAAACACTGAAAATCTGGAGCAGTTTTTGTGAATAGAAAAAAAGTTATCCAAAAAATAGTAGTGTGAATGTATAAATGTGGGACACCATTTTTTCACTTAAACTGTCATAACAAACGAACGAAACTTAGCAGAGCTTCCAAATTTTGAGAAACTTCGTTGATTAAGTTTTAAAACAAACACTGAAAATTTGGTGCAGTTTGCTCGAAAGAAAAAAAAAGTTATCCTGAAAAAACGGGGTGAACGTATAAATGTGGAACACACTGTATAAAAAATACAGTACGATTTTGTATTTCAACTACAGCTCATCACTATTTTTACAGAAAGTCTTAGTCGTAAGTAGATACTAAATTCAACAAGCCACACGTCTTGTGTGAACGCGTAAACAACAGCGAAATCAGAAATTACTTTTCGGCCAGCGAACCCACACAAAGCACTACGATCAGGAGGAGGAAAATATTCAATTTCGAAATACCAAATCTGATTTTATTTAAAATAGCTGTTCTGCCCTGCATGTACACATTGGATTATCCTAAATTTCGTCCTTTAGGAAAAACTGAACTAAATAGGAGGTAGACAAGAAAGGGTTAACACAGACTGAGAATTGAATAACTAATTATGAACGATTTAAAAATTTAAAATAATAACTACATTCTTGCTAAGAGAAGAACATCACATCCTCGCGTCGATCGTATCGCGTATCGTCTAAACTTTATTGAGTACAAGATATACGTTTCTGTAAATCGTTGGAACCAATAAAGAAAAGTAAGGTTTTGTGGAGTTTTATTGCTCAGTCAACTGTAGTTTGTAATATGTTCACACAAATTTGTTCGAAGTATGTTTAGCCTACTCACTTGGCACAAGTTTGTTAAAAACCGCCGAGATGCAAATCATGTTAGGAAAATTCGATGTTTTCAGTAGGATATATTTGCAAATCACAGTTTTTAGTTTGTAACAATCTTAATTTTTGTTCTGAAAAATCTTGTGAGTGGCTTAAGCTCCATTGTCCTATGTCTGGATACGTGCCTGCTACTATTGATTTATATTTTTTTTTCAATATTCAAATCGAATCAAACTTCTCATTCAAGACTGATTACTGGGTTTACAACATATTCCGAGTCGAACGAACCAAAATTAAAGCTCACTGCGACCACTTCCCGACGAATTAAAAATGTAACCACTTACCTGAAACACCAAACAGAAGATATGAAACGTGGTCGGAATCTGAAACATACACAACAGGAACGTCCAGAAGAACTGCCACAGCCCATAGTGTCCAATATACTCGGAGATTATATCACTGTCTTCATCTGCGGCCGTCAAATTACTTCCATTTTCACTCTTATCGTCACTACCGTGATACATAGTTTTATCACCATGAGTCAAAGCTCCACCAGCCTTCTGGTAGATATTAACTATCCCGTAATCTGGTGGTCCGTGCTGAGGCATCGCAACATCATCCGTCACATCGAAGGCCACATTAACCGCCCCCTTGGATCTGTTTTCACCGGCAGCAGTAGTGGAGCTAACCGAAAACACCCCCTCGGGGTCACCTCGCTGTCGGGTGTTCATTTGTTGAACAAAATAATGCCGTCGCATGGAACACTCGTAACAATACGCACTCTTCGATAATCTGACCTTCGGAAAACTGATAAGATGCTTTGAAAAGGCTATAGGTTATCACATCCACAATGCCCACTCAATTGTATTTATTAATTTTCTGCTTAGGGATTTGCTGTTGATCGAAACGGTAATGATCATTCCCACGGAACCGCTGTCACCAACTGTCAACAAGGAACTTATGATGAGTGATAAACTTTAATAACCCTGCAGTTTTGTCTTATCACTACACTAACGGTGGCCTCCGGTGCCCGTATAGACACTTAGGTTAGAATTCGTCGCGTCTGGTGCAAAATATCACAGTTCTACGCATGAAATAGCTCAGTTCAGTTTGATACTGACTTTAAAGGGACTCGCGAGTTTTGGCATATGAATACAAACGCAGAGCCAACTCCCGATTCGTTCGAGTATGCACATGGAAGGAAGCGTTAGCGGACACTGAGTTCTGCCAGTCTGATAGCGAGCCGTAATATACCACATCGTATAGTAGCGCCAGCCGGCAAGAGGTAGGTAAGCAAATTGGCACTACTGTGGTGACTGGACTGAGAGCCAAACACGAGTGCAGCGTGCTTCGGTCGAATCAGTTACCGCCGGGGAGCTGGGGTGGATCTACGCTGCGTGGTAAATAGTACCGGTCGTAATGAAAAATCACTGTTTCCTATATATCTACGTGTCGCGTTGATCAATTATATGAGAACTTGATATTATGTTCGTCTAAATTCACTGACTTAGGCCGTTAGTAACGAATAATAGGGAACCTGTCGTAAGTCGTGTAGACATCTAGACTGTTCACAAGACGTAGTTCTTCACATTTAAAATTGATGTGTTATGTGACGTTTATTTTTATTATTGTAAAATTAAATCTTTAACACCATTTGCGAGGAATATTCTTATAATTATGCACGTTGATTTAAAATTACAATTTCAATGAATGACAAACTAATGATTCTTTATTTTTGATACTAAATTGTTTGAATTGGTTATATCATGCGAATAAAAGTACACAATCATGCGCTTATCGATGCATTGATTTTATTGTAATTTTCAACTAAAGTATTGATCAAAGCAATAGCCTTTTACAACTCAGTATTGATATACGTGTCGATTAAATTTCAGTATTTGCCCACATGTTCAAGAGTTTCTCCATTATAAGGTTAAATTTAAATTCATTATTGACATTGATCGACTACATTCCAGGATTATTATAACTTTATATATTATTTATTTTAGTATTGGAAATTTTATAATAAGATGCCTCTTACTTGAATGACAGTAGCGTAGTCCAGGTAGGGGGAATGATTTATAGTGTCAGTAAGATCGTTGGCCTTTAGCCCTATAATTGTCATGTATGCTTATAATCGGCTACGAAGGTTTTGAACATCGGTATAGTTTCCTTGTGATCAGGTACCGAATATTCGTTAGCAGCAAACAATATATGAATTTCATATAAGTGTTTCGCCGACGATTTCTATAACGCCCGCTCGTCAAATGTTTACACTCTCGCGAGCTAGCCTAATGTATGTAAGCCGTGAACGAGTACAACCAGAATTTCACCATTCGTTATCGAGTGCTCAGTCGAGACAGAAGTCTTTTATTGCCAGTCCGTACACTCTATCGCGATAAAGAATAGTGCTAATCCGCGTTCAAGGTTATCTTGCGCACTCTCCGCCCCGTCAAGTTAAATATTAGTTTACGTTTCCTCTTCTTGGTTCTCTTACCAACGTGCACCGGGCAAAAGGCCCGTGCAAAAATGACTTTCCCTGATGACGGTTCATCTCAAGGTGAGATGGACGTCGAAACAAAATCGGCTCCCCGGCTCAAAGTATATCCAAACTCGGCCACCGGGCCATTAGTGATCTTCTTTCGGGCCAAAGATAAAAAGTGTTTGAATCTGTTGCAGATTTCTCGAGTTCTGACGGATCGGTATTCGGCCGTGACAGAAATATCGAAAATTCTCCCTGATAAGCTTCGGGTGGCTGTTAACAGTTTAAACCAGGCAAATGATATTGCTGGCTACGGGCCCTTTACGAAGGAGTACAGGGTGTATATTCCAGCTAACAGGGTTGAAGTCAGTGGGGTCGTTTCCGACTCGAGTCTGAGTTGCGATGACCTGCTGAAATATGGAACTGGCTGGTTCAAAGACCCCTTGCTTAATCCAGTGAAGTTACTGGAGTGCAAACGTTTGCATTCAGCATCAGTCGCAGCTGACGGGAAGAAAACATACGTCAGCTCAGACTCTTATCGGGTGACCTTCGCCGGTTCTGCGCTATCCAACCACCTCCTCTTTGACAAGGTTCGTTTACCTGTTCGGCTCTTTGTGCCGCGGGTCATGAACTGTACTAATTGCAAACATTTGGGACACACTTCCTGTGGAAGGGATGTCGAAAAGTGTCTCTACTGTTGGGAAAACCCACATGATCTCCCTGCATGTCCCGCGTACAAACAGCGCGAGGAGAAACTTCAGCGTTCCCTTCAGGGACGCTCTAAGCGATCTTTTGCAGAA